>NC_086124.1:27263364-27863364 GCF_963921235.1 Mobula hypostoma
ACTCTGGGGTGGTAACGTCTCAGATATCTTGCCCTGGGCTCAGCACATGGATCCAATCACAAGGCTGGCTGGCTTTCTGACGTTAAGGATGTTCAGCATGTCACTAAACACACTCACAAGCTTCTACAGATACATCATTGAAAGTGTTCTGATCTGCTACATCCCGGTCTGGTACAGCAAATTGAATGCACGGGGCAGTAAGCCGCAGAAAGCCCAACATATCTGGGCACATCCCTCCCCCACCATTGGTTGTATCTTCAGGAGGCAACGATCCCCACCATCTCGTCACTACTACCATGAGGGAGGAGGTACAGAAGCCTCATGTCTCACCACATTCAGGAACTTCCCTTCAACCAAAAGGCATAACCCTAATCAGTTTAGCACCACTATGATCACCCCGATAGTCTGCACTAACAGGGACCTTCTCCCACACTGCCACTGTGCCCTCTCTTGTTAAATTTATGCACATTTTATGTTTATCATGGATGTTACGATGCTGTGCAGCCGTGATACTGCAAGCCCCCACGCGCACACGTGCATATGACCATGAACTTCGACTGGCCCGTGTAAGCGCAAAGGGCAGTGGGGATTGAGGGGAGGGGGTGGTGGTGTTGGATCAAGATGCCAACTCCCTCCCTCCCATCCTCACACTGAGGCCAT
This sequence comes from Mobula hypostoma, assembly GCF_963921235.1. Taxonomy (NCBI): domain Eukaryota; kingdom Metazoa; phylum Chordata; class Chondrichthyes; order Myliobatiformes; family Myliobatidae; genus Mobula; species Mobula hypostoma. The sequence goes on from NC_086124.1 coordinate 27,264,025, forward strand.
ACTCACCCTCTGCCGTGGCCCCCAACAGAAACGACCTGCAGGTTGAGCGACCCCCGGCCTCGAGCTGGCCGACTGCCCGCCCACTGCCCCACCACCATGCCGGCGATCTCTAGCTTTCCTCCCTGCGAGATCTGCTGGAGGCCTAGATGATAAGAGTGCATGAGAGAGAGAGAAACATTCAGGTTACATGGAAGATGACACTGACCAGCCCATTTCACTAGGTCAGTCTTCTCGCCGGCCAGAATATACGGCCATCCCAGCATACCTGCAACAATTCCTGCCAGCAACTCAGTGTAATTGGGAAGGGGACAGGGAGTTCCTAGGGAATATCACTGCAATCCAGGTGCAAGTATCAGAGCGCATGTGTATTTCTAGTTGACCCCATGACAGAAAGGATATGGAGAGAGGGTGCATATCCTTGTGTGCGTACAAGCTGCCCAAAGAGACTGTGGGTACAGATCAAAGGAGAACATCTCCTACTTTACCTGCAGGCAGGTACCGGGGTGGGACACAGCTCGCAATTGCAGAAAATATGGCAGCAAATCACCGCAAGGCAAACTCCCACGCGCTGGTGGTGAAGGCAGGGTGCAGGGAGTAATCTAGGGCAGGTGTTCCCAACATTTTTTATGCCATGGACCAAGGTATCTGTGGACCCCAGGCTGGGAACCCCTAATCTAAGGCGTCGGGTTTGGGGGACATCGGCACTGAACCTCCCCAAGCTTTGTGCATTCAGTGACCTGCATCACACAGTAGTGGCAGAGGTTCGAATCCAGAACTGAGGCTGGAGAGATGGAGGACCTGCCCTGTCTCTGAACTCCAACAAAAGGAACTCAAGGGAGGATTCACTTTCACAGGAAACATGGCAGCAAACCGGCACACAGTTAGCTCCCACAAATAATTGGACATCACGGTAGCGTAACTGTTCTCCCCCCCACCCCCCCTTCTCACCGGCTTAAAGAGCAGTAACCCGAAGGGTTGGCCAGTCCTATGAAGTTTCTTACCGGCGAAACTCCGGCCCCGGCCCTGAGGGGGCGGAACTGGCCCGAAGGAGCGGCCATACATGGGCATGGGGTAGAAGGGTGCCATCATGGGGGGCACGAAGGCTGGCGGGGGCATCGATGGTGGTAGCATGGGCTGCCGGGTTAGGTTGAGCCCCTCCAGGATGCTCTGCCTCATCTTCTCCACCTTGGCAACCTGGTCTGCCTAGATTGGGCAAAGGGAAGGGGTGGCAGTGGAGAGAGAAAGTTACGATAGCATCAGCTGTAGCGGTACCAACAAATGTCCTCACCAGCTGGCCAGAAGCCATCAGTTGCTGCAGAAATTCTCATTCCTTCCTACGCCCCCAACCGTCCAGAGGTGACGGCTCAAAGATCAAAGCCCACGTGGCGGGCATGTTCGGAGGCTGGAAGTGTCGAATCAGCTGCTGTTGCTGATAATAAAATAACTGGGCCCAAAAGACGTGCCCTCTTATGACTCAAGCATTCTCTTTATTTTCACAAACAAGAGAAAACCTGCAGATGCTGGAAATCCAAGCAGCAGACACAAAGCACTGGAATTAACTCAGAAGGCTAGGCAGCATCTATAGAAAGGAGTAAAGAGTAGACGTTTCGGGCTGAGACCCTTCAGCAGAACTGGAGAAACCAGATGAGGAGTCAAAGTAAGAAAGTGGTGGGAGGAGGGAGAAACACAAGGCGACGGGTGAAACTGGGGGGGGGGTAAAGAGTGGGGAAGTTGATTGGCGAGAGAGGTACAGGGCTGGAGAAGGGGCAATCTGATAGGAGAGGACAGAATGCCATGGAAGAAAGCAAGAGGGGGCGGGGGGAGGAGAACCAGAGGGAGGCAATGGGCAGGCAAGGAGGTAAGGTGAGAAAGGGGAAAAAGGCATAGGAAATGGTGGATTACAGGAAGTTTGAGAAATCAGTGTTCATGCTAGCAGGTTGGAGGTTACCCAGACGGAATATAAGGTGTTGCTCCTCCAACCTGAGTGTGGCCTCATCAAGACAGTAGAGCAGGCCACGGATTGACATGGCGGAATGGGAATCGGAAGTGGAATTAAAATGGGTGGCCACTGAGATATCCCACCTTTTCTGGCAGACAGAGCATAGGTGCTCAACAAAGCGGGGTGGTGGAAGACGTATGGTGGGAGGTGGCAGAAGTTAGAGGATAATATGCTGGTAGGGTGATAGGGGTGATAAGGAGTTGGGGTAAGGGCAGATGTGGGTGAAATTCTTTCTAATTTACTTGTGCACAAGGAGAACAGCATGGGCCTGTCACCCAAACTGTTCAAGTCTGAAAAAAACACTGCCACTTTATTGGCTTATAGGTTACGGACATTGATCATTGTAAATTGTACATGTTTGAATTCCTTACTCGTGAGATCAAACGCCATTCACAGTAGAGGTGTTAAAGTCAATCGAAACTTCAAGCAAATTGATGATGGCATTTTGAAGTTAATAAATACAATAGCTGTTGGGTATGTTTCACATTTTTGTTATCTCCTGTAGCTCCAGCAGCCCCTATTGTGTAAAGGGGCACTATGTTTTACGAGACCTTTCTGGAAAAGTCTCACTCGTTTGGTTTGAGTACACACCGTCTCGTCTGTAGTAAGCAGAGATGTCTCCAGTGGTCTCACTTCAAAGCTCTTGCTTGAGTACAACTGTTCCAGGCTATATTGTTGTCTTTATTGCAACTTCTACAGAAGTCTCCTGCATTGAGTATAGGAGATGAGATGTTACACTGAAGTTGTATTAGACATTGGAGAGGCCTCATTTGGAACACTCTGTGCAGTTTTGGTCACCTACCTATAAGAAAGGTATATAAGATTGAAAAAATACAAAGAAAATTTACAAGGATGTTGCTGGGTCTAGAGGACCCAAGTTTATAAGGAAAGATTGAATAGGTGAGGACTTTATTCCTTAGATGAAGAAGACTGATAAGAGATTTGATAGAGGTATAGATAGGGTAAATGCAAGCAGGCTTTTTCCACTGAGATTGGATGAGACTACAACCAGAGGTCATGGGTTAAGGGTGCAAGATGAAAGGTTTAAGGGGGGCGGGGAGAGAGAAGAGGTGCTAGTAAATTTGCAGCTGACAAAAACTGGTGGAGTTGTGGATCCTGTGGAGGGTTGTCGTAGGTTACAACAGGACAGTGGCAGATGCAGAGCTGGGCTAGTAGATGGAGATCAACCTGGAAAAATTGGAAGCAGGCTTTCCCACTGAGGTTAAGTGGGACTGCAACTAGAGGTCATGGGTTAAGGGTGAAAGGTGAAAAGTTTAGGAGAACATGAAGGGAAACTTCTTCTCTGAAAGGGTGGTGAGAGTGCAGAAAGAGCTGCCAGTGCAAGTGGTGCACACGAGCTTGATTTCTACATTTAAGAGAAGTTTGGATAGGTACATAGATGGTACGGGTATGAAGGGCTATGGTTCAGGTCGATAGGACAAGGCAATTTAAATGGGTTGGCACAGATTAGATTCTGTGCTGTACTTGTCTACGACCCTAAGTGTGCAGTAATTCACTTTGGAAGGTTGAATTTGAAGGCAAAGTACAGGGTTAGTGACAGGATTCTTAGCAGCGTGGAGGAACAGAGGGACCTTGGCGTCCACGTCCATGGATCCCTCAAAGCTGCCGTGCAAATTGGTAGGCTTGTTAAAACGGTGCATGGTGTGTTGGCCTTCATGACTTAATTCTACAACGCTGTGGTTCTATAAAACCCTGGTTAGACCGCACGGACGGTTCGGCTCTGGTTGTCTCATTACGAGGAAGATGTGGCAGCTCTAGGGAGGATTCGGTGGGGGGGAGGGAATTTACCAGGCTGCTACCTGGAGCAGAGTGCATGTTTTATGAGAATAGGTTGAGAAAGCTACGGCTTTTCCCTTTGGAGCGAAGGAGGATGAGGTGGTTTGAAAGAGGTTAACAATTGATTCCTTGGTCTTACTCATGTTGAGTGCAAGGTTGATGTGATATCTCTCAACCAAATGAACTAACTCACTGCTGTATGCCTCCTTGTAAACATTTGAGATTCTGCCGACAAGTTGTGTCATTGGTGAACTGAAAGATGGCGTTTGCGCTGTGCCTAGCCAAATAGACACGAGTGTAGACAGTAGGCAGTGGGCTAAAATCACATCTTTGAGGCCCACCAGTGTTCATTGTCAGTGATGAGATGATGTTAATTTGGACCCATGTTGACTGTGGTCTCTTGATGAAGAGGTCAACGACTCAGTTTCGAGAGGCTGAATGTTAGTATTTCACGGGGCTGAATGGTACCATAGCGGTTAGTGCAACCACTTTACATCACCAGTGATCACCAATCAGGGTTTGAACAGCACTGCCATAAGGAGTTGTACGTTCTCCTTGTTATGACGTGGGTTTCCTCTCACATTCCAAAGACATACAGATTAGAGTTAGTGAGATGTGGGCAAGCTATCTTGACGCTAGAAGCATGGTGACACTTGTGGGCTGTCCCCGGTATTCGTGCTATGTTGACTGTAGATGCACTCGGTGTACATTTGAACATCAAAACGTCCAGTGGAGAGCACTCAGACTGGTTGCATCACCATCAGGTAAGGAGCGGCCACTGCACAGGATGAGGAAAAAGCTGCAGAAACTTGCAAACTCAACCAGCTCCATCATGGGCACTAGTACCCCCAGCATTGAGAACATCTTCAAAAGACAATGCAAAAAGACGGCATCCATCGTTGAGGAGCCCCAGCATGGACATGCCCTCCTTCTCATTGCTACCATCAGGGAGGAAGTATAGGAGCCTGAAGACACACACACTCAACATTTTAGGACAGCTTCTTCCCCTGCGTCATTAGATTTGAATACTACCTCACTATTTTTCCTCTTTTTGTACTTTTTTTTGTGTGTACTTATTGTAATTTAGCTTTTATTATAGATTGTAAAGTACTACTGCCTCAAAGAAACATATTTCATGACATATGCCAATTACATTAAAGCTGGTTAAAATTCTAACCAACTTGTCCACTGGAGAGGTGCACCCCATGGCTAACAAGGCACCACAGTAAAATGCAGTATTTACCAACACTCCCAGTGAGAAACAGTTAACCTCATGATCTAAAGTCAGAGCATGACAAGGACTTGTGCGCACAAGCACATGCCAGAGGACCTACAGCAGCCAACTGACTATTGAGGCAAAGGATGCTGACAGCATTTGAATAAAGGCAGAAGCTTACCTGACCATCACAGAGGTCGATGAGGGGAGCCTTCTCGCGGGTGGCCCGCACCAGCTTGCTGTGGAGAAGCTTGCCGTCAAAGTAGATCCAGGGACAGCAGTGCTCCCAGGGGATGGGCTGCCCACAGGCGTCGTTGGCGAAGAGGGCCGTGTCAACGCCACTCATGAACAAGGCGGCCAGCTGAATCCCGCGGGCGTCCAGTTTCTCGATCTTGACTCAGGAAGAGAAATGGGTTTGGGTTACAGCCCCTGGCAGTGGGCTCAGAGCTCTTCTCTCCTACCCCCAAACCCCATGCTTCCTGGTTAATTACATTTCCCAACCCCCTCCCCCCACCAAACCAACTCATTGGGCTGACCACCACTGCCCCCAGACTCGCGCTAAGGAGATCAATGAACACTGGCCTCCATCGCTTGGGGCACTGTAGGAATTGCAAAGTTTTTGTGCCGTTGTCTAAGAAGTTGATGCGAGTTCACTTGTTAGCATGGTGTGCAGTTTTGGTCACCTGGCTTGAGAAAAGACGTTATTAAACAAAGAGTGCAGAAAGGATTTACCAGGCTGTTGCTTGGACTCAGGGGCCCCGAGTTGTAAGGAGAGATTACGTGGATGAGGACTTTATTCCCTGGGGCAAAGGAGATTGAGGGATGAAGTGTGGCGACATTTGCAGGCAGCCACAGCATAAGCCTCAGACTGTGTTGCTCAATGACACAAAACAACATATTTCCCTGTATGTTTTGATGTACATGTGACAAATAAGTCTCATGGTATGTGGGCTGAGGACTGGCACATGGCTTTCCATAAGACATTTGAGCATGATTAGGCCACTCAGCCCATCAAGTCTGCTCCACAGTTCCATCATGGCTGAGTTATCCCTCTCAACCCCATTCTCCTGTCTTCTCCCCATATCCTTTGACACCTTTACTAATCAAGAACTTATCAACCTCTGTTTTCAATATTCCCAGTGACTTAGCCTCCACTACCATCTATGTCAAAGAATTCCACAGATTCACCACCCTTTGGCTATAAACAAAAATTCCTGCTCATCTCTGTTCTAAAGGGATGCCCTTCTATTCTGAAGCTGTGCCCCCTGGTCCTGGATTCTGCCACTATAGGAAACATCCTCTCCACATCCATTCTACCCAGGCCTTTCAATATTTGATAGATTTCAATAAGACCCCTCACCCCTCCTTCTAAACTCCAGTACATATAGTTCACTGAAAGTAGTATCACAGGTAAGCGGAGTGGTGAAGACAGTTCAAAGTAAATTTATATCAAAGTACATATATGTCACCGTACACTACCCCATTTTCTTGTGGGCATTTACAGTAAATACAAACACGATAGAATTAACGAAAAACTGCATATCGCAAAGACAGACAACCAACATGCAAAAGATAACCGTGCAAAAACAACGAAAAAGAAATAAGCCATAAATATCCATGGGTTATGGAATTAATCTGGTGCTGCTGGGCTTCTCAGTCAGGGCTCTGAGTATAGGAGATGGGACATTATGCTGCAGTTGTGAGAGACATAGGCGATGGCCACACAGCTTTGGTTACCCTGTGTTATAGGGAAGATGTTATTATAAAGTGTCCAGAAAAGATTTACTCAGATGTAGCCTGGACTTTGGGGCGCAAGTTACAAGGGTAAGTTACGTAGACAAAGACTTTGTTCACTGGAATGCAGGCGATCGAAGAGTGACCTGACAAAGGTATATAAGTTCATCAGGGGTACACAGAGTCTGAAAGCAGAGTCAGTTTCCCAGGGATGGGCTGTTAAAATCAGAGGTGACAGATTTAAAAGGGACATCTAGTGGTAGCTTCTTGATGCAAAGAGTACTTGGTGTGAGCTGTCAGAAATAATAATGGCTGAGGCAGACACCTTATTAATGTTTAAAAGCCATCTAGATAAGTACCATGGACAGGAGAGGTTAGCAGGACTATGGGCCAAGTACAGACGGTTGGGACAACATAGTAGGCGTGGACAAGATGGGCTGCAGGTCCTGCAAGAACACTTCTGGTCTCCACAGTACACGAAGACTGGCTGGAATATCCATGGATGAAATGTTCAGCCCATTGGGAAAGCTTTGGAAATCAGGAAGCTCATTTGTCTTAAGCACAGGGGCCGAGGGTTTATGTGACATCTGTGGATGTCAAGGGGAAATTCCCCTTGCACTGTCACAGTGACAGGTGTGGGTGGCACTTCCTCCCCATCCCAAAAGCAGCCGGTAGCAATTTCCGATCACACTGGGCAATAATGGGAAACAACTTCCCTCTCCGAACCCACCCCTTTCCCGTCTGCATACAGCTTTCTCCGCTGAAGTACACGGCACAGTCCCCAGTAACCACCAACACTGCACCTCCCCCCCACCCCTCCCCACAGCCCCTTGTACCTTCAGTTCCTGGAGCTGGTCTGGCTCGTACAGTTTGGAAGAAACAGCCTGTGCTAGAAACGCATCCAGTTCGTATCTGTGCAAAATCCGGCTCCCTGGCCACTGCATCATGTACCTGCAGAGGGAGGGGAAGAGAAAAAGAGAAAGCCCTCGGTGATAGGAAGCAGACAGATCCCCCAAGCCACAGCCAGACCAAAGGATGGTGCACACCCTGGGGTGATGAAAATTAGAAGGGCTACTAAGAGAGCAGAGCTGGAAACCATACTGGAAACATATCCACTACAGGACTTGACTTGTAGTCCCTTGGTGCAGATAGCACAGTAGTTGGTGTGACACTGTTACAGCATCAACAATCTGGGTTCAATTCCACTACCTGTATGGAGTTTGTACTCTGCCCGTGACCGCATGGGTTTCCTCACACATTCCAAAGACGTACAAGCTCGGGTCAGCAAGCTGTGGGCATGCTATGTTGGTGCCGGAAGTGTGGCAACACTTGCAGGCTTCCCTCAGCACAATCCTAGGACCGTGTTGATCACTGAAGCAAATACGGCGCATTTCACTGTGAGTTTCAATGTCCATGTGACAAATAAAACTAATATTCGTGTATCAAAATGGAAGGAAAGCAAGACAATAGGTGGGGAATAACTGAGAATTTGGGGTAGAAAATCTTCAGCCAGAAAATGGTATGGACTTGGAAACCACATGAATCTGGTTATGACACATTCAGGGCAAGGGTCCAGGTTGGGAACCTCTGGACCAAATGGACTCAGTGAGAGGCAGTACAGTTCATTCAGAAAGCACACCAACCCCTTGACTTCCTTGGGTCCAGCAAAGGAAATTCTCCAATAGATTTAACAATTTTTACAGATGTACCACGGAAAGCATCCTATCCAGATATATCGCAGCCTGGCACAGCAACAGCTCTGTCCAGGGATTACAGAGTCCATGGCACAAATCAGCCTCCCCACTTCATTGATTCTGCCTCGGTAAAACAGCCAAAATAATCCTGGACCCCTCCCACCCAGTCATTCTCTCTTTTCCCCTCCTGTCGGGCAGAAGGCCTGACAACACGTACCACCGGGCTCGAGACAGCTTCCACCCCACTGGTTGTTATCAGATTCTTAAATCAAGGACAGTTGCCATTTTGTCAATCAAGAACCATTATCAGACTCTTGAATAAACCTCTGGTGAGCTAAAGATGAACTTTAGATCTCCCAATCCCTTATAATTTATTTGTCTAGCTGCACTGGTCTTTCTCTGTAGCTGAAATACTATTCTGCTTTCTCTTTACCATCTCCATGTACTTCTATATGGCATGATCAAATAAGAGTTGTATGTGTGGAATGTATTGCCACAGGCCAGCTGTGCTGGTCCAACCACACTTGGGAGTATTGGGAGCAGTACCATACCCAAGAGATGTGCTGGCATTGGGCAGGGTCCAGAGGCTGATCCCATGAATCAGAGTTAACGTATGAGGAGGAGAGCTCATTGAAACCTATTGAATATTGAAAGTCCTAGACAGAGTGGATATATGGAGAGGATGTTTTCAATAGTGAGGGAGTCTAGGACTAGAATAAAGACCAGCCTCAGATTAGAGGGAGATGATTTTTTTTTTAGTCGGAGGGCAGTGAATCTGTGGAATTCATTGCCACAGACGACTTGGAGGCCAAGTAATTGTGTACATTTAAAGTGAAGGTTGGTAGTTTCTTCATTAACAAGGGCATCAAAGGTTACGGGAGGAGAATGCGGTTGAGAGGGATAATAAATCAGCAAAGTGGAGGTACTCAACAGGTCAAATGCCCTAATTCTGTTCCTACGGTTTATGGTCTTTTCCCTGTATCTCAGTATGTGACAATAATATACCATCACCAATGACTCCCACTTCCTTCCCAGAGCTGAAGATATCAACTGGGCCAACCTCCTCTGCTGTTACCTGTAGAATCTGCACACACCCTCTTGTCCAGGACCTCAGCAATACTGTACTTCACTCTTTACAATTTACTTTTGGGTCCTTGTCTACTTAGAGGTGTAGCAGATAAGCATTACAGCTCCAGACGCAGGCTTAATCCCAAACCAACTCCCTCTCCGAATCTGGTTGTTAGGTGGAAGACACATTAGTGTAATGCTTTACAGCACCAGGGATGGGAAGATTGGGGTTTGATTCCCAATGTCTTTAAGGAATTTGCATGTTTTCTCTGTGGCCACGTGGGTCTCCTCCCACATTCCACAGGCAGGCAGGTTCGTAAGGGATGGTGAATTGTGAGCGTGCTATGTTGGCGAGGCTTAACGGCTGCCCCCAGCAGCATCACAGGCACACTTCACTATATGCTCTTTTGTACAGTACTGTGCAAGGGTCTCAGGCACATTTATACTGTACAGCGAGGGGCCCAAGACTTTCGCACTGTATTTGTCACCACGGAGAACTGCGGGAGGGATGTGAGACAGGTGGCAGAGCGGGAGGCTGAGTGACTGCAGACACACCAGGCACTGAGACATCAAGTATGCCGAGTCGGAGAGTTGGGAAGAACAAAGAGATCAATGTAAGTGGTGGTGGTGGGCGGGGGGGGGAACGGGGGTGATGATCAGCCAGGAGTCAGTGTTTTTATGCTGTACCTCTGACGCCCTGTCCTTTTATAACAGCCTAATATTTACTCTACGGAAAGCACTCACCATCATTTTGAATGCCTTTGACAGACTGAAAGTAGAACAATACAGCACAGTACAGGCGCTTCAACTTACTCCAAGCAAGATCAGTCTAATTCTTCCCTCCCACGTAGCCATCATCCATGTGCCTCTACCACCATGCCTGGCAGGGTGCACCACACACCCATCTGTGTGTAAAAAAACTACCTCTGACATCCCCCCATGCTTTCCTCAATCACCTTAAAATTAGGCTCCCTTGATCTTTTAACTTTCTCTGCTCCAATCAGAGCGACCCCAGTTTTGGCAGCTTCACACCCCCCCCTTCCCCGCCCTTGCTCTTCTCTGTCAGAGAGAAACTCCCCTTGTTGGACATGGGGCCTTCGTGAATGCTTCCAGTCATCATAGCAACCGGGGGGAATGAGATTACCCAATGAAGCTCTATAATCTGACCCGCTGGGTGTTTCCAGTGCTTTCGACCTCCGCCCCAAGGATACGGGGCTTCGCCCCTCATCATAGCAGCCCTCAGGCCCCTCCCGCCAGCGGCCCTCACCGTAAGACGCAGCAGAGCAGCAGCAGGTGGGTGGGGACGTTGGCAGGGTTCAGCATGCCGGGTGTGTCAGACTTCAGGCAGGCCAGGAAGGCCCTCATGCGCCGGTTCTTGTCCTCCACGGCCTTGCCCAGCCACAGCTTCTTCAGGTTGGGGCAGGTCCACTCACGAAAGGTCAGGGCCGTCACCAGCTCCGGAGTCTGGGGCGACTTGCCCTTGTAGGCCGACCACTCCTTAATTATGACAGGGGGCACTGAGGTAGGAAGGGGATGGAGGGAGAGAGACAGAGCACCAAACATAAACAGAGTGGATAGCTTCAACAAAGGCAAATCTAAGCACACCAGAAACCGTAAAAGATTCTGCAGACGCTGGAAAACTTCATACACAAAATGTTAGAGGAACTCGGCAAGTCAGGCAGCTATCCATGGAGGGGAATAAACAGTCAACGTTTAGGGACTCACCTGATGCTGCCTATATGACTGAGTTCCTCCACCCTTTAGTGCATGTTACAGCAGAAACTGAGCCAGACTCGCCGTTTGAAGCAGTGATCAAAGCTCAAGGCAAATTTATTATCAAAGTATGCATATACTACCTCGAGATTTATTTGCATGCAGGCATTCACAGAAGAACAGATATATAAAAGAATTTTATGAAAATCTATAGACAGAGTAACAAACAACCAATGTGCAAAAGAAGGCAAACTGTGTAAATAAAAGAGTATTGAGAACATGGGTCCTTGAAATTAAGTCTGAAGATGACAGAATCAGATCAGAGTTCAGGTGATTGAGAAGGTTATCCGCATCTGTTCAGGAACCTGATAGTGTGGGACCCAAGGCTTCTGTACCTCCTGTCCAATGGTAGTAGTGAAAAGAGAACATGGCCTGGATGGTTGGGGAAGTGGGGTGGGAATCTTTGATAATGGACGCTGTTTTCTTGTGGCAGCACACCATATTGATGTGCTGAATGGTGGGGAGGGCTTTGCCTGTGATGAATGATGGACGGGGCTGTATCCACCACTTTCTGAAGCCATTTCTGTTCCAGGACATTGGGGCGGGGGGGGGGGGGGTTTGTGTCGGTAGAAATGACCAGAGGTTGGGAAAGGAATGGACAAAGCACCCTGCCACCAATATCCATCCACCCCTTCCGTGCTGAGCAGCAGGCGGTACCTTCCACGGGGATCCTCCTCCGCAAGGCGAGGCGCTCAGCCCTCCGCTGGGTCTCGGACAGGCTGAAGAGAACTCCGTAGATGTACTGGCGGGCTGATCTGTAGAGCAGAGTGGCGGGAGGCAAGTCGTTGTTGGCCTCATCCTCGATGCACACGGGGAGCTTCAACTCGCCCTGGGGGGGGGGGGGAGAGGGGTTCAGCAAAAAGCAGAACACAGACATGTCAGTACTCTTCCCCCCTCCACCAATGTTGAATCGCAACAGAAACTTACATGCAAGTGATCAATGGGAGAGTTGAACCCACGTTGGGTAACCTTGCGTCATATTTAATCACTTGCACAAGGGATTCGAGAGTTTGTAGTAAAGAGAGGAAGGAGCTTTAAACAGATCTGGCTCAGTGGTTAACGTAACACTATTATAGCATGAGAGACCCAGGTTCAATTCCTGCTGAGTTTTCTCCGGGGCTCCAGTCTGCTCCCAAATTCCAAAGACGCTCCGGGTTAGTAGGTAATTGGGTAGCGCGGAAAACATTGGGCGTTACCGGGCTGCATTTCAAAATAAAATAAACATACTGATTGAAATCTGGGTGGTGATGGAATGACGGCAACTAATAAACTGCTGTGAGGAACACAGCAGGTCAAGCGGCATTAGTGGAAACAGGAAATATCTATTTCAGGGGAAAAAACCTGCATAATGCAGAATAGCAGAAAGGGAAGAATTAGTGGAGGCAGTGGGAGGAGATGGATTAGTGGAGGATGGACGGGTCCAGCCAGATAGGGGAGGGAAAAGAGGAGTTAGATAGGACTCGAACAGTAGTAAGGAAGGCAAATACAATATTAGCACTCATTTCGAGAAGACTAAAATATAAAAGCAAAAATGTAATGTTGAGACTTTATAAGATATTGGCCAGACTGTAGTTATGGGCCCCTTATTTAAGAAAGGACGTACTGGCATTGAACAAGGTCCAGTGGAGGTTTATGAAAATATTCCTGGGAATGAAAGGGTTAATGTATAAGGAAAATTTAATGAGCCTGTCCTCACTGGAGTTTAGAAGAATGGGGGGGGGGGGAAAGAGAGAAAAGAGATCTCATTGAAACCTATCAAATATTGAAAAGCCTAGATAGAGGGCCACTGAAAGGATGTTTCCTGTAGTGGGAGAACCTAGGACCAGAGGGCACACAGAAAAATGTCCTACTGAAACAGAGATGAGGAAGAATTACTTTAGCCAGAGGGTGCTGAATCTATGGAATTCATTGCAACAGGTGGCCATGGAGGCCAAGTCATTGGATATATTTAAAGCAAAGGTTAGAAAGGGCATCAAAGGTTATGGGGAGAAGGCAGAAAAATGGGGCTGAGGGGAAAATAAATCAAAGCAACACACACAACATGCAGGAGGAACTCAGGTCAGGTAGCATCTCTGGAAAGGAATAAACAGTCAAGGTTTTGGGCCAAGACTCTTCTTCAGGACTGGAAAGGAAGGGGGAAGATGCCAGAATAAAAAGGTGGGGAGGGGGAAGGTAGACGAGCTAGCAGGTGATACGGGAAGGTAAAGGGCTGGAGAAGGAGGAATCTGATCGGAGAGGAGAGTGGACCATGGGAAAAAGGGCAGAATGAGGGGCACCAGGGAGAGGTGATAGAAAGGTGAGAAGAGGTAAGAGGCCACAGTGGGAACTACAAGAGGGAAGGGGAAAGCAAAAAAAAAAAAAATCACTAACGAGAAATCAATATTCATGCCATCAGGTTGGAGGCTACCTAGATACAAAAGAGACCCCAGCAGATTCAGTAGAAGGACTGTTGGGGGCCCTGAATGGAGGTGAGGGAGCAGATGAACGAGGTGTAGCATTTCTGTCGATTGGTTCAAGAGCCTGATGGTTGAGAGGTAATAACGGTTCCTGATCCTGGTGGTGAGTGTCTTGAGGCTCCTGTACTTTCTTCCTGATGGCAGCAGCGGGAAGACAGCATGTCCTAGATGGTGGGGTGTCCCTGACGTTGGACACTCATGTAGATGTGCTCAAGTAGGGAGGGCTTTATCTGTGATGGACTGAGCAGTATCCACTACTTTTTGTAGGATTTTCTGTTCAAAGGCATTGGTGATTCCATACCAGGCCATGATGCAATATACTCTCCACCACATATCAATAAAAGTTTGTCAAAGTTTCAGATGTCATGTCAAATCTTCGCAAACTTAAGGAGCTAGAGATGCCGCCGTGCTTTCTTCATAATTGCTCCTGCGCGCTGAGCCCAGGACGGTCCCTGAGATGGTAACACTGAGGAGTTAAAGATGCTGACCCTCTCCACCGCTGATTCCCCGCCGAAGACTGGCTCATGGACCTCCGGTCTCCTCCTGCTGAAGTTAGGAATCAGCTCCTTGGTCTTGCTGACACTGACGATGTCCCCTCCAACCAGTGTGTGCAAAAATCCTGCGCTGTGCAATTTTATTTACCCAGTGACAACAACACGTGGGCACTGAATGATTTCTCCAATAAAAGCAGCACAAATAAGCCAGTTTTAAAACCTGCAGGCAAATTATTGCAAACTCCACGCTGTCAACACCAGCCGCATCCGGAACCAGAAAAGGAAATGTGATTGTGTACAATCATGAAATGTACTTAACATGCCAGCAAGGTAGAGGGTGACAACCTTTTGTGCGCAGCTTAAATTCCTTTGTGTGCTAGTAGCAAAAGATGTGAATGTGCACACCTTGGAGGGAATATTGGTTGTAGCATCACTCAGCCAGATTTTCAATCTCCCTCCTATATACTGATTTGTCACCACCTTTGATTTGGCCAACGTCGACCGTTTACTCTTTTCCATAGATGCTGCCTGACCTGCTGAGCTCCTCCAGCATTTTGTGTGTGTAATAGTGGCTTGTTACTCCGTGGCAGACATTTCACTCAGTTAGCACAGTGAAATGTCTGCCATGGAGCATCTTCATAGCAAAGATGATTCCCAAGGGTTCCTTCTCAATTTGTCCGTAGTTCCCTTCTGCTGTGGTCAGTGACCTGGCTGCACGTATGACAACTCCCACTGCACGGCTGGACGCATCCATCGCAATGATTATCGTCACCTCTGGGTTGAAATGAGTCAAGAGAACGCCAGATGACAGCATATACTTCACACCTCTTGGCATTGCAGGGGACTGAGTGGCTCCCTCAGTTGGTGCATTGCTTAATAAATGCTGAATAATGATCGTAAAGTGCTGACATCTGATGGTGACCTTAGAGAGCTTTGTAAAATCATGATGGACAGTCATTGGAAAATAAAAGACCTTTTACCCAGGGTAAAATCGTCTAAGACATAAGGGCATACTTTTAAGATGGGTGGGGGGCAGTGGAATATAAAGAGGACCGGGGGCATCTTTTCCCTCAACAGAGGGTGGTGGGTAAATAGAACAAGCTGCCAGAGGAAGTGAAGGAGGCAGAAACAATTACAGTGTTTTGCGAGACATTGGCACATGGCTAGGAAAAGTTTAGAGAGATACAGGCCAAATGGGGTGAAAAGGAACTGACTCATGGAGACAAGTGAGCTGGTATGGACTAGTTGGGCTGAAGGGCCTGTTTCTGTGCCGGACAAATAACTCTGAGATTGGTGCTCACTTACCATTGTCAGCACCTGGTAGATGTAAGGGTACATGAGACCCTTCCTGTGCCTGTGGTCTGCCACGCGCAGGACCTCGGGGGCGACAAGAGGCAGCGGTGGGGTGGTGATGTCCATGTGGTTCCTGGTTTGCATGGAGAGCAGCGACGGTATGTGGGCTGTGGGGTTCGGCGGGGCAGTGCCTGAGTCCCGGGATAGAGTGTGCTCGCTTCCAGTCTTGGCATCGGGGTGCCCCTGCGGTCAGAGAAACAGATCACACAATCAAGAGAGAGTGGTGGTGATGGGGGTGGGGGGGCATCGTTTGAGCTTGTGCAGAATCTTTCAAAAGAGCTCTTTACCCAATCCCACTCTTTCTCGCATAGCCCTCCAATTTTGTTCTGAAAATTCCCATTGAACACATCCAGGAGGGAGCCGTCTCTCCTCTGGGTTCTTGAGCCAGCTGCAATCAATGTGACAGTCATCCAAGACTCCAGCTTCACCCACCCCTGTGCCTCATGACCCTTCCTTCCAATCACAGACTCACAGCTCAGGATTGCCGACCAATCAACCCCCCCCCCCACCCCCACAACACAATCAGGCACCAAGGACAGTGTACACGGATGGGGATGCCTCCCTCCACCGACTGTCACACCGAGTGAGAGGGGGGGGCTATGTTACCTCAGGGATGTTTTTCTCGGGGCTCTGGCTTGCACCCGGAGCTGGGCCGGCACCTTCCCAGTTGCCTTTGTGCTGAGAGGACTGGCCGACGAGGTGGCTGGAAGCAAAGAGAGAAATCCGCCTGTCAAGCCTTTGCAAAGTTGAGCGCGGCCTCACCCAACGCGCAGCCCACCACCGGCGAGATCAGGGGGGGCTTGACCAGAGTTACACCTGTCTCCTGACCTGCAATTCCTTCGCCAAGTGCAGTCAACTCTACAATTATCCAAGCAGAGGACGTGCCATCCTTGCTGTTGCGTTTCTGAGCGAGTTCCTCTCCTTGGGGGAGTGCTCAGCTTCACCCGCCCCACCTCCAAATGTAGCAGGTGGTCTTTCAACTCAACAGGTTCACACGGTTGAATTTTAAAAAAGGGTTTACTCTGATTAACTTCACTTCCTCACTCTCTACTGCCTTGGGAGCTAAAGCAGACCAAGTGCTCATGTAGGTATTTCAAAGAAAAAACAAACACGAGATGCTGGAAATCTGAGCTACACACCCACTGCCCTGTGAGTAACGAATGGCATGCTGAATACTCAGACAGGGATTCGAGACATGCCGTAAACCTTCAACACCCACATAAAATGCTGGAAGAGCTCAGCAGGTCAGGCAGAATCTATGGAGATGAATACAGAGACGACGTTTCAGGCAGAGAGCCTTCACTGGGACTGGAAAGGAAGGGTGGGCAGAAGCCAGAATAAGGTGGTGGGGTGTCGAAGAGGAGTACAAGATGGCAGTTGACAGGTGAGAGGTGAGGGAGAAAGGAGGGATGGATGAACTAGGAAGCTGGGAGGTGATAGGTGGAAGAAGAAAGGGCTGAAGGAGGAATGAGATAGAAGAGAGTGGAGCATGGGAGAAAGGGGAGGAGGAGGGGAACTAGAAGCAGGTGAGGAAAAGGGAAGGGGTGAGAGGGGAGCCAGAATGAGGAATGGAAATAGAGAAGGGAAGCTGGGGGATGAAATTACTAGAAGCTGGAGAAGTCAGATAAGCAATGGGGGAAAAATTTCTAAAAAGAAATAACATGACAAGTTTTACAGTTACCACCTCAATTTCTGCACCCAAAGGTTTGGAGTCATATACTCAACTTCACCGGGCAGCAAGGAAGCAATAGCGGAGTTCCACAAGGGGGATATGGATGGGTTCAGTGAATGGGCAATGCCATGGAGGACAACAGTGAACTCTGCTGAAGAGGTGGTAAGAATCCTCTGCAAATGATATCGAATTGTAGTGAAGCACCTTGACCTGAAACGTCCACTGTTTACTCATCTCCAATAATGCTGCCTAACCTGCTGAGATCCTCCAGCATTTTGTGTATGTCTCTCTGAAAAGTCCAGTTTGTAGCATTCAGCATCAGTGGATCCATCCAGGGCAGGGGCAGCAAAATAGTAGGTTAAACATTGAAGTGGGTTGTTTTATTAAACACTAGGCTAATCACTGAGCCTTACAGCGCCAGCCACTCAGGTTCATCATGACCTCCGGTGTCGTCTGTGTGGAGTTTTCACATTCGCCCTGTGACCACAAGGCCTTACCCCCTGGGTACTTCCTGTATCTCAAAGACGTGCAGGTCAGTAGGTTAGCTGCTGCAAATTGCCTCTGGTGGAGCTGGGGGCAAGAGTTGGGGGAGGGGTTGGGAGAAGGAATAAGCTTCATGTACAAAGTCTGTGCATTCTATGTGACCACGGGGCTTCCCCAGGTGCTCCAGTTTCCTTCCACACGAGGATGTCGTACTGCTCCGTGATTTAACAGGCCATTGTAAATATAAGAGTTCCTTGTATAGGTAGGAGGCAAG
Source organism: Mobula hypostoma (assembly GCF_963921235.1). Classification (NCBI taxonomy): domain Eukaryota; kingdom Metazoa; phylum Chordata; class Chondrichthyes; order Myliobatiformes; family Myliobatidae; genus Mobula; species Mobula hypostoma. The sequence continues at coordinate 27,282,038 of NC_086124.1, forward strand.
AGGTCAGGGGAGAGTTAACATGGCTGGGTGAAATTAGTGTGGTAAATGGATTGATGAAACTGCTCAATGAACCAATGGAGATGATAAAAAACTAGAATAGCCATCCAAATAAACAAATAAAATTTCTAATGAACACATGTATTATTTTAAGATGTTGAGAAACTTAGAACAGTATGGCACAGACTCTCCAACCTTTGTCTGTGCTGAATATGATGCTAAATTAAACTAAACCTCTTCTGTCTGCTGGTGATTCATGCCCTTCCTTACTCATGTCTTAAATGCCACTATTGTATCTGTTTCCAGCAGCACCCAAGGCTGCCCATTCCAGGCACCCACCACTGTGTAAAATCACAGCTCACGTAGACCAGCATAGTATAGGTCCTTCAACAATGATGTTATACTGACCCACTTCATGATCAATCTAACCCTTCCTACTCACATAGCCCATAACCCTCCATTTTTCTTTCATCCATGTACTTATCTAAAGAGTCCCTTAAATATCTCTTTATATCAGCCTCCAACACCATCCCTGGCAGTGCATTCCAGACACTAAACACTTCGTGTGTAAAAAAAAATCCACCTCTGACATCTCCCCTAAAATCTTCCTCCATTCACCATAAATACCTGGCATAGAACAGTACAGCCACTTCATCCCATAATGCTGTGATCTTTTAACCTACTTTAAGATCAATCTAACTATTCTCTCCAACATATCCTCTGTGTGCTTAAGAGTCTCTGAAATCAACCTAACGTATCTGCTTCTATCGCCAATACTAGCAGTGCATTCCACCCAAGGGTAAAGAACTTTACCCTTGACATCCCTTCTCCAATCACTTTAAAATTATGCCCTCTCGTATTAGCCATTTCCACCCTGGGAAGAAGTCCTCATTATCTTATAGTACATCTCTATCATCACCTCTCAGTCTCCTTCACGCAAAAGAGAAAAAGCCTTGGCTCGCTCAACCTTTGCTCATAAGACAAGCTCTCTAATCCAGGTAGCATCCTGGTAAATCTCCTCTACACCCTCTCCAAAGCTTTCATTGTTTCTATAATGAGGCAAACAGAACTGAACACAATTCTCCAAGTGTGGTCTAACTAGGTTCTCAACACTTTTTTTTATGCCATGGACGAATATGATTAAGCAAGAGTTGGGAATTCCTGCACTAGGGTTTTATAGAGCCGCAACATTACCATGAACTCAGTCCCCTAACAACTGAAGGCCAACACACAATATGCCTTCTTAACTTATGTACATCAACTTTGATGGAACTATGAACGTGGACACCATCTGTTCCTCTACACTGCTAAGAATTCTGCCATTAACCCTGTATTTTGCCTTCATGTTCAGCCTTCCAAAGTGATTCGCTTCACACTTTTCTGCACTAACATCTCTCTGCCACTTCTCAGCCCAGCTCTACGTCCAATTTATATTCCACTGTAACCTACAACAATCTCCTTCATACCTTTCCCCTGTCACTTTAAAGTCAGGGTTTTCCAACATTTTTATGCCATGGAGCCTTTCTGTTAACCAAGGGGGGTCCGTGGATCCAAGGTCGGAACCTCGACTCTAAATGCATTTCCTCTAGTATTTAACATTTCCACCCTGGAGGGAGATTTACACGTCTTGTAATTTTATAGACGAGGAGGGTGTCATCCTGACCATTCCTTGTGCTCCAGTTTCCTCCCACATTCCAAAGACGTACTGGCTCATAGGCTAATTGGTCACGAGTGTAATTGGGTGTCTTGGGCTCGTTGGACCTGTTAACGTGCTGTATCTCTAAAAGACTCACTTGGCTGTGTTGCTTCCGCTCTGTTCGTCCACGTCAGAGGAAGACGAGGGCGATGAGTTGTGCAGAGGCGATGCTGATTCTTTGGCCTGCGCGTGGTTGGAGATTCTGGCAGCCGGCGGAGGTGCCGGCCCGGGCCAATCGGCCAGCTGCTTGCATGGGCGCTGGAACTCATGCTTGGCCAGGCCAGGGTCGAAGTGTGGACCGTGGACTAGCTGGCCCTGGGACGTGGGGAAGGTGATACCTGGTGCCGGCGGGAAGGGCTGGTACGGCAGCTTCTGCATCATGGGTGGTGGCGGAAACTAAGAGGAGAGGAAAAAAAGGGAAGAAAAATGGTGTGGTGGTGAGCAGGACTATCGAGAGACCTGGCATCCGTGCTCAGGCCTGATTACACCAAGATCATCTGTGGAACCAGCCTGACGAACAATAATCATAGAGCACTACCGCATGGAAACAGGCTCATGTGCCGACCTGGTTTTGCCTAATCCCACCTGCACACATACCAGAGCCCTGTGTACCCATCCCAACCATGCACTTATACAAATTTCTCTTAAATATTCACATCAAACCCACATCCACCACTTACACTGGCAGCTCGTTCCACACTCACACCACCCTGAGTGAAGATCCCCTTCATTGTCCCCAAAATATTTTACCTTTCACCCTATACTTACGACGTCTAGTTCTAGTCTCACTCAACCCGAGGGGGAAAATCCTGCAAGTATTTCCCCATCTATACCTTCTATAATTTTGTACACCTGCCGTCATTCTCACGTACTCCAAGGAATAAAGTCTTAATCTATTCAATCTTTCCTTATATACACCCCCATCATTCTCCCCCAACTCCACTAGCTCACAAACCCCTCCCTTATATCCCAAGAAATCTTCTCTAGCAACGACTGCCCTGTTGCCTGCAATCTCTTCCCACCTTCCCAACCGCGCAAACACTCCCCCACCCCCCCACTACCCGTCACCTACCAGCGGCTTGGGCTGCGCGATTGCTTGCATATGCGCATTTGCGTAGGGGGGCATCCCAAACTGGCTGGGCCCAAAACCTGGAACGGGAAGCAACAGGGGGGTTAACACCGAGCTCCCACCTACTTTGGTTGCCAGGCTAGAGACACGGCACTGGATGCAAACTACTGACTGGCTGTGGGCAGTGAGCCCCTGCTGTCTGCTGAGAGGCAGAAGGGGAGCACTGAACGCCTGCCCTCTGGCAGGGATACAGGGGATACAGCGCCTTGGTCCATGCTTGAATGCCTTGAAGAGGATACAGGGGAGATTTACCAGGGTTTGTAAACATGTCTTACGAGGGAAGGTTAAGCAAGCTAGGTAGAGCTTTTCTCTTTGGAGCAAAGGAGATTAGAGGTAACTCGATAGAGGTGTATGAGCTGGAAAGGGGTATAGAGTCCCTTATTCCCCAGAGCAGTAAAGGCCAATACCAGAGAACACCTGTTTAAGGTGAGTGGAGAAACATTTATGGGAGATGTCAGAGGTAGGGTTATTCTTTTTTTGAACATAAGTTTTAAGACAGAGTCATGAGGCCAGGGGGCTGTCACAGAGTCGGGTGGGAGACATGGGAGCAGAGCCCAAAGGAGAGGCTGCAGAGTGCAAGGGGCAGGGGGAGGTGGAAGATGGGCACAGAGTCAAAGAGGGGATGACGCAGAGCTAAAGAAGGGAGACTGAGTTAAAGAGCAGGAAGCTCTTTTACCACACAGAGAGTTGGTGGGGTGTATAGATTGAGGTGTTAGAGGAAGGGAAAATTACAATGTTTAAGACACTTGCCCAGGTACACAGACAGGAAAGCTGTAGAGGGATTTGGGCCAAATGCAGGCGAACAGGACAAGCTTAGGTGGATACAATAATTGGCACAGCCAACTTAAGCTGAATGGCCTGTGTCTGTGCTGTTTAACTACCATCTCCTTGAAGTGGAGAACTGGAATCCTAGGATGCAGAGCTGGTCAAGCTTAACTAGCGAGACACAATTAATTTAAGGCAGTTATGATTCTGAGAGGGTCTGACAGGATTGATGACAGGAGTCCATTTGTCCCAGGGCTAGAGTGCAGAATTAAGCAGCATTCTCATCGGACACAAGTGCTGCCGTACCCAACTTACAAGGGCAAGCTCTTCACACCCAGTTGCCCCTGGAGGGATTCCAATCTATAAAATCAAAGGACATGGTGAAGTCACAGCGGATCAGGAAGCATCTACAGAGAAACTGGCTGGTGATCTTTCTGACATCCCAGACCTGAAACTTTAACCCTGTTTGTATCACTGCAGATGCTGTCCAACCTACTGAGTGTTTCCAGCACTGAAAGGGTGTGGGGAATGGCTTTGAAGATTAGGTGTTACAGTACTACTGAACAGTGCAGCAGCTGAGATGGGGGTTTTCTGCCCGATTAATGTTTACATTCAAGTTCCAAGTTGCAAGAACGGGCCAAAGAGCCTGCCTCTGTGCTGTAGTGCTCTAAATGAGACTCAGAAACTGCGGACAGACTGTCCCACCCTCCCAAAACGATGCGCCCGTCTTGCCACTCTGAAGAAAGGGCCCCGACTCAAAAGCTCAAATGATTTCTCTTTCTATAGATTCTGCCAATGGTCTACAGGTTCAGTTCTCGTACAGACCAAACATCAGAATGGGGAAGAAATGTGATCCAAGTGACTTTGATCATGGGATGATTGTTGGTGCCAGACGGAGTGGTTTGAGTCTCTGAGAAACTGCTAATCTACTGAGATCTTCACACAAGTCTCTAGAGTTTACAGAGAATGGTGTGAAAAACAAAAAAACATCCAGTGAAAACGCCTCATTAGTGACAGAACTCAGGGGTCAGAGACGACATCAGATGCACGGCAACTCTGGCAGGGTTTGCAAGACATTACTTCCTACAAAGCGAAACCCAATAGCATGAATGGCAGCGATGCTTCACTACCGGATGAACTCAACACCTTCCATGCCCACCTTGAAAGGGAGAACACAACTACAGCTGCGAAGATCCCTGCTGCATCTGATAGCCCTGTGATCTCTGTCTCAGAGGCCGATGTTAGACTGTCTTTAAAGAGAGTGAACCCTCACAAGGCAGAAGGTCCAGATGGAGTACCTGGTAAGGCTCTGAAAACTTCTGCCAACCAACTAGCAGGAGTATTCAAGAACATTTTTAACCTCTACGGGCAGAAGTTCCCACTTGCTTCAAAAAGGCAACAATTATAACAGTGCCTATGAAGAATAATGTGAGCTGCCTTAATGACTATCGCCCAGTAGTGCTCACATCGACAGTGATGAAATGCTTTGAGAGGTTGGTCATGACTAGACTGAACTCCTGCCTCAGCGAGGACCTAGACCCACTGCAATTTGCCTATCGCCACAATAGGTCAACGGCAGACACAATCTCAGTGGCCTCCACATGGCTTTAGATCACCTGGACAACACAAACACTTATGTCAGGATGCTGTTCATAGACTATAGCTCAGCATTTAATACCATCATTCCCACAATCCTGATAGAGAAGCTGTAGAACCTGGGCCTCTGTACCTTTCTCTGCAATGGGATCCTCGACTTTCTAACTGGAAGACCACAATCTGTGCAGATTGGTGATAACATATCCTCCTCGCTGTTGATCAACCGAGGGGTGTGTGCTTAGCCCACTGCTCTACTCTCTATATACCAATGAGTGTGGCTAGGCATAGCTCAAACACCATCTATAAATTTGCTGACAATACAACCATTGTTGGTAGAATCTCAAGTGATGACGAGAGGGCGTACAGGAGTGAGATATGCCAACTAGTGGAGTGGTGCCATAGCAACAAACTAGCACTCAATGTCAGTAAGACGAAAGAGCTGATTGTGGACTTCAGGAAGGGTAAGACGAAGGGACACATACCAATCATCATAGAGGGATCAGAAGTGGAGAGAGTGGGCTGTTTCAACTTCCTATGTGTTGAGATCTGAGGATCTAACCTGGTCCCAACATATCGATGTAATTATAAAGAAGGCAAGACAGCAGCTATACTTCATTAGGAGTTTGAAGCGATTTGGCATGTCAACAAATACACTCAAAAACTTCTATCGTTGTATTGTGGAGAGCATTCAGACAGAATGCATCAGTCTGGTATGGGGGAGCTACTGCACCGGACCGAAAGAAGCTGCAGAGGACTGTAAATATAGTCGGCTCCACGTTGGGCACTAGCCTACAAAATACCCAAGACATCTTCAGGGAGCGGTGTTTCAGAAAAGCAGCATCCATTATTAAGGACCTCCAGCACCCAGGACATGCCCTTTTCTCACTGTTAATGTCAGGGAGGAGGTACAGAAGCCTGACAGCACACACTCAGCGATTCAGGAACAGCTTCTTCCCCTCGGCCATCCAATTCCTAAATGGACATTGAACCCTTGGATACTACTTCATTTTTAAAAATATACACTATTTCTGTTTTTGCACGTTTTTAAATCTATTCAGTATACGTATACTGTAATTGGTTTATTTATTTATTTTTCTCTCTTCTATATTATGCATTGTATTGAACTGCTGCTGCTAAGCTAACAAATTTCACATCACATGCCGGTGATAATAAAAATGATTCTGATGACGGCCAGATTGTTTCAAGCAGACAGAGACGGTAACGCAAATAACCACATTACAACAGTGGTGTGTAAAATGGCATCTCTGAACGCACATGTTCAACCTTGAAGTGGATGGGCTACAGCAGAAGACCACAAACATACACTCAGTGGCCACTTTATTAGGTACAGGTGTATAATAAAGCGGACACAGTGTGCTTTTGTTAAAAACTAACTCAGTACCATTCCCTCTTTCTTGAGGGCAGTTCTGGGAGAGCAATGATCACCAGCCGTGCCAGATGTTTCACCAGAAAACCGGAGAACAGCAGGTGTCGCACTTGCCAGGCTGCCGCAATTCCCAGGTGGATGCTTACCGAGGAATGGAGAGGGTCCAAGAGGAAGCGGCCTTGGCTTGCTTGCAGTAGCGTAATACTCCACAGCCCGCTTGAATCGCTCTATTTTGTCTTCTGTCCTGGACTGGATTTGGAAAAAGTAAACGTTATAAAGCTTGCAAGATGAATGTGCTGAGGGGGCAGTGATAGGACTGACTACTAACACCTGATAGTGCAAAGCAGGGGTCCTGACTGGGGACTAGTCTCCCTCATGGCTAGGACACTTGCCCCACACAGCAATGTCCAAGTACGCTGCCACCTGTGCACCAGGAAGGTATAAGAGCCTCAGCACTCAACACCAGGGTTCAGGAACAGTTATTATCCCTCAACCATCAGGCTCTTCAACCAAAGGACTCACTTTCAAGGACTCTTCAGGTCATGTTTGATATTTATTATTTAATATTATTGTTTCTTCTTCTGTATTTGTATAGTTCATTGTCTTCTGCACTCTGGTTGAATGCCTAATTGGGCAGTCTTTCATTGATTGCCACAGTTATTATTCTATAGATTTGTTAAGTATACCCAAAAGAAAATGAACCTCAGGGTTGTATATGGCAACATATATGTACTTTGACAATAAAATTTACTTTGAACCACACAATTTCGGTGAAGTGGGTTCGATCCTGACCCCCCAGCGCTGACTATGTTCTCCCCAGGACTGTTCAGTACTCCCCCCGCCCCCCCCTCCCCCCGGTGCTCATCCGATCTCCCTGTCCCAAAGGGTCTGAGGGTTAGTCAGCCACTCCCATGGTGAGTATATGGAGCAACTGGGAAAAGAGGGGACAACTTACAATGTTTAAAAAATGTTTGGACAAGTGCATTGATAGGAAGGGGTTCCCAACCTGTTATATGCCATGGGGCCTGACCATTAAGCAAGGGGTCCATGAACCCCCATGTTGGGAACCCCTGGGTTAGAGGGTCAAATGCAGCCTCAGTTAGATAACTTGGTTGATATGGACGAGTTGCACTGAATGAGCTGCCCCAAGCATGTGCAGGCTAGGTGGAGAATCGGAGGGGTGACATAGCTGGGAAATTTCAAGGGAAAGATTAGGATGGGAATAGGATTACACAGGCTCAAAGGACTGAATGGCCTCTTTATACGAGAGGTGGTCGGCCTCCAGGAGAATGAAGGGTGATCTCTTATAAAATAGTGAGGGGTATGGGTAAGGGGGATGATCACAGTCTTTTCCCCAGGGCTAGGGATGGGGAGTGTCGTGTCCAAAATATAGGGGAATACATATCAGATAAGAGATTTAAGAGACCTGAAAGGTTACTTCTTTATACAGCAGGTAGTGAATACTTGGAATGAGCTGTCCGAAGCAGTCGAGGAAGGTAAAATAGAACATAGGACCTGTAATGAGCTGTACTGTCCTTTGGCCCATGAGGACCTTCTTAACCTACCCCATAATTAATCTAACTCCTCCTTTCTACAAAGCCATAACCCTCCATTTTTCTTTCATCTAAGAGTCTCTTAAATGCCCCTAATTATCTAACCTCTACCGCTACCCCTGGTAGGGTTAGGGTTCCACACACCCACCACTCAAGAGAAAAAAAAACACCTACCACTGACAATCTCCACTATTCTTTTATTCTTTCCCCAATCACCTTATGCCCTCTCGTATTAGCCATTGCCATCCTGGGGAAACAGACCGTTGAGTCTGCTCCATGATTCCATTACAGCTGAATTATTATCCCTCTCAACTTCACTCTCCTGCCTTCTTCCCATATCTTCCGACATCCTGACTAAACAAGAACCTATCAACCTCTGCTTTAAATATACCCCATGACTTGGCCTCCACAGCCATCTTTAGCAACAAATTTCAGATTCACCACCCTCTGGCTAAAGAAATCCCTTCTCATCTCTGTCCTAAATGGACGTCCCTCTATCCTGAGGCTGTACCCTCTGGTCCTAGATTCCTCCACCATAGGAAACATTCTCTCCACATCCACTCTTATCTATGCTTTTACAATATTTGATAGCTTTCAATGAGACCCCACCCCCACCCATTCTTCTAAATTCCAACAAGTCCAGGCCCAGAACCATCAAATATTCCTCATACCATCAGACCATAAGATATAGGAGCAGAAGTAGACCATTCGGCCCATCGAGTCTGCCCTGCCATTCAATCACGGGCTAACCCAATTCTTCCAGTCATCCTCACTCCCCTGCTTTCACTCCATACCCTTTGATGCCCTGGCTAATCGAGAACCCATCCATTTTTGCCTTAAATACACACAATGACTTGGCCTCCACAGCTGCTTGTGGCAAGAAATTCCAAAGATTTACCACCCTCCGACTAAAGTAATTTCTCCGCATCTCTGTTCTAAATGGATGTCCTTCAATCCTGAAGTCATGCCCTTTTGTCCTAGACTGCCCTACCATGGGAAATAAGTTTGCCATATCTAATATGGCCTTTTAACATTCGGAATGTTTCTATGAGATTCCCACCCCCCCCCCATTCTCCTGAACTCCAGGGAATACAGCCCAAGAGCTGCCAGATGTTCCTCATACAGTAACCCTTTCATTCCTGGGATCATTCTCATGAATCTTCACTGAACCCTCTCCAATGTCAGTATATCCTTTCTAAAATAAAGGACACAATACTCCAAGTGCAGTCTCACGAGTATCTTATAGAGCCTCAACATCACATCCCTGCTCTTATATTCTATACCTCTAGAAATGAATGCCAACATTGCATTCGCCATCTTCACAACCGACTCATCCTGGAGATTAACCTTTAGGGTACCTTGCACAAGGACTCCCAAGTCCCTTTGGATTTCCGAATTTTGAATTCTCTCCCCATCTAAATAATAGTCTGCCCATTTATTTTTTCCACCAAAGTGCATGACCATACACTTTCTAACATTGTATTTCATTTGCCACTTCTTTGCCCATTCCCCTAAACTATCTAAGTCTCTCTGCTTCCTCAACATTACCCACTCCTCCACCTACCTTTGTATCATTGGCAAATTGAGCCACAAATTCATTAATACAGAGGTCCAAACCATCGACGTACATCGTAAAAAGCAGCAGTCCCAACACAGGCCCCTGTGGAACTCAACTCCTAACCAGCAGCCAACCAGAATAGGATTCCTTTATTCCCACTCTGTTTTCTGCTGACCAGCCAATGCTCCACCCATGCTACTAAATTCCCTGTAATTCCATGGGCTCTCATCCTGCTAAGCAGCTTCAGGTGCGGCATCTTGTCAAAGGCCTTCTGAAAATCCAAGTATGCCATGTCTACTGCATCTTATTTGTCTATCCTGCTTGTAATTTCCTCAATTGCAATAGGTTTGTCAGGCAGGATTTTCCTTTCACCAAATCATGCAGGATCCGGCCTATCTTGTCATATGCTTCCAGGTACTCCATAATCTCATCCCCAACAATCGATTCTAACAACTTCCCAACCACTGATGTCAGGCTAACAGGTCTATAGTTTCCTTTCTGCTGCCTCCCACCCTTCTTAAATAGCGGAGTAACATTTGCAATTTTCCAGTCATCCAGTACAATGCCAGAATTTATCGATTCTTGAAAGATCATTACTATTGCCTCTGCAATCCTTCTAGCTACTTCCTTCAGAACCCAAGGGTGCATTCCATCAGGTCCAGGGGATTTATCCACCCTCAGACCATTAAGCTTCCTGAGCACCTCCTCAGTCGTAATTTTCTTTCTTTTTTTTAAATTTTATTTTTATTTGGATAAGGAGTTCACAATTATCATGTACTTTTTTCACACATATAACCTTTTCCATTTTTTTATATGTATAAAACTACAATTATTTATACATTCTTAAGTACACATTGAGATGATATAAAAGGAAAATAAACATTTAAATAGAAAATTATGTACTGTGGTAAATCTAACCTATTAGGCTAAGTAATGAAATTAGTTGTTAAGAAAAATGGTAATAATAGTTTCCATACAACCCTTCTGGACCATTTCCACTGGTCCAAAATGTTGCATACAAGCCTAAATACCAACCATTGTAGGTGTTTATATCCCAATTTGTTCGTGCTTGTTCGTGCCCGCAGACATAATTATCCAATCCCTATGTACTTATTTACTTAATTTTTTCTTTTTTTTTTATCCCTTTCCCAAATCTTTCCCTTTACTTGTGTTAATTCTCTACTTTCCAAAAAAAAACAAACATTTAGACTAGGGGTGCTTACGTTAGCAATATTACTGTGTTGATGAGAAGAGCAGTATAAATCATTAGGAGAGTCATCTAAAGTCTGCTCGCATTAGGGTTATATATTCAATCCATTTATTCCAGATTTGATAAAATTTTTCTTTTTGAATTCTCAGGGAGTAAGTCAACTTTTCCATTTTAAATACTTCCAAGATAATTTCGTGCCAATCTTCTAATGCAGGTGGTATTGGATTTAGCCACTTTCTAGTGATTGATTTCTTACTTGCCGCTAAGAGGGCCTGCAGCAACTTTATATCTTCCTTCTGTTCAAGAAACAATACATGCCCCAAATAGAGCGTCTCAAAGTTCAGAGGTATCTGGGACCTAAGTACCTTAACTAATGTTCTATGAATACCTTCGCAAAATAGACTTAATTTAGGGCAATCCCAGAAAATATGAAAATGATTTGCCTCCTTGGAGCCGCACCTTCTCCAACACATCACATTTGTATCTTTATATTTTTCCTGATATGGGGTCTTGGAGTATCTTATAATGTTTTTCCAACAATGTTCTCTCCAAGTCAAAGAATTAGTCGAGGACCATTGAAAGCTGCAGATTTCCCCCCAAGCCTCCTCTGAAAGTACCAACTCCGCTTCTTTCTCCCACTTCTCTTTAATATACAGTGTATTTACATTTTTAGCATGGGAGAGTGCATTATATAGGCGAGAAACTGATTTACTAGGCATTGAACTGCAAGCCGAATTCAGAATCTTGAAAAATTCTAATTCTACTGTTGATAGGTCTGTATATCTACAACTCTGGTTAACATAGTTTCGTATTTGAAGGTACCTAAAAAAGTCATTATGTTCTAGGCCATGTTTGTCCTGCAGGATTTGGAAACTTTGTAATACTCTTTTATCTATAAATGAGAGGTAGGTTGTAAGACCTTTCTTTATCCATAGCTCAAATCTTTTATCTCCTCTGTTGGGAAGGAATTCGGTATCATATGCACACCATCTAAAGAGTTTTAGCATGTTATTAATTCCACATGAATTAACCACCTTCTGCCATACTTTTAATGTAAGATTTATCCAAGCATTATTAAATTTTTCCAACTGGGCCATCAATCCTTTGTCAGCTATTGAGGCCTGAAGAGGAAAATTGTCAACTAATCCAAATTCTATTTCCTTCCATCTAGCCTTATATTCCCTATTACACCAATATAACAGAGGGGTTATCTGTGAGGCATAAAAATAATTTCTCAGGCAAGGAAGAACCATACCTCCTCTTTCCTTCCCTAACTGTAAGGTGTTATATCGAATTCTAGGTTTCCTTCCTTGCCAAATGAAGCGGGAAATCCATTTGTCCCATTCCCTGAATTGATAATCATCCATCTCCACTGGTAAAGTACAGAAAAGATATAATAACCGAGGAAGAATATTCATTTTTATAGTATTTATCCTTGAATTTAAACTTAAAAAGGGGATAAGATTCCATCTATGCATATCTGCTTTTATCTCTGAGATTAATGGCCCATAATTTACCTGTGACAGTGTTGAAAGATCCTTCGGCAGGGTTATTCCTAAATATTTTAATGATTTAGCTTCCCACTTAAGATCGTATGTATCCTGCAATTTTTTGGATGGTGTATAATTTAGGGACATAACCTGCGTTTTCTTTACATTTATTTTATAACCTGATATTTTCCCAAAGTCATCCAACAGTGTAAACAATCCTATAAATGATTTTTCTGGTTCACTCAGATAGACCAAAACATCATCTGCGAATAACACCACTTTCTGTTCAATCCCTGCCACGTTGATACCTTTTACGATTTCGCTCTGTCTTATTAGTTGGGCAAGTGGTTCAATATATAGCGCAAAAAGGAGAGGAGAAATTGGGCATCCCTGTCTAGTGCCTCTCTCTAAAATGAAGGAGTCAGAGAGGTCCCCATTTATCTTAATTCAGGCTGTAGGGCTGTCATATAGAGTCTGAATTACTTTAATAAACCTTTCTTGAAAGCCGAATCTTCCTAACACTCTGTATAGGAATGCCCAACTAACCGAATCAAAAGCTTTCTCAGCGTCCAATCCTACTACCATTGTCTCTGTCTCGTTCTTATTAACCTGTTCTAATATGTGCAGAGTTCTCCTTATGTTGTCTTGTGTTTGTCTTTGTTGAATAAATCCAGTCTGGTCTAAATGGATTAGGCCAGGTAAAAGCTTTTCCAATCTGCGCGCTAATATAGATGTAAATAGTTTGTAATCTAAATTAAGAATACTAATTGGCCGATAATTGCCACATTCTAGTTTATCTTTACCCTCTTTAGGAATAACTGAAATAATCGCTTCTCTCCAGGAAGGTGGAGTTTCTCCTCTCTGCAAGATCCAATTAAAGGTGTTAAGTAGTATTGGGGCTAACTCTGTCTTCAGGGACTTGTACCACTCTGAGGTAAACCCATCAGAACCCGGGGACTTTCCAGCCTTTAACCTAGAGATGGCCACATTCAGTTCTTTGACAGTTACTGGTTCTAATAAACTTTCATTTTGTAAATCTGTAAGTTTAGGTAGATCTAAAAAATTCAATACACTGTCTATATAGGGCTCATTGGGGGCCCGGGGTTGGGAGTACAGCTCTCGATAATATGTTTCAAAACTCTCTTGAATTTTCCCTATTGTACTCTCCACAAGCTTTGTCTTTGGATTCTTTATTTTATGAATTGTATTGTCTGCTTGTTGTTTTCATAATTTATATGCTAATAATCTAGCTGATTTACCTCCTACTTCATAATTCTTTTGTCTCAGGTAAAGAAAATTTCTTTGAGTTTCCAACGTATAAATATCATCAATTTCACTTTGCAATTTCCTGTTTTCGATTTGAATTACTTTTGTTGCTATCTACAACTTGAAGTTGTTTTAATTTTCCTTGAAGGTCGCTAATTTTTGTGCATTGATTTTTTTCATGTGAGTAGTAATGGAAATAATTTTCCCTCTCAGTACAGCTTTCAATGTATCCCATAAAATCACTGGTGATGTTTCTCCCGTGTCATTAAGGTCTAGATATTCTTTGATTTCTCCCCTTAATCTCTCCATTACTTTCGGGTTATTGAGTATATGTGAGTTTAGCCTCCATAGTGTTTTCCTCATTTTCCTTTCCAGGATTAGAGACATAGAGACTGGGCTATGATCTGACAGATCAATTGTTGCAATATTACAGTTTTTTATCCTGAGTCTATCTGTATTAAAGATAAAGAAATAGTCTATCCTTGAATAGGCTGAATGAGGGAAAGAGTAATATGTATAATCTTTACTAGTAGGGTGTAATTCCCTCCAGACATCTATAATTCCCAACTCCTCCATCAATGAATTCACTTTCCGAGTCAGAGGTTTATTCTGAGTAACTATTCTTGAAGAATCTAATATAGGATTTAATCTAATATTAAAATCCCCTCCACAAATTACTACCCCTCGAGAACTGACCATTAGGTCAAAAATGTGTCTATAAAATGACCATTCACTACCTGGAGGAGCATAAACATTCAGCAATGTTATTTCTGTACCTTCTATTCTTCCTGTGATTTTTACAAACCGTCCTTCTTTGTCTCTAGTCTCTGAAATATGTTCATAATTAAGAGTACTTGATATTAAAGTAGCTACCCCTCTTTTGTGACTCAATTTATATGATGAATAAAATACATGCTTAAAGCCCATTCTTTTTAATTTTCCATGTTCAGATTGGCTCATATGTGTTTCCTGGAGGAAAGCTATTTGTGCCCTCTCTTTTTTCAATTTGGACATAATCTTATTTCTTTTAATTGGATTCAAAACCCCATTAACATTATAGGAAATTATTTTTACCAATTCAGTTTGCATTTTTCTCTAGTAGAAAAAAAGCACTCTCCTTTTCTAACCAAACAGTAAGCAATCCCTTCTCAACAGTAAACCAAGACATATAACCACACCCTAGACATTTCTGAACGTGTAACATTTGAAAATTTTTCCCGACTTCCCACAGTGAGGCCTGAGCACCGACCCGCCTCAGTTCAGAGGGATAACCTCTATCTTCACCCTGTGTTAGAGGGCCCTCAGCAGTTTGAATAATCATAGAGAATTTTCTCCTATTTATAGAAACATAGAAACATAGAAAATAGGTGCAGGAGTAGGCCATTCGGCCCTTCGAGCCTGCACCGCCATTTATTATGATCATGGCTGATCATCCAACTCAGAACCCAGCCTTCCCTCCATACCCCGTGACCCCTGTAGCCACAAGGGCCATATCTAACTTCCTTTTAAACATAGCTAATGAACTGGCCTCAACAGTTTGCTGTGGCAGATTCCGCCTAGTTTATTTTCAGTTACCAGTTTTCATTTTACTTTTAAGTCCGATTTACTCTTTTCAGTCATTTCTCTTAATTAGTCTGTATTCTCTGTACATTCGCGTCTGAATATTTGCAGCTTTTCCTTGTAGTTTGACACTCTGGTTCGAGTGGAGCGTCCTCGCCCCACTAACTGCCACGACTTCTGCCGAATCCTCTCCAGTAGCAACTCCGGTTGGGTGATAACTTTAATAGGTAGTCCCCGGTCCGCCAGGTCCAACGTTGCCTCCTCCACCGTAGCGTAAGTTTTTGTCCCTTCGTCGTAAAAGACTCTCAGCCGAGCTGGATACAGGGTCTGGAATCTGATGTTGTTTTCCTTCAGGACTCTCCGTGTTTCCGTATATTCCTTCCGTCTGGCAAGAATCCCCGGTGCATGTCGTGGTCTAAACTGATTTTGCAGTTGTTCCACATGAAACCTTTCTTTTGCCATGCTCTTTTAAGCACCTCTTCCTTCGTTCTGTAACTGAGAAATCTGATCAGAATCGATCTGGGCTGGGCGCCTGCCGGAGGCTGTGGTGCCAACGTGCGGTGAGCCCTTTCTACCTGTAGGTCTTTTGCGGCCGGTATATCAAGGTTCTCTCTAAGCAGCTTCTCCACGAAGGGAATCATCAATCCGGGTTTACCTTCGGTTCCTTCAGGAACTCCGTAGATCCTCACATTTTCCCTTCTCGAGCGGCCGCCTTGATCTATTAGTTTCCACTGGAGCTGGTCTTGTAGCTTCAGCATTTCTGCTATCACTTCCTCGGCGTTTTGTAGCTTCTCTTCAATCCCAACAATCCTCGCTTCGGCTTCATCTATCCGCGAGTTAGTTTTTACTATTTCTCCTTTAATATCTTCCAGCTGTTTGCTGTTATCTTGTTGGAACTCGCGAATCTCTCCGAGAATCAAAGACAGAGTCACCGATTCCCCCTCATTATCTCCGTCTTGGCTTGCCGTGGGGGAGCTAGGCCCGTCGCCTTGCTGCATCTCTTTATGTTTATCAGCCTTTGAAGCGGACTTTTTATTCTTGTTCTTAGACATCCTTGCCCCTTTTATTAATATAGTTATGCAATATTAAGTATTTGTCTAAATTCGATTTTGGGGCAGTTTACCTTCTTTTTTGTCGAGAGACCTTTTCCTTACGCTGCCATTCCCTTGATGACCCGGAAGTCTCAGTCGTAATTTTCACTGCACAAACTTCACTTCCCTGACACTCTTGAATGTCCAGGATACTGCAGATGTCTTCCACTGTGAAGACTGATGCAAAGTATGCATTCATTCCCTCTACCACCTCTGCATCTCTCATTAGAATATCTCCAGCGTCATTAGTCGCCAGCTTCCTCTCATACATTCACCCTTTCATTCTCAGGATTATTCCCATGAACCCTGTCCAATGCCAGCACATCATTTCTTAAGTAAGGGGCCCAAAATTGCTCACAAAACTCCACGTGGTATCTGGCCAATAGCTTATAAAGCTTCATGATTACATCCTTGCTTTTACATTCTTAGTCCTCTCAAAATGAATGCTAATATTCGTACATACACCATGTTTGAGCCAATATCAGTTCAATGTACACCCCTGGACATTTTTAAATTGCATCTCACCCTATGTTTCTAAGCCATCACCAGTAACTCAGTCATTCCCACCTCTAGTAAGGTTAAGATGCTTAAAGGTTACCTCAACAGAAGCCATTTCAATTTAAATCACAAGTGGCGCATCCCTAGTTAACCTTGGGTGCCTGAGGGGAGTTTGCTTGTTGTTGCTATGAGAATGAGGGTTTCACACAGGTCCTTCGGCCAGCGAGGCTGTGCCAACCTACATTGAACCAATGACTCCTAATTAATCTAATCCCTTTTGCCTGTGCATCGACCATACCCCTCCCCTTCTCTGCATACTCATGTGCTCTGTAAATGTCCTTGTGGTATCCGCCTCTACCACCACCCCTGAGCAGTGCAGTCCAGGCTACCAAACCCTGTTACCCCACACATCTCCTTTATACTCCCACTCAACACCCACCCGCCCCCACCCCGGCACTTTAAATACAGTTGTAAGAAAAAGTTCGTGGAACTTTCACAATTCATTGTTTTTCTGCATCATAATAATAATAGGCAAACACAATCTACCTAAGCTAATAAGGCATCGTTAGTCTTGCGAGACCATGGATTCTGTGCCTGGAAAGTCTTCACTCTCCAGGGCGCAGGCCTGGGCAAGGTGGTATGGAAGACAGGCAGTTGCCCATGCTGTAAGTCTCCCCTCTCCACGACACCGATGTTAAGGTAAGGGCACTAGGACCCATACAGCTTGGCACCAGTGTCGTCGCAGAGCAATGTGTGGTTAAGTGCCTTGCTCAAGGACACAACACATTCCCTCGGCTGGGGCTCGAACTCACGACCTTCAGGTCGCTAGTCCAATGCCTTAACCACTTGGCCACGTGCCCACACCTAAGCTAATAACATACAAACAATTGTACTATTACTTGTCAATACTGAGTACGCCATTAAAACATCACAGCCTAGCTTCAAAACATAATCGTGGGCGGAAGGAGCTGTACTGCTCTATGTTAGGGCATAAGAAAGACTATTTGGCTCATTCAGCTGCTCCACCATTGCATCGTGGCTGATTTATTATCCCTCTTGACCCCATTCTCCTGCCTTCTCCCCGGAACCTGACTGATCAAAAGTTACTCTAAATTAAATAAATAATCAAGAACGTATCTACCTTGATTCAAGTACAAGACAGTTTGATCCTGGGGAAATAAAATAACTGGTTGTCTATGCGATCTGTGCCTCACCTATTTTAGTAACTTTGTTTAAAACTCTCCTCAGCCTCTGCTGCTCTAGAGAAAGCGTCCAGCTTATCTGACCTCTCCTCACAACACCCGGACCCCCTCAGCCCCCACAACTATAGCAGCAGCAACCGTCTCTCCCCAGTCTCTGCCACTCGAGTGTCAAGCTTGTCTAACCTCGCAAAGCAACCGTGCTCCAAAGTAGGCAGAATCTTGGTAAACACATTCACCCTATAATCAGGTGACCCGAAATAAACAGAGTATTCTTAGTCTAACCAAAGTTCCATAAAGCTGGAACACAATTCAAGCCCTGTCCCTTGAATTGAAGGGCCTCAACTACTGAAGGTGAACTGCAGTATGTCTTCTTTACCACCTTAACGATTCATGCAGCCACCAGTAGCCCAGATCCTACCATTAGCTGTGTACCTTCCACTGATCACCCAATGTGCAGCACCTCACAATTGTTCGGATTAAACTCCATCTCCAGTTCTATACTCATCCCCACAACTGATCTATATTAGTTCTATCCTGCTGTAACCTTTTCTATAACCTAACAGGACTCACTTTCAAGGACTGGACAGCTCATGTTCTCAAAGCTGTTTATTAAGTTTTTTCTATTTGCAGTTTGTCTTCTGCACGTTGGTTGTCTGGGTTTGTTTCCGGTAGTTTCCGGTGACATACACACACATTGAAAATAAACTTACTCTGAGATTTCCTTTGGCATACAACACCACCAATCTTTGCAAATTTACTCACCCACCCTGCCACATTTTCATTCACATCATTTCTATATCATTCTGTATCACTGTATATCATTTCTATATGGTTATATGGTAGGTTAACTGCCCACTGAAAACTTCCTGCAGGAGCTGCTAGAGAGTTGATGAGAACATGCAGTGAATAATAAAGGTGATTTATGTAGGACCAAGAACGATGGGCGGTTGATGACTAGCACTGCAAACCAACAGAGAGAGAGCAGCTTTCTGCCCTGTTCTAAGTCCGGGCGTTGCGCTGTTACTAACCCGAGAGTGTTTGAAGACATCCTTGGCCACAGCATCGAGATCGCGGACATCAGGGACGCTGCTGACGTAGAGCGCGACGGCTTTGATTACCACGTCACAGGGTGGCAGGACCAGCTGGTGGGCTCGGACCTGCACACAGTGGGGAAGATAAAACACAATCAAGTTGAACAAATTGTTTCTCCTCCGGCACATGAAAAAGACTACGTAGCAGGCAGAGTCTGTATTGCACAAGTTTTATTTGGGAACCGGCCCTTGCTCACCAGAATGAGTTGGGCCGCATGGGAACACAGTGATCAGCGTGACTCTATTATGGCTCGGGGCAGAGTTCAGATTTCAATTCCGGTGTCCTCTGAGAGTTTGTCCAGTTTCCTCCCACAGTCCAAACACGTACTGGTTAGTAACCTAATTAGTCATTGTCAAGTAGTCTGTGATTAGTGAGGGTTAAATAAGTGGGTTGCTGTGGCCCATTAGAACCAGAAGGCCCTATTCTGGGTATATTGCTAAATAAATAAAATGATATCTTGGTGCTAGATCCATCCCTATCAATACTGTACTGCAAGGAACAAGCTGCACCACTTAGCAAAGCAGCTATTTAACCCTAGCCTAATCATAGGATGATTCACAATAAGCCATTAACCTACTAACCAGCACATCGGTGGGAGGAAACTGGAGCACCTGAAGGAAACCCACACGCACACAGGAAGAACATACAAACTCCCTACTCAGACCCATCCCAGCCGGGACCATATCCCGGTGTCATAGTGACAGACCTGCCTGCATCAGTACTGTACTCCAGTGTTATACAGTGACAGACCCATCCCCACCAGCACCATACCCCTGTGTTATACAGTGACAGACCCATCCTCATCAGTACTGTATCCTGGAGTTATACAGAGACAGACCCATCCCCACTGGGTACCGTACCCCAGTGTTATACAGTGACAGACCCATCCCCACCAGCACCATACCCCTGTGTTATACAGTGACAGACCCATCCTCATCAGTACTGTATCCTGGAGTTATACAGAGACAGACCCATCCCCACTGGGTACCGTACCCCAGTGTTATACAGTGACAGACCCATCCCAACCGGTACCATATCCCGGTGTCATAGTGACAGACCTGTCTGCACCAGTACTGTACCCCAGTGTTATACAGTGATAGACCTATCCCCACCAGTACCATACCCCAGTGTTATACAGTGACAGACCCGTCCTCACTGGTACAGTACCATGGTGTTATACACTGATGGACCTGTCCTAACCAGTACCGTACCCCAGTGTTATACAGTGACAGACCCCTTCCTCATCAGTACTGTATCCTGGTGTTATACAGTGACAGACCCGTTCCTCACTGGTACGGTACCATGGTATTATACACTGACGGACCTGTCCTCACTGGTACCATACCCCAGTGTTATACAGTGACAGACCCGTTCCTCACTGGTACAGTACCCCAGTGTTATACAGTGACAGACCTGTTCCTCACTGGTACAGTACCCCGGTGTTATACAGTGACAGACCCATCCCCACTGGGTACCATATCCCAGTGTTATACAGTGACAGATCCCTTCCTCATTGGTACCATACCACAGTGTTGTACAGTGACAGACCCGTACCTCACTGGTACAGTACTATGGTGTTATACACTGATGGACCTGTCCTCACTGGTATGGTACCCCCTGAGTCATACAGCGACAGATCTGGTTCCACTAGTAATGAAGCATATTATTATAAAGAAATAGCTGTTCCCACTGGTGCTATATCCATTTTAAATCTAAATTTGACAGCACTCACGTAAAGTCAACATGAAACAAAATCATGATTGACCAATTTGAGCTCTCTGCTACTTCTACAGAGAGCTGAGTGACCCGCACTCAGGATAAAGAGGAACACGTGGGTTTCTAGATGGCACTTAGTAAGACGCCACATTGTGGAATTTGTGGAAAATAAAACTTGCGTAACACACTGGTATTGAACAAAATTGACATGCTAACACTAAACAGTCTGGGTATAAATTAGCCATCTTGTAAAGGCAGGATAGAACCAGTGTTGTGCCACAGGGACTGGTGTTGAGGCCTTAATGTCTCTAGGATTTATGCAAATGACTGATAATACGGTCGCTAAATTTGGCGTAAGGCCTCAGAGACTGCAAAGTGACAGAGACAGGTTAACAGATCAAAAGCCCAGCAAATTAAAAAAAAAACAAGAATATTCCTTTTAGCAGAAGTACACACACTCAGTGGCCACTTTATTAGGTAGACCTGCTCGTTAATGCAAATACCTCATCAGGCAATCCTGTGGCAGCAACTCAATGCATAAAGGTCTGCAGACATGGTCAAGAGCAGGGTTCCACGAGAGGTCGCTGGGGGTTCCGCAAGAGACAGTCATTAAAAAAATAAACAACCTGTTCTGAACTTCACACAATGCATGATGCTAGCAGTTGAAGTGGTAGGCAGTGACCGAGCAGAGCTGTTAGCAATCTTGTTACGGGTCTCTCAGCCTGTGTTCTGTGCAGTACACAGAAGGATCTTGCTTACTTGGTAAAGTCCATTCTCAGTTTTTGACATGAAATAGGGAAGGTCATTAAGAATTGGTGAGCATTGTATTGCATGGAGGAGAGGACAATACACTGATGAGTGTGAAGGGAATTTTCCAAGCATTGAATGGACTTTACCATTTTTTAATATTTTATTAACCCTTGTGTTTTACAGACATGTCTGACAGTCCAATGTGGGGAATTTCACTGCATTCGTACATCAACGGACACAAAAAAGCCTTCCCAATGAAAGCGACTTATCAATGGGTTTCACGTGGACTGGTGATCCAAGTTGTCCTATTACATTGCGCCTAGTCTGTGGCAAGCAACTTGCAAATGCAGTAAAGGTTCCAGCAAAATTGAAAAGACACTTAACTACAAATCACAGCCATATGACACGCAAAGGTGATTATTTTAAACGGCTATTGGAATCTCAAAACAAGCAGTAAAGCTTTTCACAAACGAGATAATCGGCAGATGTTGGAAATCCGAGGAGGTAGAAGGTAGAAATGGGAAGTGCGGGGTGTGGGAACTATAAGGTTGGTTGGGAGATCCCCTGAGCGGATAAAGTCGGTGACGGTGTGGGAGACAACGGCCTGGTGCTCCTTAGTGGGGTCACGATCGAGGGGTAAATAAGAGGAGGTATCCGCGAGTTGTCACTGTGCCTAGGCAAGGTAGAGGTCAGTACGCCAGACTACAACAGCACCCCCCTTATCGGCGGGTTTGATAGTAAGGTTAGGATTCGTGCGGAGGGAGTGGAGAGCACAGCGTTCAGAAGGTGTGAGGTTGGAATGGGAACAAGGTGTGGTGAAGTCGAGACGGTTGATGTCCCGTCAGCAATTAGCAATAAAGAGAACCAGAGCAGACAGAAGACCAGAGCAGGGTGTCCATGAAGAGAAGGAGGGTTGAAGACGGGAGAAGGGGTCATCACTGGGGGTGGAAGAGTCCTTGCCGAAGAAATAGGCTCGGAGACGGAGCCGACAGAAGAAGAATTCCGTGTCATGGCGAGCATGGAACACGCTGAGGTGTGGGTGAAAGGGGACAAAGGTGAGGCCCTTGCTGAGGACAGAGCGCTCTACCTTAGAGAGTTGAAGGTCAGAGGGGATGGTAAAGACCCGGCACGGATGAGAGCTGGGATCAGAGGGGGGAGGGAGAGGGAGGCTGGCGGTGTCAGTGGAGAGGGCAGGGTAGGGATGAGAGGAAGAAGGAGCCTCCGAGGGTCCAGGAGTAGCCAATGGAATGTGAGGGAGATGGGGTTGCAGAGTGGTGGTGGGGGAAGGGGAGACAGGAGACTCAATTTCACGAACATCTGCTCTCACTCCATCTTCCCGCCACTCCACTAGGAATAGGGTTCCCCTTGACCTCACCTACCACCACACCAGCCTCTGGGTCCAACATACAATTCTCCGTAACTTCCGCCACCTCCAATGGGATCCCACCACTAAGCACATCTCCCCCCGCCTTGCTTTCCGCAGGGATCGCTCCCTACGTGATTCCCTTGTCAATTCGTTTGCGCGCCCCCGCCCCCCATCTCCCTCCTGGCACTTATCCTTGTAAGCGGAACAAGTGCTACACATGCCTTTACATTTCCTCCCTTACCACCATTCAGGGCCCCAGACAGTCCTTCCAGGTGAGGCGACACTTCACCTGAGAGTTGGCTGGGGAGATGTACTGCATCCGGTGCTCCCGATATGGCCTTCTATAGATTGATGAGACCCGACGCAGACTGGGAGATCATTTCACTGAACACCTACGCTCTGTCCACCAGAGAAAGCAGGATCTCCCAGTGGCCACACATTTCAAATTCCACGTCCCATTCCCATTCTGACATGTCTATCCATGGCATCCTCTACTGTAAAGATGAAGCCACACTCAGGTTGGAGGAACAACACCCTATATTCTGTCTGGGTAGCCTCCAATCTGATGGCATGAACATTGACTTCACTAACTTCCGCTAATGCCCCACCTCCCCCTCGTACCCCATCCGTTATTTATTTATTTTTATACACACATTCTTTTTCTCACTCTTTTCCTCCCTCTGTCCCTCTCACTATACCCCTTGCCCATCCTCAGGGTTTCCCCCCCTCCCCGTTTTCTTTCTCCCTAGGCCTCCTGTCCCATGATCCTCTCATATCCCTTTTGCCATTCAACTGTCCAGCTCTTGGCTCCATCCCTCCCCCTCCTGTCTTCTCCTATCATTTCAGATCTCCCCCTCCCCCTCTCAAATCTCTTACTAGCTCTTCTTTCAGTTAGTCCCGACGAAGGGTCTCGGCCCGAAACGTCAACTGTACCTCTTCCTAGAGATGCTGCCTGGCCTGCTGCGTTCACCAGCAACTTTTATGTGTGTTGCTTGAAATTCCAGCATCTGCAGATTTCCCCGTGTTTGCGCTACCAACACCTGGATTATTTGGGATTGCCAATGGTTGAGTAACTAGAGATGCTGATTCCCATTCTCTCTTCAATATCGGAACCCTCCTCCTGCCATTTCCCACTCTCAAGTATTGGACCCACCCTATTTACTCTTCCTGTAATATCAGAGCCCTCTCCATCTCCCCACAATAACAATAATGTCCAAACTCCTTGCAATATCATCCTCCCTCAAATCATGACTTCCCAATTTCCTATTCTCCATATTGAGGGAGAATAGAAGATTCTTAAATAACCCCCATTTCCACTCTTGCTTTAATATCAGGGACTCCCACCTTTCCCTCACTCTAATATTAATGGGTGAGCACTATTTTCACTCGCCCTTTAATATTGGACTCCCCCAGTTTCCCATTCTCTCTTTAATATCAAAGGGAGAATTCCCCACTCCCCCTGAAATATCAGAGCTGCCCTCTTTTCTTCCCCCACTCTCTAATATTGGAGTCCCCCCCAAATTCCTACTCTCCTTCAAATATCAGGGGCTCCCCGACACTTCCCACTCTAATATTGGGGTAGGAAAGCCCCCCCCCCCCGCAATTTCCTGCTCTCCATTTGATTTCGAGGGCTCCCTTCTACTTCCTGCTCTCTTTTTATACTGGGGTTTCCCCCACCCAATTTTCCTCTCTTCCTGTAATATCAGTTCCCTCCTTTCCTTCCCCATGCGCGGCATTGTCACTGGGGCACTGTCAATAGTTCCCTCACTCCAGCACCTCTCACAGGTCAACCGCCTCCTTCACTAGTGGCTCCATTTCACCTCAAGTTTATTTAATTGCAATGGATTCACTGGGAAATTTATTACATAACATGCTGCTAGGTGAACATCTGCGAAAAAGTGAACCAGCGATCAGAGTGATATCCAATAGTCTGGAAAATTATACCATCTCCCAAAGGTGCAGGATTATGTACATTCTGTGAGCTGAGGGGCGGCACAGTTTCAGAGCCGTTAGTGCAATGCTTCCTGAAACACTGACTGAGGTCAATTCCTGCTGCTGTCTATAAAGAGTTTGTATGTTCACCGCGTGACAACGGGGGTTTCCTCTGCGTGCTCCAGTCCCCACCCCCATATTCCAAAGATGTACAGGACAGGTTAGGGTTAGTAAGCTGTGGGTATGCTATGTTGACAATGGAAGTGTGGTGACTTTTGTCTCTGACAAAATCCTTAAACTGTGCTGGTCGTTGAAGCAAAGCAACTCATTTCACTGCATGTTTTGATGGACATGCGACATACAAAACCTAATCTTTTCTTTTGAACTTTAGCCAAGTCTGCTCACCTTCAGAGAGGCCAAAGGGTGGTCTGGGCCCAATAGGCTCCAATGGAAAGCAGCCAGATCTTCATCTGGGAGGATGTGGTTACCTGAATAAACAAGGGAGAAAGAATCTGGTTGGGAAGGTTGAACAACTAAACACCGAAAACCCACAGCATCCATTTTCTAGAGATAAGAGGTGCCAGCAAAACAAACTACTTTGCATCAGCGGTACAGTTCAAGGCAAAAAAAAAAACTTCTATTGGTTGCAATAAAAATAAGATGTAGTGCAAGAAAGAACTAGTGAGGTAGTGTTCATGGATGTTCAGAAATCAAATGGCACAGAGGGAAGAAGCTGTTCCTGAAATGTTGAGTGTGGATCTTCAGGCTCCTGCACCCCTCTCTGATGGTAGTAATGAGAAAAGGGCAGGTCCTGGATGGTGAGGGCCCTTTAATGATGGATGCGGCTTTGTCGAGGCATTGCCTTTCAAAGATGTGCTCGATGGTGGGGAGGTTAGTGCTGTGATGGAGGATGGAGAACCAGGGAGAGGAGGAACTGGGATACAGGTTTTATTTTCCGGGGACGTTCTCTAAGGCACCTACCCAGCAGGGCAGCAAAGATGCTGAAGTGGGCGGGGTTGACATTCAGCTGCTTGGCCACCTCCTGCATCAGGTACTGGTTGGTGGTGAGGCTCTTGCCATTCCAGCTCAGCTTGAGAGCATGCGCGCTGAGGTAGCACTGGACGTTGCACAGGGCGTACTCGGAGTCGTAGGCAATGAGGCCGTGGAAGCCATTCTCACGGTAGAAGGAGATCACCTCCTGGTGGTGGTCCTCGATGCTCTGAACTACCTACAACGGGACAAGGGGGCACAACGTTAGCAACTGCTCAAACCTGAGGACTGGAGGGGCAGGTGTGTGCCCCACAATGGCTGATCTTCTCAATTGCTCTTCTCTGGTACTGCCCAATATTTACCTACTAACTCTTTAAACATTCCCAACATTCGAGGCTCAACCCAGAGATTGAGCACCTCTATGTTCAATGTCTACCCCCACCAAACTTTGTTATGGCACGATAACGGGACCTCTGGCCCAATGAGCTCACATCACACAATGACACCCATGTGACCAATTAACCCACTAACCCGTATGCATTTGCAATGTGGAAGGAAGCTGGAGCACCTGAGGAAACCCACGCAGTCACAGAGAGAACATACAAACTCCTTATTGTGTTGGGAAATGAACCCAAATCAGTGGCACTAGCTGCTAACCCAGATCTCTTTAAAACTCCTTGTTTTAGTGTGTTATTTTTTCAAACTTGGTATGAGTCATCTGTGACCCCTCTTTTGTTGAAACACCACAACACTGACCCTTAGCACAATCCCTCAGGAGTTTCACCCTCATGTGTTACCCCAGTAGAGTGACCGACATAAACAGAGATGCCACCCACCTTGGATACTCTCTATTCTCCTCCACCCCTCCCATCGGTCAGTGAATACAAAAGCCGGAAAGGACATATCACGAGGCTCAAGCACAATCATCAGACCTACAGTACAATAAGGATCATCTCTCAATCTAGCTCGCTGTGGCCCTTGCACTTTGTCTGGCTACACTGCACTCTTTCACTGGAACATCACATTGTGCAAACTGTTATTGTTTTACCCTTGTCCTACCTCAATATACTTAGGTCCAGAATGATCTATTTATTAATTGAGATACACACATGGAACAAACCCTACAAGCTACGCTGCCCAGCAACCCCTGATATTACTCTAGCCTAATCACAGGGCAATTTACAATGACCGATTAAACCACCAACCCGTACATCTTTGGACAGTGGGAAGAAACCCATGTGGCCGTGGGGAGAACGTACAAACTCCTTACAGGAAGCGGCTGGCATTGTAAAGTGTTGTGCTAACTACTATGCAGCCCCAAATGCAGAATGATCTATCTGGATGGCATGCAAAACAAAAAGCTTTTCACTGCCACTGACAAACAACCAGTGTGCAAAAATAAATACTGAGAACATAAGTTGTTAAGTCCTTGAAAGTGAGTCTATAGGTTGTGGAATCAGTTGAGGTGAACGAAGTTATCCATGTTGGTTCAGGAGCCTGATGGTTGTAGAGTAATAACTGTTCCTGAACCTGGTGGCGGGGGACCGAAGGTTTCTGTACTTCCTGCCTGATGACAGTAGTGAGAAGTGAGCATGGCCTGGGTGGTGGTGGTGGTGATGGGGGGGTAGTGTGTCCTTGAAGATGGATGCTGCTTTCCTACAACAGCGCTCCATGTAGGTGCCTTCAATAGCGGGGAGATGTGAAAGACTGGGCTGCATCCATCACTTTCTGCAGACTTTTTCTTCAGAAATCCATCAAGGACTGGTCCAGAGACATCAAATGCCAATCGTGCAAGTAGGGTAACGTAATTGGGAGAAATATACATAATTCACAACCAACATTGAGTTGGGTTTCACTTTAAGAGACTGGTTGTTATTAACGTGATAGTATTACGTAAGGATTTTAAGCATGGTTGTGGAGTTAAATAAAATATGTTACAGGTTTCATTAAACACCTCACTTTGTTTTATGTGCGCAACCCTCTCATCCTAGAATTCAGCACAGTAGTTCCAGGCAACCAAATCAAAGCTGCTATTCCTTGCCAAGGTCTAGCAACTTCTGCTTCTCCATCTTCAGAGATACCCGATGAGCATTTCCAGTGTGCCAACATTTGATTTATTTTCCTATCTTGCTTTGCAGCAAGTGCTTTAAAGCAGTCCAAATCAAAGGCAGCAGACAGGCATCACCTCAGCCCTGCAGTGATGAAGTGTATTCACTCAGCACAAAACTTCCAGTACTCATTAGGATACAGAGAGAACACTCGGTGATGCAAGCTATACTTTCAAGCAAAAGCACACCCCAATCCCACAGCACAAACAGTGCCAACCTGGTGGAATTGTTAAAAATAACACACAGCTCCCCAGATGGCTCAACTCCTTCAGGCAGTAACAGACTGACAAAAACAAATTGTCCTGACTCAGTACTCGCTGTGTACTGTCCCAGAGCCATGCAGCACTCACTCCAAACCGGATCCAAGCCAGGGAATGCCTTCAACACCCAGGGTTAGCTGAGGAGCAATGACATGGTAATCGGTGAGGACGGGTCCATCACTGTACAACACCGGGGTACAGTACTGGTGGGAATGGGTCTGTTGCTGTATAAACACTTGGGTTGTACTGGTGCATACAGTAACTAGTTACACAAGCTTGTTAGCCTACCCATGTGTTTGAACATAACATCACCCCTCCCACCACTGCCGACTCCAAGCCTGCTCTGCTATTCAATAAGACAGTGGCCTCAACTCTAGCTCACTGCCTAATTCTCATAACTCTAGATCCTCCTGTTTAAAATCTGGGGTCACTCAAAAATTTTGCACAAGTTAACAACTCTCCAGGGCAAGGAGGTACAGGAACCCTTGTTTCTTCCAGAGAAACTTGTTCCTCAAGTTCTTTTGTTGATGATCATTTCTCCAGCACCATGTGCCTTCATTTTTACAGGGGAAAACATCCCTGTAACACCTATCTGATCACACCTGATCCACAGCTCAGTTTCAGCTGACTACAGTGGCAAGCCCAAGGGACATAGACTGCTCGCAGTGTATGTAATCAATGCCTCAATCATTTCCAAAGAGTCAGTGGAATGATCTATGGTGAGAAAGGGATTGTTACAAGTTAAAATCATGGATACAGCTTGTGACACACATGCATCAATCAATTGTGATGGAGTGGGAACCAGCAGGTTTTGAACAAGTCTGAACACTCCCCCCACACCAAATCCCTCAATATTCTGATTCATGAAGAATAAGACTACTGAGAGAGGGTTACAGGCTGGAATCTACCCCAGGTGGTGATTTGGCGGGGGGGGGGGCGGGTTCAGGGGTTTATTTCTGGAATAACAGATCCTAGAGAAACATCTACTGGTTGCAGTCTAATCAAGAATTTGTGTGTGGAGGTGTATAGAGAATAACATACTCAGGAAATGAGATAAAGATTAAAATATAATGAAGCAGTCATTCAGTGCAAGTACTCTGATATGAAGTTTTTCTATCAAGAGAAATTTTGCATTGCTTCTTGGAAAATACAACCCAATCTGTAAACTTCACACCTCACAGAGCAACAGGTATACCACATAACCCTCACAAACAAGTCCTACCACTGACAGTGCACGGCGCCTTACAAAGGCAGGTGTGCTTGCTTGGTAAGGAGCTGGTGACTGATGCAAAGAACAGGAATACACGGTTTGAATCCACACACTGATTGAATCCGGTCAGAATGGGGAAAATTTAGTGAGTGACAGAATGGAGAATGGAGGCTCCATTCTCAATGAGACCTGGGCTCTTGCAACTGTCCTCAGCCCACGTGCAAGGGGAGCAGAGACCACTTGCAGCCTCACAAACCCGTTGATCAGAATAGGCCAGTGCAACAACGTCCACCTAACTGACCCCACCTCTAGAAATTGTAGGGCAAGCCAAGTCACATGTGTGGATGCGGAACCAACTCTAACACAGACAGGATCTTGCCTTCTGAGAAAGTGACTTTGGCGGCAACAGATTTGGAATACTGTGCTCTGCCTTGGACACCCTGCTAAAGGAAAGATGCCATTGTGCTACAAAGAACACAGTGGGCATTTACAAGAATGTTGCCAGGACTTGAGGGACTGGGTTTATAGGAAGTGATTGGGCAGGTTCAGATTTTATTCCTTTGAGCATAGAAGACTGAAGGGTAACCTTATCGTCTTGTACCGTGTCGTATGACGTGGGTAATCATGGTCTTCCATCTGTCTGTAATACCTTTCCACACTGCAGTACTTATTCTTTTCTCTTTCTGTGACCATGACTGTTCTTGGCAAATTTTCCTACAGAAGTGCTTTGCCATTGCCTTCTTCCGGGCAGTGTCTCTACAAGACGGGTGACCCCAGCCATTATCAATACTCTTTAGAGATCGTCTGCTTGATGTCAGTGGTATGCACCAGCTGCTCATAGGACCACGTGACCATGATTGCCTTACACTTCCTTTGGTATCTCCACTCTGCCACCCAAGACCTTACTTAGAGTTGGTTAAAAATATGATGGTCATAAACAGGGTGAGTTGGCTGTCTTTCTGTTGGCTGAATTAAAGGTGGCAACAAATTGGCATATAGCAGGGAGATTGAAAATCTGCTTGAATGCGCCACAACCTCTTGCTTGATGCCAGTAAGACCAAGGAGCTGAGTATATTGAGCATAGGAGGAGGAAACCGGAGGTCCATGAGCCAGTCCTCAGAGGATTGGAGGTGGGAGAGGGGTATCATGGTCGGAAAAGGGGGAACGGAGAGGGGAGGGAGTGGGGAGCACCAGAGAGACATTCTGTAATGATCAATAAACCAATTGTTTAATCAAATGACCTTGCCTGCAGTCTTAGGACCGGGTAGGACTGCACCACCCATGCCTCCCCCCCTCCAGCTTCCTCTGGCGCTCCATGCTCGCCATTCCTTTGCTCCTTGGTTTAGAGGGATATGGGCAACTGGATCTTTAAATGGGCATTTTGTTCAGCATAGATTAGTTGGGCTGAAGGGACTGTTTCTATTCTGTGCTTGACTCTCAATCATCTGCAAAAGCTTGAATGTGGTTACTGAAGTGTCACAATTCAGGTCCCAGTCAAACCCCGTCTTAGCCTCAATCCAGTCATTAGCTAAAGAACCATATTTTTAGAGGGGTGGGGCCAAAGTCATCAACCATGACAAGGCAGCTTCTGATTGGCTGTGGCTCATGGAGAAAGTAAGTAAAACAGGACATATGGAAAGTTGACAGCACTGTGCAGGCTGAAAATATGCTCATCAGAAACACAAGAGGTTCTGCAGGTACTGGAAATCCAGGGTAATACACAAGACATGCTGGAGGAACTCAGGTCAGGTAGAATCTATGGAAAAACATAAGCAGTCGACATTTCAGGCCCAGGCCTTTTACCTGCTGAGTTCCTTCAGCTTTTTGTATGTGTTAAGTGCCCAAGGAAAACATTTATTGGATCCTGGTTTTTAAAAGGGAATGTTTGGAAAGCAAGGGAAGTAAAATGGTTTGGGTACAAGTGGCACAGTAGAGCTGCTGGCTTGCAGCTCCAAGTGACCTGGGTTCAATCCTGCCCTCTGGCACTACCCGTGTGCAGACCTTTACCCCTCGCTGTACAGCAACTCTAGTTTCCCCTACTTCCCTGTGGAGAGACCACAGGACAACGGAGCAGAATCAGGCCACTCGGCCCATCAACTCTGCTGCACCACTACATCAAAGGCTGATCCATTTCGCTCTCAACCACATTCTCCTGCCTTCTTTCCATAACCTTTCACACCCTGACTCATCAACAAGCCAGCGACCTCTGACTTAAATACGCTCACATCTGATTGTTTTTTGCAGTACAGTGCGGTACATAATTACAACAGTAGCGTGCCAGTCACACACACACACCCCCAAGGCTTTCGCACAGTACTGTAGTGTGCTGAATAGCCTGTCCAGCGCTAAACTGTTCACTGTTCTATACAGATCGGTAGGTAAATTGTGGGGCAGGATCGGAGAGGAGTTGACGGAATGTGGGGGCAGAGAGGAACTTGTTTCCCTGCTGTATGAGCATGCAACTGAAGATGTGAAAGCCCTGGATGAGGCCAGGAAGCAATTCACAGAACGAAAGCAGGTTTAAGGGATTTCAGGTAAATGGAGATGCTTGAGTTATTTTTCACCGAACAGCAGAAGGCAAAAGGGAATATTGAGGACAAGAGAGAAAATTAAAGGTGAAGGCACTTAAACCTTAAAGAATTGTATTGAGAGCAGTAAGAGTGACTGTTCTTCCAGTTCAGGAGCTTCCCCATCAGATTACCTTAATTTCTCACACATCAAAATGCATTGTTTGCTAACAACCGAGCACTGACAGTTCAAGGATGTGCTCGGGGCAGCCCACAAGTGTCGTCACACTTCTGGCGCCAACACAGCACGCCCTCAACTCACTAACCCTAACCCTTCTAGGACACTGGAACACCCAGAGGAAGCACACACTGTCACAGGGTTGAACATACACACTCCTCACAGTGGCAGGAATGGAACCCCAGCCGGTGATTGCTGGCGCTGTCCTACTGAGGAAAAAAACGTGACAGACAAAAGAACCAGAAGTAGTATGAGGATTCTTTATTTTTAAAGAAAGCAGCCAGTGGCTGGGATCTGCTCTGCAATGCTCAGTGATCAGCAGATTCCATGAGGGAGCTGAGTAAGTATCTCAAAGCGAAACCTTTAGACTCTGTGGGAAGATGGGAAAAGGGGTTAGCTGGACTGCTCTTGCAGGCAGTACAGAACAGCACAGTACAGGCCCTTTGGGCCACAATGTTGTACTGACCTTTTAATCTACTCCAAGGCAAACTAACCCTTCCCTCCAACATAACCTTCCATTTTTCTATCATCCATGTGCCTATCTAAGAGTTTCTTAAATGCCCCGAGCGTATCTGCCTCTACCACCACACCTGGCAGGGCGTTCCACACACTCACTACTCAGTGTAAAGAAATTCACCCCTACATACTTTCCTCCAGTCACCTTAAAATTATGGCTCCTGGTAATAGCCATTTCCTCCCCAGGTAAAAGTCCTTGGTTGTCCACTCAATTTGTGCCTCTTATCATCTTGTACACCTCGATCGTCACCTCTTGTCCTCCTGCAATCAAAATAACAAAGCCCTTGCTCGCTCAACCTACAAGACATGCTCTCCAACCGGGACTTGCCAGGGCAAATGGTCTTTTCACTCCTCTGAGACTACTCTGAGAATCAAAGGTTCTCTGAGTATTCTCTGAGAACACTGGTTGTTAGTCAAGTACCTCAACCTCAGATATCATGCATCAGTTTCCCAGTTGCCAACATTTCCTACTCAAACCACAACCATCCCTCCATTTCAGGGTCAAAAATAGCAATGGTTGCCAATTATCTAAATGTAGCTCCTCAGATAATGAAGACACCCAGTTCTGCATGCTATCCAGATAGTACACAGGCTTTACTGAGCACCCTTGTTGTGTATATTCAACAGCTGACTCTTACTCTGTGCCAATGCTACCCATCTTTAACAAGTAACATTGGCACAAAGCGAGTGTCAGCTGTTGAATGTACACAAGAGTGATCAATAATCTCTCCTGGATATTTAGAAAGACACTACTGTCACTGACTACCTTCAAACAGAAATTCAACCAGACCAGGTTGAGTACTACCTGAACACACAAAGGGCTCAGGAGCATTTGATGGCTCTGGGTTCTGGGATTGGGAAGGGACCTCATTGAAACCTACTGAATATTGAAAGGCCTGGATAGAGTGGATGTGGAGAGGCTGTTTCCTATAATGGAGGAGTCTAAGACCAGAGGGCACAGCTTCAGAATAGAATAGAAGGACATCCCTTTAGAAGAGAGGAGGAGGAATTTCTTTAGTCGGGGGTGGTGAATCTTTGGAATTCATTGCCACAGACAGCTGTGGAGGCCAACTCATTGAGTATATTTAGCGGAGGTTGATAGTTTCTTGATTAGTAAGCATGTCAAAGGTTATGAGAAGGCAGGAGAATGCCATTGAGAGGAATAATAAATTAGACATAATGGAATGAGAGTAGATTTGATGGGCCAAGTGGCATAATTTTACTCCTCTTTCTTATAGTCTCATGGAAACGTGGTAGAACACTCATCTTAATAAAGCTTTGATAGTGTTATAAGGTGCAGGTTTGGTGTCCCCTCGTCGATGAACAGACTGGGAAGCTTGCCATCATCCATGTAAAGGACTGTTGTCTCAGCTGGCACTATGGCTGCTTTTACCAGGAACATCAGCAGAAATGAGGACAAGAGGGTTGAGGGAAGCAGCCAGCACAAGTACTTGCAGAAGGACCAAGGATTCAGATTTTCTTTTTTAATCACATGTACATCAAAATATACAGTCAAATGTGTTGTTTGTGTTTTAAGGATTCGCTGGGGTACAGCCTGCAAGTGTTGTCACACATTCTGGTATCAACATGGCACGCCGACAATATTCAGAACACAACAAGCAATCGCAAAAAAGCCCCTTTCCTTCTTCGGCCAGTCAGAACACCAAGGAGCTGGTTATTGACTTCAGGAGGAAACCAGAGGTGCATGAGCCAGCCCTCATTGGAGGATCACAGCTGCAGAGGGTCAGCAACAGTCATTTCCTCAGTCTGATCCAGTCCTGGGCAAGTGCAATTAGGAAGAAAGCACAGCAGCACTTCTACTTCCTTAGTGCATTGCAGATATCCAGCATTACATCTAAAACTTTGACAAATTTCTATGGATGGTAGTGGAAAATATATTGACTGGCTGCATCACAGCCTGGAATGGAAACAATGCCCTTGAATGGAAAATCCTGCAAAATGTAGCCCAGTCCATTAAGAGTGAAGTCCTCCCACCACTAAGCACATCTATATGGAGTGTTGTCACAGGAAAGCAGCAACTATAATTGGGACCCCACCACTCAGGACACGCTCTCATCTCACTGCTGCCATCAGGAGCCTCAGGAATCACACCGCCAAGTTCAGGGACAGTTATTACCTCTCAGCCATCAAAGGGGATAACTTTACTCAACTTCACTTGATCCATCACTGAATTGCTCCCACAAGCCATGGACTTGCTTTCAAGGACTCTTCATCTTTTTTTCTTGATATTTATTGCTTATTATTTATTACTTTCGTATTTAAAGTTTGTTGTCTTTTACACACTGGTTGAATGCCCAAGTGTGGTCTTTCATTGATTCTATTATGATTATTATTCTATTACACATTTACTGAGTGTGCTCACAAGAAAATAAATCCCAGGTATGTACATGGTGATACATATGTACTTTGGTAATTTTACTTTGAACTTTAACTCCCCCATCCCCAAAACTACCCCTACAAATCACAGCCATCAAGTCTGAACCAAATCTCTACAGTCAACTTCAAGCCACTAAAGAGACTGTGAGAAGGGTGAACAGGGAGCGAGAGAATGCTTCACACTCTGTGCACCTTTCTTTTCGATGCACAAGCTGTACTGATCCATCATCAGCTACCAGAGGTGTGGTGGAATCTGCTCCAGCAGAGATCGGTGTGACAACAGAAGAGCTTGCTGCATAAAAGTGAAGAGGGCCTGAGAGTCACGGAAAAGCCAGGATGAACCTGCTTGCACCGACCACAAAAGTATAGCTAACAGACTGACCAAACCCACTGCGGCCAATGTGGCATCACTGGGTCAAGCTAACTCACTGTGACAGATTGCCAATGCAGTGCGCCCACAGTCACAAAGCCCGAGTGACACAATGCAACCAACCAGTGGCTCACCCACATTCTATTCACAACAGATTAAGCAAAAATTCCTTTCCTCAGTTAATTATTAAAGCACAGTCTCTATTCAGCATTGAAAGCCCCTGCCTTGGCACAACATAAATGCCAGTAAGGGATAAACTTTGCCCCAAGACTCCAGTGACATCCCCTCCCCTCCTGTAACACCCACTTCCCCCATTAACACACACAAACAGTCAACATTTTGGGCCGAGACCCTTCATCAGGACACTTTTCCAAATGGCCAGTTTTGACACGTGATCTGCGAGATTGAGTAGATATGGACTTTATTCCCTGGAACGTGCTGAGATGTACAAGACCCTGAAGGGCACAGGCAAGGTGAAAATACTACCCCAAGGAGATGATAAAAACAAGAGGTTATAGGTTTATTGTCAGGGAGGAGGAGGGTGAGAGAGGGGCAGCTGTACACAAAGGGTGCTACAAGTTTGGAATGAGCTACCAGAAATAGTGGTTGAGATGGGCACAAGATGGAGACAGGAAAGTCATTTCAACTGCTAACTGAGACTAGGACTAGGGAACATGGCTTCAAGATTTGGGAAATAAATTTGGGGCGCCATGGTAACATAGTGGCTTGCGTGACTCTTACAGCTCGGGGCGTCAGAATTCAGTCCTGGCGTTCTCATGACAGGAGTGAAGTTAGGACCAATTAGAGATAAAGGTGGGAAGATGTGCCTGGAGGCTGTGGAAGTGAGCGAGGTCCTCAATGAGTACTTCTCTTCGGTATTCACCAATGCGAGGGAACTTGATGACGGTGAGGACAATATGAGTGAGGTTGATGTTCTGGAGCATGTTGATATTAAGGGAGAGGAGGTGTTGGAGTTGTTAAAATACATTAGGACAGATAAGTCCCCGGGGCCTGACGGAATATTCACCAGGCTGCTCCACAAGGCGAGGGAAGAGATTGCTGAGCCTCTGGCTAGGATCTTTATGTCCTCGTTACCCACGGGAATGGTACTGAAGGATTGGAGGGAGGCGAATGTTGTCCCCTTGTTCAAAAAAGGTAGTAGGGATAGTCCGGGTAATTATAGACCAATGAGCCTTATGTCCGTGGTGGGAAAGCTGTTGGAAAAGATTCTTAGAGGTAGGATCTATGGGCATTTAGAGAATCATGGTCTGATCAGGGACAGTCAGCACGGCTTTGTGAAGGGCAGATCATGTCTAACAAGCCTGATAAGAGTTCTTTGAGGTGACCAGGCATATAGATGAGGGTAGTGCAGTGGATGTGATCCACATGGATTTTAGTTAGGCATTTGACAAGGTTCCACATGGTAGGCTTATTCAGAAAGTCAGAAGGCATGGGATCCAGGGAAGTTTGGCCAGGTGGATTCAGAATTGGTTTGCCTACAGAAGGTAGAGGGTCGTGGTGGAGGGAGTACATTCAGATTGGAGGATTGTGACTAGAGGTGTCCCACAAGGTTCTGTTTTGGGACCTCTACTTTTCGTGATTTTTATTAACGACCTGGATGAGAGGGTAGAAGGGTGGGTTGGCAAGTTTGCAGACGACACAAAGGTTGGTGGTGTTGTAGATAGTGTAGAGGATTGTCAAAGATTGCAGAGAGACATTGATAGGATGCAGAAGTGGGCTGAGAAGTGGCAGATGGAGTTCAACCCGGAGAAGTGTGAGGTGGTACACTTTGGAAGGACAAGCTCCAAGGCAGAGTACAAAGTAAATGGCAGGATACTTGGTAATGTGGAGGAGCAGAGGGATCTGGGGGTACATGTCCACAGATCCATGAAAGTTGCCTAACAGGTGGATAGGGTAGTTAAGAAAGCTTATGGGGTGTTAGCTTTCATAAGTCGAGGGATAGAGTTTAAGAGTCGCGAGGTAATGATGCAGCTCTATAAAACTCTGGTTAGGCCACACTTCGAGTACTGTGTCCAGTTCTGGTCACCTCACTATAGGAAGGATGTGGAAGCATTGGAAAGGATACAGAGATTTACCAGGATGCTGCCTGGTAGTATGAGAGTATGGATTATGATCAGAGATTAAGGGAGCTAGGGCTTTACTCTTTGGAGAGGAGGAGGATGAGAGGAGACATGATAGAGGCGTACAAGATAATAAGAGGAATAGATAGAGCGGGTAGTCAGCACCTCTTCCCCAGGGCACCACTGCTCAATACAAAAGGACATGGCTTTAAGGTAAGGGGTGGGAAGTTCATGGGGGATATTAGAGGAAGGTTTTTTACTCAGAGAGTAGTTGGTGCGTGGAATGCACTGCCTGAGTCAGTGGTGGAGGCAGATACACTAGTGAAGTTTAAGAGACTACTAGACAGGTATAAGGAGGAATTTAAGGTGGGGGGTTATATGGGAGGCAGTGTTTGAGGGTCGGCACAACGTTGTGGGCCAAAGGGCCTGTAATGTGCTGTACTATTCTCTGTTCTACGTTCTCTGTAAGGTGTCTCTGTACCTCCCCCTTGTCGAACGTAGGCTTTTGTCCCAGTGTTCTAGTTGCCTTTCACAGTTCAATGTAAATTGTCCTGTGATTTGGTTAGGGTTAAATCGGGGTTTTTGGGGTTGCTGGGCAGTGAGACTAGAAAGTCCTACTCTGTGTTGTATCTTTAACTAAATACATTTAGGGTGGAGACAAGGAGAAATTGTTTATCCCAGCGTGTAACATAACTGTGGAATTCTCTGTCCAGGGATGTAGTAGAGGCACCTCTTTTGTGCTAGTTACATAAGTTGAGAGGAGATTTGATAGAGGCATACAAAATTATGAGAGGTATAGATAGGGTAAATGCTTTTTTTCTACTGAGATTGGATGGGACAACAACCAGAGGTCATGGATAAAGGGTGAAAGGTGAAAAGTTTAAGGGGAACAAGGGAAAACTTCTTCACTCAGAGGACTGCGACAGTGCGGAATGAGCTGCCAGCACAAGTAGTGTATGTGAGCTTGACTTCGTTTGAGCGAAGTCTGGTTACATACATGGATGAGAGGGGTGTGGAGGGTTCAGGTCAATGGGAGTAGGCAGTTTAAATAGTTTTGGCATGGACTAAAAGAGCCAAAGGGTCTATTTCTGTGCTGTACTTCTGTATGACTACTAGGGAATGAAGGATTGTGGGGAAAAGGCAGGTAGGCAGAGCTGAGTCACAGTCAGATCAGTCACGATCTCACTAAATGACAGAGCTGGATCGATGGACCAGACTGCCGACTCCAGCTAGCTAAGTGTGTGGAGTGGAGAGGTTGAGAGGGCTATGGACCAAGGTTGGCCAGATGGAACCTCTCTGCTGGGCAACACCATTGGCATGGATGAGTTGCGTTCACTTCCATGCTGAGAGACTCTACTCAGACGTCAGCACATCTGACAACCGCTCACATCAAAAATCAACACAATAGATCCACTTTGGAAAAGGTGCCAAAGGTCTCAGCCATTAGACCAAAGGGAGAGAGAAACAACTAACTACAAATCAGTACAGATCGTCCCCAGGTTTCAAACACTCAGCTTATGGATACTCCTGCATATGAGCGAGCTCCCACAATATTGAGTTTGAAACTCCAGCATGTGTGCCACAGTAGCGTGCTGGTTAGCACAACACTGTTACAGCTCAGGACTCCAGCGCCGCCATCAGGAGTCTGTACGTCCTCCCCATGGGTTTCCTCCGGGTGCTCCGGTTTCCTCCCACTGTCCAAACTGGGTTAGTAGGTTAATCGGTGCCGGTAAATTGTCCTGCAATTAGACTAATGTTACATCAGTAGGTTGCTGGGCGATGTGGCTCGTCGACCCGGAAGGGCTTGGTCCACACTGAATCTCTAAATACATAAATTAATGCATTTGGTCTTACAACTGTCAGAACCAGTTTCCCCTTCCCTCTCAACTTACAGAAATTCTATCTACCTACTTTTAATGCTGATCCTTACAATACTGTGGAGCTACAGATACCAGAGAGATTTTTGCTGTGTATCTTCCAACTTTGGGGACAGATCTGACTTATGGATCTCATTACACGGGGACAGCCCGTACGTACACTGAAGCATTCACACACGCAGGAACTCAACTGGGATGAAGCTACTGGGCCAGTGTATTTAAAACAAATCATATTTCAACACTTAAGTTGGGGAGACAAAGATCAATTGAATATACTGTTAGATTTACAAGCATACAGTTGCACAAACAATTCTGGTATTCACCACACAGACAAGGTCACATTCATATCAATGGTGCCAAAGAGCAGTGATTGCAATTATGAATTGAACTTTAGCACACATCAGCTAACTCAAGCAAAGTAATTTTAAGAAATGTGGCAAGGGCCTGCATTTGTATAGTACCTTTAATAGAGTAAAACGTGAAGGAGATGCACAGCAACAAACTTTTTTTTAAACTCCATGGGACCTGAGATTTTAAGGCAGGTGACTAAAAGTTCAGCCAAAGATTAAAAAGGAAATAGGTGAAGGGAAATTGTGAGGAAATTCCTGAGCTGCTGAAGGCATGGACTCCAATGGGGTAGGAATTCAGGAAAGGGCAAAAGGCCAAGATTGGAGGAGCACAGATACAGGGCAGGGGGAGCTGGAGGGCATACAAATAGGATGATTCAAAAACAATAAGAATTTTGTCTTTAAAAAAATAGCATGCTGCTTATACAAACATGATTGATACCATAAACATGCAACTTCTATTACAAGCAGGGTAAAAACAGTAAGGGTACTTTTGTAGGAGACGGAGTATATCAACCAAGTTACAAATGAACTTCTGGAGGAAACGAGAAGGTCAGTTGGCATCTGCGAAGGCAAAGTTGGAGACTCTGACCCTGTTTCCCTTTGCCTCTACAGACGCTGCCTGACCCACTAGGTTTCTCCAGCAGTTTGTAATTTACCCCAGATGACACCAGAATAAATCAGACTCAGCTGCAAATGGGCAGGGAAACTACCTGCAGAGTTAGACCCCTCATGTTCTCGCATGTGCCTGCCTCCTTCACTTCAAGGAACCAGAAATATTTTTGATAATTCCTGCTTTTCACATGGGGGAGGGAAGGGAGAGAGGAAATTATAATTTCATGTATCGAGTTAATGATAATTCAACATGGATCCTGATAGGATCTCAACATTCATGATTTCCACAGTGGTTTAAACACCTTGACTCACCCTCACTTACAGGCTGTTTTCTCAGCGCTGGATGTGACCACGTGACCTTTCCCACTGCAGCATTATAATTTACATGACTTTACTGTTGGGATCAATGCCTCTTAAAGGCAGCACAGTGGTGCAGCGAGTAGAACTCCTGCCTGACAGTACCTGCGGCCTGACCTACGGAGCTGTCTGTGTGGAGTTTGAATGTTCTCCATGCGACCTTTTGGGTTCACAAACCCTCACTTATTTTTTATTTAGCGATACAGCATGGAGTTGGTCCTTTGGGCCCTTCAGGCCATGTAGCCCAAACAACCTCCAACAAACCCAGTTAACCCCAACTTGATCCTTGTCCCTCAGGAAGACAACTGTTGCTTCCCTACAAAATGCAGATCATCTGGGAATGTTGGGGTTAAAGAATCAGACTCTGAAGCGAGCTGGATTACATTCCAAACCAAAATTGCCCGCCTGCTTCAAGCTAAGAAAAGCCTCCATTTACATCATGGTGTGGAGTTTCACCAGAGTTTTAAAGTCTTATGTGGCAAATGAGACCATTTCACCATAAACTTGGGAATCAGAGACCTCAAGTGCAATCCATATAGTATACCATCATCATTACTATTTGTCGTGTCGTATGATGTAGGCAATCGTGCTCTAATCACCAGGATTATCCTTGGCAAATTTTTCTCCAGAAGTGCTACACCTTACCCAAGGGTGGCCTGCAGACTAGCAGAGTGAAAGAGGCTGGGACTTTGTTTTTCCCCCTCCCAGAGGGGAGGAGGCCTTATAGAGGTATCCAAAATCAGGAGAGGCAGTGTCTCCTGATTTTTGGAGACAATGTGGATGGTTACAGTTTGTCCCAGGGTAAGGGAGTCTAAAAGTAGAAAGCAAGAGGAGAAAGAGAAGGGTTTTGAGGGGCAACTTTATCCCCAACACACAAAGGATTAGGGTTAGGGTGAGTATATGCAACGAGCTGCCAGAGGAAGCTGAAAAGGCTGTTACAATTACAATGGCTGAAAGACAGGCAACTTATTTTGCTATTGTCACATACTGAGGTACAGTGTAAAAAAAAATCTGCATGCCATCCATACATTGTAACAATGATCTGAGGTAATAACAAGGGAAACACCAATAGAATGCAGGATATGGTGTTACATGAATAGAAATGGTTTAGAGCAGGAATCTGAACCTGTTTTATACCAAAGACGACCCCTTTGTCAGTCCAGTGAAGCCTACTGACCCCTTCTCAGAATAATGTATGTAAACAAAATTACAAAATAAATCAGTTATATTGAAACATTTATCAAAATAGTTAAAAAGCTAATATGATATATATGCTGCTTTACTAACGCATTAAATAAAAAGACTAAATATTTAAAATACAGGCAAGTAGAAATTAATGTTTATTTTTCGAAGTGTGAAGGATGAGCGTTAAACTGTGGAGTGGTCTTTGACAAAGCAACACGTCATGTTGGACGTCCAATCCATTGCTATATTTTGTTTTCATGGTTACAAGTGTTGAAAATCCTGATTCACAAGGAAATGTTAAATTTCAGTTCGAGGTCAGTGAAAATAAAGATGTAAATATCTTCCAGGTTCAGCGACTCCTGGCTAAGAATCCCTGCTTTAGAGGGATCTCAGCAACTAGCCTGGAAGCAGCTTGGTCAGTGCCAATGAGATGGAGCTGAGGACCCGAGGCGTGTAAACCTGTTACAGTCCACGCACACACGCCATGCAGTAACCACTTCTATTCGATGCTTCCACTAGCTGTTTACAGAATACTTGCACAGGTAATAGATTTTACTCAGAATAAACACACAATCCGAACATTTTACGACCATCAAGATCCACTGCACAATAATTTATGTACAATGCATTGATATTACGATTTACATATTTGTAAATTATTAACACTGATCACACTACTCATCACAACCACAGCTAGTCTCACTTAAGGTTACAGGTTACCTGACACTTTTTTTTAAAAAAACCTGCTTCACCAGATTTTCAGGCCACTACTTTTACTTTGATGAGATTCCACAAAGTTAAAATATCTCCCACAGTTCTTAAAATAGATTTTTATGACTGCCAAAAAAACAGATATCATGGGTCTCCAGGGGATGGGATGGGTGGGAGTGTTAAAGCATATTACTTTCACAGCCATGCTTCAATATTCTTAACAATTTTTTAAAAAAACAAAAGATTGCATGGTTGATACTTGCCTAAATTGCCTTGTGCCAGCCACTATGTTTGCACGAGCAGGATAATCCAGTTACATTCAACACGACAGCAGTATAACCCTTGTTTACACACATGCCCCAATTCCTTTGACACTGCCGGTGTTTGAATGGAACAGGCCTCTCACTGGGCAATACATGTTTGCTTTGCCAGCTGCTCCCACGCGGTTAACAAATTAAAAAAATTCCGAAGTCTCTTAAAAACAGATTGCAGTCCTTTCTCCCGAGTGCAGTACTAGAGTGGGAAGGCACACATTTGCACGCAGCATGGAAAGCCCAGGAGTGGAACAGCCTATCAAAAGTAGTGGACACAACCCAGTCATTAATAGGCAAAGCTCTCCCCACCATATAACAATTACAGCACGGAAACAGGCCATCTCAGCACTTCTAGTACGTGCCGAACTCTTACCCTATCCTAGTCCCACCGACCTGCACTCAGCCCATAACCCTCTATTCCTTCCCTGTCCATATACCTATCCAATTTAACTTTAAACAACATCGAACCTGCCTCAACCTCTTCTGCTGGAAGCTCATTCCACACAGCTACCACTCTGAGTAAAGAAGTTCCCCTCATGTTATCCCTAAACTTTTGTCCTCTAATTCTCAACCCATGCCCTCTTGTTTGAATCTTCCCCACTCTCAGTGGAAAAAGTCTAACCACGTCAACTCTATCAACCCCCCTCATAATTTTAAACACCTCTGTCAAGTCTCCCCTCAACCATTGAGCTCGCCTATAAGGAGCGCTGCCATAAGAAAGCAGCATCCATCATCAACGGCCTCCATCACCCAGGCCAATCTCTCTTCTCGTTACCACCATCGTGCAGGAGATGCAGCAGTCTTAAGGCTGATGTATACTTGTGCGTATGGGCTACGCTGTAGGCCTGGTTTATACTTTTGCGTAGCCCTACGCCGTAGCGAGCGTGCGTAGTTGTGTCTGCGTTGCTCTGCAATTCAGTGCCAAAACACTAGTTGGCAATGGGGTTTCTATGCCACTGTGTTGCGTTTCTTCATGAGAGACATGGACGAGGAAATGCATTTCAAATATTTTCGGATGTCGGCAGGTAGATTTGACGATTTGGTTCATCATCTCCAACCATTTATTTCACATCAGTGTACAGACAGGACGGAGAAAAGCAACCGGAAATGTGATGCTACCAAGCGCACCAATCACAGTTATTGCAGTCTGCGTCACCGCGACGCATGGGTTACATTTTTGGGGAGGTGCACGTCACCCTATGGCGTAGGGTACGATGTACCTACGGCATACATTTGACGCAGAAGTATAAATTGGGCTTTAGTAACCACCCCACCAGGCTCAGGAACAGTTATTACCCTTCAACCAACAGGCTCCTGAACCAGAGTGGATAGCTTCACTCACCCCAGTTCTGAACTATTCCACAACCTACACACCCACTTTCAAGGACTCTACAACAAGTTTTCAGTATCACTTATTTAAATTATCTTGCACAATTTGTCCTCATTTTGAGATTGGATGCTTTTCAAGTCTTTATAGTTTTCCATAAATTCTATCGTATTTCTTTATTTTCCTGTAAATGCCCGCAAGAAAATGAACCTCAAAGTAGCAAATGGTGACTTTGATAATAAATTTACTTCGATCTTGCACATCAGTTTGACACCAATCCAACACTGGAGCATACACCACAGCTCCCACTACCCTATTTCAGTGATGGACTCTACCTGCACCTTTACAGAAATTACAAATTCGTGTACGTGACCACACAAATGTTGAGGTCCTTGATCAGGAAGGCACATGCTCGCAAGACGAGACATCACTGACTCCTGACCTGGTACACTCACACACACAGACACCAATTTGCAGAACTGCACGTTTTGTGCAGGAATCCAGTTGGCACCATTTTCACTGGTTTGGCACATCTGAGAGGCAAGGTGGTTCAAGTAAGAGTCTGTGTGTGCGCGCGCGCGCGCTTGCATCAAACCCCTTTCAGTGCTCCGCCACCATCCCCTCTACACCTCCTTGATTCCTGCCATCCCTGAACACTCTCCCATTACACCATCCCCGTCAGTGACAGCGCACCATCTCCAATACCCCCA
The DNA here is from genome assembly GCF_963921235.1 of Mobula hypostoma. Lineage (NCBI taxonomy): Eukaryota > Metazoa > Chordata > Chondrichthyes > Myliobatiformes > Myliobatidae > Mobula > Mobula hypostoma. Next base: position 27,327,012 of record NC_086124.1, read on the forward strand.
AGCCTAAAAACATCCCTTTGCGCCTCTAGCCCCTCAGGAACATCCCTGCCAGTGTATGTCCACCAGCCCTGCCCCCTCCTTGGCAATATTCCTTTCCAACCCCAACCATCTCATCAATGCAACATCCACCATCTCCCCGTCAATTCACCCCCTTGCACTCTTCAAATCCCACCCCACCAGCCTCCTCCCTGTCAATGCCACCTTGCATACCCAAATATATCCAGCTCCCAGCCTACACATTGTCATCGGGGAGGTGGTGCAAACTCCTCTCCCCGTCAATGCAGCCTCACGCCAGCCTCCTCCCTACTGAAGCAACCCCATGCATGCCCTCCAGATCCCAGCAATACGCACTGACTCTCACAGTACACACAACCTCATCCAACCCACCCTTCCCATCAAGGTTCCCCTGCCAATGCACAGCCACCAGATCCCCCTTAACGCCCTCCCCTTTGCAATCTTATCAATGTGCACCCACTTTTTGCCAGTCTGTGCCTCCTTGCCCGCTCAACACCCCGGCCAATGTCCATCCACACCCCTGCCAACACCAGGTTGCATCTCCGTCAATGCAGCCCACCAATCATTGTACGCCCGCATTTTGTCCGCCCTCTTCATCGCTACCCCTTCGCACACAGCTTCCCTGCCAATGCATGGGCTCCATTAATACCAGCCTTGCATTCAATGTACCCCCACCAGCTCCTTCCCTTTCAATGCACACACTCATTTCAATGGCCCCCCTTGCATACCCACCTTTCCTGACCAGATTCACCATTTCCCAGCCAACAACCCCCTTTGCAACCATTAATGCGCCCCACCAGCCCCTCCCCATTTAATGCACACCCACCACCCCTTCATACCCCATATAGCCTGTCAACGCCCCCTGCACACCCACGTTCCCCTGCCAATAGGCAACACCTCCCAGTCAACACCCCAGCCCTTCGCATCTCGATCAATGCAACCCCTGCCAGCGCCTCCCACCACCAATGCGTGTCCACATTCAGCCCGTCAACGCCCCCTTTGCACACCCATCATCCGCGGCCCCCTCTTCCACTCCCACCACTGGACGGCCGCCCCCCACCTCACCTTGACTCGGAAGCGGAGCAGAGCCAGGCGGACGCAGTGCGCCAGGCCGGGCGGCGGCAAGAACCAGACCTTGGGCGGCGGCGTGCCCTTGTGCCGGACGTGGTTGACGATCAGCTGCGCGCTCTGGCGCTCCTGGTTCTGCCGCTTGACCCAGTCGGGCAGCCGGGCCTTGGCCAGCGAGCCGTTGAAGGCCACGACCAGCTCGACGCCGCCGCCGGCGCACGCCCTGGACAGCGAGGCCAGGAAGCCGAGCATCTGGTTCCACTGGCCGCCGCTCACCCAGTCGGTGAAGTAGCCGCCGTACAGGCGGTGCAGGCCCGTCTCGGCGTCGAGCAGCAGCCGCAGCGGCGGCGGGCTGGGCGGCGGAGGTGGCGGCGGCGGAGGAGGAGGCGGCGGCGCCGCGTAAGGCCCATGCCTTGGGCCCGAGGCCCGGTGGCGGGCGGCCCGGGCCAACTTCTGCAGCTCGACCGGCACCACGGCTCCGGCGCAGTGTTTCTCGATGAATTCCTGAAATCCTTGCACGCCCATAATTATATATTTATCTTGTGTGTTTTTAAAAAATATCCTCAGAACTTCATGTGACGGTTAAAACCGTTATTTTTTTTCCTCCCTGAGGGATTTGAATTTAAAACGGCCTCGAGGGGGGAGGGTGGGGAGAAAAGAAACCACCATCGACCCTCCCTCCTCTCAGGCGTGTGCCGCCGCCATCTCTCCCCTTCTTCTTCCCCCGCGACACCCGGGTGGTTAATAACCGGGAGGAGGGGATAACATTTTTTTTCAGCCGTCGGCACGCCTCCGCCGGCCGCCATACCGCTCTCTCCTCCCCCTTCTTTTCCCGCCCTCTCCCGCCGCGGGCGCGAGGCCGCCTGGGAGTTGGAGTCCGACATGTCCAGCCGTTGCGTGGCGGTAATAGGTGGCCGGACTACAGCTCCCGTCGGCCGCCAAATCCCCGGCAGACGAATTGTGGGGAGTAACTGAGCGCCGCGACGCTGAGACTACGACTCCCACAACACCCCTCCCGACGCCGACCCTCGGCGCGTGCGCAGAACGCCAGCTTTCCACTGACGTGCTCTTGTGCCACCCTCGCCCGCCACTCAATGGCATCGACGGAAGTATCGCCACCAGAACTACAATTCCCGGCGTACACGGCGAGTCGGCGTTTGCGCACTCAGGACTTGATGAAAAGCTATGAATTACAGCTTTCTGAATAAGGGATGTGATGAATCAGATTGTAAGAGTTTTATAAAACTGCGAAGTCAAGTTAAGAATCTTAGAATGGGAACTGGACTCGGAGTAGGTTTATTATGGTTGCCTAAGTCAAGATATAGTGAAAAAATTGTCCATACAGATCAGATCACAAAACATTGAGGTAGATCAAGATAAAACAATAACAAAATGCAGAATAAAGTGTAACAGCTACGGAGAAAGTGCAGCGCAGGCAACAATAAAGTGCCAAACTGTAACGAGGTAGATTGTGAGGCTAAGAGCCCGTCTTATTGTATGAACGAACCATTCAAGTCTTCTCACAGTGGAGTAGAAGCCGTCCTCGAGCCCAATGGAAGATGCTTTCGGACTTCATATCTTTAGTCTGAAGGGAGAATGAATGTCTGGGGTGGGTGGAGGACTTTGATCTTGCCGACTGCTTTATCGAGGAATTCCTGAAATCCTTTTCTCCTCCATTTCCCGCACTTCGGCCCTCACCCCATCCTCCCGCCACCACAACAGGAACAGAGCTCCTCTTGTCCTCACTTACCACCCCACCAGCCTCCGGACCCAGCACATTATCCTCCGTAACTTCCGCCACCTTTAACGGGATCCCACCACTCGGCACATCTTTCCCTCTCCACCCCTCTCCGCCTTCCGCAGAGATCGGTCCCTCCGTGACTCCCTGATCCACATGACCCTCCCCATGGATCTCCCACCCGGCACTTATCCCTGTAAGCGTAAGTGCTACACCTGTCCCTACACCTCCTCTCTTGCCACCATTCAGGGCCCCAAACAGTCCTTCCAGGTGAGGCAACACTTCACTTGTGAGTCTGTTGGGGTCATCTATTGCATCCGGTGCTCCCGGTGCGGCTTCCTCTACATCATAGTCATAGTCACACTTTATTGATCCTGGGGGAAATTGGTTTTCATTACAGTTGCACCATAAATAATAAATAGTAATAGAACCATAAATAGTTAAATAGTACTATGTAAATTATGCCAGTAAATTATGAAATAAGTCCAGGACCAGCCTATTGGCTCAGGGTGTCTGACCCTCCAAGGGAGGAGTTGTAAAGTTTGATGGCCACAGGCAGGAATGACTTCCTGTGACGCTCTGTGTTGCATCTCGGTGGAATGAGTCTCTGGCTGAATGTACTCCTGTGCCCACCCAGTACATTATGTAGTGGATGGGAGACATTGTCCAAGATGGCATGCAACTTAGACAGCATCCTCTTTTCAGACACCACCGTCAGAGAGTCCAGTTCCATCCCCACAACATCACTGGCCTTACAAATGAGTTTGTTGATTCTGTTGGTGTCTGCTACATCGGTGAGACCCAATGCAGGTTGGGGGACTGCTTCGTCGAGCACCTCCGCTCCGTCCGCCACAACAGACAGGATCTCCCAGTAGCCACCCACTTCAACTCTGCTTCCCGTTCCCGTTCAGTTATGTCCATACATGGCCTCCTCTACTGCCATGATGAGGCTAAACTCAGGTTGGAGGAGCAACACCTCATATACCATCTAGGTAGTCTCCAGCCCCTTGGTATGAACATAGAATTCTCCAACTTACGGTAATTCCCTCCCCCTCCCTTCCTCTATCCCTATGTCACTCTGCCCCCTCCCCCAGCTGCCTACCACCTCCCTCATGGTTCCGCCTCCTTCTACTACCCATTGTGTTTTCCCCTATTCCTTCCTCACCTTTCCTGCCTATCACCTCCCTGCCTCCCTTCCCCACCCCTTTATCTTTCCCCTTACTGGTTTTTCACCTGGAACCTACCAGCCTTCTCCTTCCCACCCTCCCCCCACCTTCTTTATCGGGCCCCTGCCCCCTCCCTCTTCAGCCCTGATGAAGGGTTCTGGCTCGAAACGTCGACTGTTCTTTTCCACGGATGCTGCCTGACCTGCTGAGTTCCTCTAGCGTGTTGTGAGTGTTGCTTTATCGAGGCAGCGGGAAGTGTAGGCAAAGTCCATAGAGGGGAGGCTCATTTCATGTGTCCACGGCGCTCTGCGTTTTCATGTGGTCAGTTGGCATACCAAGTGACGATGGTTTCAATAAAAGTTGATGGTGTGGTGCTGCACCTTGACTAATAGAGGCAGTATGTTGTTTACCTTCTACTCCATGCTACAGCCCCTCGGGGAACTATGAATCTGAATCCCAAAGTCTCACTATACATAAACATAAGGGTTTTGTCATTAACAGTGTGCTGTTCGTTTCCATTTTAAATGTCTTTAACCTCTCAGTAGGAACCCGCCTGCTTGAAGAGGAATGTGGTGACCAGCCTCGATTGCTATCGCCCAGTGGCACTTGTGTCCACAGTGACAAACATTTTGAGGGGTTGGTGATGAAACATATCAACCCCTGCTGGAGAAGTGACTTGGATCCCCTCCAACTTGCCTAGCACAGCAGATACCATCTTCACTCGACCATCCTGACAGCAAAGGTGCATCCATCAGGACGCTCTTTATTGACTACGGCCCAGCATTCAATTGCATCATCCCCCTCAGTAGCTCCTTGAGCAACTCATTCCTGGATCTCCTCACTTACAGACCCCAGTCAGTTCAGATTGGCAACGACATCTCCTCCACAATCTCCAGCAGCACAGGGCTGTGTGCTTTGCCCCCTGCTCTACGCTCATGACTGTGAGGCTAAGCACAGCTCCTACACCATATTTACGTTTGCTGACGACACCACTGTGGTTGGGCGAATCAAAGGCGGTGACGGATCAGCGTACAGGAGGGAGATTGAAAATGCAGCTGAGTGGGGTCATAACAACAACCTCTCACTAGCAGTAAGACTGAGGAGCTGATTATTGACTTCACAGGAAGGAAGCCCGAGGTCCATGAGCCCGTCCTTATCAGGGGTGGAGGTGGTTAGCAGCTTTGAATTCCTGGGTGTTATGGTTTCAGAGGGATGTGCCCTGGGCCCAGCTCACAAGTGCAATTCTGAAGAAAGCACGGTGGTGCGTCTACTTCCTAAGGAGTCCGTGGAGATTCAGCATGACTGGCACAATGGGGTGCTGGGAACGGACCCAAATGCAAGACACAGACACTGAAGTACAAGGAACAGGACTTGGCTAGAGTAGGGACATGCCAGGATACAGACAAGGGCATGGACAAGAAGGCAGACATGGGCTAGGAACAATGCACTAGGAGCCTGGGCTTGGGCTCCGAGCCAGAGACTGGACAAGGACCCAGAACCTGGGTCTTGCCTCGGGCTCAGGCCCCAGAACCAGGCAGGATATGACATGACTACGGAACAGGACATGGCTGGAGTCTAGAGGCTTGGGGCTGCAGGCTGAGGTCTTGGTCTTCAGGTTTGAGGCTGGGGTCTTGGTCTTGAGGCATGGAGGCTGGGGTCTACAGGCTTGGGTTCTTGGAGCTTGGCTTGGGATCTTCGAGGCTTGGGGTCTTGGAGCTTGGCTTAGGATCTTCGAGGCTTGGGGGCTGGGGTCTTGAGGCTTGCAGGCTGGGAGCTGTGGTCTTGGAATGTGGAGGCTGATAACTCGGAGGCTAGAGCTCAGAGACAGACTGGGAACTGTACATCAACAGAGAGCCGGGACTTATCCTTTGAAAAGCCGGGACTCATCTTTAACTCGACACTAACATGAGACTGGACAGTACATTGACATAGAGCTGGGACTCATCCATAGACAAGCTGGGACTCAACTTTATCTCCACACCAAGGTGGGACAGGTCCACCTGTTGGGTAACAGCAGAACAACCAGACTTACCCAATAGAGGCAAAGATAGGACAAGACAGACCCCCCCCCACCCCACAGGGCAACGGCAAAACGGCCTGGTTTACCCCACTGTGGCGAGGACAAGAAGAGACAAACACCAAGGAACGACAGACAGTTCCATCTCTGCGCCGGGGTAGCTCCGAGTCTCAGTATGGCCAGCAACCTCAGCCGGATCCTACCTAGCTCGGAGTGGATGACAGCCACTCAGCTGGCCCAGGAAAGAGCCGAATCCATACCATAAAGACAGCTCCGACTATCGACAGCAAGGCTCCATGAAGCGATGGTTCTCCAACACAGCCTAAAGATGGCAAGTGGCCACTCTAGCCTTCCACTGGCAGGTTGCTCCCAGGGGATCTTGACAAGACAAACCAGCAGCCCACACTCAACCCCAAGACTACTTATATTCCAAACCCCAAGGTGGTGCCTATGCTTAACTCAATCAAAACAAGGGACAGCTGGAAGACCCGGAGACCTGATTCCACAGACCGGACCATGAACCGGAATGCAGACTTCATGGACCGGACCATGACAATGACATCTAGAACTTCCACAAACTTCTACAGGTATGTAGCGGAGAGCATATTGACTGGCCGCATCACAGCCAGATATGGAAATACCAATGCCTTTGAATGGAAAATCCAACAAAAAGTATTAGATACGGCCCAGTCTAACACGGGTAAAGCCCTCCCCACCATTGAGCACGTCTACATGAAACACTATCGCAGGAAAGCAGCATCCATCATCGGGGACCCCCGCCACCCAGGTCATGCTCTCTTCTCGCTGCTGCCATCAGGAAGGAGGTACAGGAACCTCAGGACCAACACCATCAGGGTCAGGAACAGTTATCACCCCTCAACCATCAGACTCTTGAACCAAAGAGGATAACTTCATTCAGCTTTACTTGCCCCATCATTGAAATGTTCCCACAGCCTATGGACTCACTTTCAAGGTCTCTTCATCTTATATATTGATATTTGATATTTATTGCTTATTTAATTATTTATTCTTTATTTATTCATTATTATAATTTCCCCTTTTTGCATTTGCGCAGTTTGTTGTCTTCTGCACTCTGATTGAACACCCTAGTGGGGCTGTTTCATTGATTCTGTTCTGGTTATTATTCTATAGGCTTATTGAGTATGCCCACAAGAAAATGAATCTCAGGGTTGTATATGCGGTCAGGTATGTATGTTGATTATAAAATTGACTTTGAACTTTGAACTGTGAGGAAATGCAGCTGGTTCAAAGGTCAAAGGAAAGTTATTACTGAAGTAAGTAAATGTCACCATGTACAAACCTGAGATTAGATTTCTTGAAGGCATTTACAGTAACATGAAAAAATACAATAGAATCAATGAAAAAATTAGAAGTCGAACCTTTGAACATTTATTTGCTTTTGAGAAAAGATGGGGCTCATTTGCTCGTTATTATCATTTGAGTTAATTGATATAATTTTTCCATGATCTAATTGTAATCTCTTTTAGTATATTTTCTTTTCTTGCGGGCGGTTTGATGTTTATTTTTAGAAGCTTTTTGTATGACGCATGGCTCCGGGGTTGTACACCTAATGGGTTCTCTTTTTTTTTTCTCACTTTCCTGCTTAGTAGGTTTTTTTTATCACAAAATTTTGTTTTCAATCTTTAAGACGATGGGTTTTTTTCTGAGGCATTGTAAGTGTTGTTACTTCGATGTACTCATGTTATTTTTCCTGTATATATACAATAAAAAGATTTGGAAAGAAAGAAAAGAAAAAATACACACAAAGACGGACAAACTACCAATGTGCAAAAGACAAAGTATGCAAATATAAAAAAAACAAATTATATATACTGTAAAAAGATGGGTGGGAGAGTGGAGATACGTCTCTACCAAGGGAGGTGTAAGGTGCTCCTTCCCTCAACTAGCCTGCAGGTCACCCTGGGGCGAGGTGTGACACCTGCTCAGTTCTCCACCACCACCCCCCTCCAAGATCAGGGTCACGTGAAGCCGTGGGAGCAGGTGGTGGATGTCCGTAAGAGCAGCTGGTGTGGATCACAAGTCCTGGCCATGTAATCACTGACGCCAGGCAGACAATCTCCAAAGAGTATTGATAATGGCTGGGCTCACCCGACTTGTAGAGACACTGCCCAGAAGAAGGCACTCTGCAGAAAAATTTGCCAAGAACAATCATAATGATGATGTCATGTGACATGGCACAGAATAGACAACATAAATGAATATTACTGAGAACATGAGTTGTGAAGGCCCTGAAAGTGAGTCTGTAGGTTGTGGAATCAGTTCAGTGTTGGAGTGAGTGTAGTTACCCACACTGGTCCAGGAGCCCGATGTAATAACTGTTCCTGAACCTGGTGGTGTGGGGCCTGAGGTTCCTGTATCTCCTTCCCAATGGCAGCAGCGAGAAGAGAGCATTGCCTGGGTGGTGGGGGTCATTGATGATGGATGCTGCTTTCCTGCAGCAGGGCTTCATGAAGATGTGGTCGTGCCCACCACCCCTTCCTGCAGGCGTTTCCATTCCTGGGCATCGGTGTTTCCCCCGGACCTGTCCGGTGCTGAGGGATGCACAGAAGCTTGGTGCAGCCGGCAGCCTGGCTCTGTGGGGGAAGACCACAGCCTGGGCTCCACTGACGACTTCACACAGCCGGAACGAGCGGCAGTCTCCTCTCCAATAGCCAACTGGGATATCACCACACCACTGGCAACAGAGAATGGCCAAAAGACATAGAAGCAGAATTAGGCCATTCAGCCCATTGAGCTGTTCCATCGTTCTACGCTCAGTTTCTTCCTCAGTACGTATACTGTATATATTCTTATCGTGAACAAAGTTTAGAATCAGAATCAGGTTTATTATCAGTCTCATGTTGTGAAATTTGTTGTTTTGCCATAGCAGTACATTCCAAAGAAATAAAAATTACCATCAATTACAATAAATAAAAAATAACGAAATAGAATGCATTGATTGATGGAAGGATATATTGATAAATGGATGCATAGACAAATGAATGAATGAATGAGTGGATGGATGGATGAATGGAGAGATGGATGATGAATGGATGAATGTATAGGTGGATAGATGGATGAATGGATAGATAGGTGGATGGATAAATGAATAGACGGATGGATGATCAATGTGAAACCCAGGTTAATTAAACCCAAAGATGTAATGTTAGGAAGTTCTACCTGATGATGAATGAATGGATGATGAATGGATAGACGAATGGATAAATGGATAGATGGACGAATGATGAATGTGTAACCCAGGTTAATTAAACTCAAAGATGTATGTTAGAAAGTTCTACCTGCGGAGGGATGAAAATTAATTTTACCAGTTTTTTTTAAAAAAGAGAGAATTTGAAAAAATCACTGTGCAAGGGTGGGGCGTGGCTGACGCAGGACAGACGAGGGAAATGCAGTGACGATAAGAAGCTGAAGGCCTGAACAGTTAAGAGTGGAATTAGTAGTGAGTATCTTTACCCTGCTAACTTGAAACCCTCAGGGTGAAACCCCTGGAGGAGAGACAATCGCGATAAAAGATTAATTGAAGCTATGGCTATAACACGCAGCAGCTTTAATGAGACAATATCGGCAGAGACGAGTGACCAAAATCTCTACTGTGTAGTCGGGAATTAGTTCTGTAAAATCATACCAAGGGATTTGGTCAAGTTTGTGAATTGACTTTCCGTGGATGATCAACTATTTCATCCAATGGACCAAAAAAAAACAAGATGGCGAGCTAGCCGAGATAAAGCACCAGAGCGGGAACAAAATGTGTAATGGCGCAGAGGATTTAATACGGTTGGATGTATCACTTCATTTTCATTCAAAGAATTCAAATTTGATTTTCTGCAAGAACTGATTATTTTTGCAAAGACTTTGATAAGTTACTGAATGAGATTTACTTTGTTTAAAAGTTGTGATGTTGGAAAATTGTCGTGAAAGGAGTTAAAATGTGTATATATAATTTTTGAATTTGAATTTAAACTTGTAGATATACTGCCAGGAACTGAAACTGAAGTTAACTATAATACTTGAGAACGTGTGGGCACGTGGTCAAGTGGTTAAGGCATTGGACTAGCGACCTGAAGGTCGTGAGTTCGAGCCCCAGCCGAGGGAACGTGTTGTGTCCTTGAGCAAGGCACTTAACCACACATTGCTCTGCGACGACACCGGTGCCAAGCTGTATGGGTCCTAATGCCCTTCCCTTGGACAACATTGTTGTCGTGGAGAGGGGAGACTTGTAGCATGGGCAACTGCTGGTCTTCCACACAACCTTGCCCAGGCCTGCGCCCTGGAGAGTGAAGACTTTCCAGGCACAGATCCACGGTCTCACAAGACTAATGGATGCCTTTATTTATAGGAATTATATTTGGTTTTTTAAATAACTAGGGATAAGTAAAAAGGAAGATTAGTCTGTAAACTTTTAGATAGGGAATAACACTGGATCTAATTAGTTAGAGAGATTAGAGTAATAAGGAATCTCACTGATTCTAATTAAAAATGAATTTGTTTTAGTTTGATATCTAAGATTTGGAACCTAAACAGAATGTTGGAATTTTTGAATTGTTCTTGCTCATGTAAATATTTTGTACATATTGTTTTTTTCTTATAAACAAACCCTTATTTCCAAAAGTGTGTGGTTTCTATTCACTGTATCCTTCTGATACCTAGAACCTTCTGATGGGCTATTAGCAGCCGGTGTAATTGGATTTTCTCAAAAAGTGCGGCAACTAGTCACACGTGATAAGACAGGTGCTACGCTGGTGTTGCAAATGGATAGATGGATGGATGAATGGATAGACGGATGATGAAAGGATGATGAATGGATGAATGGATAGATGAATGATGAATGGATGGATTGATGATGAATGGATAGTGGATGGATGGATGAATGGATAGATGGATGATGAATGGATAGACAAATGATGAATGGATAGATGAATGGATGAATGGATAGACAGATGATGAATGGATAGATGGATGGATAGGTGGGTGATGAATGGATAGATGGATGGATGGATGAATGGATAGGTGGGTGATGAATGGATAGACGGATGATGAAAGGATGATGAATGGATAGACAGATGATGAATGGATGAATGGATAGATGGATGATGAATGGATGGATTGATGATGAATGGATAGTGGATGGATGATGAATGGATAGACAGATGATGAATGGATAGATGGATGATGAATGGATAGATGGATGGATGATGAGTGGATAGATGGATGGATGGAATGGATAGATGGATGATGAATGAATAGACAGATGATGAATGGATAGGTGGATGATGAATGGATAGATGGATGGATGATGAATGGATGAATGGATAGATGAATGATGAATGGATGGATTGATGATGAATGGATAGTGGATGGATGGATGAATGGATAGATGGATGATGAATGGATAGACGGATGATGAATGGATAGATGGATGGATGAATGGATAGACAGATGATGAATGGATAGATGGATGGATAGGTGGGTGATGAATGGATAGATGGATGGATGGATGAATGGATAGGTGGGTGATGAATGGATAGACGGATGATGAAAGGATGATGAATGGATAGACGGATGATGAATGGATGAATGGATAGATGGATGATGAATGGATGGATTGATGATGAATGGATAGTGGATGGATGATGAATGGATAGACAGAAGATGAATGGATAGATGGATGATGAATGGATAGATGGATAGATGGATGATGAATGGATAGATGGATGATGAATGAATAGACAGATGATGAATGGATAGGTGGATGATGAATGGATAGATGGATGGATGATGAATGGATAGATGGATGGATGGAATGGATAGATGGATGATGAATGGATAGATGGATGGATGGATGAATGGATAGACGGATGATGAATGGATAGGTGGATGATGAATGGATAGATGGATGGATGGATGGATGAATGAATAGATGGATGGATGGATGAATGGATAGACGGATGATGAATGGATGGATGAATGGATAGGTGGGTGATGAATGGATAGACGGATGGATGACTGGATAGATGAGAAGGTAGACACAGTACTGTGCAAAATTCTTAAGAACATATATGTATATAGCCAGGATGCCTAAGTCTTTTGTACAGTACTATAATAATTGTATGTATTGCACTGTACTGCTGCAGGAAAAAAAAACACATTTCATGACACGTGAGTGATGATAAACCTGATTCTGATCTGGGTCTCTATTGTGGACTGAGAGTGGGAAGGTGACAGGGAGAGGGGAATCATGGTGGGGAAAAGAGGAAGGGAGAGGGGAGGGAGTGGGAAGCACCAGAGGGACATTCTGTAATGATCAATAAACCAATTGTTTGGAATCGAATGACCTTGCCTGGTGTCTCAGGGTTGGGTCTGTCTGCACCCTACACCCTGCCCTGGCACCCTTCTCTGCCACGTGTCCCACACCCCTAACGTGCCACTCTACCCTCACCATTCCCGACATCCTTCGCTCCCGATTGACTTACAAACTCGCTCTCAGCTCCACAATGATAAATTCAGTACTGTGCAAAAGTCTTGGGCACATATATATAATTAGGGTGCCTAAGTTTTGCACAAAACAGTATATTGCTTAAAATGGAAAGGTGGTTGGGAAACAGAAATATGAGTACTGATCTTTGTACTCATGCTCATACTTAGCTTGGTATCAGCTCAGTAGTATTAACTGGAAATACATAGACAGATACATACATACGGTTTGTCCACTGTCATCGATGAAGACCTCGACACCATTAGTACTTTTTACGAGGTTGAGTTGCTAGCTCAACACTCAATCCGGCCCGGGAGTGGCCCGACTGGATTCGAACTCAGGAACCTTCGCTCCAGAGTCTGGCGCTGATCTCACTGCGCCACCAGCCGGCTGATGGTGTCGAGGCTAGCACGTGATTTTGATTTAAGTGAGGAAGAGTTGCGCAATGTCAGCCTCACTCTCTCTTCCCAATTCCCATCTGGATCCAGTGGCAAGACAGAGTCTAGACGGCTGGAGATGGGACTAGGCACAGTGGACGACCAGGATGTCTTCTGCGTCTTGTCCTGCTCTACACGTTCCACAACGCTTGCAGAGACCGCCTTCTTGACCGTTGGACCTTCCATTGGTCTCGTCCACTCAATCCGCTGGAGTCTGTCTTCACATGCTGGGATAGACAACTCCCTATCTCACCGAGGGTTTGAGACCCATCGGCTACCCTCACCTGGTTTAGCCGGCTTGTCGAAGCCGTTGCCCGGGGTGTGGCCACTGTCACATGCAAACAGCTACGGGGAGCCACAGGTGAGAGCTGAGTACCAGGTGGGGACCAAAAGTGGACTAACCGCCCTGAAAAGGACGCGACATGTTCCCCCACCAGAGGTGCTACCCCCCCCTGACACCCCATACACTCCTACATACATAGATAGATAGACAAGAGCAAATAAATAGCTGAAGAGATAGATGTCTAGACAGACAGAAAGATGAATGGATGGATAAATAGAGAGATAGATAGATATACACACAGATAGTTTGGTAGATAGACAGACAGACAGAATGAGTCAAAGAGGAATAGTGAGATAGAGGAATAGATGTTCAGAAATCTGATGGTGGAGGGGAAGAAGCTGTTACCTGAAATAAAAACAAGGTGTCCCGTCCTTTTACACTGGATCTCTCCAAGTGCAGAGCCTCCCACAGGCAGGAGGCGACTGTGCAGCAGAGAGAGTAGAGCAGATTCACCGGGATGCTCCGTCAATCGGAGGGCTTCAGTTATGGGGAGAGACTGGCCAACAACGAAGGTGGCTGAGATGGGGGGGATTCTGACGGAAGTGTAGAAGATCACAGATCCATGGTGGATGTCGCTGCTGCCATTGGGAAGGAGGTACAGGAGCCTCAGGTCCCACACCACCAGGTTCAGGAACAGTTATTACCCCTCAACCATCAGGCTCCTGGACCAGTGTGGGTAACTTCACTCACCCCAACACTGAACTGATTCTACAACTTATCTATTCCTTAAGAGATGGAGTGCACAGCCAGCACCTCTTCCCCAGGGCACCACTGCTCAGTACAAGAGGATATGGCTTTAAGGTAAGGGGTGGGAAGTTCAAGGGGGATATTAGAAGAAGGTTTTTTACTCAGAGAGTGGTTGGTGCGTGGAATCCACTGCCTGAGTCAGTGGTGGAGGCAGATACACTTGTGAAGTTTAAGAGACTACTAGACAGGTATACGGAGGAATTTAAGGTGGGGGGTTATATGGGAGGCAGGGTTTGAGGGTCAGCACAACATTGTGGGCTGAAGGGCCTGTACTATTCTATGTTCTATGTTCTATGACTCACTTTCAAGGACTTGACAACTCATGTTCTCAGTATTATTTATTTCTTTATTTAGTATTTATGTTTTTTTGAGTTTGCACCTTGCTTATTAGTCTTTGTGTGCATTTTTTCATTGACTCTATTGTAACTCTTTCTTCTACTGCGAATGCCCGCAAGGAAATGAATCTCGGGGTGGTGTATGGTGACATAGGCGTATTTTGACAATGAATTTACTTTGAGCTTTGGAAACCAGGCGGGCAGAGGTTGGGGATTTTAAAGAGGACCTGTGTTTCACACAGAGAGTGGGGGGTGTGTGGACTGTCCTGTCCGGGAGGGTTGTGGAAACTGACAGGGTCACTGAGTTTTAACAGGCTTGAAAGCAAACTCGATGCGTAAAAACAAAAAAGCAGAAAACAAAAGGCTGGCAAACGTGTGATGGGCCGAAGGGCCTGTTCTATGTACCCGGCCGTGATGGGTGCGGCGAGGTGTCGGGGGTGGGGTGGAGATGGGCTTACCCTCCCTCGAGAAAACTCACTCCCTTCCTTTCCGTGTCGGTACGGCCATTTCGGACTCTCTCCCTCTCCGTTCATACGGACAGATCTGCCCCGCGTTCAGTCACTCTCAGCTCATGCTGCGGGGGCCTCACCCGCCTGGTCTCACCCTAGTGGGGAAATACTTTATTCTTTATTGTCGCCAAACGACTGGTACTAGAATGTACAATCATCACAGCGATATTTGGTTCTGTGCGTCACACTCCCTGGATTACAAATATTAAATATTAAAAATAGTTAAAATTAGTAAATATTAAAAATTTAAATTATAAATCATAAATAGAAAATAGAAAAATGGAAAGTAAGTTAGTGCAAAAAAACCGAGAGGCAGGTCCGGATATTTGGAGGGTACGGTCCAGATCCGGGTCAGGATCCGTTCAGCAGTCTTATCACAGTTGGAAAGAAGCTGTTTCCAAATCTGGCCGTAGGAGTCTTCAAGCTCCTGAGCCTTCTCCTGGAGGGAAGAGGGACGAAAAGTGTGTTGGCTGGGTGGGTCGTGTCCTTGGTTATCCTGGCAGCACTGCTCCGACAGCGTGCGGTGTAAAGTGAGTCCAAGGACGGAAGATTGGTTTGTGTGATGTGCTGTGCCGTGTTCACGATCTTCTGCAGCTTCTTTCGGTCTTGGACAGGACAACTTCCATACCAGGTTGTGATGCACCCTAGAAGAATGCTTTCTACGGTGCATCTATAAAAATTAGTGAGGGTTTTAGGGGACAAGCCAAATTTCTTTAGTTTTCTCAGGAAGTAAAGGCACTGGTGGGCCTTCTTGGCAGTGGACTCTGCTTGGTTGGACCAAGTCAAGTCATTTGTGATATTGACCCCGAGGAACTTAAGGATTTTGACCTTTTCTACTTGAGCACAACCGATGTAAATTGGGTCGTGCGGTCCGCTATTCCTTCTGAAGTCAACACCCAATTCCTTCGTCTTGCAGACGTTGAGGGATAGGTTATTGTCTTTACACCATGCCACCAGGTTCTTAATTTCCTCTCAGTACTCAAGCTCATCATTACCCGAGATACGGCCTACAATTGTTGTGTCATCAGCAAACATCAATATATGAGTCTGATGGAAACTTGGCTACACAATCATGGGTGTACAGTGAGTACAGCAGGGGGCTGAGTACTCAGCCTTGTGGGGCACCAGTGCTCAGAGTGATTGTAGAGGAGAGCTTGTCCCCTATTTTTACAGCCTGGGTCCTGTCTGTGAGGAAGTTGGAGATCCAGCTGCAGATCTGAGTGCTAAGGCCCAGGTGCCAGAGCTTAGGAATCAGTTTATTTGGAATGATGGTATTAAAGGCAGAGCTGTAGTCAATGAAAAGGAGCCTTACGTATGCATCTTTACTCTCTAGGTGTTCTAAGGAGGAATGTAGGGCCAGAGAGATGGCATCTGCCGTTGACCTGTTGCTCCGGTAGGCGAATTGCAAAGTGTCGAGGTTGACCGGTAGGCTCTGGTTGATGTGTGCCATAACCAATCTCTCGAAGCACTTCATAGCAATTGATGTCAGAGCCACAGGTCGATTGTCATTCAGGAATGCCACCTTGCTCTTCTTCGGCACTGGGATTATCGTTGCCTTCTTAAAACACGAGGGGATCTTAGACTGAATCAAGGAGCGGTTGAAGATGTCAGCAAACACTCCAGCTAGCTCGCTTGCACAGGCCCGGGATGCCATCTGGGCCCATCGCCTTCCTCGGATTTATCTTCAGGAAGGCCCTTCTAATGTCCTCCTCGGTGACGATGAATCTCGATGCCACCAGGTCCGGTTCATAAGACCGTTAAAGATGGCCAGCCTTTTCTTTGTGCCCAGTGATCTCATTTAGACCCTGCCATAGTCTACTGGCATTCCTTTGATTAGCCTAGGCTTCCAACTTGGTTCGATATTGCCTCTTGGCACCCTTAATGGCTTTCCGGAGTTCACACCTGGATTCCGTGTAGCGACTGGTATTATCTCCACACCTACACCCCCACCCTCTCTATCAAAATCAAACCCATCGTTTCTCATTCCCTGTTTTGGTGAAGGGCTCCATCTCTCTCTCTCGCTCTTCCCCTCTTCGCCCTTTCCATCTCACCTCCCCCTCCCACACACACACACTCCGCCTCCATCTCTCTGTCTCCCTCTCCCTATTTTCTCTCTGTCTTGATCTTTCTCTCTTTATCTCAATTTTTCGATCTCTATTTCTGTCTCCCTGTTTGTCTCTTTCTATCTTGATCATTCTCTCTGTATTCCTTTCCCTCTCCCTGCTCTCCCCGACTCTCTCCCTCTATCTCCTTTTCTCCCTACTCCCTTTCACCCCCACTCTCTCTCCCTCCTCCTCCCCCTCTCTTCCCCTCCCTCCCCCTCCCCCTCCCTCTCTCCGTCTCCATGGATGCTGCCTGACCAGGTGAGTGTTTTCAGGTTATTGCAGACAACTCCGATCGGATCAGTGTGGCGTGTGGACCATTCCACCCACGATGCCGTGCCAGCCCTATCACAGCGTAACGCTCCGCACTCGTTTCTATCACGGCGTAACGCTCAGCACTCGTTAATACCATTGTGGGGGGGGGAGGTACAGGAGCCCGATGACCCACACACTCAATGATTCAGGAACAGCTTTTTGCCCCCCGTCCCTCCCATTTCCAAGTGGACAATAATTGAACAATTTCTTTACTTTGTAACTTATGGTGATTTTTATGACTTTGCCCTGTACATGAGGTTCATGTCATCTAAGTCAGTGATAATACACTGAGTGGCCACTTTATTAGGTACACCCGTACACTTGCTCGTTAATGCAAATATCTCATCAGCCAATCATGTGGCAGCAGCTCAGTGCATTTAAGCATGCAGGCATGGTCAAGAGGTTCAGTTGTTGTTTGGACCAAACATCAGAATAGGGAAGAAATGTGATCCAAGTGACTTTGACCATGGAATGATTGTTGGTGCCAGATGGGGTGGTTTGAGTATCTCAGAAACTGCTGATCCCCTGGGATTTTCATGCACGACAGTCCCTAGAGTTTACAGAAAATGGTCTGAGAAACAAAAAGAAATCGAGTGAGCAGCAGTTCTGTGGGTGAAAACACCTTGTTAATGAGAGAGGTCAGAGGAGAATGGCCAGACCGGTTCAAGCCGACAGTAACTCACTGGGGGAGGAGGGGGAGTGAGGAGGAATCATCGAGGCTGAGTCCCTGAATCAGAATTGATGGAAAACCTCTTCAAAGTTGGAGGGACAGGAGTGGTGAAGTGGAGGCGAGGGGGCGGGTGGGTGCACCAATGCAAGGCCAGTGCAGGAATTGGGAAGTGATGCTGAAGTTGTGTAAGATGTTGGTCAGGCAGAATTCCGAATATTGTGCGCAGCTTTAGTCACCCACCCACAGGAAAGACATCAATAAGATCGAGAGAGTGACGAGACAATTCACTAGAAAGTTGCTGGGACTTGAGGACTTGAGTTATCGGGGAAGGTTCAATAGGTTCGGGTTTTATTCCCTGGAGTGCAGGAGAATGAGGGGAGATTTGATAGAGGTCCAGCACTGTGCGAAAGTCTAAGGCACATATATATATATATATATATATATATAGCTGGGGCACATAAGACTTTTGCACAGCACTGTAGTAATTTTATGTGTTGCACTGTACTACTGCCACAAAAAAACCCACTATTTTTCTTTTGACATATGTGAGTGATGATAAACCTGGTTCTGATCTGGGTCTGTATTGTGGACTGAGAGTGGGAAGGTAGGGAGAGGGGAATCATGTTTGGGAAAAGGGGAAGGGAGCGCGAAGCACAGGAGAGACACTCTGTAATGATCAATAAACCAATTGTTTGGAATCAGATGACCCTGCCTGGTGAAGAGGGCTGGGTGGTTGTCTGCACCTGCCCCTGGCACTCCTTCTCTGCCACCCGTCCCTCACCCCTCCCACTATTACCTGCCACTGCATCTCCCCTTCTTGAAAAAAAAACTGAGTATGTACTTCCTGTCGATAGAACTGTATTGAAATCGCAGTCACTGAAATTGAGTGACTCAGTTCCCCTTACCCACAGCACGTAACTTATACTCCCTATATAAACCAAAATAGTATTGCCAACATTATAACTGTCCTTCTCTTTGTTTTTAACAGTCTCTCTCCCGCTTTGCTTTCCTTCTTTTTCTTCATCAATTCCCTCTTTTTTTAAGAACAGTCTGAATTTGTGAAATGTTTTCAACATTAGAACTCTTCTTAAAAAAACACTAAATCTAATGGACTTAGACCGGCAAAGTCTATTATTCTGCCTCTTTAGACACTTGCACTAAGCTATTAGACAATGGACCATATCTCTGTGGTGGGACAGATAAACAACCATATCGGGTATAGGTTCCTGGAAGTGTTAGAGTGGATGGAGATTCTTGAACAGGTGCATCCTCCTCAGGTAGGTGGCCCTCGAAATAAAGATCAGGCTACTCTATTGAGTGGAGGAGGAGAAGACGGCGGCGCGACGGCAGCGCGCGCGGCCTCTCTAGTGGTGATGTCTGTTATCTGTCAAGTAGGGGACCGTGCACAATTCTGATTTGGTGGAGACGGACGTGAGAGTACGGAGGAACATCCGGAAAACTTCTGAAATGCCCGCTTCGCTGCCGCTGCTACTGTGTGGTAACCGGAATCTCCGGAGCAGAAGGCCCCGAAATCCTCGGCTTTGCGTGTTTCAGCGGCCGGGGCGAGGTCAGAGGTGCTCGGCAGAGGATGGCGCTCAGGAGGCTGTATCAGAGAGGCTGGTCGGAGGCTCGGAGTTTTCGGACGGACGGACTCAGTGTCGGCTGTGGTCGGCTGCTTCCAAGGCATCGGCAAGTTGACGGTGCCTGGAGGTTTATGGCAGGGAGTTTCACCCTTTTGCAACCGCTATCGGGGACTCGAGAGTTGATCGACTCGGGGACTTTGAGACTTTTTTTTTTACCGTGCCCATGGTTTGTTCTTCATCAAATTATGGTATTGTTTTGCACTGCTGTAACTATATGTTATAATTATGTGGTTCTGTCAGTGTTACTCTTTGGTTTGTCCTGTTTTCTGTGATATCACTCTGGAGAAACACTGTATCATTTCTTAATGCATGTATGCATTTCTAAATGACAATAAAAGAGGACTGAGTGTTCTCATTTCTTCCTCTACCTTTCATGGACTTTGAAGATGCACGAGTGCATGTCGCCTGATTTCACTGTTTTTCGTTCTGACCACAGACGATTGTGGTGCATGTTGCCGGACCATCGTTCCTTTGGTGGACTCGCCTGAACCCGAACTGCTTCACCGCTCCTGAACGGCGATAAAGATTTTGCTTCGTGTCCGCGATCATGAGAGCTGAACCTTTGTCTTCTCATGTTGTGTCCTTGCAAAAATGTCTCACTTTGTCTGAGTCCGGTAGTTGGGGCTGGAGAAGGGAGGGAGGAATGGGCGGTTCTGTTTTCACTCTCTGCCCTGTTGACAGCCCTGACGGACTGTAACTGTTCACGAGAAGTGTGGACTGATAAACCGGCAGTGCTTTGAGTGGTCTTTTGCCTTCGGTGGGAGACTCTTAACAGTTTGCACTGCTCTTTCCACTTTCTGTTTGCCTGTGGGTACCACAAACTGCGTGAACTCACAGTCTCTAGCAAAGGCTTTGAATTCTGAGCAGCTCGTTTGCGGACTATTGTCTGACACGAGTATTCCATGGTGAGCGAATACAGCTTTCAGGTGCCGTGTAACTGCTGCTGAGGGTGTGGAGCACAGCCTGGACACCTCAACGTTCCCTGAGTAGTAACCCGCAGTGGGAAGATATCTGTCTCTTTTCAGCTCGAAGATGTCTGTGCCTGCAATTTGCCAAGGAAAAGACTGGGAATTCTGTGGGACAGAGAGGTTCTGTGTGATTTTTTTGTGCAGTTTTCTGCAAGCTTCACAGTGCTCTACGCACAGTAATCACTCAGCTATGTGCTCAGATCAGGCCACTGCACTGAGGTGACACTTTTCAATGCCTTATTGTCCTTGGTGGATTTGACTGATGATCTTGGAGAGGATAGACGCAGGAATGACAAGTCTGGAGCCCTTTAGCAGCAAGTCCTCAGGAATAGTGAGTGTACCCTTTTCAAGCCAGTACGGTCTGAGTTCGTGACCTCCTTTTGGAACAGCTGGCCATCCGTGCTCATGGTATCGCATGACCGGGGTGTGTGGGGTGTCAGGGAGGGGTAGCACCTCTGGTGGGGGAACATGTCGCGTCCTTTTCAGGGCAGTTTGTCCACCTTTGGTCCCCACCTGGTACTCAGCTCTCACCTGTGGCTCCCCGTAGCTGTTTGCATGTGACAGCGGCCACACCCCGGGCAACGGCTTCGACAAGCCGGCTAAACCAGGTGAGGGTAGCCGATGGTGAGATAGGGAGTTGTCTATCCCAGCATGTGAAGACAGACTCCGGCGGATTGAGCGGATGAGACCAATGGAAGGTCCAACGGTCAAGAAGGCGGTCTCTGCAAGTGTCGTGGAACGTGTAGAGCAGGACAAGACACAGAAGACATCCTGGTCATCCACTGCACCTGGTCCCATCTCCAGCCGTCTAGACTCTGTCTTGCTGGATCCAGATGGGAATTGGGAAGAGAGAGTGAGGCTGACGCTGCGCAACTCTCCCTCACTTAAATCCAAACCACGCGCTCGTCTTGACACCATCAAATAGTGTTGAGGTCCTCATCGACGTTGACGATGGACGAACACACATTGACCTTGCTGCACAGTTGGTCCTTTTTCAGCTTAGAGCAAATTTCATCCAGTTTGCACGGTGATGCAGGAAATCTTTCCCGTAGTTGACCTAAGTAGATATTGGTAACTTCCATGAGGGCGGAGACAGCTTCCGCCCACTACTTCTGCACGGCATCCTCGACAGAGGGTCTGGTGCTGTGAAAGATTTACCGGGGACAAGTTCAATGTCATAACTGTATCGCATAAGCCTCATTCTGAATCTTTGCAGATGTGGAGGTAAGTCATCTAAGTGTTTTGAACTGAGGAGGCTGACTTGGGATCTATTTCAAGTAGGAATTTAGTGCCAATCGAGTACAGCTGAAACGTTCACACACTCACATGGTAGCCAGTGTATCCTTTTCGATTTGGGCGTAACACTTTTCAGTAGGAGTCAGTGCTCTTGATGCACGTGACACCCGTTTCCATACACCAACTGCAGTTTTGCATGAGCTCTCCTCCTTGGTCAAAGGAAGCAGCATCTGCTGAGACCTTGGTTGCTTTGTTTGGATCAAAGAACACCAATATTGGTGGAGAGACGATCTCTGCTGTAAGTGATGAGAATGACTTCTCCAGTGGTACGTCTCAAGTCCAAACGTTTCTCTGAGAGATGAAGTCACATAGAGACTTTTGTTTTCTGTGCCAACGTTCCCAGCTGGTTTACCATGCCAAGGAAACTGGGGATCTCTGATACATTGGTAGGTTGTTCAATGTTTCGAACTCCTGCCAGGTTGCCTGAACCTGAATCCCTCTGAGGACGGTTGGTGGCCTAAGACCTCCAACTTTGCAAATTCACATTTCTTTTTGTCCAGGGTGATTCCAGCCTGTTCCAGGTTCTCCAAGGCAGCTGCCGCTCTTTTGTCATGTTCCTCACTTGAGCCTCTGAAGGTGAATATATCATCCTTGTGGCTGCCTACCCCTTCTGGTCCCTCCAAAATTTGGCTCAAACTCATCTGAGGGAGCCTCTTGAAAGTATAGCGTCCAGATGGTGTGATAAAGGTTGTGAGCTTCTGCTAGATCCCTAAGTTTGCATCTTTACTCCACCCAGCAAACCCAATGTGAGCCCAACAGGAGGCAGAACAAACCTCCTGCCTCATTGCATTAAAACATTTTGTTAGGTCAGCACAGATGCTCAGTGTGCCATCTGGCTTGGGAACAGGAACAATACCCACACACCGGTTGGTAGGTCTGTTCACTCTAGGTATGATGCCAAGAGCCTCCATTCTCTCAAGTTCAGCTTTGACTTTGTTCATCATTGGGTCTGGTGTACGCCTCGCTGTGGTCAGAGAGTAGGGCGTCATTCCAGGCCTCGGTTGGATCAGGTGCTCTTCTTTCAGAAGCTCCAGGCCTGTGGACAACTCTGGGTACTTCTCCTGCCTCTGAACATTGATTAACAAATCTAGCCTTGCAATCAACTTCAGCTTCTCAATGGCGTGTCGTCCCAGTAGTGGCGAGAAGAGATTCTGAACAACTTTCTCTTTTAACTGTTCCTCATTTTTACGGGTGGAAGTCGTAAACATTCCTTTCACACTGAGCTTACGTTTCCTTGGTCTCATGAGCACTTTCTTTGTTGGGCGTAGTGCAATGCCAGTTTTATGAACGGACGTTCGAGGATGACTGTGACATCTACCCCAGTGTCCACGTCGAACATCACTGCCTCATCTTGCGACAGAATCACAGTACACCTGCTTTATCTATTTGAATCGCGAACCCCAGCGAAAGTTCTCTCTCCATCTGAATCACGGTCTTCTTTGACCTGCTGAAGAGCTGTTTGTGAGTGACACTGGCTTTTGTAACAGTCAACTCTATTACATTGGAGGCATTTCACTTCTTTTGCTGGACAGAGCTCTCTGACGGGGAATGGAGACTTGCTGTATCTCCTGCAGTTGGACATTTTGCCTGCTCTTGCCTGTTTTGTTTGAGCTGAGCTCTACTGTCGCCTCTTTCTGACTGCATCTTACATGTACCCTTCGCTTTGTACAGCTTCTACCTTTCCCTCAGCGTCGTTTTCATGCCTGAGTCCTGCCTTTTGCTGACAAACACTCCCTCTCTCTGCCTGACCATAGTCATAGCTTTCTCGAGGGTGAGATTTGCCTGCAACTGAAGTCTCTCTGCCAATTTGATGTCTAGTACCCCGACAACAATCCTGTCTCCAATTAGCTCATCTCTCAGATTTCCATAATCACAGTGGTCTGGCAGGACATACAATGCTGTGATAAAGCAATTTACACTTTTATCTCACTCCTGTCTTCTAGAGTTCAACTTTGCCCTCATTTCTCTTTCCTATGACTGAGATGTCCGCTCTGCCCAAGCCTTATATTCTTCTTCCCCATCAGGGATGGGCTTGACTCCAGAGAACAATCTCACCCTATGATAACCTTGGCTCCCTGCAGGTACACTTTGGCGTTCGTCAACCAGCCATGTGTTTGCCGAAACCAGCTCAGAATTTACATCAACTGCTGAGGGAGCCATTAGACCATTTCCATCAGACAACTCCTTTCCTTCACTTCACAGTAAACAGAACATCTTGTCTTTAAAATCTTCATGCTCAGGTTGTCTTTAACGTTTTCACCCTCTGCTACATTCCCCCTTCTCTAAAGATATGGACTGGCCATGGCCCTGCCTCTCTGGTTGACCCATTCCTATCAGGCAGTGTGACTTCAGTCACGTCACTGGTAGTCTGGACTAACATGACATCCTTACCAGCCAATCAGTCAAAGTGCCGTTCAATCATTGTAACTTTCTCCAGTACTTTTACAGAACTCAGCACTCTAAGGAGCAGCTCGTCGGGAATTCGATTATCTACCCTGCTGGGAACACAAGCGTCACATGTTGATACCCTCTTCGTAATGCGCCAAACCTTAACCTCTGGGGCCTCCATAATAAAATACCTAAATTACGTCGCACCACACTTTCCAAAGCATTGGCTTAAACACACAAATAAACTGCTTGCTCAATCCTTATATGGCACTTGATCCCGGATGAGCCCCCATAGATGAAACCCGCTCACTGGGGCTTGTACACAAACTTGGCTCATTAGCTCACTCTGCTATCAGCCACATGACTCAGTGGTGAGAAGGCCACCTTCCATAAGCAGCACACGTCTAGGGATGGTATGATTTGGAAGTTGGAATGTTCCGATTAAGGAACACTGAACACTGATTGTAGTCAATGCTGTGTAAATACTGCCCCACAAAATTATTATTCACCAAGAAATGACAGATCATACACTGTCATAAAAGTAAAAAGAATGTATATTTACTCATCTTCAACTTTAACAACAGTTAACTGGAAAGGAAAAGAAAAATAAAAGGGCCCATTACAGTTAAACCACTCTAAACATGCACATAAACGCTGGAGCTCATTTCTATAGTAGTTAATTGCATCGGTTTATTCATGGTGCTGAATTCCCATCACCAACCACAGGTAGAACTTCCCTCCTTGGGACCATCCGACTGCACAAAGTACTCCTTGCAATACAATCTCCCCTTCGGTGGGATACTCCAAGCACCTTCCCTGGTGCTCTTCTCTCTGCACCTCCCGCCAAAAAAAAAACCCAGACCAGACTAATGTCCTTCAGAAATCCGATCCCACCCAGCTCTCCTGAATCTTCCATTGCATCCCACTGGAAAGAAGGTTGCAACACATACCAAGACAAGGCAAACCCAATTGGCTGAAACAACATTCCTAAGTTGGACAAAATGGCCCCTTATCTATAGCCGAAATCGAAACACTCTTACTAACAGGACCCACTGCTTTTACAGAAAACTGCTAAAAATAAAATTACCCCACAGCATAGCAGTAGAAATCTTAATCAGGCATTGCATTTGTTGATTTATTATTTCATTTATTTGGACTATAAAAATCTTCTGTTCTCTCCCTGAGAGTTTGACTAACTTCTCTGACTTCGCTGCTGTGTCTGTGTCTCTGTACACTTCCTCAAGCTAGTAGCCCACAGATTATCACAATGTATCCAATTTTGGGTGTAGCCTGAAAGCATTGCTTAGCAACCTTGGGCAGTTCTCAGCCCATGCTCCATGGTGGATACAGTTAGCAACCAGCATAGGCAGTTTAGGCTGATAAGTCTCTTGATATTTTTCATGGACATATGCAAACAAGTACAGTCTTTTATGTAAATTTCTTTCTTGTTGGGATCTCACCTGGTCTGTAGCACCAATTCATCGACAGTCGCACTTCTAGAGCCATGTTGTGTTCGTTATTGAGGGATGGTGCAGAGCACACCAGGATGCTAGCATGCAGGATATTCAGCTAACCTTTACTGATAACCCTGCGTGTACAGTATGTGATCTCCTCCCGTGTGGGAGTGGTTAACTGGGTGGCAGAGGAGTAACAGTGTTAACCACCATTGTGGAGATGATCTGTCCTGGGTTCAGTACGAGGCTGCAATCACAAGAATGGCTTGCCAGTGACTTTATCAAAATCAGTATAATAAAGTATAAAGTATCTCTCTGGGTGTGTGGTGGAGAGTACTAGTTGCATCACAGCCTGGTATGAGAACGCTAATGCTGTTGAATGGAAAAACCTATTAAAAAAGGTAGCAGCTACAGCCCAGTCTGTTGTGGGTAAAGCCTGGGCACACTTACAAGGAATGCTGTTGCAGGAAAGCAGTGGCTACCATCAAAGACACCCGTCATCCAGCAGCTCTTTCTGCTGCTGCCATCAGGAAGGAGGTCCAGGAGCCTCAGGACCCACTCCACCAGGTCCAGGAACAGTTATTACCCATCAACCATCAGGAAGGAGGTACGGGAGCCTCAGGACCCACTCCACCAGGTCCAGGAACAGTTATTACCCCTCAACCATCAGGAAGGTGGTACGGGAGCCTCAGGACCCACTCCACCAGGTCTGGGAACAGTTATTACCCCTCGACCATCAGGAAGGAGGTACGGGAGCCTCAGGACCCACTCCACCAGGTCCGGGAACAGTTATTACCCTTCAACCATCAGGAAGGAGGTACAGGAGCCTCAGGACCCACTCCACCAGGTTTCGGAACAGTTATTACCCCTCAACCATCAGGAAGGAGGTACGGGAGCCTCAGGACCCACTCCACCAGGTTTCGGAACAGTTATTACCCCTCAACCATCAGGAAGGAGGTACGGGAGCCTCAGGACCCACTCCACCAGGTTTCGGAACAGTTATTACCCTTCAACCATCAGGAAGGAGGCACAGGAGCCTCAGGACCCACTCCACCAGGTTTCAGAACAGTTATTACCCCTCAACCATCACGAAGGTGGTACGGGAGCCTCAGGACCCACTCCACCAGGTTTCGGAACAGTTATTACCCCTCAACCATCAGGAAGGAGGTACGGGAGCCTCAGGACCCACTCCACCAGGTTTCGGAACAGTTATTACCCTTCAACCATCAGGAAGGAGGCACAGGAGCCTCAGGACCCACTCCACCAGGTTTCAGAACAGTTATTACCCCTCAACCATCATGAAGGTGGTACGGGAGCCTCAGGACCCACTCCACCAGGTTTCGGAACAGTTATTACCCCTCAACCATCAGGAAGGAGGTACGGGAGCCTCAGGACCCACTCCACCAGGTTTCGGAACAGTTATTACCCTTCAACCATCAGGAAGGAGGCACAGGAGCCTCAGGACCCACTCCACCAGGTTTCAGAACAGTTATTACCCCTCAACCATCATGAAGGTGGTACGGGAGCCTCAGGACCCACTCCACTAGGTCCGGGAACAGTTATTACCTCTCGACCATCAGGAAGGAGGTACGGGAGCCTCAGGACCCACTCTACCAGGTTTGGGAACAGTTATTACCCCTCAACCATCAGGCTCCTGAACCAGAGGGGATAGCTTCACCCGTCCATCACTGAACTATTCCTACAATAATGGATTCACGTTCAAGGACTCTTTATCTTATGTTCTCAATACTTATTGATTTTTTTTCTATTTTTTTTGTATTAACTGTTAATGCCCACAAGAAAATTAATCTCGCGGTTGCACATGGTGACAATAATAAATTTAATTTAAACTTTGAACTTCTTAAGAGGTTAAGGAGTTTTATCTTGTCACCAAACAAACTGATTGGTTGCTTTGCGGTCTGGTATGACAAGTTCAAGGCCGGTTTGTGGTGTAGTGGCATCAGCACTGGACCCCGAGGCAGACGGTCCTGAGTTCAAATCCAGCTGGGTCCCAACTTGGGCATCAGCAGTATCTGTGCGGAAGAAAGGCCTGGCGACCTGCTTCCATATCTTAAACACAAAATACTCCGCAGATGCAGGTGATATGGCTGGAACCTACCAGCCTTCTCCTTCCCACCCTCCCCCCACCTTCTTTATAGGGCCTCTGGCCCTTCCCTCTTCAGTCCTGATGAAGGGTTCCAGCCCGAAATGTTGACTGATCGTTTCCACGGATGCTGCCCGACCTGCTGAGTTCCTCCAGCATGTTGTGAGTGTTACTTCCATATCTTGCCATGAGAACCCTATGGCCCATGAGGTCACGAGGTCACGAAGAGTTGTACTGGACTTAACAACCGAACAACAACAAATGACAATTTCAAGATACAAGTTTGTCACATGTATATCAAAAATTACAGCGAAATTTCAAAGATTCAAAGTACATTTATTATTAAAACAAGTAACTAATCCTGAAATTCGTCTTCCTCACAGACAGCCACGAAACAGAGAAACACCACAGAACTCATTCAAAGAAAACACTACACACCCCACCATGCATTAAAAAAAACAAATGGCACAAACGTAAATAACGAGCAGATAACACACAGAATGTAGAACACCAAACTGCAGATTCCTTGAAATGGTCCAGGAACGTTCCGTTTGCTTTAGCGCTGTGTTTGTGTCATTTAGTGTCGTTCGTCATTTGCACCAATCTGAATACACAGTCACGCAAGAAGCAGCAGAGACTATCGGATTCTGCCCGATGCCTCATGGACACATCCCTCCCCATCATCGGTCGTACCTATCATCAAAGGTCCCCACCATCTGGGTCGGGCCGTCTCCTCGTTGGTCCCATCAGGCAGGAGGTAGATGACCCTGTTCCTGCACCACCAGGAACAGCTTCTTCTCTTCAACCAATGCACTAAAAATGCAGATAGGGCCATGACCCTTCAAGATCCTGTTTACTGTATTCCTCTCCATAAATGCAGCCCGATTTGCTGAGTTCCTCCAGCAGTTTGTGTGTGGTGATCAGGATTACCAGCACCTGCAGAACCTCCAGTGTTTATGACTTCCCTTCAACCATTCAATTCTAGGACCAACTGGCACAATCGTAATCCCTGCAGTCTGGCACAGTTTCACTAAAATGGACTGACTTTTTATTGTTCTAATTATGTTTTACATTGAACATAGAACATAGAATAATACAGCACATTACAGGCCCTTCGGCCCACAATGTTGTGCCGACCCTCAAACCCTGCCTCCCATATAAGCCCTCAACTTAGATTCCTCCATATACCTGTCCAGTAGTCTCTTAAACTTCACTAGTGTATCTGCCTCCACCACTGACTCAGGCAGTGTATTCCACGCACCAACCACTCTCTGAGTAAAAAAACCTTCCTCTAATATTCCCCTTGAACTTCCCACCCCTTACCTTAAAGCCATGTCCTTTTGTATTGAGCAGTGGTGCCCTGGGGAAGAGGTGCTGGCTATCCACTCTATCTATTCCTCTTATTATTTTGTACACCTGTATCATATCTCCTCTCATCCTCCTTCTCTCCAAAGAGTAAAGCCCTAGCTCCCTTAATCTCTGATCATAATGCATACTCTCTAAACCAGGCAGCATCCTGGTAAATCTCCTCTGTACCCTTTCCAATGCTTCCACATCCTTCCTATAGTGAGGTGACCCAAACTGGACACAGTACTCCAATTGTGGCCTAACCAGAGTTTTATAGAGCTGCATCATTACATCACGACTCTTAAACTCTATCCCTCGACTTATGAAAGCTAACACCCCATTAGCTTTCTTAACTACCCTACCTACCTGTGAGGCAACTTTTAGGGATCTGTGGACATGGACCCCCAGATCCCTCTGCTTCTCCACACTACCAAGTATCCTGCCATTTACTTTGCCTTGGAGTTTGTTCTTCCAAAGTGTACCATCTCACACTTCTCCGGGTTGAACTCCATCTGCCACTTCTCAGCCCACTTCTGCATCCTATCAATGTCTCTCTGCAATCTTCGACAATCCTCTACACTACCTACAACACCACCAACCTTTGTGTCGTCTGCAAACTTGCCAACCCACTCTTCTACCCCCACATCCAGGTCATTAATAAAAATCACAAAAAGTAAAGGTCCCAGAACAGATCCTTGTGGGACACCACTGGTCACAATCCTCCAATCTGAATGTACTCCCTCCACCACGACCCTCTGCTTTCTGCATGCAAGCCAATTCTGGATCCACCTGGCCAAACTTCCCTGGATCCCATGCCTTCTAACTTTCTGAATAAGCCTACCGTGTGGAACCTTGTCAAATGCCTTACTAAAATCCATATAGATCACATCCACTGTACTACCCTCATCTATATGCCTGGTCACCTCCTCAAAGAACTCTATCAGGCTTGTTAGACACGATCTGCCCTTCACAAAGCCATGCTGACTGTCTCTGATCAGACCATGATTCTCTAAATGCCCAGAGATCCTACCTCTAAGAATCTGACAAAATTTGTGCACAGTGTATGTTGTTTCTTGCGAGTGCTGTGTCTGGTGGTGCTGCTGCAAGGCAGTTTTTCATTGCAACACACACACACACACAACGCTGGAGGAACTCAACAGGTCAGGCAGCATCCGTGGAGGGGAATACACAAGATCCTTCATCAGGACTGGAAGGGGACAGATTAAGATAACAGATGGAAGGGAAGGAGTACAAGCTGGCTGGTGATAGTCAGGTGAGGAGGAAGGGGATGAAATGAGAAGCTGTGGTGGTAGGTAGAAGGGCTGAAGGGGGAATCTGATAGGAGAGTTGACAATGCGAGAAAGAAGAGGAGGGATACCAGAGGGAAGTGCTGGGCAGGTGAGGAGAAAGGAAGGAGTGAGAGGGGAGCCAGAATGGGGAATGGGAAAAGCGGGAAGGAGACATTGTGGGAAGTCGGGAAAATCAATGTACATGCCATCAGGCTGGAGGCGTCCCGGACGGAATATGAGGTGCTGCTCCTCCAACCTGAGAGTGGCCTCATCATGGAAGTAGAGGAGACCGTGGACTGAATGGAAATGGGCGGCCACCAGGGGTATTTTCGTTGCTCACGTACTTGTGCGACTGGCTAAATTCGACTCTGACTTTCACATTGTACTGCAGGTGTTCAAGGAATTCGAAGGTGTCTGAGAAGTGGATCCAATTGCACCGCTGGCCCTGGTCAGGAGAGGGCAGTAGCACAGGGTTTGAAAGTACGACTGGCCTCATGCGCAGCTCCAGGGGCGTGGGGTCGATCCCCAACTCCGGGGCAGCCAGAATCAAAGGCTCGGTGGGGAATCTGCTGCAATCTAATGTTTTGTCACCTCTCTAATGTCGGGTGCATTAGTCAACGACGCGACAGTTCGAGTGTCCGGACAAGAATTTGCAGCAGGCCCTACGGTGAATGGGTGCCCACTGTGAGCACGGACGCAGGAACAGTCTCGATTGGCCCGAGCGGCCTGATTCAGCTAACGGTTCAGCACATCACAGGAACCAGTCTCCCCTCCGCAGACTCTTATCTACACTTCTCGCTCCCTCAGTAGAGCAGCCGGCACAATCAAAAACCCCACCCACTCTCTTCTCCCCTTCCCCATCGGCAGACGAAAGCGCGTCCCACCAGGACAGCTTCTAACCCGCTGTAATCAGACTCTTGAACGGTCCCCTAGTACCGTGAGATGGACTCTTGACCTCACAGTCTACCTTGCACTTTATCGGCTGACTGCACTACACTTCCTCTGCAACTGTGACACTTTACAACACAGAATACTACAACACACTCTATGGCCTGCAGCCCACAATAATGTGCCAACCTTTCAACTTACTCTAACATCAATTTGACTCTTCCCTCCTACCTCCATTCTTCTGTGCCTATCTAAGAAGTTTTTTAAATGCCCTAATGTATCTGCCTCTACCACCATTCCTGGGAGGGCGTTCCATGATTCACTTCTCTCTGTGTAAGGCAGGGGGCCCTAACCTTTTTTGCACCGCGGACCGGTTTAATATTGACAACATTCTTGCGGACCGGCCAACCGGGGGTGGTGTTCAAGTAGGGTTAAACTCACCTCAACAGTTAGGGTTGCCAACTTTCTCACTACCAAATAAGGGACAAAAATAGCAGTCAAATCCTGGGACACTTTACCCCAGGAAAGACTACCATGACCATGAAGCCTTGCGCGGGCACCTGCGTGTGCATGCGCGTACATGCCGATTTTTCCCCCCCGCAAATCGGTTTTGCCTTTATCTTCCCGACTACACTGTACATTAATTATTTCTACTTTATATAGGCTGTGTATTTATCATATCATTCCTGCTTTTACTATATGTTAATGTTACTTATTTTCGGTTTTATGTGCTATTTGGTATGATTTGTTAGGTTATTTTTTGGGTCTGGGAACGCTCAAATTTTTTCCCGTATAAGTTAATGGTAATTGCTTCTTCGCTTCACGCCATTTCGGCACGAAAGGTTTCATAGGAACGCTCTACCTTAGCGGGGGAAATACGGGACAAACCAGTTTAGCCTAATATACGGGACAGTTGGCAACCCTATGTTCCAGTTCAACAGTGCGTGACAGGGAATGAGGAAAGGTGCAGCTGATTCCTTCCTCGCAGCCCGGTGGTTGGGAACCGCTGGTGTAAGGAATCCACCTCTGACACTCTGCCCTATACTTTCCTCCAATCACCTTAAAGTTATGCTGCCTGATATTAACCATATCCGCCTTGCTCAGTCTCTGGCTGAGCAGTCAATTGATGCCTCGTATCACCTTGTACACCTCTATCATGCCTCCTTCTCCTCCTAGTCCGCCAGACCTATTCTCACAAGAGATGACACAGGCAACTTTATTCCGTATTGTTATTGTTTTACCACCTTCTACCTCAATGTGTAATAACCTGACTGGCATGTAAGTAGCCTTGTGATCTGAGGGGGTTGTCTATTGGTGCGTCCTCAGGCTGATCCAGGATCCACATATTCTGGTGTGGTGCTGGTGAGAGGTTAGCGGTTGGGTCTTTTGCTTGTCCGGTCTCTCTTTTCACAGGTGCCACCTGTTCTCTGTGGCACCGTGGAGGGTGATCTCATGTAGCCCAACTCCCTCCTGCAAGACCAGCAGGTCACTGTATTCTGGTATACCAATCTGGCCCCTCTTATCTGAAACGGTGGTGCTGCTGCCCATTTTCAAGCTGGGTGACCCTTGAGCTACAAACTGTACTGGTCCTTTGTACACAGTCCACCCTCGCCTGATGCACCACACATGTATCACCTGCACTTGCTCCATCTGCATAAAGCAGGATTTCCTGTTGGGCGACTATTTCAATCCTAATCCCCATTCCCATATGTTGGTCCATGGCCTCTCCTACTGCCACGATGAGGAGCAACACCACATATTCTGTCCGGGTAGCTTCCAACCTAATGGCGTGAACATTGATATTTCCATTTTCCAATAAATCTCTCTGCTCCTTTTTATTTATTGAGATACAGTGTGGAGTAGGTCCTTCTGAAAAGCCCCGATTTAACCCTAGCCTAATCATAGGACAATATACAATGATCAATTAATCTACCAACCAGTTCACTTTTTAACTTCTGGCTCCCCTCTTCTACCTGCCTCTCACATCCCTCGGTGCCTCTTTCTCCCATGGTCCACTCTCCTCTCCTATCAGATTTCTTCTCCAGCCCTTAATCTTTTCCAACTATCACCACCCAGCTTCTTACTTCATCCCTCTCCCCCAACTACCTGGCTTCACCTGTCACCTTCTAGTTTGTACTTCTTCCCCACCCTGATATTTTGGCGTCTTCTGCCTTCCTTTCCAGTCCTGATGAAGGGTCTCGGCTCGAAACGTCGACTGTTTATTCCTTTCCATAGAAGCTGCCTGACCTGCTGAGTTCCTCCAGCATTTTGTGTGTGTTGTTCTGTATTTCTACCATCTGCAGAATCTCTTTTGCGTTTTGGGTTAAAGCATGTATTGTTTCACAAATATTTTGTTTATTTTTAAATTTCAAAAGATTTAGAATGGGCCAAAGGAGGCAAATGCAATGTTAGCATTCTTTCAAGAGAACTAGAATAAAGAGCAAAGATGTAATGCTGAGACTTTATAAGGCATTAGCCAGACCACGGAGTACTGTGAACAGTTTTGGGCCCCTTAGGTGACATATCAGATCATAACTTGTAGAATCCTTGAGTTAAGTAGACCCTGATGGGAGTTACTTACAGGCCTTTGAACGGTAGCAAGGATGTGGTCTACAAGTTACAGCGGGAGATGGAAAAGCATGACAAAAAGGCAATGTTACGTTAGTCAGGCGGGATTTCAAAATGCAGATAGATTGGGAAAATCCAATCAATGCTGGATCCTAAGAGATGGAATTTGTGGAATGCCTCCACGGTGGCTTTCTGGAGTAGCTTGTGGCTGAGCCCACTCAGAGATCAGCAATTCTGGACTGAGTGTTGTGTAAAGAATTGGATACGGTTCGGGAGCTTAAGTTAAAGGGACCCTTAGGAATCAGTGATCATAATATGACAGAATTCACCCTGCAATTTGAGAAGGAGGAGCTAGTCAGATGTATGGTTCTACAGTGGAGTAAAGGGAATTGCAGAGATATGAGAGAGGAACTGGACGAAGTTGATTAGAAGGGGAGGCGAATCACAGCACAGCAGCAATGGCTGGATTTTCTGGGGACAATTCAGAAGGCAGATGAGAGATACAGCCCAAAGAAGAGGAAGTACTCTAAAGGCAGATTGATAACATAGCTAACAAGGGAAGTCAAGCTAACATAAAGCAAAAGAGAGGGCATGTAATACAACAAGAAATAGTGGGATGTTAGAGGAATAGGAAGTTTTTAAAAAAACAAAAACATAAGGGAGGAAAAGATGAAATATGAAGCTACCCAACAATATAAAAATGAACACAAAAGTTTTTTTTTAATATATAGAGTAAAAGAGGGGCAAGAGTTGATACTGGACCACTGGAGAGATAGTAAAGGGGCGGGGCGGCGGGGGGAAGGGACAAGAAAATAGCAGATAAACTGAATAAGTATTTTGCATCAGTCTTCTCCAGTGTTAGGGGGCAGAAGTGAGTGCAGCTGCTATTACTAGGGAGATGGTGCTTGAGAAACTGAAAGGTCTTTAGGTAGATGAGTCACCTGGACCAGATGGCCTACTGGGTTCTAAAAGAGGAGACTTGACAAAATAGGCCAAAGTCAGCATAGTTTCCTTAAGGGAAAATCTTGCCTGACAAATTTGTTGAAATTCCTTGAAGAAATAACGAGCAGGATAGACGAAGGAGAATCAGTGGATGTTGTGTACAGTACTTGGATTTTCAGAAGGCCTTTGACAAGGTGCCACACACGAGGCTGCCGAACAAGAGCCCAGAGTATTACTGAGAAGGTACTAGCATAGATAGAGCATTGGCTGATTGGCAGGAAGTAAAGAGTGTGAATAAAGGGAGCCTTTCCTCATTGGCTGCCAGTGACTAGTGGTGTTGGAACCTCTTCTTTTCACGTTTTATGTCAATGATTTTGATGATGAAATTAATGGCTTGGTGGCCAAGTTTGTCAATGATACAAAGATAGATGGAGGCACAGGTAGTGAGAAAGCAGAGAGGCTGCAGAATGACTTAGAATGAAAAATGGGTAAAAAATTGGCAGACAGAATACAGTGCCAGGAAGTGTATGGTCATGCACTTTGGCAGACGGAATAAAAGCATAGAATATTTTCTAAAAGGGAGAAAATTCAAAAATACGGGTGCAAAGGGATTTGAATCCTTGTGCTGGATTCTCTAAAGGTGAATTGGCAGGTTGAATTGGTGGTGAAAAAGACAAATGCAATGTTAGCCTTTATTTCAAGAAGACTAGAATATAAAAGCAAGGATGCAATACTAAGGCTGTATAAGGCACTGGTGAGGCCTCATTTGGAGTATTGTAAGCAGTTTTGAGCCCCTTATCTAAGAAAGGATGTGCTGACATTGGAGAGGGTTCAGAGGTTGTTCATGAGAATAATTCCAGGAAAGAAAGGGTTATCATCTGATGAACATTTGATGGCTCTGGGCCAGTACTCGCAGGAATTTAGAGGAATGAAGGGATATCTCATTGAAACCTATCAAATGCCTAGACAAAATGGATGTGAAGAGAATGTTTACTTTGTGGAGCAGGAGCAGTCTAGGACCAGAAGGCACAGCCTCAAAATAGAGGGACGTCCATTTACAACAGAGATGAGGAGGAATTTCTTTAGCCAGAGAGTGGTGAGTCTGTGAAAATCACTGCCACAGGCGGTTGTGGAGGGCAGGTTACTGGGTGTACTTAAGACAGAGGTTGATAGGTTCTTGATTAGTCATGGCATGAAGAGTTACGAGGAGGTGGCAGGAGAATTCAGAGAGAAATGGGTCAGCCATGATGAAAAGGGAGAGCAGACTCGATGGGCTAAATGGCCTAATTCTGCTCCAACATTCTATGCTCTTTTGCTCTAATACAGAATTGCTATCGTGACCTGACAATAGAACACAGAATAGTACTGCACAGTACAGGCCCTTCAGCCCACAATGTGCCGAAACTTAAACCCTGCCTCCCATATAACCCCCCACCTCCTTAAATTCCTCCATATACCTGTCTAGTAGTCTCTTAAATTTCACTAGTGTATCTGCCTCCACCACTGACTCAGGCAGTGCATTCCACACACCAACCACTCTCTGAGTAAAAAACTTTCCTCTAATATCCCCCTTGAACTTCCCACTCCTTACCTTAAAGCCATGTTTTCTTGTATTGAGCAGCGGTGCCCCGGGGAAGAGGTGCTGGCTGTCCACGCTATCTATTCCTCTTGATATCTTGTACACCTCTATCATATCTCCTCTCATCCTCCTTCTCTCCAAAGAGTAAAGCCCTAGCTCCCTTAATCTCTGATCATAATGCAGACTCTCTAAACCAGGCAGCATCCTGGTAAATCTCCTCTGTACCCTTTCCAATGTTTCCACATCCTTCCTATAGTGAGGTGACCCGAACTGGACACAGTACTCCAAGTGCGGTCTAACCAGAGTTTTATAAAGCTGCATCATTACCTTGCGACTCTTAAACTCTGTCCCTTGACTTATGAAAGCTAACACCCCATAAGCTTTCTTAACTACCCTAGCTACCTGTGAGGCAACTTTCAGGGATCTGTGGATATATACCCCCAGATCCCTCTGCTCCTCCACACTACCAAGTACCCTGCCATTTATTTTGTACTCTGCTTTGGAGTTTGTCCTTCCAAAGTGTACCACCTCACACTTCTCTGGGTTGAACTCCATCTGCCACTTCTCAGCCCACTTCTGCATCCTATCAATGTCTCTCTGCAATCTTTGACAATCCTCTACACTATCTACAACACCACCAACCTTTGTGTCGTTTGCAAACTTACCAACCCACCCTTCTACCCCCACATCCAGGTCGTTAATAAAAATCATGTAGAGGTCCCAGAACCGATCCTTGACACCACCAATCCGAATGTACTCCCTCCACCATGACCCTCTGCTTTCTGCATGCAAGCCAATTCTGAATCCACCTGGCCAAACTTCCCTGGATCCCATGCCTTCTGACTTTCTGAATAAGCCTACCGTGTGGAACCTTGTCAAATGCCTAACTAAAATCCATGTAGATCACATCCACTGCACTACCCTCATCTATATGCCTGGTCACCTCCTTAAAGAACTCTATCAGGCTTGTTAGACATGATCTACCCTTCACAAAGCCATGCTGACTGTCCCTGATCAGACCATGAATCTCTAAATGCCCATAGATCCTATCTCTAAGAATCTTTTCCAACAGCTTTCCCACCACAGACATAAGGCTCACTGGTCTATAATTACCTGGACTATCCATACTACCTTTTTTGAACAAGGGGACGACATTCACCTCCCTCCAATCCTCCGGTACCATTCCCATGGACGAGGACATAAAGATCCTAGCCAGAGGCTCAGCAATCTCTTCCATCGCCTCGTAGAGCAGCCTGGGGAATATTCTGTCAGGCCCCAGGAACTTACCTGTCCTAATGTATTTTAACAACTTCAACATCTCCTCTCCCTTAATATCAACATGCTCCAGAACATCAACCTCACTCTTATTGTCCTCACCATCAAGTTCCCTCTCATTGGTGAATACCGAAGAGAAGTATTCATTGAGACCTCTCACTTCCACACCTAACTCATCTTCCCACCTTTATCTCTAATCGGTCCTACCTTCACTCCTGTCATCCTTTTGTTCTTCACATAATTGAAGAATGCCTTGGGATTTTCCTTTATCCTACTCGCCAAGGCCTTCTCATGCCCCCTTCTTGCTCTTCTCAGCCCCTTCTTAAGCTCCTTTCTTGCTTCCTTATATTCCTCAGTAGACCCATCTGATCCTTGCTTCCTAAACCTCATGTATGCTGCCTTCTTCCACCTGACTAGATTTTCCACCTCACTTGTCACCCATGGTTCCTTCACCCTACCATTCTTTATCTTCCTCACCGGGACAAATTTATCCCTAACATCCTGCAAGAGATCCCTGAACATCGACATGTCCATAACACATTTCCCTGCAAAGACATTATCCTAATTCACACCCATAAGTTCTAGCCTTATAGCCTCATAATTTGCCCTTCCCCAATTAAAAATTTTCCTGTCCTCTCTGATTCTATCCTTTCCCATGATAATGCTAAAGGACGGGGAGCAGTTGTCCCCAGATGCTCACCCACTGAAAGATTTGTGACCTGACCCGGTTCGTTACCTAATACTAGATCTAGTACGGCATTCCCCTAGTTGGCCTGTCAACATACTGTGACAGAAATCCGTCGAAACCATTGGAACTAATCGGGTGCCAATCAGTACAGTATTAGGGAAGTTAAAGTCACCCATGATAACAACCCTGTTATTTCTGCACCTTTCCAAAATCTGCCTCCCAATCTGCTCCTCGGTATCTCTGCTGCTACCAGGGGGCCTTTAGAATACTCCCAATAGAGTAACTGCCCCCTTCCTGTTCCTGACTTCCACCCATACCAACTTAAAAGAGGATCCTGCTACATTACTCACCCTTTCTGTAGCTGTAATAGTATCCCTGACCAGTAATGCCACCCCTCCTCCCCTATCCCTTTTAAAGCACTAACGTCCAGGAATATTGAGAATCCATTCCTGCCCTGGTGCCAGCCAAGTCTCTGTAATGGCCACTACATCATAATTCTATGTATGTATCCAAGCTCTCAGTTCATCAGTCACCTTTGTTCCTGATGCTTCTTGCGTTGAAGTACACGCACTTTAGCCCTTCCACCTTTACACCGTTTATTCTGCTTCTCTTTCCCCAAAGCCTCTTTATATGTTGTATCTGGCTTTACTCCATGCACTTCTTCCACTGCTCTATCGCTCTGGGTCCCATCCCCCCTTGCAAATTAATTTAAATCCTCCCGAACATGCTAGCAAACCTACCTGCAAGGATATTGCTCCCCCTCGAGTTCAGGTGCAACCCATCCAATCTGTACAGGTCCCACCTTCCCCAGAAGAGATCCCAATGATCTAAAAATCTAAAACCCTGCTCCCTGCACCAACTCCTCAGCCACGCATTCAACTGCCATCTCCTCCAATTCTTACCATCACTGTCACGTAGCACTGGCAGCAATCCTGAGAATGCCACCCTTGAGGACCTGTTCTTCCTACCTCTTTATGATCTTGCACCTTATTGTCCACCTGCGCTGCTCTTTCTCTGTAGTTGTTACACTGTTCTGTATTCTGTTATTGTTTAACTTTGCTCTTGGTGCACCGTGTAATGATTTGATCTGTACGAAGTGTGCAAGACAAATTTCTCACTATATCTTGGTACATGTGACAATAATAAACCAATTCCAACCATCAAACACAACGTCTTCACCAAACCTTCCTCCTTTTTATTGTCCACACTCTTAAGTCAGCCGCATCTCAGATTTCACAGCTTGTCTGCAGACTCCAGGCAGCATCCACACAAAAAAGGACAATCGACGCTTTGGGCCGAGATGTCTCTCGCTCTCACACACACACACAGACTCTCTCTCTCACACACACACTCTCTCTCTCTCTCTCTCACTCACACACACTCTCTCTCTCACACACACAGACACACTCAAACACAGATATACTCTCGCGCACAGACACTCTCTTTCTCACACACATACAGCACAGTAGGACGGAATTGAATCCGAGGTCGCCGTAGCCATGAAGTAGCGTCTTCACCGGGTGTATCACCCGAAGTTTTCTGCATCGTATCAGACCTATCGGAAAAAAAATCATCTTGCCGAGGTCCATTCTCCTCTTCCTGGCGGCATTCGGCATCCATCTCGACATCCACCACCCACCCCCGTCATTGCTGGTCTCCGTGTCCTTTCCGGGTTCAAATGTAGTCCAACACTTGGGTTGGCCCGATTTATCCCTGGCTACCAAGTCGCCCAATTGAGCAGGTCCACCGTTTAATCACAAGTTTGACCGACTGGCATTACTGTTCTCGAAGGAAAGAATCAGATCGCGGCCAACAACCCGCGGGATCTTTCAACTCAGGGCTCATAAAGGGGTGGCATAGCAGTGGAATTAAGGGTTCTGGGGAAAAGGCAGGGAGGTGGAGATGAGTCCACGGTCAGATCAGCCATGATCTTATTGAATGGTGAAACAGGACCGACGGGCCAGATGGCAGACTCCTGCTCCTATTTATGTTCTTACGGCATGGCAGTGTAGCCGCTAGCGTAACGCTATTACATGGCTAGTGAACCAAGTTCGAATCCCACCACTGCCTGTATGCTTTCCCCATGACCCTGTGGGTTTCCCTCCGGGTCCTCCAGTTTCTCCCCACATCCCAAAGACTACAGGTTAATAAATTAATTGTCCGCGCGGACTTGTTGGGCCAGGTTATTTACGTATCTATAAATAAAAATTAAAAATTCGGGCCAAACAAAGAGAGGACACCAGAATAAACTACCACCACGAGCTTCGGTCTGTTTTCTTGTTTTTTTTTGTTTTCATCCCGTCTAAGTTTAGAAAGATACAAAAGTAATCTTGCACATGCATTTCAACTTGGAGGAATGCTTTTAACTTTACACCGAAAAAAATCCTCCTGTTTCAGGAGATAGGGAGAAAGAGAGAGAGAGATGCATTGTTTGCACACTACTCAATTCACAGTAAGTTTCTTTTAAAAAATAACGGTTGTACAAGCAACGCCAAGCCAAAATAAAAATAAATCACAGTTTTCAGCTGGCCAGTAATACTGTTTGTCATATCTTTCTACATAAACCGTCCACCAATGCAAGACAGGGGGATCCATCCATTCCACACCGTCCCCGCCGGTCCCCTGGGCTGTCGGAGAAACGCCTCATCTGACTGACCGTGTACCATGTAGGGGGAAAGAGGCATGCAACGGGGTTGTGGGGTTGTAGGGCAGTGCAAACTGCTTCCAGGAGAGCTTGACACAATCCGTTTTTTTAAAAAAGAGGCAATGCGTGTCCGTCGACTGGGAACACACCAGTTATGCATGAACAGACCCGTCCCCACCGGTACCATACCCCCAGATATTACACAGTGACAGACTCGTCTCCACCGCTACCGTTCCCGGTGTTACACGGGGACCTACTGGCACCGTACCCTGGTGTAATATAGTGACAGACCCGTCCCCATCGGAACCGTACCCCAGTGTAATATAGTGACAGACCCGTTCCCACCAGTACCGTACCCTGGTGTAATATAGTGATAGACGCATCCCCACCGGAACCGTACCCCGGTGTAGAACAGTGACAGACCCGTCCCCACTGGTACTGTACCCCGGTATAATATAGTGACAGACCCATCCCCATCAGTACCGTACCCTGGTATTACACAGTGACAGGCCTGTCCACACCGGTACCATATCGCGGTATTACACAGTGACAGGCCTGTCCCCACCGGTACGTACCGCGGTATTACACAGTGACAGGCCTGTGTGTCACTATCCCAGACCACAGTGACCTGAATCTGTGGCGACCCAGACAAGAGACACTGAACAAATTAGCACTTAGCAGACCCTCCCGTCTCTCTCCCCATCTCCCCCACACACCCCTTTACCCAGCAACTGTGATCAGTAAACCGAGAAGAATAACCGTGGAAGGAAATTAAATACAGACTACAATTGTAACAGTAGAACGTGACACATTATCAACAGGTAACTGCGTGGCCGGTCTTGGCGGGTCACAGCTTCGAAAATACTTTCACAAACCCGTTTAAAACTTCACAGTTTTGTTTTGGAAAAAAAAAGATCGGGAGCCGTAGTAGATGGTCGAGCCGGGCAGGCAGGACTTACAGACCGGGGAAGCTGGCTAACATGGGAAGCTGGTGTGAGATGGACAGGCAGAGGAGGTAGAAGGGGGCAGTGAGACACAGTTGGAACTGGGATGAGTGGAAGGCACGGACCACGATGTCATGAAATAATTAAAGCACAAAGTGGGGCAGAACCGTGCGTTAGAATTTATGCAGAATTATCTCTCACGGAGGGGGAGGGTAGCCGATAGGAGAGATGGCGGTGGTGTTTGGGACGAGTGTGGAGACACAGGGGAGAGATGAAAAGACGAGGGTGAGGGTTGAGAGGAGAAGGGAAGTGAGATTTATAAGCGGTGGATAGGAATAGGACTTGTTCCCCCCCCCCCCCCCCACGCTAAGGTCAGACACTTTGCAGACATGCCTGTTGCTTTGGGGTAGGGTCAGACGACAGGGTGGGAAGTGACCCTGTTGGCGACTGGAAACAATGAATTCCCCGGGATTGGAGTGGGGAGGAGTGACTTGACTGCGAGCTACTGGGCCTCAGACAACAAGGGGGAGGTCGGGGAGAGTGGGCTTTCCCGTTGACGCCGTCGCTCACTTTGACCGCTACTCCGCCCCGGACCGTGCCGTCTCTGGCCCGGAGATCGCGGACAGGGCTGATTCCATCCAAACCCCAACAACCGCCTCCTGCTCCCTCTGTTGAGCCTCGATCCTCCAGACACACGTCTCTCAGTGGGGAAGGGGGCCGAGCAGAGGGTGGATCTGTCAAACAAACCCTGGCCGCGGGATGTGAGGGTGTCGGTCTCCCCGCCAGCACTCTAGACTGCTCTGGCCAAGGAAGGGCGCATAACACTAACAGCCTGGGATCGGGGAGAGAGGGGGCTAGGGTAGGGAGAGGGGAGAGGAGAGGGACTGAGAGTGTGGGAAAGGAGGAAGGTGAGAGGAGGAGGGGGAGGGGAAAGGTGAGAGGAAAAGGGAGGGGAAAGGTGAGAGGGAGAGGGGGAGGGGAAAGGTGAGAAGGGGAGGGGAAAGGTGAGAGGGGGAGGGGAGGGCAAAGGTGAGAGGAGGGGGAGGGGAAGGTGAGAGGGAGAGGTGGAGCTCAGAGGGAGGGGGAGGGGAAGGCGAGAGGGGGAGGGGAAAGGTGAGGGGGAGGAGAAGTTGAGAGGGAGAGGTGGAGGTGAGAGGGAGAGGGGGAGGGGAAAGGTGAGAGGGGAGGGGAAAGGTGAGAGGGGAGGGGAAGGGGAAGGTGAGTGGGATGGGAAGGTGAGAGGGAGAGTGGGAGGGGAAGGTGAGAGGGAGAGGTGGAGGTGAGAGGGAGAGGGGGAGGAGAAAGGTGAGAGGGGGAGGGGAAAGGTGAGAGGGGGAGGGGAAAGGTGAGGGGGAGGGGAAGGTGAGAGGGAGAGGGGAGGGGAAAGTGAGAGGATGGGAGGGGAAAGGTGAGAGGGAGAGGGGGAGGGGAAAGGTGAGAGGGAGAGGGGGAGGGGAAAGGTGAGAGGGGGAGGGTAAGGTGAG
Source organism: Mobula hypostoma (assembly GCF_963921235.1). Classification (NCBI taxonomy): domain Eukaryota; kingdom Metazoa; phylum Chordata; class Chondrichthyes; order Myliobatiformes; family Myliobatidae; genus Mobula; species Mobula hypostoma. The sequence continues at coordinate 27,370,489 of NC_086124.1, forward strand.
AGAGAGGGAGGAAGTAGGAGTGTGGGGATGGGAGACAAAGGGGGTTGGGAAAGCAGGGGTGAGGGGGCAGAGAAACTGAAATATGTGATTCCGGTGCAAAAGAATGAGTTTTATGAAGGAAAAGTAATCCTTCCTCCGTCCACCAAGCAGCACAAGCATCTGTCAGGGCTCGATGCAGACAGATGTGTGTGGGGGGAGTGCTGTGTTAATCGACGGATCATTGGGACCTCGTCCCAGATCCTGCACACGTCTGGTCTTTATCCATTCACATGTTGCTTATTGGTCTTTTGACGTCTCTTCAGCTTTAGTTTTGAGGGAAAAGAGGCAGCGGGTGGTGGGGGGAGGGCAGGTTGAGGTTGCAATGTAAATAGGTGAGGGGCAAGGCGGTGGCTAACTTGCAAAGTGAGAAAAAAACCCATAACCCTCCACCCAAATCTCACCTCCCCTCGTTTCATTTCTGAGGGACCTGCCCACAGAATCTTGGTATTCTGGAGGGAGGAGTGGGTGAAAGAACCCCAGGGGAGAGGGGAGAGCAGTTTTGTACCCAGCTAGTGGGGTAGGGGCAATGTTGGAGAACCTCTGAACGTTCTCTGCACTAGGGAATGGTGGGACGGCGGTGCCAGGGTTTGGGGTGTGTGCCACACTCCCCCTTGCCAGGAGGCCACCTGGCGCAGAGTTACTTGGCCCGGGTCTGGGCAGTGGGTAGAGTAGGGGGCTTGGTGGGGTTTTGAGTTTGGGATTGGGATTGGGGTGGGGCAGGCTGGCCCGGGGGTCCGGAGGTGGCTGGGAACGAGCTCCGTGGGGGTGCCCCCTGCGAGGGGATCCGGCCGGTGACCTGAGAAGACTGAGGATTCCGCTGTAGAAGAGACAGAAAGAGAGGTAGGAGGGAAGGGCATCAGTAAGTGGAACATCAGCTGGGACAGCTCCACGACCACTCCGCCCCCTCCCCCCAACCCTGGCTTGAGGGTACCCAGCCCCACGCCTCAGTGGAGTCAAGGAAGCTGGTCGCTGAGTAGGAAACAGGCTCCCTGGCTCAACACACTCACTCTCTGCTGCTACCCTGTACACATCCCTCCCTCTCTGTGCAAAACCCCCTGTGCCCATTGACTTGAATCCTGATTGCCTGCATTGGTACGCCATCCTAGTGGCCTACTGTTCCATCCTCTGGGCCTGCATTTGCCAGAGTTGAGAAGATTGAGGGGGTAATCTCACTGAAACCTGTAAGGCCTCAATAAAATGAATAGGGAGAGGATGTTTCCTATAGTGGGTGAGTCTAGGACTGGAGGGCACAGCCTCAGATTGAAAGAATGACCCTTTAGAAGAGAGATGAGGAAGAATTTCTTTAGCCGGAGGGTGGTGAATCTGTGGAATTTGTTGCCACAGATGGCTGTGGAGGCCAAATCACTGGGGAGATTTAAAGTGGAGGTTGACAGGTCCTTGATCAGTCAAAGCTTCAAAGGTTTTGGGGAGAGGCAGGAGAATGACATTGACATGGAAAATAAATCAACCATGATAGAATGGTGGTACAGACTCGATGGGCCAAATGTCTAATGTTAAGTATCTGTCTAAATGTCTCTTAAACAGAGTGAGGTGTACCACCATCAGCTCCCCTTGTAGGTATATTAAAAAAAAGACTTCCCTCTTGGAGCTCCCTCTCAAACCTAAACCTGCAGCTATCGGTCTTCTGAGCCAGAAACCTCCTGAACACCCCCTTCAAGGGATGCTGACACGCTCTTGGGTTCTTTACTGTCCCTTTCTCTCTACTCTGTTAATGTCACTCTAGCAACTATTTTTGTACTAATTCAGCCATACAGTCGTAGAACACTACAGCTCAGATCAGCCCCTTCTGTGTTGAACGAGCATCATCCTGCACCCAGACCATAGCCCTTCATCCCTTCCCAATGTACCTCATTCAGGCAGCTCATTCTACACTCTCGCTGCCCTCTGAGTGAAGAAATTCCCCTCATGTTCCCTCCAAATATTTCACCTTTCCTCCTTAATGTCCAGTTCGAGTATCTCCCAACCTCACTGGAAAAAACCTGCTTGCATTTACCCTCATAATTTCGTATCATCATCATTATGTGTTGTGTTGTATGACATGGGTGATCATGGTCTACCTTTGACCATGATTTTTCTTGGCAAATTTTTCTACAGAACTGATTTGCCTTCGACTTCTTTACAAGACAGGTGACCCCAGCCATTCTCAATACTCTTCAGAGATTGTCTGCCAGGTGTCAGTGGTCGCATAACCAGGACTTGTGATCCGCACCGGCTGCTCATATGACCATCCACCACCTGGCCCCATGGCTTCACGTGACCCTGATCGAGGGGCTAAACAGGTGCTACACCTTGCCCAAGGGTGACCTGCAGGCTAGTGGAGGGAAGGAAGGCCTTACACCTCCTTTGGTAGAGATGTTTCACCCCGCCCCAATTTTGGTATGCCTCTATGAAATCTCCCCTCATTCCCCTACCTCCCAGAAAATAAAGTCCTAACCTATTCAACCTTTCCCTATAACCCAGGTCCTTCAATCTTGGCAACATTCTTCTAAATTTTCTCTGCACTCTTTCAATCTGATTGGTAAAGAGCCCATCGATTTTGGGCTAATTTATTATCCCAAGGCACCTGCTCTTTCTAACTCGCTCCGCAATGATGCATTGGATTCTGATGCTCAGCTCCCAGCCTCCTTTCTCCACTGCGCATCCGTTTGCCTCACAGAACACTGCAACATGAATCGGGCCATTGAGTTCAAGAGTTGCAAGATAATGCTGCGGCTCTGTAATGTTCTGGTTAGACCATGTTTAGGAGTGTTGTGTTCAGTTCTGGACCCCTCAGGAAGACAGACCAGGGTGAAGAAGAGATTTGAGGCCATAACACAATAGGATCAGATTTAAACCATTCGGCCCATCAAGTCTGCACCGCTAATCCATCATGGCTGATTTATTGTCCCTTTCAACCCCATTTCCCCCGTAATCTTTGATGCCCTTACTAATCATGAACCAATCAACCTCTGCTTTAAATATATCCACTGACTTGACCTCTGCAGCCATCTGCGGCAATGAATTCCACAGATTCCCCACCTTTTGGCTAAAGAAATTCCTCCTCATCTCTGTTCTAAAGGGACGTCCTATTCTGAGGCTGTGCCCTCTGGTTCTATCAAAAATATTCTCTCTATGACCACTCTTTTCAATATTTGTTAGGGCCTGAATAAGATGCCCCCCCACCCCCCATTACTAAAGTGTGTTGTTTTACGCTTCGGGCTAGGATTTTATTGCAGTTTGGTACAGCTGCAGGTGGCAGGGTGGAGATGTGCCCCTTACCAAGAGAGGTGTAAGGCGCTCCTTCCCTCCGCTAATCTGCAGGTCATCCCTGGGCAAGGTGTGGCACCTGCTTAGCCCCCCTATCAGGGTCACATGAAGCCATGAGAGCAGGTGGTAGATGGTTGTATGAGCAGCCGGTGCAGATCACAAGTCCTGGTTATGTGACCACTGATGCCAGGTAGACAATCTCTGAAGAATGTTGATAATGGCTGGGGTCACCTGTCTTATAAACACAATGTGCCCAGAAGAAGGCAGTGGCAAACCACTTCTGTAGAAGAGTTTGCCAAGAATAATCAAGGACACAGATGGACCATGATTGCCCACGACAGAGTGATGATGATGATGGCATATAGTAATCTGAATTTCTGCCTTCTCCTTTCCTCTCCTCTCCTCCTCCATGATGGGACAAAGATTCTGACCAGGTATCAATGCCACCCCCCCCCCCCCCATAACTGTATTTACTGCTGTCAGATCTCCCCTCACACTAGCTCAGTTTTTATTTTATTTTATTTAGAGATCTGACATGCTACCAGGCCCCTTCTGGCCAACAAGCCCACGTCACCCAATTACACCCATGACCAATTAACCGTGCACCCAGTATGTCTTTGGACTGTGGGAGGAAACGGGCGGAAACCCACGTGGTCCAACCTCCTTACAGGCAGCGGTTGGAATTGAACCTGGTCGCTGGTTCTGTAATAGCTTTGCACTACTGTGGCAGCCCGATCTCTCCATAAAGAGCTTCTCCAATCTCTCGCTTATTAAACTCCTCCAATCTCAGCATCTCCTCTAAATCTCCATAGAACGGTACAGCTCTGGACAGGTCCACGATGTTGTGCCAGGCTTGACACCACTTTGTCCTGTGTATGATCCATACCCCTCCATTTTCAGGAGTCTGTCTTAATACCTCAAATTCCACCAAACTACCTGCTCCTACTGCTGCCCCTGGTAACACAGTTCCAGCACCTATCATACTGAGCTTAAAAAAAAGTTCGTCATGTCACCTTTAAATTTCTCCCCACTAACTTTAAAAGTGTGACCTCTGCAAAACATTCTGACTGTCTAAGCCTCTTATAATTTTTAAAACCCATCAGGTCTCCCCTTGAACTCTTATGCTGCAGGGAGAACAGCCCAAGTGTGTCCAACATCTCCTTAAGGTTCACACTCTCTAATCCAGACAGCATCCTGGTGAACCTCTTTACACCCTCCACACACACGATCCACAGTTCTCCACACCTTGCATTTTCATGTGCTTACCAGACTCTCAAAATCCACTGTCCCATCTGCTTTCACCATAAAACGTAGGAACAGAATCAGGCATTCAGCCCATCACATCTGCTACACCAATCCATCATGGCTGAATTGCCACCTCTCTCAATCTCATTCACCTTCCTCCCGTAACCTTACTAATCAAGAACCTATCAACCTCCGCTTAAAATATACCCAGTGACTTGGCCTCCCCAGCTGTCTGTGGCAATGAATTCCACAAATTCATCACCCTCTGTTCTAAATGGACATTCCTCTAACCTGGGGCTGTGTTCTCCGGTCCTAGGCTCCCCCACTTTTGGAAAAATCGTCTCCACGTCCACTACCTAGGCCTTTCAATGTTCATTAAGTTTCAATGAGCTCCCCCCCCATTCCTCTAAACTCCAACAAGTACAGGCCAAGAGTCATCAAAAACACTCCTCATACCTTAACCCTTTCATTCCAGGGATCATTCTCCTCTGGACCCTCTCCAATGCCAGCACATCCTTTCTTAGATAAATGGGGTACAAAATTGCTCACAATACTCCAACTGTGGCTTGACCAAAGCCTCAGTATTACATTCCTGCTTTTATATTCCAGTCCTCTTGAAATGAAGGCTAACAGTGTATTTGTCTTCAGGCAACAGCCTGGTGAACCTCTTCTGCACCCACCCCAACGCCTCCGTAGTGTCTCTATAACAGGGCCACCAGAACCACATACACCAAAGGGGCAGCATCGTGGTCAGATCGGGGCTCGATGCACATCACTGTCTCTGAGGAGTTTGCACGTCCTGCTAGTACCATGTTGGTTTTGTCAGGCTGCTCCGGTTTCCTCCCATGTTCCAAAGACCTACAGTTAGGGTTAGTGCCTTGTGGGCATGCTATCACTGGCTGCCCCCAGCACAATACTGACTGATTTGATTTGAGCCCACCCCCAGCATTCCTACCAGTATTGGGGTGCCACAGTAATGTAGCGGTTAGTGCGACACGGTTACAGCTCAGGGCGTTCTGGAGTTCAGGAATCAATTCCAGTGCCGTCTGTCAGCAGCTTCGACTTTCTCCCCGTGACCACGCGGGTTTGCACTGATCTTCTCCCACATACTGGTTAATTGGTCATTGTAAAACGTATTGTGCTGAGGCTAGCGTTAAATAGGGGGATTGCTGGGCAGTGCGGCTCGTTGAGCTGGAAGGGCCTGTTCCACGTTGCATCTCTAAATGAAATAAATAAAATCTAAGCCTCGTGAGTGGACAGGCTTCACCCCAGAGTTGGAGGGTCTCCTTACATCACCGAGTTGCTGCCAGCTCTCGAGGTCTTGCCTGCACTGAATCTGCCTGATCTCGTTCAGACTGGGCTTGGCGTTGGCGGCTCCCACCTTCTCCTTTGCCCAGTCATCCACCAGCTTGCGCAGGTCATCCGTGAAAGTCCCCTTCTTGGCCCCGGCCACCGGCTGGGAATCTCCGCTGTAGAATAACCCTGCGGTAAAAGAGGGCCAGGTCAGTGGAAGGCAATGTTCTCCCCATCATATTCACAGACAGATATACATACAGACACAAACCCACAAACACACGTACACCCTTCCCACCATACTGAACTGCGTATGCTGTAAAATTTGTTGTTCTGTGGCAGTACTGTGAAAAGATATTAAAAATACTATTAGTTACAATGAAAAAATAAATAGTGGAAAAGAGGAATAGTGAGGTAGTGTTCATGGAATCTGATGGAAGAGGGGAAGAATTGTTGAGTGTGGGCTTCCAGGCTCCTGTATCCACCTCCTCCCTGATGGTAGAAATGAGAAGAAGGCATGTCCCAGAGGTGTGGGTCCTTGATATTGGATGCTGCCAAGAGGAAACCAGTCTCAGCCACACTTTGGGATTCCTGCAGGGTGCAAGACTGCACATCTGTATCATGGAGGAAGCTATTCACCACCCACTACCCCCCCACCCACACCTCGCTGAGTCTTTCAGGTTCTCTGATGACCCAGGAACCCAGAGGTGCCTCCTGCTTACCTGTGCTGGTGGGGGTGGCACCCAGAGAGTGGGGCTTGGCGCCGCGGGATCTGCTTCTGGCCGAGCGTGACCGGCGGCCGGGTGGGGAGTAAGCCTGGAGGGAGTCCTCGGACGACCCGCTGTTGGGTTGGAGGCGCTTGTACAGCTCCTGGAGTTCCTGTTTCTGTTGGGCCTGCAGGTGCACCACCTCCTTTATGTGCCTGGGCCAGAGGAGGGAGGAGAGAGAGTGGTGAGGAGATGAGGGGCAGGGCTTTCGGCCTCTTCCAGCCAACACCCCCTCCCCCATTGTTCGATGCGAGCCAATCTGCCCCAGTTCCCCATCACCCTCAATCCCCTGAACTTGCAAAAATTTAACTCTCACTGACTCAACCACTTCTTTACACGTTATAGGTCAGTGATGTAGATGACAGAATTGATGGCTTTGCGGTCAAATCTGCAGATGAAACGAAGATAGGTGGAGGGTCAGCAGGCAGTGTTGAGGAAGCAGAAGGGCTACAGACGGAATTGGACAGATTAGGAGAATGGGCAAAGAAGTGACAGATGGAATACAGTGTAGGCAGGGAAGTATATGATTGTGCACTTTGCTAGAGGAAATAAAGGTATAGGCTATTTTCTAAACACAGAGCAATTTCAGAGATTTCAACGATTTCAAAGGTGCAAAGGGACTTGGGAATCTTTGTGCAGGGTTTCCTAACGGTTAACTTACAAGTTGAGTAGGTAGTAAGGAAGGCAAATGCAATGTTAGCGTTCATTTCGAGAGGACTAGAATATAAAAGCAAGGATGTAATGCAGAGGCTTTATAAGGCACGGGTCAGATTGCACTTGGAGTACTGTGCGCAGTTTTGGGCCCCTTATCTAAGAAAGGATTTGCTGGTGTTGGAGTGGTTCCAGAGGAGGTTTAAGAGAATGATCCTGGGAATGTAAGGGTTAACCAATGAGGAGTGTTTGATGGATCTGGGCCTGTACTCGCTGGAGTTTATAAGAATGAGCGGGGATCTCATTGAAACCTTTCAAAAGGCCTAGTTTGAGAGGACATGAAGAGGATGTTTCCTACAGTGGGGGGAGTCTAGGACCAGAGGGCACAACCTCAGAACTGAAGTTCATCCCTTTAGAACAGAGATGAGGAGGAATTTCTTTCGAAAGATCTGTAGGGAGGAGGCAGGAGAATTGGGAGAAGGATAATAAATCAGTCACGATGGAATGATAGAGCAGACTTGAAAGGCTGAATGGCCTAATTCTGCTTCCATGTCTTATGATCTTACGGTCCATAGATGCTGCCTGACCTGCTGAGTTCCTAAAGCGTTATGTTTGTGTGTTGCCCTGGAATGTGAGTGGGTGGAGAGCAGATGGCAGATGGTAAGTTGGGTGCGGGGAAAGCGTGATGTACAAGATTCAAACCCAACTCTGAGTGTGCACTCTACAAAGCTGGACACAAGTGTGTTAAGTTTTTAATAAAGTGTTGAATCTGCAACATTTTACTTTCCAAACAATGTCAAATTGTTTCAGAATTCAAGCATCAACCAGGAGTATTCACATTGGTTAACAGGCTGAGTGGGTTAAATCCAGTTAATCACCTACTTCAGGGAGATGTAGAGTGCCAGGCTTTCAGAAACATTACATTGCAAAAAATGCGGGACATGTTGAGCGAGCTTGGGCCTTTCACTTGGAGTGTGGGAGGATAAAGAGGCAACGTAATACAGGGGTAAATCATCACAATAGGCATTGATCAAGTGGACTTTTTCCCAGGGCAGAAATAGTGAATATGCAGAGGCTTAATTTTAATGTGTTTGGGGGAATGCATGGGAGGGGTGATGGTAGAGGCAGACACATTAGGGACATTTAAGAGACTATCATGATGATAGATAAATGGAGGTCTATGTGGGAGAGGATTAGATTGATCTTAGAGTAGGCTAAAGGATTGGCACAATATCATTACTGTGCTGTTCTAATACACACAAAATGCTGGAGGAACTCAGCAGGCCAGGCAGCATCTGCAGAGGGGAATAGACAGTCGATGCTTCAGGCCAAGGCCCTTCATCAGGACTGAAAAGGAAGGGGGCAGAAGCTAGAATAAGAAGGTGGGGGGTAGGAGAGGAGTACAAGCTGGTAGGCGATGGGTAAGACCACGTGAAGGGTAAGGTTGGTGAGTGGGGAGACAGGGATGAAGAAGCTTGTTGGCAATAGGTGGAGGGACGGAAGAAGAAGGAATCCGATAGAGTATAGTGAACCAAAGGGAGAAGGGAGGCGAGGAAGTGGTGGGCAGGTGAGGAGGGGAAGAGAGGGGAAAAAAAGAGTGGGAATGGAAGAAAAAGAGTTATAGAGAACCAAAGCACAAAAACAAGCCCTTCAGCCCATCCAGTCTGTGCTGAACTGCTATCCTCCCTAATCCCATAAACCGTACCTGGACCATAGCCCTCCCATCCATAGTTATACAAACCTCTCTTAAATGCCAAAATGGAATCTGCAGCCACCTCTTCTTCTGGCAGTTCATTCCACACTCTCACCATCCTCTGAGTGAAGAAATTCCTCCTCATGTTCCCCTTAAACATTTCACCTTTCACCCTCAACCCATGGCCTCTAGTTTAATCTCATCCAACCTCAGAGGAAAACCCTGTTTACATTTACCCTGTCGATACCTCTCATAATTTTGTTTGCCTCTATCAAACCTCCCTCATCCTTCTAGACTCTAATCTTTCCCTATAATTCAGGTCCTTAAGACCCGGTAACATCCTTATAAAATTTCTCTGAACCCTTTCATCTTATTGTTAACTTTCCTCTAGGTAGATGACCAAAACTGCACAGAATACTCCAAATTAGGCCTCACCAACATCATATACACCTTAAAACAGGTAGGTGTACTCAATACTTTGATTTATGAAGGCCAATGTACCAAAAGCTTTCTTTATGACCCTAGCTATCTGTGCCGCCACGTTCCAAGAATCATAAATCTGTATTCCTAGATCCCTGTTCTACCACACCTCTCAGTGCCCCACCACTCGTGTAAGTTCTCCTCTGGTCTGTCCTTCCAAAATGCAAAACCTCACACTTCTCTATCAAATTTCACCTGCCATTTTTCAGCCTATCTCTCCAGAAGGGGAAGAAATTACCAGAAGTTCAAGAAATTGATGCTCATGCTGTCAACTTGGAAGCTACCCAGATGGAATACGAAGTGTTCCTCCTCCAACCTGAGTTTGGTCTCATCATGGCAGTAGAGGAGACCATGGACCAGCATGTTAGAATAGGAAGTAGATTTAAAATAAGGGGCCACCAGGAATTCCCACTTTTTGGGTGGTCACCCAATCTATGTTTGTTCTCACCGACGTAGTGGAGGCCACGCTGGGAGCGCCGAGTACAGTAGATGATCCCAACATACTCACAGATGTAGTGTCGCCTCACCTGGAAGGACTGTTTGGAGCCCTGAATGATGGTGAGGGAGGAGTGATAAGTGCCAGGAGGGTAGATTGGTGAAGAGAGACCGATGAAGAAGGAAGTGATGTAGAGAGTGATCCCAAGGAAAGCAGGGAGAGTGGAGGATGGAAAGATGTGCCTGGAGGAGAATCCCATTGGAGATGGTTGAAGTGATGAAGAATGATGAGCTGGATATGGAAGGTCATGGGGTGGTGTGTAAAATCCAAAGCAGATTAGCTTTAAATGAAAGTTCTGTGGTCTTACAATCATGTCTGTCATTTGGGACTGTTGCACTACTGGAAATACCTTGACATCTATCCTGTCAAGCTGTCTCCCACCCGCCCAGTGTCTTGTGTTTCAATTCGATCATGCCCTCATTCCGTAAGACCTGAAGGTAACACACATTCTGCGAATCCTGCATGCTTGGGATTTCGGGTATTGCCAGGCAAGCAGGTTTTGGAGATGATTTAGATGTCACTCCCACTGTGTTTTTGTGGGACAGAGAGAGTGGGGTAGAGAAAGCAGGGGGGGGAGAGAGGGAGAGAGAATGAGGGAGGGAGAGAGGGAGAGAGGGAAGGAGGGAAGGAGGGAAGGAAGGAGGGAGAGGGGGAAAGGGGAGAGGGACAGGGAAAGGGGGAAAGGGGAGAGGGACAGGGAGAGGGAGAGGGAGATGGAGGGAGAGAGGGAAGGAGAAAGAGAAGGAGAGAGGGAGGGAAGGAGAAAGGGAAGGAGAGAGAGAGGGAGAGGAAGAGAGAGAGAGAGGGAGGGAGGGAGAGGAAGGGAGGGGGGAGGGAGAGAGAAAACAAACATCTGGGACTGGGGACTTTGAGCAACAGTGTGCCACGTGGCCCTTCATGCCTGTTCTGACTCTTGCTGACCTCAAATCCTGTGCCAGCCACCCGTAACCTTTGATCTTCAGTCTTAAATATTTATCTCTCTCCACCTTTAATTATCCTCATGATCTGGCTTCTACCATAAGACCGCAAGACACAGGAGCGGAATGAGGCCATTCAGCCCATTCGGTCTGCTTCACTGTACCCCCAGGTACTTGGCGCTACTGTTTCGTAGTGGTCAGCGTGACGCTATTACAGGTTGGGGTGCTAGAGTTCAGTGTTCACTCCTGGCATCCTCCCCATGGAATGTGTGGGGTTTGACTGAGTTCTTCGGTTTCCTCCCACAGTCCAGAGACATACCGGGTCACTGTAAATTGTCCCGCGATTAGGTTAGGGTTAAATTGTTCCGTGATTAGGGCTGGGAAGGGCTGATTCTGCGCTGTGTCTCACTGCCCTCCACTTACTTCTCCCGGAGTCTCTGCAGTTCTCGCTTCAGGTCCTCGTCCTCCACCTCTGACTCATCGTCACTGCTCATGGGGGAGGAGAGCGAGTGGCAGGGGAGGGCTGGAGGTCGGCCAGCGACAGGGTGTGGCCTACCGGCTGGGTCACTGTCCGTGCTGGGCTGCTTGCTGAGAAGGCTGCTGGGTGCCTCCTCCTCCTCGTACCAGCCCGGCGGCAGGTGCAGCAGCCCGTCGAGAGCATCGCAGCCCCTGGGGGTAGATTCAGCCCGCGGAGGGGCGCCCCTGGATGGGGTGATGGTTGGGGAACGATGGCTGGAGTCATCCTTTGGGTGGTGGGGTGAGTGTTCGGCAGGTGGGATGGCTCCTTCAGGATGGGGCGATGATGCAGAGATCTTGGGGGGGGTGGGGGGAAGAGGATGGAGAAAAAATAATTATTTATTTCAACCAAACCCCGACCACTACTCAGTGTCTGGCCCCTCACCAACAACCCAAGCCTCACCCAGCTCCCTCACTCGCAATTAAAAAAAAGCTCACTTCTCTCTCTCCCTCCCATCCCCCGAATAACGGTAAACTCCCATTCTCAGAAAATAGGAGCCTCTCCTCTTCCTCCCCTGGCTCCAGCCCCGAGTAAAGAACCCCTCTCCAAATAAAGGTGTCCTCCACTACCTCCCCTCTCTTAGACACAAATTCCCCTCCCTCAGACATAGACTCTACTCCCTCCCTCTCCCAGACACAGATGCTCCTCCTCTCCCCCCTCCCAGACAAAGATGCCCTCGCCTCCCCTCTCCCAGACACAGATACTGCTCTCCTACCCTCTCCACGACATGGACTTCACTTCTCCTCACCCCAACACGGACACCCACTCCTTGACACAGATGCCCCCACCTCACACAAAAGCCCTACACAGCTGACAGCGTAGGTGGCTCTCACCAGCTATGATAACCATCCCTCCTACATTCCCTCCCTCTTCAACCCCACGTTATTTGCAGCGAGAGCAATACAGTGGAAGAGCTGTGATACTCCCCTCCTACACTCTCCAAATCTTACCCGAAATCGCCCAGCCTGTCTGCACACAGTGGATTGGTCATCTGGGAAGCCTCCATGGGTGCTGCCCTGCTCCGTCCCAGCGAGGTCCTTGCCTCCAAGGTTGGTCTGACTGTCACCGGCTGCCCGGGGCAAAAGGAGAACAAGGGGGCGCGCGGTTAACAGCAGCTCAGATCCAGAGTTCAGGGCATTGGGAGAAAGGTTCATTGTCCATTCAGAAATCGGATTGGGGAGAGTAAGAAGCTGTTCCTGAAACTTTGAGCATGTGTCTTCAGGCTCCTGTACCTCCTCTCTGATGGTAGCAATGAGAAGAGGGCAAGTCCTGGGTGATGGAAGTCACCCTCTTGAGGCATCGCCTTTTGAAGATGTCCTCAATACCAGAGGGCACAGTCTCAGAATAGAAGGACGTCCTCTTAGAACAGGAATTTCTTTAGGCAGAGGGTGGAGAATCTGTAGAATTCATTGCCACGGACGGCTCTGGAGGCCGAGTCATTGGGTATATATAAAGCAGAGGTTGATAGGTTCTTGATTAGTAAGGTTATGAGGGAGAAGGCAGGTGAATGAGGGTTGAGAAGGATAACAAATCAGCCATGATGCAATGGCAGAGAAGACTTACTGGGCTGAATTTTGCTCCTATGCCTTATGGTGAGGAGGGTAGTAAGCTGGCTGAGTTTTGATGTACATGTGACAATTAAATCTAAACCTTTCTCCCCATCAGCAACTCCCTCCAAAGATACCCTTGCCCACCAGCACTAAGAGGACAAATACAGCAACCAGTTGAAGAGTTGACATTAGCAGTATGTGTCACATGTATTGTATTGTACAAAAGTCTTAGGCACATGTACAATGCCTATAAAAAGTAAATATTGCCCCCCCCCCAAGAAGTATTCACGTTTTATTGTTTTACAGCATTGATTCACAGTGGATTTAATTTGGCTTTTTTGACACTGATGGACAGAAAAAGACTCTTGTCAAAATGAAAACAAATTTCTACAAATCGGTCTAAATTTATTACAATTATTAAAAACAAAATAATTGATTTCATAAATATCCCCTTCAAGCCTTGAGTCTGTGTGGATAGGTCTCTATCAGTTTTGCACATCTGAACACTGCAGTTTTCCCCATTCTGCAGTGTTTCTACAAAACTGCTCAAGCTCTGTCAGATTGCATGGGGATCGTCAGTGAACAGTGCTTTTCAAGTCCAGCCACAAATTCTTACTTGGATTGAGGTCCGGACTCTGACTTGGCCACTCCAGAACATTAACTTCCTTCTTGTGTAGCTTTGGCTTTATGCTTGGGGTCATTGTCTTGCTGGAAAACAAATCTCCTAAGTCGCAGTTCTCTTGCAGACTGCATCAGGTTTTCCTCCATGATTTCTCTGTATTTTGCTGCATTCATATCACCCTCTACCTTCACAAGCCTTCCAGGGCCTGCTGCAGCGAAGAATCCCCACAGCATGCTGCAGCCACCACCATGCTTCACAGTGGGGATGGTGTGTCTTTGATGATGTGCAGTGTTTGGCTTAAGGCCTGTTTGGTTTCATCAGACCACAGGACCTTCTTCCAGCTGACTTCAGAGTCTCCTATATGCCCTCTGGCAAACTCCAGCCGGGATTCCATGCAAGTTTTTTTTTCCAACAGTGGCTTTCTCTTTGCCACTTGTCCATAAAGCTGCGACTGGTGAAGCACTCGGGCAACAGTTGTTGTATGCTCAATCTCTCTCCCATTTCAGCCACCAGAGTTGTCATAGGTCTCTTGGTGGCCTCCCTCACTAGTCCCCTTCTTGCACAGTCACTCAGTTTTCGAGGATGGCCTGCTCTGGGCTTTTATGCTTTTCAATAACCTTTTCACAGAGTTGCTTGGAGTGTTCTTTTGTCTGCATGGGGTAGTTTTTTCCGGGGTACTGACTCACCACAGTTGGACCTTCCAGATACAGGTGTATTTTTACTACAATCGATTGGAACACCTTGACTGCATACAGTGACCTCCATTCAGCTAATTATGTGACTTCTAAAACCAACTGGCTGCACCAGTGGTGATTTGGTGTGCCATATTAAAAGGGGGGGGGGGTGAACACTTAAGCAATCAATTATTTTGTGTTTTATATTTGTGATTAATTTTAGATCACTTTGTAGAGATCCGTTTTCACTTTGACACAGAAGTCTCTTTCCGTTGATCTCAATTAAACCCACTGTAATTCGATGTTGTAAAACAATAAAACACGAAAACTTCCAAGGGGTGAATTCATTTTATAGGCAATATCTATTGCAAAATTTTTAGACAATAGATATACAGTACTGTGTAAAAGTATATATATAGCCAGGGAGCCTAAGAATTTTGCACAGTACTATAGTAATTTTATGTACTATATTGTATTGCTGCTACAAAAAAAAATTAAATTTCATGACATATGTGAGTGATGATAAATCTGATTCTACTATGGGTCTCTATTGTGGACTGAGGACATTGTGGGAAGAGGACAGGGAGAGGGGAATCTTGGTTGGGGAAAGGGGAAGGGAGAGAGTAGGGAGCAGGAAGCACCAGAGGGACATTCTGTAATGATCAATAAACCAACTCTTTGGAATCAAATTACTTTGCCTGGTGTCTCAGGGCTGTGTGTGTGTGTACCTGTGCCAACCCCTCCCCCCCCCACGAACTGCCCCTAGCACGCCTTTTCTGCCACCTGTCCCACACCCCTCCAGTGGCACTCCACCCTCACCATTCCCAACATCCGTTTCTCCTGTCAGATTTACAAACTCTCTCTCTGCTTCACGTTGACAGACACAGTTCTGTGCAAAACATAAGGAACAGGAGCAGGGATCGGCCATCTGGCCCGTTGAACCTGCTCTGCCATTCAATAAGATCATGGCCGATCTGGCCATGGACTCATCTCCACCTACCTACCTGCCTTTTCCCCGTAACCCTTAATTCCCCCATTATGCAAAAATATATCCAACCTTGTTTTAAATATATTTACTGAGGTAGCTTCCACTGCTTCATTGGGCAGAGAATTCCACTGATTCACCACTCTCTGGGAAAAGCAGTTCCTCCTCATCTCCGTCCTAAATTTACTCTCCCGAATCTTGAGGCTATGTCTCTTAGTTTTAGTCTCACCTATCAGTTGGAACAACTTCTCTGCTTCTATCTTATATAATTTTATATGTTTTTATAAGATCTCCTCTCATCCTTCTGAATTCCAGCAAGTATAGTCCCAGGCAATTCAATCTCTCCTCATAGTCCAACCCCCTCATCTCTGGAATCAAACTGGTGAACCTCTGCACTGCTTTAAAGCCAGTAAAGCATATCCTTCCTCAAGTACGGAGACCAGAACTGCACGTAGTACTCCAGGTGCAGCCTCACCAGTACTCTGTACAGTTGCAGCATAATCTCCCTGCTCTTAAATTCAATCCCTCTAGCAATGATGGCCAACATTCCATCCAGCTTCTTGATAGCCTGCTGCACCTGCAAACCAACCTTTTGTGATTCAAGCACAAGCACTCCCAAGTCCCTTTGCACAGCAGTATGCTGCAATCTTTTACCATTTAAATAATAATCTGCTGTTTAATATTTCCTTCCAAAGTGGATGGCCTCGCATTTACCAACATTTTACTCCATCTGCCAGACCGTTGCCCACTCACTTAACCTATCTATATCTCTCTGCAACCTAGCTATATATATGTGTAAGACCTTTGCAGAGTACTGTAGATTATTAAAAGATCAGGTAACTGACGGTTATGGGGAGCTGGCACAGAGGAGGAACTGAGGCCTGCACAAACAGATATGTGACGTGGAACGTAATGGAGGATGTCCAGAGTCCCGGCCTCAGCAATATGGACGGGTGATGGAAGGACATCTGCGGATGTCGGGCTGTCCCAGGTTGGTGGGTCCTGGGATTGGATGCCTGTGCATACAGGAGGCATGAGGGCCGGACAGTAGGCAAGCCTAGAGTTCAAGGTCCTGTCATTAGCTAGTCCAGGTGTTCATACCGAAGATCAAAGGTCAAACAGAGGTCTGGCATTCGGAGCCCAATAGCCAAAACTTGAAGAATGGAGGCCTGTACTGGGGTTGGAGGAGAGTGAGTGAGTGAGTGTGTGTGAATATGAGTGAGAGAGAGAGAGAGAGAGGTTGAGAGAGATTTATGGAATTTGTTTCGCTGTTGTTGTTGTTTGCCATTTGTTGTGTTCTGTGCTGCTCTGCTGAGCAGCATGGGCACGCTAAGCTGGAATGTGTGGTGACCCCCAGTACGTCCTCGAGTGCATTGGTTAACGCAAATGATGCATTTCACAGCATGTTTTGATGCACACGTGGATAAATAAATCTGAATCTAAATCCCACCATACTGAGCGGTAGGGTAGCCTTGATGGGCCGAGTGGCCCATTCCTCCTCCCATTTTGTGTTCTTATGACGGCAAGATTCCAACTTCCATGCAGAAACAGATCTGATGGAAAGATGGCCAATTTGGTTTTGGGTCAATGGAAGGCCAACTGATCCTTGAATTGCAATGGTGAGAAAAATCAGGTGGGAAAGAATGTGATTCATTTTATTTCATATGTTTGGAGATACAGCGCGTACAGGCCCCTTTGAGCCGCTCCACCAGCAATTTAACCCTAGCCTAACCACAGGACAATTTACAATGACCGATTAACCAGTTGGTCTTTGGACTGTGGGAGAAAACTGGAGCACCCAGAGGAAACACACACATTCCATGGGGAGGATGAGGAAGCTCCTTACAGAGGACGCTAGGAATGAACTCTGAACTCAGACGCTCCGAGCTGTAATAGAAACACCAGGACATTCCTGGGACTGCAGGGCTCAAATTATCGTGGCCCAGTAGCGTAGTAGTTAGTGTAACGCTTTACAGTGCACCAGCGATTGGAAGATTGGGATTCCATTACCACCACTGACAGAGAAAATCAAGGTCAGGAGAAGTGGCTTTTCAGCCCATCTCTAACCTTTGACAGTCCACGACTTCCCTCCCATTACCGACACTTCAGCATGCAGTTTCACTAGAACGAGACAGGTCACGGTACCCACCTCCTGTCTGGCTCAGAGTGACTCCCGCTGACAGTGGTGATGTCCGTGTCACGGGCTCCGAAGGCTCAGAGGTAAACTTCTCCTGTGGAAGAGACTGTGGGAAAGCGAGAGGTGCACGAGTTAACAAAGGTGATTCTGCAGATGTTGGAAATCTAGAGTAACATATACAAAATGTTGGAGGAACTCAGCATCTATGGACGGGAATACACAGTCGATGTTTTGGGTTGACATTAGGACTAGAAAAGAAGGGGGAAGAAGCAGGAATAAGAAGGTGGAGAGAGGAGGAGGAGGAGTACAAACTGGCAGGTGATAGGTGGGGGAGGGCGATGAAGTGAAACGTTGAGAGGGAAAGAGGAGGGGTACCGGGGGATGGGGGGGTGATAGGCAGGTGAGGTGAAGAGGAGGTGAGGGGAGCCAGAGTGGGGAATGGAAGAGGGAAGGGGGAAGTGGGGGAGGGAAAAATTACTGGAAGTTAGAAAAATCGTGGTTCATGCCCAGACAGAATATGAGTTGTTGCTCTTCCAGGCTGAGAGTGGCCTCATCTCGGCAGTAGAGGAGGCCATGAACGGAAGTGTCGGTATGGGAACTGGAATTAAAATGGTAGGCCACTGGGAAATCCTGCTTACTGTAAACTGAATAAAGGAACTGCAGAAAAGGACACATCCTCTCTTCGTCACAATGCTGGCATTGCAGTGGGGAGGTGGGTGGGGGTAAAATGGCCAATTCCCAGGATGAGACACCACCTTATCACCAGGGACTTGATTTACTTTAAAATATGAGAATCTGGCAGCTGACTGCTTGCGAATTCTGATGATCCAACATCGTAAGTTCCAGAGTGCATGCAAGGTTACAGCGCCTGGATAGGCCTTTTGGCCCATCTGGTCCATGCTGAGCATGACACCTATTCATTGTTATATGCCAGCTTTTGGCCCGTATCGCCATAAATCTTTCCTATCCATGTACATGTGCAAATACTATTATTGTACCTGCCTTTAAATTCCTTGGTGTTATCATGTCTTGGGGTCAGCACGTTAAGTGCCACCACAAAGAAGGTTCAACGCCTCTGTTTATTTAAAAGTTTGCATGGATTCGCATCGTCATCTAAAACTTTGACAAACTTCTACAGAGCACAGTGGAGACTACCCAGACTGGTTGCATCATGGCCTGGTATGGAAACACCAATGAGGGGGAGAGGAAGAGAGAGATGATGTGACTCACCTTCTCCGCCGCACCGGTGGATGAGCGGTTGGGTGATCCCAGGCACCGTTCCGGAGGCTCGGAGGCCAAGGCTGGGTCGACGTCCATCAGGGGTGGTTCCCCACTGGACAGGGGGGTCTCAGATGCCCCAGGCTGCCCACCGTGCTCCTGGTACAGCAGGGTACGCAACTTCGCATCCAGCTTCTTGATGCAATGGTCGGAGTAGTCCAGCCGAGGGGGGCCCTCACCATCTGACTCGGGTACGGAGGAGGGCTGGACACTCGGCTGCTGCCCTCGGTCAGGGGCGGGGTTTGCCGGGCAGTCGTCGCCGCAGGAAGATGAGGAGGAGGATGAGGAGGAGGACGAGGAGGAGGAGGAACTGCTGCAAGGCGTCAGGCCACTGGGGACGGAGCTGTCCGGTGGGATCCGCTTCATGTCTTCCAGGGAACTCGATGTTGTTGGGTGGGTTGCCTCGTGACTTTTGGTTTCGGGGTCTGTGTGGGGGTTTTGGTTGGGAGAAAAACAAAAGCTCAATTGCCAGGACAATCAGAGAAGAGGGAAAGGCAGAGAGAATGGATTCTGCAGCTCACTAACCCACAGTGCATCTAACATGTCGCTGAAGAGGTTCTCTGGAACCCTGGCGGGCTGCCACGCTTCTCTTGCCAGTACAGCATGACCACAGCTCACTAACCCTAACCCATATGTCTTTGGAATGTGGGAGGAAACCAGAGCATACGGAGGAAATGGGGAGGACGTACAAACCCCTTACCAACAGTGGCGGCAAATGAAACTGGGCTGCTGGCGCTGTGAAGAGCTGTGCTAACCAGTAGTGATACCCCCACATTGGGGAAAAGGTATTTTACTCTCTGTTCTATCTAATTCCTCACAAATTTACCCACCTGTGTAACATCACTCCTCAACCACCTCTGCTCCAGGGTAAAAAAAAACCAAGCCTGTCCTTATAACTGAACTGCTCCATCATGGACAACATCTTGGTAAATCTCCTCTCCACCCTCTCAAGTCCCTATAGAGTGGTGACCAGAACTGCAAGCAATACTCCAGCTGCGGTGTTCTGAATGCCTTATAAAGCTTTATAAGTATGTGGGAAGAAACTGGAGCACCCGGAGGAAACACACATGGTCACGGGGAGATAGTACAAACTCCTTACATACAGCAACAGGGATCGAACAGGGGTCTCAGCTCTGGGCCACAGGCAAGTGTCCCAATGTGCCTTCTTTATATCCTCATGCGCCTGCACTGCCACTTTGTGTAGACTCGTACACAGAAGTCCATCTGTTCGCCCGCACTACCGATCAGTAGGGTGTCCTACCCTTGTGCATCTGAAGTGTACGGCACATTGACAGGATGGTCAACAAGCCAAGCGGCAGAGAGAAGATAAAAAGGGGGTTTGGGTTTTCCTTACCGGCTTCTGTGCTGAGCTGGTGATCACTTGGAATCTCTGCTTCGGAGGTCATGACCTTCTGATTAATAAAGAATCTCCAACGTCCAACAGACGAGAAGTGCGGGCCGGCCTCACCTGCGGCATAAAGGGACACTGTACAAAAACAGACACACACACCCAGAAAACAAATTGAAAGGTCAAGATTGGGGGGGGGAATGTCAGGAGTAAGTTTTACACAGAGTGTGGAACACTTTGTAAAGGGAGGTGATACAGGGCAGATAAACTCAGGATGTTTAAAAGACTATCAGATAGGATCGTGGATGATAAAAAAAAATGGGAGTGCTATTTGGGAGGGAAGGGTTAGATTGATCTTGGAGTAGTTTAAAAGGTTGGCACAACATTGTGGGCTGAACTGTACTGTGGAGTCCTGCATTCTGGGTAAATGCTGCAAAATCAGATCTATTATCACTGGCAAATATTACAAAATATGCTGTTTTTATTTAAGTATGTAGGAGTAGTGCAAAAAGAGAGCAAAAGAAGAAAGAAAATAGTGAGGAAGTGTTTATTGGGTCATTGTCCTTTCAGAAATCGGATGTTGGAGGGGAAGAAGCTGGTCCTGAAATGTTGAGTGTGTGTCTTCAGGATCCTGTACCCTGTCCCTGCTGGTAGCAATGAGAAGAGGGCATGTCCTGGGTGTCAGCTCCATCTTGGGCACCGGCCTCCCCAGCATTGAGGACATCTTCGAAAGTCGACACCTCAAAAAGGCGGCATCTGTCATTAAAGGCCTCCCATCACTCTGGACGAGACCACTTCCTCATCACATCAGTGCTTCGAGAGAGGGCAATACTAGGAAATGTGTCTTATAATGATGGGATGGAAGTAGTCCTTGAGCTGGCTGGTATGTTCTTAGTGGCTACTGTATCTTCTGCCTGATTGGGGGGTGGGGAGAAGAGAGAATGTCCGCAGTAGGTGGAGAGGGGGCGGGCGTCCTTGATTACGTTGGCTGCTTTACTGAGCCCATGGAGGAGAGGTTGAGCGAGCTAGGGCTTTTCTCTTTGGATGAGAAACAACTTGATAGGGGTGTACAAGATGAAAAGAGGCATAGTTCGATTGTAAAGCCAGCACCTTTTTCCCAGGATAGAAATGGCTGATGCAAGGGAGCATAATTTTTAATTATTTATTTAGTGATAGAGTGCAGAGCAGACCCTGCCAACCCTTCGAGCTGTGCTGCCCAGCAACCCACTGATACATCAGCTGTGATGGAGTGGTGGAGGGGACACAACAGGCTGAATTCTACTCTCCAAGCAGCAAGAGGTGGTCATCAGGTCAAGCAGCATCAGTGGGGTGGTGAGGACTGCCGACGTTTCAGGTTGAGCACTGGGACTGGAGATAGGGTGGAGTATAAAGAGGGGAGGGGGGAGTGGGTGGGGTGATAGGTGATCAGTGGATTGCAGAGGGGGTGAAGGGTGATGGGCAGGAGTGGGAGATGACAGACGAGAGACCAAGAGAGGTTGGGTATTAGGCTCAAACAAAAATAGGGTGGGAGGAAGAGGAAGTGTGAAAAGTGGTAAGTAGGGACACAAAGAGAAGAGGGGGTGGGATGAGGGGCAAATTGGAGGGAGGGAGAGCAAGGTGAGGGGTGCAATGGGCAGGTGGGGGGGGATGAGGAACCAAAAAAAAAAAGCATCTGGGGGATCTCAGCAAGTCAGTCGGCGTCTATTGAGGGAAATGAACAATTGATTTGGAGTGTGTGGGTAAGTGGATGGACAGAACCAGGAGTCTCCAGTATCTGCAGTTGCTTATGGGTTCAGAAGGGAGTTGTCTCTTCCCTCTGCTCTGCGCCCCATTCTCTCTACACGGTGGACACAAGAAATTCTGCAGATGCTGCAAATCCTGAGCAACACACACAAAATGCTGGGGGAAGTATCAGCAAGACAGGCTGCATCTATGGAGGGGAATGAACAATCGACGTTTTGAGGCAAGGAGCATCACCAATTATATTTTCCCTCATCCCACTGCCCCTCTCACTCATACCTGTGGGATTAGATTGCTCTTTTTAGTCTGTTTAACTGTTACTTTCTTTGCAGTTTAACAATTAATTATCAGCTTGTATTTTAAGTAGTTTTTGGTTAGTATGTCTCCCAGTGGCCACAGCAATTGTTCAGTGGAATTGGTATGATTCTGGAAAGTTCTGGAAGCTTCTCTTGGTATTGCATTATTTGAATAATTCCTCATTGGCTGACTCTATTTGCTATCTGAATGGAACTTTTCTTCTCACTAACTGCACTGCAGCACCATCGCTTTGCTTCTCTCTCCCTTCACTTGGTCGACTTATTAGTTTCCAACTCTCTTTGTTCTATTAACACTTAAAACAATTGCAGAACAACAGTTTGTTCCTCTTTCCTGAATTCTGAAAGAACCTTGAATTAAAAACATCAGAATATAACATGCATTCTCTCACCACCTTTCTCTGGTACTCCTCTTTCCTTTTCTCCCATGGTCCTATCAGATTCCTCCTTCTTTGGTTCCTTAACTCTTCCACTTATCCCCTCCCAGCTTTACTTCATTCCCCCTTCCCCACCCACCTTCCCATCACCTATCACCAGCCAGCTCATACTCCTCCTCCCCCCCACCCCACTCCCGTCCCCCTTCCTGATGAAGAGACTCGGCCCAAAATGTCAGCTGTTGGGATGTGAGAAGAAAGTAGAACACCCATCAGGAAATCCACGTGGCCACAGGGAGAACATGCGGACTGTACAAACAGGTGACGCCAGAGATCAAGATCTAACTCAGGTCCCTGAAGTTTGAAACCCTCCCAGAAGATCAGTTCAGATTTGGCAGCTGAGTAGTCACAAAATGCTGGAGGAACTCAGCAGGTCAGGCAGGGGATAAACAGTTGACGTTTCAGGCCCAGACCTTTCATCAGGCCTGGAGTGTCGACTGTTTATTTTCGTCTGTAGACCTGCTGAGTTCCTCCAGTGCCTTGTGTGTGTGTGTGTGTGGTGCTCAAGATTTCCAGCATCTGCAGTATCTCCTGTGTCGAACCCAGCAGAGCGGAAGCTGCAGTTCAGTGCAACTTCTGGATGATGCCCCAAAATATGATGACATCTCATCCGGACTGTGACAGACCAGTCGCCTGCTGGACACAAAGTGTGCAAGGTCGATAGGACTTCCACGGGATCACATGGGTCACCGCTGTGATGTTGAGACGCGCCCTGGAGAATGGCGTTGCGGAGATGGGATCTCGCTGTACTCACCACAAGGCTGCGAGAGTGCTTGGTTCATCTGTAACTGCTCTGCACCTGTGTGCTAAAGGCACAGAAAAGCAAAGATTAACATCTAAAACAGCAGCCTAAATCAAGTCTGATTTCTAAGACCAAAAAACAGAGGAGTAGAGTATAAAGGATTCACCCCATTGAGTGTGGTCCACCATTCCATCATGGCTAATAGGTCATCCCTCTCAACCTCATTCTCCTGCCTTCTCCCCTAAACTTTGATGCACTGACCAATAAACAACTTATCAACCTTTGCTTTAAATACACCCAATGACTTGACCTCCAGGTGTCTGTGGCAATGAATTATAGATTCAACGTCTCTGTTCTAAACATCTCCTCATCTCTGTTCTAAATGAACATTCCTCTATTTTGAGGCTGTGCCCTCTATTCCTGGACTCCCCCCACTACAGGAAACATACTCTCCACATCCACTCTATCTAGGACTTCCAATATCCAACAGGTTTCAATGTGTTCTCCCCCCCCCCACCCTCCCGACCCCCGAACATTGGCTGCTCAACGATCTTTTTTTAATGGGTTTTTTCATTTTTTTGTGGGCATGGTGTGTTTATTTTCCCTTCACATTGGGTGTTCAATTGTCTTTTTTGTATATGGGTTCTTTGGGGTTTATTTCATGGCTGCCTTTTAGGAGATGAATCTCAGGGCTGTACAATGTACACATACTTTGATAATGAATGTACTTTGAACTTTGAAGTCAATTTATTATCAAGGTACGTAAATGTCACCATATACCATCTTCAGAGTCATTTTCGTGCAGGTGTTCTCACAGAACAAAGAAATACAACAGAATCAATGAAAGACTACAGATAAACAACTAGTGACAGAGCAGACAAACTCCTTACAGACCATGCTAAGAATTGAACCCTGATCTCTGTCGCTGTACACCATTACGCAAGCCTCTATGTTACTGTGGCGCCAAGAAACAGTGAGGTTAGTAGAGTGGGTGGCAAACAAAATTTAATGCAAGAAGTATGTTCAGAAGAACAAGTAGGATGATGTGGAGTAGGAGCTCCCATTTTACAAGGGCTGCAGGAGCAAAGGACACTGGTGGGGTGTGGGCGCATGAACTATTCAAGGTGGCAAGGCCAGGCACACACAATACTGGGCTCTGGCAACAAGTATAAAAGCTGGGAAGGCAGGCTGTACTTTTACACTGGCTTCACCTCGTGTTCAGTTCTGGTCGCCTCGCTACTGAAAGGGTGCAAGGGTGTCAGAGAGATTCCAGAGGAGATTCTGGAGGTTCCTGGGACAAGGGACTACAAGCTGGGATTGTTTTCTTCGAACATGTTCGACGTGTTGTGCCTTCAGAGATGCTCTTCTGCACACCACTGTTGCAATGCACGGTTACTTGAGTTACTGTCTCCTTTCTGTCAGCTTGAACCAGTCTTTCTCCTCTGACCACTCTCATTAACAAGGTATTTTCACCCACAGAACTGCTGCTCACTGAATTTTTTTTTTTGGTTTTCACACCATTCTCTGTAAAGCTCTAGAGACTGTGAAAATCCCAGGAGATCAGCAGTTTCTAAGATACTCCAACCAAGTTGTCTGGCACCAAAAATCTTCTATAGTCAAAGTCACTTAGATCACATTTCCTCCCCATTCTGATGTTTGGTCTGAATAACAACTGAACCTTCTGACCATGTCTGCATGCTTTATACATTGAGTTGCTGTCACATGATAGGCTGATTAGATACTTGCATTAACAAGGTGAAATCCAGATTAATGCACACAAAATGCTGGAGGAACTCAGCAGGTCAGACAGCATCAATGATGCCAATAGACAATAGGTGCAGGAGTAGGCCATTCAGCCCTTCGAGCCAGCACCGCCATTCACTGTGATCATGGCTGATCATCCACATTCAGTATCCAGTCCCTGCCTTATCCCCATAACCTCTGATTCCGCTATCTTTAAGAGCTCTATCCATCTCTTTCTTGAAAGCATCCAGAGACTTGGCCTCCACTGCCTTCTGGGGCAGAGCAGGCCACATATCCACCACTCTCTGGGTGAAAAAGTTTTTCCTCAACTCTGTTCTAAATGGCCTACCCCTTAAAAAACTGTGGCCTCTGGTTCTGGACTCACCCATCAGCGGGAACATACTTCCTGCCTCCAGTGTGTCCAATCCCTTAATAATCTTATATGTTTCAATCAGATCCCCTCTCATCCTTCTAAATTCCAGTGTATACAAGCCCAGTCGCTCCAATCTCTCAACATATGACAGTCCCGCCATCCCGGGAATTAACCTTGTGAACCTACGCTGCACTCCCTCAATAGCAAGAATGTCCTTCCTCAAATTTAGAGACCAAAACTGCACACAGTACTCCAGGTGTGGTCTCACCAGGGCCCTGTACAGCTGCAGAAGGACCTCTTTGCTCCTATACTCAATTCCCCTTGTTATGAAGGCCAGCATGCCATTAGCTTTCTTCACCGCCTGCTGTACCTGCATGCTTGCTTTCAGTGACTGATATACAAGAACACCTAGATCTCGTTGTACTTCCCCTTTTCCTAACTTGACTCCATTTAAATAATAATCTGCCTTCCTGTTCTTACCACCAGTGGATAACCTCACATTTATCCACATTAAACTGCATCTGCCATGCATCCGCCCACTCACCCAGCCTGTCCAAGTCACCCTGCATTCTCATAACATCCTCCTCACATTTCACACTGCCACCCAGCTTTGTGTCATCTGAAAATTTGCTAATATTACTTTTAATCCCTTCATCTAAATGATTAATGTACATTGTAAACAGCTGCGGTCCCAGCACTGAACCCTGCGGTACCCCACTGGTCACTGCTTGCCATTCCGAAAGGGACCCGTTAATCGCTACTCTTTGTTTCCTGTCAGCCAGCCAGCCAATAGCCTGTACTCTGCCCCCAATACCATGTGCCCTAATTTTGCCCACCAATCTCCAACGTGGGACTTTATCAAAGGCTTTCTGAAAGTCCAAGTACACTACATCCACTGGCTCTCCCTTGTCCATTTTCATAGTTACATCCTCAAAAAATTCCAGAAGATTAATCAAGCACAATTTCCCCTTCGTAAATCCATGCTGACTTGGACCTATCCTGTTACTGCTATCCAAATGTGTCGTAATTTCATCTTTTATAATTGACTCCAGCATCTTTCCCACCACTGACGTCAGGCTAACCAGTCTGTAATTCCCTGTTTTCTCTCTCCCTCCTTTCTTGAAAAGTAGGACAACATTAGCCACCCTCCAATCCACAGGAACTGATCCTGAATCTATAGAACATTGGAAAATGATTACCAATGCGTCCACGATTTCTAAAGCCACCTCCTTAGGTACCCTGGGATGCAGACCATCAGGTCCCAGGGACTTATCAGCCTTCAGACCCAACAGTCAATCCAACACCATTTCCTGCCTAATATAAATTTCCTTCAGTTCATCCATTACCCTAGGTCCTTTGGCCTCTATTATATGGGAGATTGTTTGTGTCTTCCCTAGTGAAGACAGATCCAAAGTACCTGTTCAACTCGTCTGCCATTTCCTTGTTCCCCATAAAAATTCACCCGTTTCTGTCTTCAAGGGCCCAATTTTGGTCTTAACTACTTTTTTCCCTTTTCACATACCTAAAGAAGCTTTTATTATCTTCCTTTATATTCTTGGCTAGTTTACCTTCGTACCTCATTTTTTCTCCGCGTATTGCGTTTTTAGTTATCTTCTGTTGCTCTTTAAAAGTTTCCCAATCCTCCGGCTTCCCACTAATCTTTGCTATGTTATACTTCTTCTCTTTTATTTTTATACTGTCCATTACTTTCCTTGTCAGCCACGGCCTCCCCTTACTCCCCTTAGGATCTTTCTTCCTCTTTGGCATGAACTGATCCTGCACCTTCTGCATTACTCCCAGAAATACCTGCCACTGTTGTTGCACTGTCATCCCTGCTAGGGTATTGTTCCATTAAACTTTGGTCAGCTCCTCCCTCATAGCTCCATAGTTCCCTTTGTTCAACTGTAATACTGACACTTCCGATTTTCCCTTCTCCCTCTCAATTTGTAGATTAAAACTTATCATATTATGGTCACTACCTCCTAATGGCTCCTTTACCTCGAGGTCCCTGATCAAATCCGGTTCATTGCACAACACTAAATCTAGAATTGCGTTCTCTCTGGTAGGCTCCAGTACAAGCTGTTCTAAGAATCCATCTCGGAGGGACTCCAAAAACTCCCTTTCTTGGGATTCAGCACTAACCTGATTCTTCCAGTCTACCTGCATGTTGAAATCCCCCATAACAACCGTAGCATTACCTTTGCGACATGCCAATTTTAACTCTTGATTCAACTTACACCCTACATCCCTGATGAAGGGTCTTGTCCTGAAACATCAGGTCTTTATTCCTCCTCATAGATGCTGCCTGACCTGTCGAGTTCCTCCAGCATTCTGTGCGTGTTACCATGGAGAGGAGGCTGGTTTCTGTGACGTGCTAAACTGTGTCCATAAATCTCTCCAATTCTTTGCAGTCTCTGGCAGAGCAGTTGCTGCTCTAAGTTGTGATGCACCCATTTAGGTTGTCCCTATAAAAACTGGTGAGGGTTGAAATGGAGCCAACCAGCACATCCCTAATCACTAATTCAGTATAACAACACAATGACCATTTTGCACTACAGTGGTCTTTGTTTTTCTGTTGTTCTAATCGTGTTCTCTGTTATATAATTTATGTTTTTCTCTGTGAATGCTGCTTATCTGAAGCTGCTGCAATTAAGCTTCTCAGTGCACCTTGTGCCCATGGACTTGTGGGTATGATTACAAACTGAACTTTGACCTTGACAACGTGTTTCCTTTAGGTTCCCACCATGCTGTTGGGTTGCTAAATTCTAGGTGGGACCAGAGTCACATATAGCCAAGGGTGCCTACGTTTGACAGAAACCCTCCTGAGGGTGGACAAATGGGCTTTTAACTACAAGAAAGGCACCTGGGAGTGAACATCACTTGTCCTTGTCCCATTACATAGATCGAGAGGGGCTACTTACCATGTTGTGGTCAGGCTGCCCGGTGCCTGCTAGGGGGTGATGAGGAGTGACGTCCGCCCCCCGATCGGCCTCCGACGAACTTCGCACAATCTCTAGGGAATTGGCGATGATGGCTCTCATCTCCTCGATGAATTTCACCTTCTGAAGCTCCAGCATGAAGTTGTTTTGCACCTGAGGTAAAAGACAAGAGAGACCTGATTGCTCTGGGGTGGGGGCAAACAGCGAAGGGAGGGGCGGAGAGCGGGAGGGGTGGGTTCATTCATTTCTTGTCCAAAAACCGAAAGAGTTGATCATGGATTACAGGAAGAACTGAGACAGGCTCACCCCGATCAATGTCATTGGGACTGCAGTTGAGAGGGTGAGTAGTTTCAAGTTCCTTGGTATACACACCACCCAAGATCTCACCTGGACTGCTTTGTGGCAAAAAAAAAGCACAACAGCGTTTCTTCCACCTCTGGTGACTGAAGAAGTTCAACAAGAACTCTCAAATCCTCAAAACCTTCTACAGGGGCACCATTGAGAGCATCCTGACTGGCTGTATCACCGCCTGGTATGGCACCAACCTTGATTGCTGGGCACTGCAGAGAGTGGTACAGATAGCCCAGTGCATCTGTGAATGTGAACTTCCTTCCACTGAGAAAATTTACAGCAGCAGGTGTATAAAGAAGGACTAAGAGATCATTGGGGACACCAGTCACCCCAACTATAAACTGTTTCAGCTGCTTCTGTCTGGAAAACGCTACTGTAGCATTAAAGCCAGGACCTATAGGCTACAGGACAACTTCTTTCTACAAGCCATTAGACTTATAATTTCACATGTCTGTAACGCGATGATTTTTACTCCCCTCATGTTGTGGGAAGGATGTAAGGTTTAAATAAATAAATAATACGTGCCATGATGTATAATGTGGGTGATCACGGTCTATCCACGACCATTACTGTTCTTGGCAAATTTTTCTGCAGAATGGTTTGCCATTGCCTTCTTCTGGGCAGTGTCTTTACAAGATGGGTGACCACAGCCATTATCAATACCCTTCAGAGATTGTCTGCCTGGCATCAGTGATCACATAACCAGGAATTGTGATCTGCACCAGCTGCTCATACGACCATCCACCACCTGCTCCCATGGCTTCACGTCATCCTGATCAGGGGGCTAAGCAGGTGCTACACCTTGCCAAGGGTGACCTGCAAGATAGCGGATGGAAGGAGCGCCTTACATCAACTTTGGTAGAGACGTATCTCCAACCTACCACCATAGGGGGAATGGGTGGCCTCTCAAATGCGGACAGGATGGGGCAAAGGGAGGGAGGAATCAAAGGACAAAAGGGATAGGTTCAGTGGGACCCACACTCCTACAGGTTTAAGATTCACACCTCAGACTCCAATTTCATTCTTCGTAGAGTACAGGAGACTGAGGGGTCACCCTGCTATAGGAAAGCTGTTACTAAGCTGGGAAGAGAGCAAAGAAGGGTTATCAAGGTTATTGCCAGGACTTGAGGGACTGAGGAAGAGGTTGGACTTTATTCATTTTTTATTTAATTATTATTATACTTTTGCTTCTCTTTTTGCATCGGCACAATTTGTTGTCTTTTGTACATTGGTTGTTCGTCCATCTTTGCTAGTGTAGTTTTTCATTGATTCTATGTACTTCTTTGTTCTACTGTGAATGCATTGGCTGTCCGTGCAAGTTGGCCCAAGTTGGTGTGGTCTTTTATTGAGTCTGTTATGGTTACCATTCTCAGGATTTATTGAGTATGCCCTCAGGGAAATGAATCTCAGGGCTGTATATGGTGACAGATGTATTAAACCACATGAAGGTAGATTAGGGTGAACGCACTTAGTCTTTTCCCCAGGGTTGGAGGATCAAGAACGAGAGGGCATAGGTTTCAGGTGAGAGGGGAGAAATTTAGTAGGAATCTGAGGGACAATTTTCTTTGTGTTTTTTAAAACATAAGTGGATGAGCTGCCAGAGAAAGTGTTTGAGTAATAAACATGAGAAATTCTGCAGATGCTGAAAATCCAAAGCTATGTACGTAAAATGCTGGAGCAACTCAGCAAGTCAGGCAGCATCTGCGAAATGAACAGTCGCTTGTGCATCCTTGTGTTTAGTTTTTCACTGATTCCATTGTATTTCTTAGTTCTACTGTGAATGCTTGTATTCGGATGAATCTCAGGGTTGTGTATGGTGACAATATGTGTACTTTGATAACAAATTTACTTTTCAACTTTCAAGATAATTGGACAGGTACGTGGAAAGGAAAGGTCAAATTAAAGATTTTAAAGATTACTGATGGAAGAAAGAAGAGTTAAGATCAGATTGGGTGGGAACTATGGTCGGCGTCGACCAGTTGGGCCGAGGGCCCTGCTTCCATGCTATGCGACTCTATGACGACTGGGAGAGGGTGTTCTTACTGGTTTGTTCGGTCACCAGACTCACCATGTAGATGGCTATGTCTTCAGGGTCATCCCCATCCACATCAAACTTGAAAGTAACCATCTTGTTGTTGTGCGTCTCCAGCTGGCACTCCACCATGTTGTCGCCCTCGCTGGAAACCTGTTGGTGGGGGCGGGGGGAGGGGGGGGCATCAGGCTCACAGTGACACAGGTCTCAACATTTTCAGCAACACTGAACACTGACCTCCTCCTTCCCCAACTACTTCACCCCTCACACAGACTGCATTTGGGATATCACAACCAGTTAAGACCATAAAGCACAGGAGGAGAATTAGGCCATTCGGCCAATTGAGTTTGCTCCGCCATTCCATCGTGGCTGATTTATTTTCCCTCTCAACCTCATTCTCCTGCCTTCTCCCTGTAACTTTGATGTCCTTACAAGAACATACCAACCTCCGCTTTAAATATATTCCCAATAACTTGGCCTCCACAGCTGTCTGTAGCAATGAATTTCACAGATTCACCACCCTCTCGCTAAAGAAATTCCTCCTCATCTCTGTTCTAAAGGGACATCTTTCTATTTTGAGGCTGTGCTCTCTGGTCCTAGACTCCCCCACTATAGGAAGCATCCTCTCCACGTCCACTTTATCTAGGCCTTTCAATCTTCAACAGGTGTCAATGAGATCCCTCCTCATTCTTTTAAACTGCAGTGAGTATAGGCATAGAGCTATCAAACACTCCTCACACGCAAATCCCTTCATTCTCGTAGACCTTCTCTGGACCATCTCCAATGCTGCACATCCCTCATTAGAAAAGGGCCCCAAATATACACACCATACTCCAAGTACAGCCTGATCAGTGCCTCATAAAGCCTCAGCAACATTTCCTTGCCTTTATATTCTAGTCCTCTCAAAACAAATGCTAACATTGCATTTGCCTTTCTTACCACTGACTCAACCTGCAAATTAACCTGCATGAGGACTCCCAAGTTCCTTCGAATCTCTGATTTCTGAATTTTCTCCCTATTTAGAAAAGTCTATGCCTTCATTCTTTCTACCAAAGTACACGACCAAACACCCTGCTACACGAAATTCCATCTGCCACTTTTTTGTTAATTCTCCTAATTTGTCTCAGCCCTTCTGCAGACCCCCTGCTTCCTCAACACCACCTGCCTCTCCAGCTATTGTCCACATCTGGCCTCCATGCTGTTTGGAGTGGAGAATTTGAGATTCACCACCCTCTGAGAAAAAGAATATGCAAGCACGTCTGTTTTAAATGACCTGACTCTTAGTCTGAAACAAAGCCCCTCATTCAGCACACATACAAAATTCCACAATTACAAAATTTAAATTGATGATTGTTGGAATCAATGTTGTGTAATAATAGATAAAATATAAAGTGGTAAATTTTTTTTACAGGCATGATCATGAACGTGTAGATTTATGAGGATGCTGCCAGGAATAGAGCATTTGAATTATGGGGAAAGGTTAGATCTTTATTCTCTGGAGCAAAGAGTTCAACATAATTGGTCCACATTCATTTATTTCCAAACAATACAGGCCCAACCTATTTCGCTTCTCCTCAGTGGACAATCCTACTATCCCACCATTCCAGTTACCTGCAAGACGGTCAGCTGGAACTTGGTCGACTTCTCCGGCCTTTCCCGTGCGCAGGAGGGCCTCCTCGGCTGAGACTTCTGGGCCTTTCCGTTCCCAAGGTCACTGCCGTTGGAGACTTCTTTAACCGCGTCAGGAGTCCCACTGAAAATGCAGAACTGTTGTAAGTACGTCTCCAAGAGGAAAAGCCAGCAACACTGAACTCTTCTGTGGATCATTTATAACGTTACAGCTGAAGTGGGAAGACATCTGTGATAGCCTAGCTGCCAAAGTGGGAGGGGATGCGTGAAGGAGAAAGTGGAGGGGAGGGCAGGTGGAGAAAGTTACAATGCAGAGAAGGAAAGAGGCAGGGGCCCCGGAACCAAAAAGGAGAGGGAATCAGGAACCGGAGAGATCAAACAATAGTGGGACTTTTAGGAGCACTAATAGACAGAGGGATCTTGGGGTGCAAGTCCACATTTCCCTGAAAGTGGCAGGGTGGTAAAGGCAGTGTACGGCATATTTGCCTTCATCTGATGCAACACTGAGCATACAAGTCAGGAAGTATAAAACTTTACTTGGACCATTTGTGGAATACAGTGGATTCTGGTTAATTGGGAAACATCTGGACCAATACATTTGGCCCAACATGTTATCATTTTAGATGATCCGTACTGGGTTCAGTACGTAAGTGCATTTACAAAGAAAGCACGGCAGCGCCTCTGCTTTCTTAGAAGTTTGTGAAGATTTTGGCATTATCTAAAACTTTGACAAACTTCTATAGATGGGTGGTGGAGAGTATATTGACTGGTTATATCACAGCCAGGTACGGAAATACCAATGATCTTGTACAGAAAAGCCTAAAAATAGTAATGGATATGGCCCAGTCCATCATGGATGAGCCCTCTCCTCCGCTAAGTATCTATATGGAGTGCTGTTGCAGGCAAGCAGCATTCAT
Source organism: Mobula hypostoma (assembly GCF_963921235.1). Lineage (NCBI taxonomy): Eukaryota > Metazoa > Chordata > Chondrichthyes > Myliobatiformes > Myliobatidae > Mobula > Mobula hypostoma. The sequence goes on from NC_086124.1 coordinate 27,403,662, forward strand.
GATCAAAGGCCCCCAACATCTCTCATGCTCTCTTCTTGCTGGGGCCATCAGAAAGAAGGTACAGAAGGCTCAGGACTCACACCACCAGGTTCAGAAACAGTTATTACCCCTCAACCATCAGGCTCTTGAATTAGAGGGGATAACTTCACTCAAATTCACTCGCCCCATCACTGAACTGTTCCCACAACTTATGAATTCATTTTCAAGGACTCGATATTTATTGCCTATTTAGTATTATTATTATTATTATTTAATTTTTCCCCTCTTTCTTTTTGTATTTGCAGTTTGTTGTCTGTCCTGTGGGTGCAGTCTTTCATTGAGTCTATTGTGTTTCTTGTTTTTACTGTGATTGCCTGCAAGAAAATGAATCTCGGGGTTGTATGTGGTTACATATATGTACCACCTGTAATCCGGTTCCTTTGATAATTTGGCACTGATTTAAAATTTTCCGCGCAACTGTAATTTCAAATTTCCTGGGCCACTGTACCAATCTGCTGTGCATTGTTTTGGTTGCGCTAGATCTGTTCACGTGTTGGCCCGCTCTTGTAAGCACAGACAGGCGATTCCTGCTTGTTTTCCTGCATTTATTAACATCATTTGCATGAGGTGCAACCGCCTGGCACCCACCAGCCGGCAGGGGAGCTGGCACTGCCTTCTTGCCCACCTGCCGGCAGTCGCGCACTGTCCTCTGGCGTCGCCTGGCTGGTGCTCCATTCTTTTCTGCCTACGACCTCAGATCAGAAGTGGCAACCCGCTGAATTTAAGCATATTACTAAGCGGAGGAAAAGAAACTAATGAGGATTCCCTCAAAAACTGCGAGTGAAGAGGGAAGAGCCCAGCGCCCAATCCCCGGCTGCCTGGCGGTCGCGTGAAATGTGGTGTATAGAAGACCTTTCTCCGACTTCTACTTCTGCTCACCCAGATGTGCTGCCACCAACATCAACAGTTTTTGAAGAAACTGTTGTGCCAGTTTCAGCACCAGTTCCTGATGCTTCACTCATTTTTCAAGATGAAGATGTTGATGATCCTGACAACCCCACACTTGCAGACATGTAACTTTGCCTGAAGGTATATTAAACGTCTCACTTTAGAAGCAGAAGTGCTCAACCGTTCTGTATGAGTTAATTTCTATACATTTACCTGTTCCCTTTATTTTATCTGTGCCTGTACAGTATATTAATTTCTTAAAATTTCACTTGCTACTCATTTAATATTCCTGTTTCATTATTATCTAACTTGTACTGATTTACATGATATTTTAAAGGTATGATGAGGCAGTTAGTTATTGCTTAATGTGATCCTTCTGTAGTTCGGCATTTTCACTAATCCGCCACTCCTCAGGTGCTGGATTATAGGTCGACCTGTACTTTGATAATAAATTTATTTTGTACTTTGAATTAAGTGGATGCCTCAATTAGCCTAAGTTTCATGGAAATAGTTAACAAGGTATAAAAAAGACAAAGTAACTGAGTAACAAATTACATATTTAAATGGAATATTGAACAAATTGGAATACTACCAATATAACTACAGTATTATAAAACTGTGCATTAGTTCCAAATAATTATTGATAGAGGAGTTCATCCAGTGTATGCTGCTGTGTTCTTTCGATCCACTGTAAATGAACAAGCTCAGTGCAGACACCTGGTGCAGTTCCTAGACTGCTTTCATTACCTTCCTGCATGAAGTAGTGTCAAAAATTACTGCTTTTTCATCTGACATCGGTCAGCCTAAATGAGTAACATAACACAAGCATATGCAACTGACGCTATTAAAAATCAGTTTGCTCTAAGCATGGTGCAGTGTCTAATGGCCATAGAAGTACACACGACCGGCACTAGTTAGAAACTGTTCGGCAACAGTCTCCTGTCTCAATTAAGTGGTATAACGTCCCAAAATAAATGCAGGAAATCCCAGCTAGTTTCTTCAATAGTTTTCATTCTTCAAGAGTTGTTTCAAATAAGCGGATGCCCCAATTAACTGATGGCCAATTAACTGGAATCCACTGTAATGTGCAGAGTTTAGGTTCTTACAGGAAGGATGTGAAGGCTTTGGGGAGGGTTCATTCAGCAGGATTAGAGAGTACCATCTAAAAAGAAGTTGGACAAAGCCAGATTTCTTATTCTTGGAAGACCTGATATAAATATACAGGACTATGAGAGTCACAGATAGGGTAGAGTATCAGTCTTTATCCCCTGGGCTGGATATTCCAAATGCTAGCGAGTATAGGTTTAATATAGAACAGTCCAGCACAGTACAGACCCTTTGACATATAATGTTGTACTGACATTTTAACGTACTCTAAGATCAATCTAACCCATCTCTCCTACATAGCCCTCTATTTTTCTATCATCCATGTGCCTAACAGTCTCTATGCCCCTCATGTACCTGCCTCTGCAACCACCCCAGCAACATGTTCCATGTACCCACCACTCTGTGTAAAAATCCTGGCTCTGACATCCCCTTACACTTTACTTTAATCACCGTAAAATTATGTCCCCTCGTATTAGCCATTTCCACCCTGGGGAAAAAAAAATCTCTGGCTATCCACTTGATCTATGCCTCTTATCATCTTAAACACCTCTTACTAAGTCACCTCTCATCCTCCTTTGCCCCAAAAGGAAAAGCCCTAACTCGCTCAACCTTCCCTCATAAGACATGGCCCAGCACCACCAGATTGAGGAACAGTTATTACCCCTCAACCATCAGGCTCTTGAACCAGTGGAGATAAATTCACTCACCCTATCACAGAACTGTTCTCACAACCTATACACTCACTTTCAAGGACTTGTCGTCTCATGCTATTGATATTTATTGCTTACTTATTATTGTTATTTTTTTTTCTTTTGTATTTGCAGTGTGTTAACCCTTGCACATTGCTTGTATGTCTGTCCTGTTGGGTGCAGTCTTTCACTGATTCTATTGTGTTTCTTGTATTTACTGTGTATACCCGTAAGAAAATGAATCTCAGGGTTGTTTATGATGACATATATGTAAATAATAAATTCATTTTGAACTTTGAGCTCTAGTCCAAGCAGCATCCTGGTAAATCTCCTCTAAAACTTCCACATCCTTCCTATAATGAGGTGACCAGAACAGAACACAATACTCCAAGCATGGTCTAACCAGGGTTTTATAGAGCTGCAACATTACCTTGCGACTCTGAACTCAACTCTCCTGGCTAATGAAGGCCAACACACCAAACACCTTCTTAACCACCCCTCAAATTCCCCGAAAATTTTGAGTGACCTACAGATGTTTAAGGTGGGAGGAGGTAGATTTTTGAAAAGCACAGAGTGTAGGCAGGTGAAGCAGGCATGACGATGAAGTTTAAGAGGTATTTAGACAGACATATAAACAGGCAGCGAGTGAGGGGCATGGACCATTCATGGGACGATGGGATTCATTCAGATTAGCCTCATGTTCGGCATAGGCATGGTGGGTCAAAGAGTCTGCTCCTGTGCTGTACTGGTGTTGGGACCCAGGAGAAGCGGGTAAGAGATGGGGACGTGGGGAGAGAGAAGAAGACAAGGGGAATTCCCAGCTCGCTGGTACAGTCCGCTTAAGGAGCTCGCCAACCCTTCACATACAGCAGTCTGGACTCAACTGCATTTATCATACCAACTGGGAAGGGGGTTATTGCCAGTAGCTTGAACAGTAACCCTACCTCTGGTTATCCTGCATCTGTCTCGCGGGCCTCTGGGAATCCGGAACCACCGGCTGGGTCAGGGGCTGCAAATTGACAGCAAAACACATGTTAGCATTCTGTATCATTGAACCTGTTAGAAACAAATCACTGCTTAGATGCACAAAAACTGTACAATGGCCTCCACACCACTCCTGGCAGTGCGTTTCACACACCTACCACTCTGTACAAAGCCTACTTCTGACATCCCACTCTATAATCTCCCCCAAGCACCTTAAAGTTATGCCCCTTTTAATAGCCATTTCCAGCCTGGGGAAAAGTCTCTGACTGTCCGCTCGATCTATGCTTCTTACCTTCTATACTTGCATCAAGGTCCCTCTTATCCACCTTTGCTCCAGAGAGAATCCTTGTAAGACATGCTCTCCAGTCCAAGCAGCATCTGGGTAAATCTCCTCAGCACCCTCTCTAAAGCTTCTCCTGCAGATTTCCTGCTCCCTCAACTGACCAGTCCCATGACACCACCCCACCACGACCAACGCTGAGCTTTGGTGCTTACTCACCGCAGTTGTCTGCTGGTATCCAGCCACGGCCTGCTGCTGCGGCTGAGGGAGTCCTACTGAAGGGTGGTGCGACTCCACGCTGGAACCCGAGGAGACCTGTGGCGCACATGTGCCAGGCTCTGCCGCAGAGGCAACTGCGGTGATGAAACCCACGCCTCCCTGAGTCTCAGAGCACATGGCAGAGGGTGGGTTGCTGTCTGACACACTGTCAACTGCAGGATGATGATTCAGTGGGGAGGGGGGTTGGAGAGGAGGGGAGGGGGTCAGAGAGGGTGGAAGGGGGGGAAGGGGGGAAGAGGGAAGGGGAAGGGGAAGGGGAAAGGGAAGAGTGGGGAAGAGGGGGGAAGAGAGGGGGAAGAGAGGGGGAGGTGGGGGTGAAGGGGGAGGGGGAGAAGAAAAGAGGCTATATTAGAACATATGGTATTGTCTCACCCAAACACAGCCTGCAATTACTGAAGATTCCCCTCTTGTCGATTAGGCAACTAATCTAATCTCTTGCAAAGAGTCTAACAGATTTCTACAGATGTACCAGGACGAGCATTCTGACTGGTTGTATCACTGCATGGAATGAAGGCTCCAATGTATAGGATCACAGGAGTCTGCAGAAGTCAATTAGCTAGCTCCTTCATGGGTACAGCCCTCCCTGCTGTCGAGGACATCTTCAGGAGGCAGTGCCTCAAGACGACAGCTTCCATTACTGAGAGCCATCACTATCTGGGACATGCTCTCTTCTCATCACTACCATCAGTCAATAATTCAGGTACAGCTTCTTCCTCTCTGCCATCAGATTTCTGGATGGTCCAATGTGAGATTAGCTTTATGTGTACATCGAAACATACAGTGAATGTGCTGTTGCGTCAACGACCAACACAATCTGAGGATGTGCTGGGGGCACATAGGTGTTGCCATGCGTGTCCACAATTTACCAACCCTAACCTGTACGTCTTTGGAACATGGGAGGAAACCCATGCCGTCACGCGAGTATGAGCCAATTCCTTATAGACAGCGGTGGGAATTGGACTCCGATTGTTAGCTGCTATGCCAAAGTAACTCATTATTCCACTCTCTTTCTCTCTTTCTACTGTTCTGTTCAGAATTTATAGTAATTGTTATGTTTTTGAACTGGACTGCTGTGACAAAACAATAAATTACATGCCATATGTAAAAGTCAGAAATAACAAATATAATTCTGCCCACAAGATGACAGCCAGGCCATCCCCTCACTTGTTTCCCTGTACCGTACTCTTTGGCTGGCCCACCAGCTCCCCAAGCACACCTGGAGTAGGATTGCCAACTGTCCCGTATTAGCTGGGACATCCCGTATATTGGGCTAAATTGGTTTGTCCCATTCGGGACCGCCCTTGTCCCGTATTTCCCTTGCTAAGGTAGAGAGTTCATATGAAACCGTTTGTACGCCGAAATGGCAGAAAGCGAAGAAGCAATTGCCATTAATTTATATGGGAAAAATTTTTGAGCGTTCCCAGACCCAAAAAATAACCTATCAAATCATACCAAATAACACATAAAACCTAAAGTAACACTAGCATATAGTACAAGCAGGAATGATATGATAAATACACAGCCTCTATAAAGTAGAAATAATGTATGTACAGTGTAGTTTCACTCAGACAGAATCGGGAAGATTAAGCCAAAACCGATTTGTAGGAAAAAAAATTGGCACATACATGCATGCGCACGTCACGTATGTGCACGTCACACATGCGCACACAGGTGCCCGCGCAAGGCTTCATGGTCATGGTAGTCTTTCTCGGGGTAAACACAAGTGTCCCGTACTTGTCTGGGAGTGAGAAAGTTGGCAACCCTAACCTGGAGTATGATGAAACCTATCTGAATGACACTGGGACGTGGGAGGAAAGTGGAGCACTCGGGATTGTGGCCGGGGGTGGGAGAAGCTACATAGTCACTAGAATGTGCAAACTCCACACATACTCTCACACTCAGAGGGAGACACCATTGAAACGGGCTGCCACGGGTGGTGACAGGGCAGACACAATAGAGGCATTTAATAGGCTTTTAGATAGACATGTGAATATACGAAGAATGGAGAGACATGGATCCTGTGCAGGCGGAGGGGATCAGAATCATATAAAAATATTACCATACATGAAATACAAATATATAAAACATAAAAAAGAGCAAAATAGTCAGGTAATGCTCAGAAATCTGACGCCAGAGGAGAAGCAGTTCAGAAAATGCTGAGTGCGAGTCCTCAGTCTCCCGTGCCTCCACCACCCCCCACCCAACGGTAATACAGAAAGGAAGGGGGCACAGCTCTGGATGGTGGAGATCTTTAAACTTTTAAGAGATACAGCACAGTAACAGGCCCCTCCGGCCCAACGAGCCCACGCCACATAATTGCACCCACGGACCAATTAACCTACTGACCGATATGTCTGGAATGTGGGGGGGATCCGAAGCAGCCGGAGGAAATCCACACGGACACAGGGAGAAATACAGACTGCTTACAGATAGCAGCAGGAATTGACGCCAGATCACTGACACAGTAATAGTGTTACACCAGCCATGTCACCCTCCTCCCTCTGCGATGAGTTTAATTTGGCATCACGGACGGTAAAGACAGAGTGGGCTGAAGGGCCTATTCCTGTTTGTCATCTATATCAACAATGTAGCAAACTAGATCAACAGAGCTGCCGATGACATCAAGACGGGGTGGGGGGGGGGGTTGCAGTGGATAGCAAGGAAGATTATCAAAACTTCTAGCCGGAAAAATGAGCAGAAAAATGGCAAATAGTCGACTGTACCTCTTCCTATAGGTGCTGCCTGGCCTGCAGCGTTCACCAGCAATTTTTGTGTGTTGCATAAATAGAATTTAATGCAGACAAGAGTAAGGTGTTGCACTTTGGGAGGACCAACCAGGGTAGGTCTTACACAGTGAATGGTAGGGTACTGAAAGTGCAGCAAAGAAGTATCTGGGAACACAGATCCATAATTTCTCGAAAGTGGCATCACAGGTAGATAGAGTCATTAAAAAAAAACATTTGACACATTAGCCTTCATAAATGAAGTCACTGAGTACAGGAGCTAGGATGTTACGTCGAAGTTGCCCAAGATGTAGTGAGAACTAATTTGGATATTGTGTGTAGTTCTGGTCATCTACCTACAGGAAAGATATCAATAAGGCTGAAAGAGTGTAGAGCTAATTTATAGGAATGTTACCGGGACTTGAGAACCTGAGTTATGGGGAAAGGGTAAATAAGTTAGGACTTAACTCCCTGGAGCACAGGAGAATAAGATTTGATAAGAGATTTACAAAATTATGAGGGGTATAGACAGGGTAAGTGTAAGCAGGCTTTTCCACTGAGTTTGGGCAAGACTAGAAATCGGGACCATAGGTTGAGGGTGAAAGGTGAAAGACTTGAGGGGAATTTCTTCAGTCAGAGGGTGGTGCGAGTGTGGAATGAGATCCCAGTGGGAGAGGCAGATGCTTGATGTAACATTTAAGAGACGTTGGATAAGTACAAGGATGGGAGGGGTGTGGAGGGTTATGGTCCGGGTGCAGTTTGCTGGAACTAGGCAGTGTAACAGTTTGGCACAGACTAGAGGCCGAAGGGCCTTTTGCTCTATGGGTGTGTGGGTGCGTGTAGGACGTGCGTGGGGGGGGGGCAGGTGTGTGAGGCGTGTGTATATATACACACACGTGTACAACAGATGAAGTCAAGGTAGTGAGTAGTACACAAGAGCTGTTTGTACAAGAGCACAGTCCAGGTACGGGTTGATGCAAAACAGATGGGCTGAAGGGTCTGTTCCATGCTACTTAACAACTGAATCATTAACCCGCTTCCCACGGATGCTGCCAGGTTTTGCCCTGTGTGTTTCTAGAGGGGAGGACTACTCTGGTGAAAGCAGGAGGAGAACGGTCGGATAGCGCCAGGGGAACGGGACTGGACAATGCTGGGGGAGCAGGGAGAGGTGGGAGACGGAGCGGGAGGAGGTGGAAGCTTACCTGAAGCAGTGTTGGCGAGCAGCTTACTCTGCAGCACATGCTGGTCGACCTCTGGGTCCTCGGACTCGGGCAGGTGGTGGTGCCAGCCGGCGGCAGCCGGGGGCGGCAGCTGCTCCGGCTGAGGGCGCAGCTTCTCCTGCTCCTCGACCTCGCGGATCTGCTGCGTCCTCTGGCGCTTCCGCTTGATGAAGGAGACCCGGTCGCGGATGGACTTGCACAGCAGCTTGGAGTCGCTCTCGTGGAAAAAGCCCGATCGGACCTGGAACCACCAAACGTGCTGCAGGTCAGTGGAGGTGGCAAACGGCAGTGACGATTGTCTCCGCAGCCCCCCACCTCAGCCCACAGGGAACAGACAGAAGCTGCATTAGCACCCCAAAGGTGCTAGACTCAGAGACACGCACACAGGGAGACACACAAACATGCAGTCAGCAAGATACACAAGAAAAACAGAGGGAGAGAGAAAAACACACACGTGTGTAAGCACTTGCGCACACATGCACGCAGGGAGACATTCAGGGAGACAACACAAGGAGGCACAGGCAAACACAGTAACACACACTAGTGCGGAGGGAGACGTGCACACTGAGATCACACACACACACACACACACACACACACACACACACACACACACAGACACACACACAGGGAGACACACAGAGGGTTTGCGACCCGTTAAGCACTTGCCATCTCCTGTGCCACCTCCTCAGGGGTGTCCTGCTCCAGGTCGAAGCTGAACTCCAGCGCCTCGTTGTCCTTGTGCTTGCCTTTCAGCTTCTTGGGGTCTTCCACCCAGATGCGCAGGGCGAGCGAGGAGTCCTGCCTAGTGTCCTCTTTAGCCAGTTCGATCCGCAGGCCCGTGTCCTCGGCAAAGAAGGCGTAGCTCAGGAGGTCCTTTATGGCAAGCCTGTGCAAAGGTGATCAGAGGTTAGGCCATGCTCCTTGAATCTCTGGAGGACCAGGTTTGAGGTGTGGGGAGGACTCTAGACTGCACACTTTTGCTTCAGAATCAGAATCAGGTTTATATCACTATAATATGTTGTGTTTTGCAGCAGCAGTACAGAGCAATACATTAAAATTATTACTATATTACAATAATATATACAAAATATATAAATATTGCAAACTACAGTAGGTAGACTGGACCAGTAGATATTTATACTGCAGCAGTACAGTGCAATACATAAAAATACTATAATTGACCATAAAAAGTACAAATCTGTAGCCACTTTATTAGATATACCTGTGCACAACCCGCTCGTTAATGCAAACATCTAATCAGACAATCATGTGGCTACAACTCAATGCATAAAAGCACGCAGACATGTGAAGAGGTTCAGTTATTCAGACCAAACATCAGAATGGGGAAGAAATTTGATCAAAGTGACTTTGACTGTGGAACGATTGTTGGTGCCAGGCAACAGAAACTGCTGGTCTGCTGGGATTTTCATGCTTAAAAGAGATTATAGGGGATAGTGCAAAAAACTTTTAAAAAGCATCTGGTCAGCGGTAGTTGTGTGTGTGAAAACGCCTTGTTAATGGGAGATCAGAGGAGAATGGCCAGCCTGGTTCAATCTGACAGGAAGGCGACAGTAACTCAAATAACCACCCGTTACATCAGTGGTGTGCAGTGGCACATCGAACCTTGAAGTTTATGGGCTACAGCAGCAGAAGACCACGCCAGGTTCCAATAAAGTGGCCACTGAGTGCACATATTAAAAATGAAATGTCGTGCAAAAAGAGTAAAAATAGTGAGGTCGTGTTCATGGGTTTATTGTCCATTGAAAAATCTGATGGTGGAGGGGAAGAAGTCTTTCCTGAAACATTGAGTGTGGGTCTTCAGGCTCCTGTACCTCCTCCCTGATGGTAGTAATGAGAGAGGGCACGTCCCTGATGGTGACAGTCCTCAATGTTGGATGCTGCCCTCTTGAGGCATCACTGGTTGGGGAAGCTAGTGCCTATTATGAAGCTGGCTGACTCTACAACCCTCAGCAGCATTTTCCAGTCTTGTGCATTGGCACCTCCATACCAGACGGTGGTGCAACCAATCAAAATGCTCTCTACCTTGCATCAGTGGAAATTCGCTTGAGTTGTTGCTGACATAAAAGTTTGGGGAAACACCTTTACTTCTGAACTTCTGTATGAACAGTGTTCAGTTGGGGATTGTTTGGTTCCAAATTCTTCTCAGATAGTATCTTGACTATGAAACAATGTCTATTTTTCACCTATACATTAATATTCTAGTAAACCCTACCTAACAGATTGGAAATACCTGCACCACGGTACAAGAACGTAAGAAACAGGAGGAGGAGTAGGCCATCTGGCCCGTTGAGCCTGCTCTACCATTCAATAAGATTATGGCTGATCTGACCATGGAATCCTTTCCACCTACCTGCCTTTTCCCCATAACCCTTAATTCCTCTACAATGCCAAAATCTATCCAACCTTGTCTTAAATATATTTACTGCGGTAGCCTCCATTGCTTCATTGGGCAGAGAAATCCACAAATTCACCACTCTTTGGGAAAAGCAGTTCCTCCTCATCTCCGTCCTAAATTTACTCCCCCAAACCTTGAAGCTATGCCCCTTAGTTCTAGTCTCACCTAGCGGTGGAAACAACTTTCCTGCCTCCATCTTATCTACCCCTTTCATAATTTTATATGTTTCTATAAGATTTTCTCTCATACTTCTGAATTCCAGCGAGTATAGTCCCAGGCAACTCAATCTCTCCTCGTAATCCAACCCTCTTATTTATGGAATCAACCTGGTGAACCTCCTCTGCACTGCCTCCAAAACCAGTCTATCCTTCCTCAAAAAAAGAGACCAGAACTGCACGCAGTACTCCAGATGCGGCCTCACCAGTACCCTATACAGTTGCAGCATAATCTCCCTGCTCTTAAATTCAATCCCTCTAGCAATGAAGGCCAACATCCCATTTGCCTTCTTGTTAGATTGCTGCACCTGCAAACCAATCTTTTGTGATTCACGCACAAGACTCCCAAGTCCCTCTGCACAGCAGCATACTGCAATCTGTTACCATTTAAACTGTAATCTGATCTGCCATTTTTCCTTCCAATGTGGATGACCTTACATTTACCAACATTGTACTCCATCTGCCAGACCCTTGACCACTCAGTTAACCTATCTATATCTCTCTGCAGACTCTGTATCCTTGGCACAATTTGCTTTTCCACTCAATTTAATGTCATCAGCAAACTTAGATACACTACACTTGGTCCCTTGATGCAGATGGTTAATGTATATTGTGAACAGTTGTGGGCCCAGCACCAACCCCTGCGGCACACCACTCACCACTGATCGCCAACCAGAGTAACACCCATGTATCCCAACTGTCTGCTTTCTATTGGTTAACCAGTCCTCTATCCATGCTAATACATCACCCCCAACTCTATGCATGCTTATCTGATGGGTAAGTCTTTTATGTGGTACCTTTTTGAACACCTTCTGGAAATCAAAGTAAATAACATCCATTTGTTCCCCTCTACCCACTGCACTTAATATTGACGCATCCTAACTGGACGGATCAGGGCTTAGTACAGCAACTCCCCTGCCCATGGCAACAAGATACTGCAGAGATTTGGATGCAGCCCAGCGCCTCATGGAAACCAACCTCCCATCCACGGACTCCTCACTGCCTCGATAAAATAACCACATAATCAAAAAGCCCAACCACTCCGAACATTCTCTCATTCCGCCTCCTCCCACTGGGCAGAAGATACAAGCTATAAAAGCCTGAAAGCACACACCACCAGGCTTAAGGACAGCTTCGATCCTGATGTCATAAGACTAGTGCACTACTACAATAAGATGGACTCTTGTCCTCACAACCTATGTTCTTGCACATTATTGTCTGCCTGCACTGCACTCTCTCTCTGTAAACTTAACACTTTATTCTGCTTTCTTTTACAGCACTGTAATAGGCTCTTCTAGCCCAACAAGCCTGTGCTGCCCAACTACACCCAAGTGACCAATTAAACTACTGACAAATTAGTGTTTGAAACGTGGGAGAGAACCAGTCCATCCGGAGGAGAAACCCATTCTATTAGAACAGAGATGAGGAGGAATTTCTTTAGCCAGAGGGTGGCAAATCTATGGAATTTGTTGCAACAGGTGGCTGTGGAGGCCCAGTCATTGGGCATATTTACAGTGGAGGTTGATAGGCTTGTGGTTTACCAAGGAATCAGAGGTTATGGGGAGAAGGCAAGAGAATGGGGTTGAGAAGGAAAATAAGTGATGGAATGGCAGAGCAGACACAATGGGCCAAATGGCCTAATTCTGCTCCTAATGGTCACCTGTTTGGCTTCGGAACAGCCCACGCAGCATTGTTACCTGGATAACTTTCCCCAAGCAGTAAGGCTGATCAACACTTCCACCTACTAACCCACCCCTCCATACCCCAATCACCACTACTTTATCATTTCATGTCAGTCAACTTACATACAGACACTCCTGTGCCTAGCGTCCCTTTATGGACAACCAATCAATCAATCTATGTACATAAGCTAATATATATATATTTATTGCGTTTTAAAATTTTTATTGTGTTCTGTAGACGTTAGGTGGAGAGCATATTGATTAGTTGCATCACAACCTGGTATGGAAACACCAATGCCCTTGAATGGAAAATCCTACAGAAAGAAGAGGCTATGGCCTAGTCCATCACAGGTAAACCCCTCTCCACCAGTGAGGGCATCTACACGGAGTGCTTCACAGGAAAGCAGCATTCATCATCAAGGACTCCCACCTCCCGCCCATGCTCTCTTCTCACTGCTGCCATCGGGAAGCAGCTTCAGGACTCGTACCACTAGGTTCAGGAACAGTTATTACCCCTCAACAATCATGACCTTGAACCAGAGGGGATAACCTTAATCGTTCCATCACTTCAACCATTCCCACAACCTATGGACTCACTTTCAAGGATTCTTCATCTCATGCTTTCGATATTTATTGCTTATTTATTATTATTTCTTTTCTTTTCTGCACTGTCGGGTGCATTCTTTACTGATTCTATTATGTTTCTTGGATTTACTGAGGATGGCTGGAAGCAAATGAATCTCAGGGTTATTTATGGTGACATATATGCACTTTGATAATAATTAACTTTAAACTTTGGACTTTCATCTTATTGCTTTTTTCTGTGCTGTATCGGATCTGGAGTAACAATTACTTTGTTCTCCTTTACACTTATGTACTGGAAATGACATTAAGCAATCTTGATTTTGAATAAGCTGCTATGATGTTTTTGCTTGCAGTTTCAACTAATTTCTTCCCCGTTTCCTCACTGCAACTCTGTCATGGAGAGCCCTTGTTGCTTGCCCAGCCCCATCTGTAAAACCCACCTTTCCGACTTGTTCTGTCGGATGCATCCTTCGATGATTTCCTTGATCTCGGGGTCGCTCACCTTATTGAAGCTTGCCGGTTTAATGCCCTAGGAGCAGGAACACAAGGGCAGATTTTACAAAAGCAGCCCCAGCAAAGAGCAGATAGAAAGTAACACTCTCCAATGTCCTCCCCTGACGCCAGCACCACTGCAGTGTAGAACTTACCATGTACGAGAACGCTGGACAGAAATGAGCCCCTTTAACTCAACTTTAATGCCATATTTAAGTTTGCTGACGCCACCTCTATTGTTGTCCGAAGCAGCATGTAGGAGGAAGATTCAAAATTTGGCTGAATGGTGCCATAACAACCTCTCTCACAACATCAGCAAACCCAAACAGCTGATTATTGACTACAGGAGGGGGAAAATAGAGGTCCATGAGCCAGTTCTCAAAAGGGAATCTGAGGTGGAGAGGACTGGTAACTTTACATTCCTTGGTCTTATCATATCAAGGGATCTGAGCCGTGATCAGCACACTAATGCCATAAGGAAGCACAGCAGCGCCTTTACTTTTTTAGGAGTTTGAATAGATTCAGAATGACATCAAAATTTTGACAAACTTCTACAGATGTAGAGTGGAGAGTATCCTGACTGGTTGCACCACAGCCTGGTATGGAAACACTAATGCCCAAGAAAGGAAAGGCCAACTATAGGTAGTGGATATAGTCCAGTCCACCACCACAGGAAAAGCTCTCCCTGTCATTAAGCACATTTACAAGGAGTGCTGCTACAAGAAAGCGGAATCCATCATCAAAGAGCCCAGCAACCAGCCCATGCTCTCTTCTCACTACTACCATTGGGCAGGAGGTACAGGAGCCTTAGGTCCCACACCACCAGGTTCAGAAACAGTTATCACCCTTCAACTGTGAGGCTCCTGAACCAGTGTGGATAACTTCACTCACCTCAACTCTAAATTGATCACTGAACACAACCAATGGACTCACTATTAAGGACTTAATTAATTAATCAAGCAATCACATAAGTAAATTATCATTTAATCAATTAATTAATATTTGCACAGTTTTGTTTCTTTTCACATTGACCATTTGTCCACCTTTGCTTGTGTAGTTTTTTATTGATTCTGTTGTAGTTCTTTGTTGTGAAAGCCTTTAAGAAAATGAATCTCAGGGTACTCTATAGCAGCGGTCCCCAACCACTGGGCCGTAGAGCATGTGCTACCGGGCTGTGAATAAATGATATGAGTCAGCTGCACCTTTCCTCATTCCCTGTCATGCACTGTTGAACTTGAACATAGGGTTGCCAACTGTCCCATATTTGCCGGGACATCCCGTATATTGGGCTAAATTGGTTTGTCCCATATGGGACTGCCCTTGTCCCGTATTTCCCCCGCTAAGGTAGAGCGTTCCTATGAAACCTTTCGTGCCGAAATGGCGTAAAGCGAAGAAGCGATTACCATCAATTTATATGGGAAAATTTTTTGAGTGTTTCCAGACCCAAAAAATAACCTACCAAATCATACCAAATAACACATAAAACCGAAAATAACACTAACATATAGTAAAAGCAGGAATGATATGATAAATACACAGTCTATAAAAAGTAGAAATAATGTATGTACAGTATAGTCGAGAAGATGAAGGCAAAACCGATTTGTGGAAAAAATCGGCACGTACGCGCATGCACACACAGGTGCCCGCGCAAGGTTTCATGGTAATGGTAGTCTATCCTAGGGTAAAGTGTCCCAGGATTTGACTGCTACTTTTGTCCCTTATTTGGGAGTGAGAAAGTTGGCAAACCTAATTGTAAAAGAAATGTTGAGGTGAGTTTAACCCTACTTGAACACCACCCCCCCCCCCCCCCCGTCGGCCGGTCCGCAAGAATATTGTCAATATTAAACCGGTCCGCAGTGCAAAAAAAGTTGGGGACCCCTGTTCTATAGTGACACTACGTACTTGGATAATAAATTTACTTTGACCTTTAGTGGCATGGGGTGCTGTTCATGTCTATTCAAGCAACAAATAAATAGGCCTACTGAGTCTGTGAGCGTAGCGGTTGGCATAACACTTTACACTAGCACATTCATTATCAGGTGGCCAAACCAGACGAGTG
Organism: Mobula hypostoma; assembly: GCF_963921235.1. Classification (NCBI taxonomy): domain Eukaryota; kingdom Metazoa; phylum Chordata; class Chondrichthyes; order Myliobatiformes; family Myliobatidae; genus Mobula; species Mobula hypostoma. The sequence continues at coordinate 27,419,323 of NC_086124.1, forward strand.
AGTATTTGCTGCAGAACATTGAACAATACAGTACTGGGCAGGACATTTAGCCCACAATACTGTGCTAACCTAATGCTGTTTAATACTAAATGCCTTCATCCTGTGTACCATTCATATTCCTCCATTCCTCTCATATTCATGCATCATCATCACTGTATGTGCCATGTTGTATGACGAAGCGATCATGCTCTTTCTATGATGGTTCTTGGCAAATTTTCTACAAAAGTGGTTTGCCATTGCCTTCTTCTGGGCAATGTCCTTACAAGACGGGTGACCACAGCTATTACCAGCTCTTGTGAGATAGTCTGCGGGGAGTCAGTGGTCACATAACCAGGACTCGCGACATGCACCGACTGCTCGCACGGCCATCCGCCACCTTCTCCCATGGCTTCACTTGACCCTGATCGGGGGTGGAGGGGCTAAGCAGGTGCTATATCCTGCCCGAGGGTGACCAGCAGGCTAGACAGAAGGAACGCCTTACATTTCCTTTGGTAAAAATGTCCACCCCCACCACCCATTATTCACATGTCTGTCTAAAAGCCTGCTTCTACTTAGTAATCCATTCCAGGCATCGACCAAACTTTGCATTAAAAAATCGCTTTGCTTTTAAACTTCTCTCCTCTAACCTTAAAAGCACGTCGTGCACGTTGAGAGACAGGCTCAGCAAAGGTCACTGGGGGGCTTGAGATTTGCTTTCGAATAACTAAGGGTGTTTCAAAGTTCAAAGTAAATTTGCTATGAATGTACGTACAGTACTGTGCAAAAGTCTTAGGCACATATATATATATCGATAGCGTGCCTAAGAATTTTGCACAGTACTGTAGTAATTTTATGTATTGCACTGTACTGCTGCTACAAAAAAACAAATTTCATGACATACATGAGGATGATAAACCTGATTCTGATATGGGTCTCTATTGTGGACTGACAGTGGGAAGGGGGCAGGGAGAGGGGAATCATGGTTGAGAAAAAGGGAAGGGAGTGGAAAGCACCAGAGAGACATTCTGTAATGATCAACAAAACCAATTGTTTGGAATCAAATGATCTTGACTGGTGCCTCAAAGTTGGGTGTGTCTGCACACCCGCCACCCCCAACCTGTCCCTCCTTCTCCGCCACCTGTCCACACCCCTACTGCAGGCTCCACCCTAGCCATTCCCAACATCCTTTGCTCCCGCGAGATTGACAAACTCACTCTCCGCACCACATTAACAAATACAGTACTGTGCAACTCTTAACCACTCTAACTATATGTGTGTGCCTAAGACATTTGCACAGTACTATATATGTCACCATATACTACCTTGAGATTGATTTTCTTGCAGATATTCACAGTAGAAAAGAGAAATACAAAAGAATCAATGAAAAACTACACACAAAGACTGACAAATAATCAATGTGCAAAACACAACATACTATGCAAATTAAAAAGTAAATTAGTAGTAACAATACTGAGAACATGAGTTGTAGAGTCCTTCAAGGTGAATCGGTAGGTTGTGGAATCAGTTCAATGTTGAGGTGAGTGAAGCTATCCATGCTGGTTCAGGAGCCTGAAGGTTGAAGCCTGAACCTGGTGGTGTGGGACTTGAGGCTCCTGTACCTGCTGCCAGATGGCAGCAACGAGAAGAGAGCGTGGCCTGGATGCTGGGAGTGGGGTTGTTAATGATGGATGCTGCTTTCTTGTGGCAGCGCTCCGTCTAAATATGCTCAGTGGTGCAGAGGGCTTTACCTGTGATTGACTGGGCTGTATCCACCATTTTCTATAAACCTTTTCGTTCCTGGGCACTGGTGTTTACATACCAGGCCATGATGCAACTAGTCAGGACACTCTCCACTGCGCATCTATAAAAGCCTGTCAAAGTTTCAGGTGACTTGCTGAATCTTCACAATCTTCTAAGAAAGTAATGATGCTCTCACGCCTCCTTTGTGCTGGTCCCAAGACACTCTCTGATATAATAGCACCAAGGAGTTTAAAGCTACGGATCATCCCTTGATCTTTAAAAACAATGAGAAGGAATCAGACTTACACTGGTTACTTTCCGGTAGATTTGGGCAGCGTTCTGGCATTCGGAGTAGGGGTATTCTGAGGTAGCCATTTCCAGCATGCACATCCCAAAGGCGTAAACGTCGACGGATTCGTCATAATGCTCTTCATACATCTCCGGAGCCATGAATTCTGGAGTTCCTGCCGGGAGAAGGAACAGTGACAGACAAGCTTAATGTGTTGAATTTGTTAAAGAAAATTTAAATATTTATTGTTCTTGTTTTGGAGATACAGCATGGAATCATGTCCTGGTATGGAAACACCAGAGCCCCTGAAAGGAAAAGGAAAATGTCCAGTCCATCACAGGTAAAGCCTTCCCCACCATTGACCACATCTGCATAGAGCACTGTTGCAGTAAAGCAGCGTCCATCATCAGGCATCCCCAACACCCAGGACATGCTCTCTTCTCACTGGTGCCATCAGGAAGAATGCACAGAAGCCTCAGGACTCACACCACCAGGTTCAGAAACAGTTATTACCCCTCAACCAATGTGGACAACTGCACTCACCTCAACCCTGAACTGATTCCACAACCTATAGACTCATTTTGAAAGACTCTATAACTCATGATCTCTGTATTATTTATATAATTATTAGGGGTCTTTTTTGGCATTTCAACAATGTATTGGCTTTTGCACGTTGGTTCTTTGTCAGTCTTTGCGTGCAGTTTTTCATGGTTTCTACTGTATTTCTTTGTTCTACTGTGAATGCCTGCAATAAAATGAATCTCGGGGTTGTATATGGTGACAAATATGTACTTTGACAATAAGTTTACTTTGAGCTTTGAACAGGCCCATTTGTCTCAATATTACTTAATTGTCACAATATTGTTAATACTACTGTGACAATTAAGTTACAATTATTACAGACTTTTTAAATGAAAAAGGATGTAATAAATAAGTATAAAAATGTTAATTATGAAAAAATACATATTCATGGAGGCATTGAACTACATATTTACCATTATTATCGCTCACAAATCACAGAAGGAAAAAAGTATAAGCAGAGTGAAGCCAGAGCCAACTGACCCCACCGCTTACTATCCAAAGGCTGATGTGTGCATCAGGTCAGCAAGGATTTTAATATGCTTACTTAGGAGCAGCATTAGGCCATTCAGCCCATTGAGTCTGTTCCACCATTCCATCAGGGCTGATTTATTTTCCCTCTCAACCCCATTTTCCTGCCTTCTCCCCATAACCTTTGACACCCGTTACAAATCAAAATCTATCAACTTCCACTTTAAATATACCCAATGACTTGGCCTCCGAAGCTGTCTATGGCAATGAATTCCACAGTTTCACCACTCAATTCCTCCTCATCTCTGTTCTATTCTGAGACTGTGCCCTCTGGTCCTAGATTCTCCCACTATAGGAAACATCCTCTTCACATCCACTCTACCTAGGCCTTTCAATATTCGACAGGCTTCCATGAAATCCACCCCTGCCCCCCACCATTCTTCTAAATTCTAGTGAGTACAAGCCTAGAGCCATCAAACGCTCCTCATACGTTAACCCTTTCATTCCGGGATTATTCTTGCAAACTTCCTCTGGACCCTCTCCAATGCCAGCACGTCCTTTCTAAGATAAGGAGCCCTAAACTGCTCACAATACTCCAAGTGTGACCTGATCAATGCCTTAGTACGGACACTTTACCCCTCAGTATCTGAAGTGAGGAGTAGCAGGTGTGTACCATCTACAGGGAGCACTGCAGCTACTCACCGACACTCCCTAGGCAACTTTTTTGAAACCCACTACCTCTCCCAAGCAGTAGGACAAGGGCCGCAAAGGCAAGGGAACAACACCGCCTGCAAGTTGCCCACCAAGTCACACACTATCCTCACTTGGAAATACAGTGCATTCGGTTACTTGGGTCATTGGTTAATCAGGGCAGCCGCTTACTTGGGAAAACTCAAGAACAAAAACATATTGAGAACATAGCTGGGGTTCTCTTTGTTTATTTGGGAGACTATGCTGCTTAACTGGGGGCAGGAGACTGTTGCCAAACAGTTTCTGAGCGCCACGTGCAAGTTGTGTGGCTGAGCAGTTTTTAAGTAGTGTCACTTGCTTGCTTGTGTCAAAATTTTTGTCACTGATAGTTGGTGAGTAACAAACAACAAGACAATTCAGAACTGTTTTGCTCACTGAGATTTCAAGTGTTCAGGCATGGAGACACCAGAAAACACTAGGAGTGAAAATTAAAGGATTTCACTATCTTAATATGTTAGGAGCACGCAGAACTTGAAGAACAATCATGTTGAGTGCTCCAATTAAAATGGAGGAAATTGTCAAAAGCACTGTTTGAAGTCAATCTAATATCTCACTCGGTGTCTGCGCTGATTTTATTTTATTTTATTCTTTTATAGTCAATCAAAAGAACACGATAGATAAATTCTTCCACTGATAACTATTAGAAGCTAATACACGGTTTTATAGTACTGCAATAATATTGATAGTGCTCTAATTTGCTCTGTAATTAAATAAATAATCTGTTTGATAAATGGTAGCTTGTCTTTTTTTTATACCTTTTTAAATTATTTCCATGAAACTTTGGCTAACTGGAGAAGCTGATTAATTGGGCCAAGATTTCCTGGCCCTGACGTGTCCACTGTATATCAAAGTTCAAAATAAAGTATGTACATGTCACCATATACTACCCTGAGATTCATTTCCTTACAGGAACAAAGATTCATTTCCTTATAGAACAAAGGAATACAATAGAATCAATGAAAAACTACACACAATGACTGTGAAACAACTAACATGCAAAAGACTAACTGTGTAAGTACAAAAAAGGAACGAATAATGATAATAATTAATGAATAAGTGAATAAATAATATTGAGAACATGTAGAGTTCTTGAAAGTGAATCCGTAGGTTGTGGAATCAGTTCAGTGTTGAGGTGAGTGAAGTTATCTACACTAGTTCAGGAGTCTGATGGTTGCAGGGTATTAACTGTTCCTGAACCTGGTGGTGTGGGACCTGAGGCTCCTGTACCTCCTGCCGATGGCAACAGCAAGAATGGATTAGATTATGAGAACACCCAATCCTCTTTTATTGTCATTTAGAAATGCATACATGCATTGAGAAATTATACAATATTTCTTGAGTGATATCACAGAAAACAGGACAAACCAAAGACTAACACTGACAGAACCACATAATTATAACATATAGTTACAGCAGTGCAAAGCAGTACCATAATTTGATGAAGAACAAACCAGGGACACGGTAAAAAAAAGTCTCAAAGTCCCCAGGTCGATTGACTCCTGAGTCCCAGATAGCAGGCGGCAAAAGGGAGAAACTCCCTGCCATAAACCTCCAGGCACCGTCAACTAGCTGATGCCTTGGAAGCAGCCAACCACAGCCGACACTGAGTCCGTCTGTCTGAAAACTTCGAGCCTCCGACCAGCCCCTCCGATACAGCCTCCCGAGCGCCATCCTCTGCCGAGCGCCTTCGACCTAGCCCCGGCCGCTGAAACAAGCAAAGCCGAGGATTCAGGGCCTTCTGCTCCGGAGATTCCGGTTACCACATGGTGGCAGCCGCAGTGAAGCGGGCATTTCAGAAGTTTTCCAGATGTTCCTCCGTACTCTCACATCTGTCTCCATCAAATCAGGATTGTGCACGGTCCCCCACTTAACAGATTACAGATATCATTCATCGGAGAGGCCATGTGCGCTCCGTCGTGCTGCCATCTCCTCCTCCTGGAGGGGTTCTTGATGATGGACATTGCTTTCTTGTGGTAATACCCCCTATGCCATTGCTGGGACAAAATCCTGGCACTCCCTCCCTAATGGCGCTGTGGGCGCACCCACACCTCAACAACAGCAGGAATTCCAAACAGCAGCTCCCCATCACCTTCTCAAGACCCTGGGTAGTTATGGGTGGGCAATTAAATACTCGTTCAGCATGTGAAGCACACATCCCTTAAGCATATAAAAGAAATGAAACAGTCTGGACACCTGGGCTTGTAATTCAAATCCAAAAGTAAGAAACTTCATGACAATGCAGTCACATTGATGTTACTTGGATCTTAGTGAGTCATACTGCTGCCTTAAGAGCGAGAAACAGCCTAATTTCAAATTCCCTTTGACCACGGCAAATACACAATCGAACTAACACACCAAGTTCTGGCGGAACTCAATGGATTAGGCAGCATCTGTGGAGAGAAGTGGACAGTTGACGTTTCAGGCCGAGACCTTACATCAGAACTGGACGAAAGAGGGAAGATGGCTGGAGGAAATGTGAGGTAAAAGGTGGATCTAGATGAGGAGGTGGTGGTAGGCAGATGGAGGGGGAGGAATTGGAATGGCGACAGAAGGGACAGCAGATGACGGAATCTGATAAGGGAGGAAGTTGGGGCATAAGATAGGAGGGAGGGAGGTGGGGAACCTTTGAGTGCTAGGTACATGGAGAGGGAGGGGGAGAAGAGGGGGTGGGATGGGGAATTCTTTCTCTCCAATTAGACTCCACCAGTTCTCTCTGTCACTTCCATGCCCTCTGGTACAGGAGCCTTACACAGCACAAGGTTCAGGAACAGTTATTACCCTATGGCCATGCCATCAGGCTCCCGAACCAATGTGGATAACTTCACTCAACTCAACATTAAATTGATTCCACAGTCTCTGGACTCACTTTCAAGGACTCTACAACTCATCTTTCAGTATTATTTATCATTTTTATTATTATCTAGTTTTTGTATTTCAATAATTTGTCATATTTTGCACTGTGGTTGCTCGTCTGCCTTTGTGTGTGGTTTTTCATTGATTCTATTGTGTTTCTTAGTATTCACTGTGAATGCCCACAAGAAAATGAATCTCAGGATAGTACAGTGGATTCTGGTTAATTGGGCCATCGGCTAATTGCAGCAACCTCATCATGGCAGTAAAGGAGGTCATAGACCGACATGTCGGGATGGGAATGGGGCGTGGAATTGAAATGAGTGGCCACCAGGAAAGCCTGCCTGTTGCAGGTGGAGCGAAGGTGCTCGCAAAGTGATCCCCCATCCACGCTGTGTCTCACCAATACGGAGTAGGCCACACGAAGGACACCAAATACAGTAGATGACCCCACACCCGCACGTGAAGAGTCACCTCACCCAGAAGAACTATTTGAGGCCCTGAATGGTGGTGAGGAACGAGGTGAAATGACTTGTCCTGCTTGCAGGGTTAAGTCCCAGGAGGCAGATCACTGGGGGTGGGGGAAACCAGTGTGTAAGGGAGTCACGGAGAGCGCGATCCCTGCGGAAAACAGAGTGGGGGCGGGTTGTGGAGGGAAAGATGTGGTAGTATCCCATTGAAGATGGCGGAAGTTACAGAGAATGATTTGCTGAACGTGGAGGGTATGGGATCAGTTCCTCCAGCAATTTTGTGTGTTGCCCCAGATTCCGGTGCCTCTGTAAGGTGACCGGTGCAGCACCACAATATAAAAGAGGAAAATACCACCCCACTGCACAAACAGGGATGCTTCTCTGTCAAATGTGTAGCCTTACACACAATACTTTAAACCAGGATCTGATTCTTTTATGTCAGTGCAGGAGAAGGGATCAGGGAGGTTTTCCCAGTATTAAATTTGTCACTGACTAGAAGAAAGATATAAGACTGAAAGGGTACAGAGAAAATTTACAAGACTAGAGGGCCTGAGTTGTAGGGAAAGGTTGAATAGGTTAGGACTTTGTTCCCTGGAGTGTAGAAGAATAAGTGGAGATTTGATAAGAAGTATACAAAATTATGAGGGGTATAGAGAGGTTAACTGTAAGCAGGCTTTTTCCACTGAGGTTGGGTGGGGCTAGAACTAGAGGTCATAGGTTAAGGGTAAAAGGTGAAATGTTTAAGTGGAACCTGAAGGGGGAAGGTCTTCACTCAGAGTGTCGAATGAGCCACCAGTGGAAGTGGTGGATACAGGTTCAATCTCAATATTTAAATTTGGATAAGTACATGGATGAGAGGGGTGTGGAGGGCTATTGTCCAGGTGTAGGTCGATGGGACTAGGCAGAATAAGAGTTCAGCACTGACTAAATGGGCTGAAGGGACTGCTTCTGTGATGTAGTGCTCCATGACTCAAGATAAAGTGAAGCTTGCTTTGCGGAAGCAGTACATTGCAAAGACTTAAAAATGGCATAAATCACAAAAATAAATAGTTCAATTTCAGTCCACACATCAAAGTTGCTGGTGAACGCAGCAGGCCAGGCAGCATCTCTAGGAAGAGGTACAGTCAACGTTTCAGGCTGAGACCCTTCGTCAGGACTAACTGAAGGAAGAGTGAGTAAGGGATTTGAAAGCTGGAGGGGGAGGGGGAGATCCAAAATGATAGGAGAAGACAGGAGGGGGAGGGATGGAGCCAAGAGCTGGACAGGTGATAGGCAAAAGGGGATACGAGAGGATCATGGGACAGGAGGTCTGGGAAGAAAGGTGGGGGAGTGACCCAGAGGATGGGCAAGAGGTATATTCAGAGGGACAGAGGGAGAAAAAGGAGAGTGAGAGAAAGAATGTGTGCATAAAAATGAGTAACAGATGAGGTACGAGGGGGAGGTGGGGCCTTAGCGGAAGTTAGAGAAGTCGATGTTCATGCCATCAGGTTGGAGGCTACCCAGACGGAATATAAGGTGTTGTTCCAACCTGAGTGTGGCTTCATCTTTACAGTAGAGGAGGCCATGGATAGACATGTCAGAATGGGAATGGGATGTGGAATTAAAATGTGTGGCCACTGGGAGATCCTGCTTTCTCTGGCGGACAGAGCGTAGATGTTCAGCAAAGCGGTCTCCCAGTCGACTCACAGGTGAAGTGTTGCCTCACCTGGAAGGACTGTCTGGGGCCCTGAATGGTGGTAAGGGAGGAAGTGTAAGGGCATGTGTAGCACTTGTTCCGCTTACACGGATAAGTGCCAGGAGGGAGATCAGTGGGGAGGAATGGGGGGGACGAATGGACAAGGGAGTTGAGTGGAGCGATCCCTGCAGAATGCAGCGAGAAGGGGGGAGGGAAAGATGTGCTTAGTGGTGGGATTCCGTTGGAGGTGGCGGAAGTTACAGAGAATAATATGTTGGACCCGGAGGCTGGTGGGGTGGTAGGTGAGGACCAGGGGAACCCTATTCCTAGTGGGGTGGCGGGAGGATGGAGTGAGAGCAGATGTACGTGAAATGGGGGAGATGCGTTTAAGAGCAGAGTTAATAGTGGAGGAAGGGAAGTCCCTTTCTTTAAAAAAGGAAGACATCTCCCTCGTCCTAGAATGAAAAGCCTCATACTGAGAGCAGATGCGGCGGAGACGGAGGAATTGCGAGAAGGGGATGGCGTTTTTGCAAGAGACAGGGTGAGAAGAGGAATAGTCCAGATAGCTGCGAGAGTCAGTAGGCTTATAGTAGACATCAGTGGATAAGCTGTCTCCAGAGACAGAGACAGAAAGATCTAGAAAGGGGAGGGAGGTGTCAGAAATGGACCAGGTAAACTTGAGGGCAGGGTGAAAGTTGGAGGCAAAGTCAATAAAGTCAACGAGTTCTGCATGCGTGCAGGAAGCAGCGCCAATGCAGTCGTCGATGTAGCGAAGGAAAAGTGGGGGACAGATACCAGAATAGGCACGCAGGGATCACTCCCTACACAACTCCCTTGTCCATTCGTCCCCCCCATCCCTCCCCACTGATCTCCCTCCTGGCACTTATCCGTGTAAGCGGAACAAGTGCTACACATGCCCTTACACTTCCTCCCTTACCACCATTCAGGGCCCCAAACAGTCCTTCCAGGTGAGGCAACACTTCACCTGTGAGTTGACTGGGGTGATATACTGCGCCTGGTGCTCCCGATGTGGCCTTTTATATATTGGCGAGACCCGACGCAGACTGGGAGACCGCTTTGCTGAACATCTACGCTCTGTCCGCCAGAGAAAGCAGGATCTCCCAGTGGCCACACATTTTAATTCCACATCCCATTCCCATTCTGACATGTCTATCCATGGCCTCCTCTACTGTAAAGATGAAGCCACACTCAGGTTGGAGGAACAACACCTTATATTCCGTCTGGGTAGCCTCCAACCTGATGGCATGAACATCGACTTCTCTAACTTCCGCTAAGGCCCCACCTCCCCCTCATACCCCAACTGTTACTCATTTTTATGCACACATTCTTTCTCTCACTCTCCTTTTTCTCCCTCTGTCCCTCTGAATATACCTCTTGCCCATCCTCTGGGTCACCCCCCCCTGTCTTTCTTCCCGGACCTCCTGTCCCATGATCCTCTCATATCCCCTTTTGCCAATCACCTGTCCAGCTCTTGGCTCTATCCCTCCCCCTCCTGTCTTCTCCTATCATTTTGGATCTCCCCCTCCCCCTCCAACTTTCAAATCCCTTACTCACTCTTCCTTCAGTTAGTCCTGACGAAGGGTCTCGGCCTGAAACGTCGACTGCACCTCTTCCTACAGATACTGCCTGGCCTGCTGCGTTCACCAGCAACTTTGATGTGTGTTGCTTGATTTCCAGCATCTGCAGAATTCCTGTTGTTTGCGTTCAAATTCAGTCCAGCTAGCTTTATCAAACCAGCCAAACTCAAATACTGCTCCCCTTTCTGGATCAGATTTATTATCACTGACTTATGATATACACATACACACACACACACACACACACACAGTGGCATGCAAAAGTTTGGGCACCCCTGGTCAAAATTTCTGTTACTGTGAATAGTTAAGTGAGTAAAAGATGAACTGATTTCCAAAAGGCATAAAGTTAAAGATGACGCATTTCTTTAATATTTTAAGCAAGAAAACTTTTTTTTAATTTCCATCTTTTACAGTTTCAAAATAACAAAAAAGGTAAAGGGCCCGAAGCAAAAGTTTGGGCCTTTGGCAAGTATCACAGCTTGTAAATGCCTTCTGTACCAGCTAAGAGTCTTTCAATTCTTGTTTGGGGGATTTTTGCCCATTCTTCCTTGCAAAAGGTTTCTAGTTCTGTGAGATTATTGGGCTGTCTTGTATGCACTGCTCTTTTGAGGTCTATCCACAGATTCTCAATGACGTTTAGGTCAGGGGACTGTGAGGGCCATGGCAAAACCTTCAGCTTGCACCTCTTGAGGTAGTCCATTGCGGATTTTGAGGTGTGTTTTAACTTCTTCACTCCACAGGACTTGTTTCCAAAATGCATCAGGCTTGTTTAGATGTTCCTTTGAACCTTTTGAATAAAACTTTTTGGCTGCAATGAGCAAAGGTATGTTTGGAGAAAAAAGGGTGCAGAATTTCATGAAAAGAATCCCTCTCCAACTGTTAAGCACGGGGGTTGATCGATCATGCTTTAGGCTTGTGTTGCAGCCAGTGGCACGGGAGCTCATTTACTGGTACAGGGAAGAATGAATGCAATTAAATACCAGCAAATTCTGGAAAGAAACATCACACCATCTGTAAAAAAGCTGGAGATGAAAAGAGGATGGCTTCTACAACAGGATAATGATCCTAATCACACCTCAAAATCCACAACGGACTACCTCAAGAGGCACAAGCTGAAGGTTTTGCCATGGCCCTCACAGTCCCCTGACCTAAACATCATCGAGAATCTGTGGATAGACCTCAAAAGAGCAGTGCATGCAAGACGACCCAATAATCTCACAGAACTAGAAGCCTTTTGCAAGGAAGAATGGGCAAAAATCCCCCAAACAAGAATTGAAAGACAAGCGTTTACAAGCTGTGATACGTGCCAAAGGGGGTGTTACTAAGTACTGACCATGCAAAGATGCCAAAACTTTTGCTTCGGGTCCTTTTCCTTTTTTGTTATTTTGAAACTGTAAAAGATGGAAATAAAAAAGTTTCCTTGCTTAAAATATTAAAGAAATGTGTCATCTTTAACTTCATGCCTTTTGGAAATCAGTTCATCTTTTACTGGCTTAGCTGTTCACAGTAACAGAAATTTTGACCAGGGATGCCCAAACTTTTGCATGCCACTGTGTGTGTGTGTGTGTGTATATATATATATATATATATATATATATATATATATAGATAGATAGACAGACAGACAGACAGACACACACACACACATATATATATATAAAAAACAAAAATAAACAAATATTGCAAACAGAAAGGGGTGGCACGGTGACATAGCGGTTAGAGTAACACTACTACAGCGTCAGCAACACAGGTTCAATTCCTGCCGCTCTCTGTAAGATATTTATAAGCTCTCCCTGCGACCGTTTCCCCCAGACGCTCTGGTTTCCTCCCACATCTCAAAGGCCTCCATTGGTTGGGGTCAACCATGGATATTATGTCCAAACTGCCTATGTGATATGCAAGCCAGGGCAGCACGATACGGAGACCAAGCTGGTGCCCGTGCAGCAAGCTCCCCGTCTCCACACATCTGATAAATCCAAAGGACCGGCAGAGACCGACATAGTTTGGCACCTGCAGCTTCACAGGAGTTTCAGCCAGTCAACCCTGATTTTAACTTAGGGCTCCTTTAAGGGTTCCAGCTCCAAAATTTTCCTCTGGGTTCATTCCTGAAGCATTCCCCATGAGTGGGTATAGCTTCAAGGCAGCAGAGGTTTGAGATCAGAGTTTTCCTTCTCCTCGATGAGCTGTCAACCATGGCTAACAAACCCCACCTGCCTGAAGTAACTGGTTTTAAGGCGCTAGTAACCTGCCGCTGCCCCTTCTCGTGTCAGTAGAAATGACTCTGTTGGGCTGAGTTGCGAAGCCATGTGTGAAGGCCAGGAGATGGACTTGGTTGTCAGAGGCTATTTGAGATGCACGTCATTGGGAGCATTTAATAGGTAGTGGGAGCTTATTCCCACTACCTCCCCCAGTGATAACAACCTTAAGGAACTGACGCCTCAAAGTATAGGGGCTAGTAGGTTAATTGGTCACTGTGGTGTAATTGGGCAGTAGGGCCTGTTACTGTGGTTTATTTCTCAAAAGAAGATAACGCAATATCAAGTTTTACAGTTAAAGAGTGCAGTGCAGGCAAGCAAGCAATAAAATGCAAGATCATACAGAGCCCATCATATCATACAGGTGTCCCCCGCTTTTCGAACGTTCGCTTTATGAAATCTCGCTGTTACGAGAGACCTACATTAATTACCTGTTTCACTAACAGAAGGTGTTACGAAAAAAGGTAGCACGTGCCCCGAGCAGCAAAGTTCCTCCCCCGGAACTGCATTCTAGCTGGCATTGCTTAAACACATGCCTGGGAGCATCTGTGCTTTATCTCGATTTATTCTGAGCATCCATTAGCAAGATGAGTTCTAAGGTATCGGAAAAGCCTAAAAGAGCTCATAAAGGTGTTACACTTGGTGTAAAACTAAACATAATTAAGCGTTTCAATCGTGGTGAACGAAGTAAGGACAAAGTGAGTTTGGCTTGTGGAAGTTGACGAAGATGATGTTGAAGAGGTTTGGCATCCCGTGACCAAGAACTGATAGACGAAGAGCTGATGCAATTGGAAGAGGAAAGGATAACAATTGAAACCGAATGCAGTAGCGAACGGACCGAAAGTGAAGTCGTCCAGGAACTGAACGTGAAGCAACTGCATGAGATTTTTGCTGCAATGATTGCAGAAAAGTACGACTTTAATTTTGAAAGGGTACGTAGGTTTAGGGCATATTTGCAGCATGGTTTGAGTGCTTACAAAGAACTGTATGATAGAAAAATGCGCGAGGCTCAGCAGTCAAGCAAGCCTTCCACATCAGCCACAGCAGATGATGAACCTCAACCTTCGACATTGAGGCAGGCAGACATAGAAGAAGATGACCTGCCTGCTCTGATGGAAACAGACGATGATGAGATGACACCCCAGTGTTCCACCACCCCAATCTCTGGGCCGCGGACCAATACTGATCCGCGATGCGTGCAGGGATGCAGCGGTAGCCGGGACACACCCAGCACATCTTTAAGGAAAAAGCCGAAATAAACAAGCTAATTAATTAGGTGCCGCCCGGCACGTAAATGTCGGCCCAGATCAGAGGCGATTTGGACCTCCAGATGGCAGGGGAAACTTGTACTGGGAAACCATTCAATAGACTTAAAAGAGTGACACTCACAACACGCTGGAAGAACTCAGCAGGTGGGGCAGCATCCGTGGAAAAGATCGGTCATCGTTTCGGGCCGGAACCCTTCGTCAGGAAGAAGGGTTCCGGCCTGAAACGATGACCGATCTTTTCCACAGATGCTGCCCGACCTGCTGAGTTCCTCCAGTGTGTTGAGTGTTGCTTTGACCCCAGCATCTGCCGATTATTTTGTGTTTATGACTTAAAAGAGTGGGTAGAAGCTGTCTCTATATATGAAAATACAAAAAAAAAGGGATAATGAGGTAGTGCTCATGGGTTCATGGTCTGTTTAAAAATCTGACAGCAGAGGGGAGAGGTAGAGCTGTTTCTGAATTGTTGAATATGAGTCTTCAGGCACCTGTACCTCCTCCCCGATGGTAATAACAAGCAGAGGGCACGTGAGAGTCTTTAGTGATGGATACTGCCTTCTTGAGGTGCCAATCCCTAAAGATGTCCTCGATGGCAGTGAGGACACCTTCAACGATGACAGAGTGGATCAAGCATGGATCAGTAGGTCTCTCACAATCACCATCACTATTGCACAATCTCCAGTCTGCTTGAAAGTCTGTCGAGCACAAAGTGGTTTCCCTATCTCCTTAGCGCAATAAAGATTTTCTAAGCTTACCTATCACACTTTTAGCAAAAGACGTGCGCATCAATGTTGCCAGTCCCAGGTCTCCGATTTTGACGGATCCGGTGGGGCCGGTGATGAAGATGTTGTCACATTTGAGGTCGCGGTGGACGATGGGCGGGGTGCGAGTGTGTAGGAACTGCAGGCCCTTCAGGATCTGCCTGCACCAACTGCGCAGGACCTTGGGCTTCATCACCTTAAACCTCTTCAAGTACCTGAGTGGGAGGCAAGAGATCACATTGGTTAATGCATGCCTTCCCCTAGCATCCAACATCCTTCCATACAGGAAGCAGTAAAAATAAATTGGCAGACTAGCTGGCAGAACACCTTCGCTCTGTCCACCACACAAGCTGAGTTTTTCCAGTAGACACCCATTTTAATTTTAATTCCTAACCCAACACGTCGGTCCATGACCTCCTCGACTGAGACGATGAGTCCACTCTCAGGTTAGAGGAGCAACACTTCGTAGTCCAGTTGAGTAGCCTCCAACCTGGTGGCATGAACATTGATATCTCCAACTTCCAATAATTTCTCTCCCCTCCCCTTCCCTCCTTTTCCATTCTGCATTTTCGTTACCCTCTCACCCCCTCTCTTCTCCTCACCCGTCCACCACCCCCCCCTTTCACTCATGGTCCGCTCTCCTCTCGTATCAGATTTCTTCTTCTTTACTTCTTCCACCTATCACCTTCCAGCTTCTCACCATCCCCCTCCACCCACCCATCTTCCCCTCCAACTGATCACCTATCACCTGCCATCCTGTACTACTTTCCGCCCCCCTCTCCAAACCTTCTTATTCTGGCTTCTACCCTCTTCCTTTTTAGTTCTCATGAAGTCTTGGCCCAAAACATCGAGTGTTTATCTCCAGTCATAGATGCAGTCTGTCCTGCTATCCCCCCCAACAATGCACTGAGGTAGAACAAGGTAAAGTAATAAGTACGTAGAATAAAGTGTAGCAGCTACAAAGAAAGCAAAGTGCTCGTGCTCAGGTTGTCGACTCAGCCAGCTCCATCATAGGTACTAGCCTCCCCACCACTGAGGATATTTTCATTGTGATGTCTCAAAAAAAGGTGATATTTATTATTTAGGACTCCCACAACCCAGCACATGCCCTCTTCCTCATTAATAACATTAGAGCAAAGGTATGGGAGCCTGAAGATCCACAATCAACGCTTTAGAAACAGTAGAGGTAGATTTTGGGTGTCAGAGTGGAGATACAACTCTACCAAAGGAGGTGTAAGGTGCTCCTTTCCTCTGCTAGCCTGCAGGCCACCCTTGGGCAAGGTGTAGCACCTGCTTAGCCCCCCTATCAGGGTCAAGTGAAACCATGGGTGCAGGTGGTGGATGGTTGTATGATCAGCCGGTGCAGATCACACTCCTGGTTGTGTGACCACTGACAATCTCTGAAGTGTACTCATTATGGCTGGGGTCACTGCCCAGAAGAAGGTAATGGCAAACCACTTCTGTTGAAAAATTTGCCAAGGGCAATCGTGATCATGAGACCATGATCACCTCCATCATACAACATGACACATAATGACGATGATGAACCCTATGTAAGGTTTTCAACCCAAATTATTGACAGTTCATCTCTGCCACCAAGATGCTCTTGGCCTGTTGAATCCCTCCAGCAGATTGTTTGCTGCTTCAGACTCCAGCATCTTACGTCTCGAGGGAGAGTTGGAATTGGTCACAAGTCTATGCATGCAGCTTTCTGCGTCAAGGAAAATACAGATCTTTCATTATCTGACACTGTTGGCACAGGGATTTGTCAGTGTGTGAACGAAGATAAAGCTTTCATTTGCTTCTTTAGGGGACACTGACTCCATTTTACATCAGCACAAACAAGAAATTAAACTTGAGCCCTTAAGACCCCCAAAGTCATGAAAACGTACCCTGGAAGACAAACCAGGAGACAACACCTGTGTGGTATTTACTCACGTCTTTAGGGTCCCGGACGTCATAAGCTCCGTTACCAGCACTATGCACTTCTTCCCCTTCAGCGACGACTCCCACGAGTCGTAGAAGCGCACGATGTTTGGGTGCTGCAAACCCTTCAGCATTTCTGCCTCCTCCTTGAATCTCTGCTGCTCGGCTTTGGTGAGTTTTCTGTCCTGCAACACAAGAGAGGAATGAAGGTTACAAATATTGAAGGGGGCCAATAAATAACCCATTGAGGACACCATCAGGAGGTGATGTCTCAAGAAAGTGTCATCCATCATTACAGACCCTTACCATCCGGGACGAGCCCTTTGCTCGTTACTATCATCAGAGATGAGGCACAGGAGCTGAACATCCACGCTCAGTGCTTTAGGAACAGCTTCTTCCCTCTGCCATCAGATTTCTAAAGGACCCATGAAGACCATTTTGGACCAAGAGGAGGCTGGACAGCTCTACGTTGCATTACAACATTTAATCTCACACCCGATTTCCCTGAAACGTGCACTGCCATTCAGAACCCATCTCTAAATAGGTATCTTACAGGAAGAACCAAATACAGCCAGTGGCTGTACAGCAACGCTGTACCTAATAAAGTACCCAGTGAGTGTATGCTTGTGGTCTTCTGCCACTGTAGCCCATCCTTTTCAAGGTTTGATGTGTTGTGTGTTCAGAGATGCTCTTCTGCACATCACTGTTGTAATGTGTGGTTATTTGAGTTACTGTCAACAGTCTGGCCATTCTCCTCTGACCTCTCTCATTAACAAGGTGTTTTCGCCCACAGAACTGCTGCTCACTGGATATTTTTGTTTTTCACACCATTTTCTCTGTAAACTCTAAAAACTGTTGTGCATGAAAATCCCAGGAGACCAGCAGTTTCTGGGATACTCAAATCACCCCATCTGGCACCAACAATGACTCCATGGTGAAAGTCACTTAGATCACATTTCTTCCCCGTTCTGATGTTTGGTCTGAATAAAAACTGAACCTCTTGACCAGGTCTGCATGCTTTTAAGCACTGAGTTGCTGCCACATGATTGGCTGATTAGGTATTTGCACTAATGAGCAGGTGTACCTAATATAAGTGGATACTAAGTGAATAACATGTGCCAAAATATCTGCAGGTGACAAAGGAAAAAGCAAGCCTTCAATCCCAATAGAGGAGTTCAGATCCAAAGCCTGTCAGTCCTACTTCCCAGGATATGGTGCTGTGAGCCACAGATATTGTTTAAATGGGAGTAACCAGTGTCTATCACTAACCCCGTCAGGGTGATGCTTGTAAGAGCCGGTATGGTAGCGTGGCATCTCATGCAATGCCTTTCCGCGCCAGCAGCCCAGATTCAATTTCCGCCACTGTCTGTAAGGAATTTGTATGTTCAGAACGTGTAGATCCCCCATGATGTGTAGTGTGCTCTGTTTTCCTCCCACAGTTCAACGACGTATGGGCTAGGGCACCAGAGGCGCGCTGCCCCCAGCACATTGTTGGACCATGTTGGCCATTGACGCAAATGACACATTTCACGGTGTTTCAAAGTACATGTTACAAATAAAGCTAATCCTTTACTTTTCAGGAGTCAGGAAGCCATGTTATAGCTGTTTGAAACTTTGGATGCCCCATTACAGGAAGGACTGGGAGGCTTTGGAGAGGGGCAGAAGAGGTTCACCAGGATGCTGCCTGGATTAGAGAGTAAACTTCAAGGAGAGGTTGGACACATTTGGGTTGTTTTCTCTGGAGCATCAGAGGCTGAGGGGGAGGGGACCAGATAGAAGGTTATAAATTTATGAATCAGCGCACCCTTTTCACAATCAGATTATCACTGACAAATTAATATGTTGTTTTGTGGCAAGCAGTGCAAAAACATAAAATTACTATGTATTGCAAAAAGTAATGAGGTAGTGCTGATGGGTTCACAGATCGTTCACAAATCTGATGGCTGCCTGAATTGCTGAGTTCCTCCAGCATTTTGTGCGTTAGTCAAGATTTCCAGCATTTGCAGAATCTCTGGTGGCAGTCTCAGAAAGGATGTTACTGGCCAACACAAGGGGGCGATGTTGACCACCAGAATAATATAACTGGATCCAGAATTAGGAGGGCGAACATACCAAATCTTTACGTTCCTGAACAGTCAGGGCTGCAATGGATATTCGCCGCTGGCAGATCAGGAGAGAACCATGACTTTAAGACAATGGTAATCGACAGCATCCTCCCTGTGCAAATGGATTCTCAATTTCCTCAATGGCAGACTGCCAACAACATCTCCTCCACACTCACCATCAGCAGATGTCCTACAGGGATATGCGCCTAGCCCCTTGCTCTACTCTCCTCATTCTGTAATTGTGTGGCTAAGTACCACTCCTATGCCATATTTCAGTTTGCCGATGACACCACCGTTGTTGGCTGAATCAGAGGAGGTGATGAATCAGCATATAGGAGGGAGATTGAAAATCAGGTTGAGTGGTGCCACAACAACGTCAGCAAAACTAAAAGAGCTGATTATTGACTACCAGGGAAAGAAACTGGAGACTCAGGAGCCAGTCTTCATTTGGGGATTGGAGGTAGAGAGAGTCAGTAACTTTAAATTCCTTGGCATTATCATACCGGATGAGTGGCTGTAGGACCAGCATGTTAAGTGCCATCACAAAGAAGGCACAACAGTGCATCTACTTTCTTTGAAGTTTGCATATATTTAGCATGTCACCATAAACTTCAGTGGCCACTTTATTACGTACCTCCGGAACCTCCTAACTATATCTGTATGCTTTTATGCATCGAGTTACTGCCACCCGCAACCAGAAACGCACACTACATTCTAAGCCCAGCTCACCAACCTCGTGCACAGACGTAACATGACATCCTGATTCCCGTACTCAAACTACTGCAGATTGTGGAGTGTGGAGCAGAAGAAGAAAACAGTGGAAGAACTCAACAGACCAACCAGCATTTATGAAGGCAGAGCAATGGACCTTTTGACACAAAAATTAACTTTATTTGTCACATGTACAATGAAACATACAGTGTGATGCGTTGTTTTCCGTCAATAACTGCAGTCTGAGGATGTGCTGGGGGAGCCCGCAACTCTCTAACTCTAACCTATACATGTTTGGGATATGAGAGGAAACCAGAGCATCTGCGGAAAGCCACAGGGTCATGAGGAGAACAGACTGTGGGGGGGGGGGGTGAATCTCACCCTGATCTTACAACTGGCACTGTAATAGTGTTACTCTAAATGCTATGTTACCATGCCGCCTTACAAGAGACTGCAGATGCAGGAATCAGGAGGAAAAAAAACAAGGTTGACGTCACTCTCCTTCCACAGATGCTGCATGACTCATGAGGTTCTTCCAGCAGTTGTCACAAGTTCTATAAACCCCCATCTCTACACTGTGACCATTTTATTAGGTACACCTGTACACCTGCTTGTTAATGCAAATACCTGACCAGCCAATCATGTGGCAGCAACTCAACGCATAAAAGCGTATGGACATGGCCCTAAATCCAAGTATTGTGTACAGGAGATGGGATGTTATGTTGAAGTTAGTGAGGCCTAATTTGGAGTACTGTGTGCAGATTTGGTCACCTACGTACAGGAAAGAAGTAAATAAGCTTGAAAGAGTACAGAAAAAATTAATAAGGATGTTGCCGGGTCTGGAGGACCTGAGTTACAAGGAAAGATTGAATAGATTAGGACTTTATTCCTTGGAACATAGAAGACTGTGAGGAGATTTGACAGAGGTATACAAAATTATGAATGGCATAGATAATGTAAATGCAAGCAGGCTTTTTCACTGAGGTTGGGTGGGACTACAACCAGAGGTCATGGGTTAGGGGCAAAAGATGAAATGTTTAAGGGGTACATGAAGGAAAACTTCTTCACTCAAAAGGTCATGAAAGTGTGGAATGAGCTGTCAGCACGAGTGGTTCATGCAAGCTCGATTTCAACGATTAAGAGAAGTTTGGATACAGCCTGTTTCTGTGCTGTATTTTTCTAAGACTCTATGGTCAAGGGGTTCAGCTGTTGTTCAGACCAAAGGTCAAAATAGGGAAGAAATATGATCTAAGTGACTTTGACTGGGGAATGCCAGATAGGGTGGTTTGAATATCGCAGAAACTGCTGATCTCCTAGAAGTTTCATACACAACAGTTTACAGAGAATGGTATGAAAAACAAAAATAAAATCTATTGAATGTGGTTCTGTGGATGGAAATGCCTTATTAATGAGAGAGGTCCAAGGAGAATGGCCAGACTGGCTCAAGCTGACAGGAAGATGATAGTAATGCAAATAACAGTGGTGTGCAGAAAAGCATCTCTGACACATACATGATGCACAATCAACACACACAGATTGCTGGAGGAACTCATGGGCTACAGCAACAGAAGACCATGAAAATGCACTCGGTGAAGAGTACATCCTACTTTGTTCTTTGCCAGTCTTCTACACTTCTGGCAACACCACCAATCTTTGTATTGTCTTCAAACTTGCTAACCCACACTCCCATGTTTCCATCCCGGCCAATGAGACCATGGTTGGCCCAGATATGTGAGAGCAAAGGGCCTGTTTCTGTGCTGTAAATTCTGTCTCTTGTGTCTTTGAGCTTAATTTGATGCTGTCAGGAAGGCAACAGTAACCGAAATAACTACACGTTACAACAGTGGTGTGCAGAGGAGCATCTCTGAACGCATGACATGTTGAACCTTGAAGTGGATGGGCTACAGCAGTAGAAGACCACACCGGATTCCACTCCTGCACTTAATAAAGTGGCCACTGAGTGCATGTCTCCCTGAGATTCATGTCCTTGCAGGCATTCACAGTAGAACAAAGAAATAACATAGAATCATTAAAAAGCTACAAAGGTTGTCAAACATTCAATGTCCAAAAAAGACAAACCGCACAATACAAAAAATAATAATAGTAATAAATAATATCGAGAACATAAGTTGCAGCACCCTTGAAAGTCAGTTCATAGGTTGTGAAGTCAGTCCAGTATTGGGGATGAGTGAAGTTATCCACGCTGGTTCAGGAGCCTGATGATTGAGGGGTAATGACAGTTCCTGAACCTGGTGGTGTGGGACCTCAGGCTCCTGTACCTCCTTCCCGATGGCAGCAGCGAGAAGAGAGCATGGTCTGGGTGGTGGGGATTCTTGATGATGGATGCTGCTTTCCTATGACAGTGCTCTTTATAAATGCGCTCAATGGTGGGGAAGGCTTTTCCTGTGATAGAATGGCCTGTTTCCACTACTTTTTGTAAGGCATTTATGTTCTTGGGTAGCGGTGTTTCAATACCAGGTCATGATGCACCTAGCCAGGATACTCTACATTGTGATTCTATACAAGTTTGTCAAAGTTTGAGATGACATGCTGAATCTGTGCTATCTTCTAATAAATAAAGAGAGAGGCCTTCCTCCACTTCCTCTCTCCCCTCCCCCCAAGTAAATCTCTTTGCAATATCCTGTATGGGATGTAGAATCAGCAGCCATCTTAACTCCGCTGTTTCTCAACACTACTTCCTGCACAGCCCAAGACGGATGACCGCAGCCATTCACTTTCCAGAGGCAAATAGAGGAACGTGAACCAGAAATAGGGAACTGGCATGGAAGAGGAGATGAGGCCTGGGACAGATTAGTCTTCATCGTGATGATTGAGGCACTTGTCCCTTCTCACATTTTCTTCAGAAACAGCAACCGTGCCTAAGATCCTTCCTTGCCTTGCAAGGCTCTGACAACCAATGGCACCCAATTCTGTATGATAACCCCAACCATAAAATAGCTGGCTACCCCTTTCAATTCTACTTCCCATTTCCCATTCTGACATGTCAGTCCAAGCCTTCCTCTGCTGCCATGGGGAGGCTACACTCAACCTGATGGCATGAACATCAATTTCTCTAACTTCCAGTAATTTCCATTCCCCATTCTGTTTCCTTTTCAATGCATCTATTGTGTCCCCCCCCCGCCCCACATCACCATCCATGACAGCTTGTTTCAAGCAACCATCATTGTGTCTTACTAAATTCTTGCCCTGCCATCTCCTTTAAACTGGGAGCATGAACATCGATTTCTCTAACTTTCAGTCACTTCTCCCCCCCCCACACTTTTTTCCATTCCTCAAACTGGTTTCCCTCTTACCCCTTCTCCATACCAGCTCATCACCTCCCTCTGGTGCCCCTCCTCCTCAGCTTTCTCCCATGCTCCTCTCCTATCAGATTCCTTCTTTTCAGCCCTTTCTCTTTTCCACTTGTCACCTCCCAGCTTCTTATTTCATCCACCTCACCTGGTCTCACCCATCACCTCCCAGCTTCTCACTTGCATTATACTGCAGTCGCAAAACAAATTTCATGTTTTATCTCAGTCACAATAACCCTGTTTCTGACCTTTTAACTTACTCAATAATCAATCTAATCCTTCCCTCCTACATAGTCCATAACATCCACGTGCCTATTTGAGTCTTTTAAAGAGCCCTAATGTATCTACCTCTACTACAGCCCCTGGCAGCACATTCCACACACCCACCACTCTGTATAAGGAACTTACCTCTGACATCTCCCCCATACTTTCCTCCAATCACCTTAAAAGGAAGTCCACTGGTATTTTGGGTGGCGGGCTGGAGATAAGCCTGTAGGACATCCTTGGGCAAGGTGTAGCACCTGCTTAGCCCCCTAATCAGGATTATGTGAAGCCGTGGGAACAGGTGGTGGATGGTCATATGTGCAGTTGGTGCACGTCACAAATCCTCGTTATGTGACCACTGACGCCAGGCAGAAAATCTCTGAAGAGTATTGACAATGGCTGAGGGGGTCACTCGTCTTGTAAAGACACTGCCCAGAAGGTAATGGCAAACCACATCTTCAGAAAAATTTGCCAAGAACAATCATGGTCATAGACCATGACCACCTGCGTCATAGGATGGGCACATAATGATGATGATGATCATCATCCAGTACTCGCCACTGCAGTGCTGGGAAAGAGATGCTGGCTGTCCACTCTATCAATGCCTCTTACCATCATACACCTTTCTCAAGTCACCTCTCGACCTCCTTTGTTCCTTAGCTCTCTCTCAATCTTCCTTCATAAGACATGCTCTCTAAACCAGGCAGCATGCTGGTAAACTTCCTCTGCACCCTTTCTAAAGTTTCCACATCCTTCCTATAATGAGGTGACCAGAAATGAGGACAATACTTCTAACTATGGTCTAACCAGAGTTTTATAGAGCTGCAACATTACCTCGTGGCTCTTAAACTCAGTCCCCTGATTAGAAGGTCAAGACCCCATAAGACTTCTGAACCACCCTGCCAACTTGTGCGGCAACTTTGAGGGATCTATGAACGTGGGCCACAAGATACTGAGGCAGAGCGCAGTTACAAAGCACTGTAAGGAGAACTGAAGGAGTGAGACAGGGAAAGGAGCAGATATGCCTTTTCAAAATTCTTTATTTAACTTGCACTCAGCAGCCACTTTATTTGATACCTCTTGTCCCTAATAAAGTGGGCACTCAGTGTATGCTTGTGGTCTTCAGCTGCTGTAGCCCATCCACTTCAAAGACATATTGTGCATTCAGAGATACTCTACTGTACACCATTTTTGTAACATATGGTTATTTGAGTTACTGATCGCAGCATAATCCTTGCTGGTTTAATTTGATGCAAATGATGCATTTCATTGTATGTTTCAATGTCATGTGACAAATAAAGCTAATCTTAAAAACCTGGAAAGGGCACATGTTAAAAATGTACAAGACGTTAATATTTGGAGTACTGCTAAAGAAAGGATTAAACTGGAATGGAACCTTAAGGGGATGTTACCAGGACTGGAAGCTTTGATTTACAAGGAGATCCTGGGAAAGATGGTGCTGGCAAGACACAGTGTCATTTTGCAGGGAGCAAATGAAAAAACTAACTATTCTATTGATTATAATTTTTCTGGACTATGATCACCACAAACTGCAGCCTGTAATTTCCCTTTGGGAGGTATGCCTTTGAACCATCTGTACGACCTGGCGTTTTTACGATACCCTGTAGGATTAGTGAGCTGGACTCTAGAAAATGCAGGTACAGCTGCAGCGACCATTGCTGGAGCTGACTTGGGGCCAGACTGAAACATCGGGCTGGATCAAAGAGGTGGGGCCTAGGCTCATGAGGAGAAAACAAACTGATGTTCAGTCGATTTAAGTATCAAGGCCAATGATGAAGGGTGAACTGGTGTTCAGCTCACTATTTTGAGAGACTTTACTTGCCTCAGCACTGAACTGGCCCCATGGCACCTCCAGGGACTCTGTGGTTCATGTTCTGTATGTTATTTGTTAACTTTTTTTTAAACTGTTTGCACAATTTGTTTTTTTTCTCTGCACATTTGACAGTCCTTATTGCATGGGCTTTAAGTGGATTCTTTGTTTTGTGGCTTCCTGCAAGAAGACAGATCTCAAGGTTGCACATGGTATACGTCAACATCATTATGTGCAGTGTCGTATGACATGGACAATCATGATCTTTCCATGGCCATGAGTGTTCATGACAAATTTTTCAACAGAAGTGGTTTGCCATTGCCTTCTTCTGGGCAGTGTCTTTATAAGACGGGTGACCCCAGCCATTATCAATACTCTTCAGAGATCATGAGTACACTCTTCTCAGGGACTGTCTGCCTAGTGTCAGTGGTCACATAACCAGGACTTGCGATATGCACCAGTACTTACTTCTGGATAACTGTTTCATGTCTTTTGAACAGTTTTCTAATAAATTTAATTTGCCCAGATCCCATTTTTTTTTAGATATTTACAAATAAGAAACTTTTTAAATACGGCGCTGCCTACCTTCCCGATCTCATACCTACTGATATCATCAATAAAATTTTAGGTTTAAATCCCCTTCAGAAGGGATTAGTAGCATCTATTTATGATATAATTATGAAATTACAGCCAGGTATATCTGATAAAATTAAAAATGAATGGGAAAGGGAACTTCAACTTTGCCTACCTATAGAGAAATGGGATAAAAATTTTCAATTAGTTAGTTCTTCCTCTATATGTGCCAAACATACATTAATACAATTTAAAGTAGTGCATAGGGCCCATATGTCTAAAGATAAATTAGCCTGTTTTTATTCCCTTATAAACCCTATTTGTGACAGATGTCACTCTGAGGTGGCTTCCTTAACTCATATGTTTTGGTCCTGTCCTCTTTTGGAAAAATTCTGGAAAAATATTTTTGATATTATCTCAACAGTTTTGTGTTTTGGTTTACAACCCCATCCTATTACGGCAATGTTTGGTTTGCCAATGACGGAACATAGATTTTTATCCTCTTCAGCCTGTCGGATGATCGCATTTGTTACTTTAATGGCCAGAAGATCCATTGTATTGAACTGGAAGGAGACCAATCCTCCTACTACATTTCAATCGTTTTCCCAAACTATATCATGTTCAAATTTAGAAAAACTCAGAATTGACATTTTTCATCCTTCGGTTAAATTTGAAGAGATTTGGAAACCATTTATTCAACATTTTCATATGATGTAATTTGACCTTTCCAAATCCTTATTAACTTAAAATACATGAATAGAGGAGCGGAGTTGATGACATTACTGAATGTGTTCGATTTAAGATATTGGTCTAGCCTTGTTTCGTTCCTTTTGCTTTTTTTTTGGGTTTATTATTTTGTTTCTTTTTTGGGGGGGGGTTTCTTTGTATTTTTTCTCTTTTTATTTCTTTTTTCTCTATAATAATATTATATAATTAATATTAAGAGTTTGGAAGTCTCTTATACGTGTATTATTTGAAATCTTTTTTGTACATGCTTATCAACAATAAGATTATTCCAATCTCTCTGTATCAATATTGTTATTGTGTTTATAATTTTGGAAAATTAATAAAAAGATTTAAAAAGAAAGAAAGTGATATGCACCAGCTGCTCATACAGCCATCCACCACCTCCTCCCATGGCCTCATGTAACCCTGATTGGGGGTGGGGGGGGCAGGGGCTAAGCAGAAACTACACCTTGTCCAAGAGAGACCTGCAGGTTAGCAGAGGGAACTCCTTTAGTAAAGACGTATCTCCACCCTGCCACCCGTGCATACTTTGGTAATAAATGTACTGTACTTTGAATCTTTTTTTTCCCCCTCCCTGGAGTGTAGAAGACTGCAAGGAAACTTCAAAGATTTATAAACTCATAAGGGTGCATAGATTAGGTGAACGATCACAGCCTCTTTCCCCTCTCAGAGTTCAAACTGGAGAGCACTGGTTGAAAATGAGAGGGGAATAATTTAAAAGGGGGACCCAAGGCAAACTTTTCCCAGGGATGCAGCCCAAAAAAGTTGACTCTTTAGGCAGCATCTATAGAAAGGACTAATCTGAGTTCCTCCAGTATTTTATGTGTGTTGCTCTGGATTTCCAGCATCTGCAGAATTTCGTGCTTCTATCCTTCCCACACGCAGTGGGTGGTGGATGTATGGAACGAGCTGCCAGAGGAAGTGGGTGAGGCAAGTATAATTACAACAGATACATGGATAGGAGAGGTTCAGATGGACAAGGGCCAAATGCAGGCAAAAGGGACTAGCTTGGTTGACACAGACTAGATGGGAGAAGGGCTTGTTTCTCTGCTGTCAAGTTCGATGACTTATTTATTTATTGAGATGCAGCACGGAATAGACCCTTCTGGCCTCTGAGCCATGCCGCCCAGCAATCCCCGATTTAACCCTAGCCCAATCACAGGACAATTTACAATCACTAATTAAACTACCAACCAGTACATCTTTGGACCGTGGGATGAAACTGGAGCACCCAGAGGAAACCAAAGCAGGACAAACTCCTTACAAGTGGCAGTGGGAACTGAACCTGCGTCGCTGGTACTGTAGAGCGCTGCACTAACCACTACACTGCTGTGTCATCGCACAACCCCATGTTGGGTTCCAATTATGGCTAGCAGGTCATGGGCATGTTATGTTGGCCCTGGAAGCATAGCAACACATACAGGCTGCCCCCAGCACATCTCACACTGTTTGTTCATTGATGCAAAGCAATGAATTTCACTGTTGTTTCGATATTTTGATGCACCTGTGACAAAGATCATCTCAAATCTCTTAATCTCAGTCACAGCATAGAGGATGGAAACAGGCTCTTCGGCCCAACTGGTTCATTCCAACCAAACTAATCCTATTTGCCTGCATTTGGTTTGCAGCATAAAAAACTTCACCCCTGATCTGAACCCTTCCTGTCTTTTAAATGCTGTTAATGCACTTGGCCCAACTTCCTCTGCCATATATTGAGCACACTCTGCATGATACCTCCAAGTCAGCGCTGTCTTTTATTGAAACAACATACATCAAAGTTGCTGGTGAACGCAGCAGGCCAAGCAGCATCTATAGGAAGAGGTGCAGTCGACGTTTCAGGCCGAGACCCTTCATCAGGCTGTCTTTTATTGATTCTATTGTGGTTATTCTTCTAGAAACATAGAAAATAGGTGCAGGAGTAGGCCATTCGGCCCTTCGAGCCTGCACCGCCATTTATTATGATCATGGCTGATCATCCAACTCAGAACCCTGCCCCAGCCTTCCCTCCATACCCCCTGACTCCTGTAGCCACAAGGGCCATATCTAACTCCTTCTAGCATGGATTTATTGAGTATACCCAGGGGAAAATGAATCCCAGGGTTGTATTTAGTGACATATATGTACTTTGATAGTAAATTTACTTTGAACTTTTGAGTGTTGATGTGTGTTAGTTGAGAGAGGGACAAGGCAGGGAGCTTAAAGTTCTAAGGCAGGGGTTCCCAAACTTTATGCCCTGGACTAATACAATTAAGCTGGACTTCATGGATCCCAGCTGGGAACCCCTGCTCTAAGGAATAAAATCCTAATCTACGCAACCTCTCCTTGTAATTTAGCCCCTCCTCACCCCTGGGTAACATTCTAGTAAATCTGTTCTGCATTCTTCCAAAATTCAAGTTCTAAGTAAATTTATTATCAAGGTATGTATATACCACCATATACAACCCTGTAATTCATTTTCTTGCAGGCATTCATAGCAGAAAAAAGAAATATAATAGTCAATGAAAAGCTACACACATAGACTAACAAATAACAATGTGCAAAAGATGACCAACAGTCCAAATACAAAGAAGAAATAAGTAAATAAATAATATTGAGAACAAGAGTTGTCAAGTCCTTGAAAGTGAGTCCATAGGTTGTGGAATGAATTTAGAGTTGAGGTGAGTGTTATCCACACTGTGATGATGGTGGATACTGCTTTCTTGAGGCTGTGCTCCGTGTAGATTAGTTCAGTGGTGGGGAGGGTTTTGCCTATGATAGACTGAGTTGTATCCACCAATTTTAGAAGGCTTTTTCAATCCCCTCAAGTTCTGATTACAGCTCTTCCCCCTCACCTTCAAACGATACACAATCGCAGGGAAAAATAGTGCACAATGTTCCTGTTTATGCCCCTCTACTGGATCTCCCCTATTCTCTACGCTTCAATAAATGAAGTCCCAACCTGCTCAAACAAGATGCCAGAACAAAAAGGTGGTGGTGGTGGGAACTAGCTGGAAGGTGATAGGTGAAGCCAGGTGGGTGGGAAAAGTAAAGGGCTGGCGAGGAAGGAATCTGATAGGCGAGGAGTGGGCCATGGGGGAAAGGGAATGAGGAAGGGATGCAGGGGCAAGTGATAGGCAGGTGAAAAGAGGTAAAAGGACAGAATGGGGAATAGAAGGGGGGGGGATTTTTTTTTTAACTGATAG
Source organism: Mobula hypostoma (assembly GCF_963921235.1). Taxonomy (NCBI): domain Eukaryota; kingdom Metazoa; phylum Chordata; class Chondrichthyes; order Myliobatiformes; family Myliobatidae; genus Mobula; species Mobula hypostoma. Next base: position 27,448,655 of record NC_086124.1, read on the forward strand.
GAGAAATCAATATTCATGCCAAGATGCTGGAGGCTACCCAGAGGAATACCGGGTTCTGCTCCTCCAGCCTGAGAGAGGCCTCATCATGCCACAAGATGAGGCCATGGACCAACATGCCTCATTATTCCCACATAGCTAGAAGGAGATCAAATAAGCACAATACACTGATACTGTCCTATGGGAATATGCCAAAAATGTACCCAGAGCGTGACACACTTACAAAGCAGTAGTGTTGGTATGGGACACGATCAAATGAAACAGTTTGCTTAACTACTGAATGTAACACTAATCAACTGTAATCATAAACTGATAACCAAAACACACACTATTAATGGCGCAGATAAAACAGCTATAAAGCTGACACATCATAGGCTCAAACATTGTGACAATGCTCCCAGGCTGTAGATCAGGGCAACCTGCTGAGGTTGACAGCGGATTGCACTACCACCAGACTGGGAGCAGCTCAGAATTCAATTCAACTCACACACACGAGATATCATTAAAGTGTCTGCAATGTTTATCGGAAAAGTGTAATTTCAGTCTTATAATTTCACAGTTCAATGAAACAAACATAAAATCCTGGATCTGATACAGTACTAGAGGCTACAAATATCACTATATTGAATAGAATTGACTTTATTACTTACATCCTTCATATACATGAGTAAAATGCTTTACTGTTTCTGTTCAAATGTGCAATTGTAGTAATTTATAATAAATACTATGTACAACAGGACAGTCAATATAACATAGAAATACAGTTGTGTCAACATGAATTAATCAGTCTGATGGCCTGGTGGAAGAAGCTGTCCCGGAGCCTGTTGGTCCTGGCTTTTATGCTGTGGTGTCATTTCCCGGATGGTAGCAGATGGAACAGTTTGCGGTTGGGGTGACTCAGGTCCCCAATGATCCTTCGGGCCCTTTTTACACACCTGTCTTTGTAAATGTCCTGAATAGTGGGAGATTCACATCTACAGATATGCTGGGCTGTCTGCACCACTCTCTGCAGAGTCCTGCGATTGAGGGAAGTACAGTTCCCAAACCAGGCAATGATGCAGCCAGTCAGGATGCTCTCAACTGTGCCCCTGTAGAAAATTCTTAGAATTTGGGGGGCCATACCAAACTTCTTCAACTGTCTGGAGGTGAAAGAGACCCTGTTGTGCCTTTTTCACCACACAGCTGGGATGTACAGACCACAAGATCCTCGGTGGTGTTTCTGCCGAGGAACTTAAAGCTATTCACCCTGTCTCCATTCCTCCTGTAGTCCACAACCAGCTCCTTTGTTTTTGCGACATTGAGGGAGAGGTTGTTTTCTTGACACCACTGTGTCAGGGTGATGAATTCCTCTCTGTAGGCTGCCTCATTATTATTTGAGATTAGGCCATTCAGTGTAGTGTCGTCAGCAAATTTGATTGGAGCTGTGGCTGGCAACACATTCATGGGTATACAGACAGTAAAGGAGGGGGCTTAGTACACAGCCCTGAGGGGTACATGTGTTGAAGGTCAGAGGGTTGGAGGTGAGGGAGCCCACTCTTACCACCTGCCAGCGATCTGACAGGAAGTCCAGAATGCAGCTGCACAAGGTAGGGTGAAGGCCAAGATCTCTGAGCTTCTTGTCAAGCCTGGAGGGAATTATGGTGTTGAATACTGAACTGCAGTCCAAGAACAGCAGTCTCACATAAGCATCCCTCTTCTCCAGATGTGTAATGACAGTGTGTAGAGCTATATGGTGTACAACACTGGGGTATGGTACCAGTGAGGACAAGTCTGTCACAGTGTAACACAGGGGGGAAGGTCTGTCACTGTATAACACCGGGGTATGGTACCAATGGGGATGGGTCTGTCACTGTATAACACCGGGGTACGGTACTAGTGGGGACGGGCCCATCACTATATTACACCGGGGTATAGTTCTAGTGGGGAACAGGTCTGTTGCTGTAAAACACAGAGGCAACAGTACTGTTGGAGATGGGTATAATACAGGTCTGCCCCTGTCTAATACTACCATAGAATATTTGCAGAGACAAATTTGCTATCCTGCAACACTGGGGTTCATTGCTAGTGAGGCGCCTGTCATTTTGTAACAAAACCAGAAAGTTCAAGATGTCAGAATCAGGTTTATTATCAATGGCATGTGTCGTGAAATTTGTTAACTGTGTACTCTGGTACAGTCTTTGTTCTTGTTGCTAACACACACAAAATGCTGGAGGAACTCAGCAGGCCAGGCAGCATCTATGGAAATGAGTACAGTCGATGTTTCAGACTGAGACCCGAAAGATGCAGAGTCAGTAAGAAAGTGGGCAGAGAGAAGGAAGAACTACAAGGTGATGGGTGAAACTGGGAGGGGCGGAGGGGTGAAGTAAAGAGCTGGGAAGTTGATTGATGAAAGAGTTACTACCCCCTTTTCTTTCTTCCATGGCTTTCTGTCCTCTCCTATCAGATTTCCCCTTCTCCAACTCTACCTCTTTCACCAATCACCTTCCCAACTCTTTACTTCTCTCCCCACCCCCCCCCACTTCCTGGTTTCACCCATCACCTTGCGGTTCTTCCACCCATCCCCTCCATTTTCTTACTCTGACTTCTCATCTTTTCTTCCAGTCCTGATGAAAGCTCACGCCCCGAAACCTTTACTGTACTCTTTTCCATAGATGCTGCCTGGCCTGCTGAGTTCCTCCAGCATTTTGTGTGTGCTGTTTGGATTTCCAGCACCTGCAGATTGTCTCGTTTGTTCTTGGCCCAGTGTGAAAATGGGCCACTGCTATGGGAAAGAAATCATAATGTGCTAAGGTACTCAGTTACACAGAAGCAGATTTAGGCATCAATTCAGTCACAGCTCGTTTACTAAGGACTCAGATAAACATCATCAATACACAGCTCTACACTTCTCTAAGAATAATCTCAGGAGCCCTAAAGTCCATGCCCAACAATGAGAGGAGCAGCGTCCCCAGAGATCCGTAGAACAGCAGCTTCAGCAAAATTCTATAAGTGTATCCAAAATATGTCCAACAACATTACAGTTCGTAAACCCATCGAAAACTCTCCTCCAACTTACTAACTCAATTCCCGAAAACCTTTTTAAAACTAGAAAGGCCTCGACTCCTGAGGAAAGCAATTCTGGCACATGAACACACACCCCTCCCTAATGCTGGAGATCTGATCGACGACCCCACCTCGTTCCTCCCAGGCTTTACTCTACAGCTACCAGAAAAAAAACTGGACAGCCGCAAACAGACTCAGAAGTCAACATGCCAAAACAACACAAACACTACACCGATGGGGTGCGCGACAAACCCCGGCTTGCCTCTGTGGTGCCCCAACCCAGGACGTCCTCCACCTGGTCCAAACATGCCCTCTCACCAAGATCCGAGATGGCCTTACTGCAGTCCATCGATCTGGCCACAAGCTAGAGGACCGGCTTGACAAAAACCAATTAGAAGTGTTAAGAAGAAAAACACTTGCCATATGAAACAACTTCCCCTCTCAACTCTGTTCTCTTGCTCTCTCCCTGCAATCTTTGATGCCCTTACTAATCAAGAATCTATTAACCTCCGATTTAAATCTACCCGACGACTTGGCCTCCAATGAATTCCACAGATTCACCACCCTCTGGTTGAAGAAATTTCTCTTCATCTCTGTTCTAAAGGGACATCTGAGGCTGTGCGCTCTGGTCCTGGACTCTCTCTCTTTTAGAAACATCATCTTCACATCCACTCTATCTAGGCCTTTCAGTATTCAGTAGGATTCAATGAGATCCACCCCCCCCCCTTCATTCTTCTGAACTCCAGCGAGTACAGGCCGAGAGCTATCAAATGCTCCTCATATGTTAACCCTTTAATTTCTAGGATAATTCTCATGAACCTCCTCTGGACTTTCTCCGATGCCAGCACATCATTTTTTAGGTAAGGGGCCCAAAACTGCTCACAATATTCCAAGTGTGGTCTGACCAATGCCTTATAAAACCTTAGCATTACATAGTTGCTTTTATATTCTAAATGTGTATTGTAAAAATCTGATGGCAAAGCAGAAGAAGCTGTTTCTCAATTTTTAAGCTTTTCGGGCTCATATACCTCTTCCCCAATGGTAGTTACAAGGAGAGGAGATGCCCCGCATGGTGAGTCAGCCCAGCCTTTAGATACAGGGCCTCTCTGCTGCCAGGAGATGACAGAGTTAATCTTTGCTCTAATTCTGCCCAGAAACTTAAGCATTCTGTCAATGTTCATGCACTGGAGTTTCATATGACGCGTGTCTTCCATTTCTCCCGTCTGCTGGGTCTTGTAGCCAATGAGAGGGCTGTTGAAGTGTCGTCGCTGTTAATACAGGAAGTCTCACAAAGTCCCACAATCAGCAAACATGATAAGCATCGTCTGCTGCCGATGGGAGAGAGATAAATCAAGGCCTGTGCTCCTCTAAGCCGCAGCACGATGATGCATTTCTCTGAGAAGCAGAGGAAGTTACAGAAACAGGCGAGCATGCAAGGCCATGAAAGAACGGAGAAACAGTTTGAATCAGAATCTGGTTCATTATTAACATCTTACATGGGGTGAAATTCGTTTTGCAGCAGCAGGATAGCACAAAGTCAAAATTACTACAGATTACAAATGAAAAAAAGAGGACTAATGAGGTAGTTATTCCATTCTTGTTAGAGAATAACGAGACATGAAATTTACTATTTTGCTGTAACAGTATGAAGATGTAAAAATTACAATAAACAAACAGTGCAACAAAGAAGGAATAACAGGGTACCGGTCATAGGTTCATAAGACACAGGAGCAGAGCTAGGCCATTCAGCTCATCCAGTCTGCTCCATCATTCCATCATAGGTGATTCATTATTTCTCCCAACTCCATCCTCCTGCCTACTCCCCATGATCTTTGACATCCTTACCAATCAAGAGCCTATCAACCTCTGCTTTAAATATACCCAACGATTTGGCCTCCATGGCCCTTTGTGGCGATGGATTACACAGATTTACCCACTCTCTGGGTAAAGAAATTCCTCTTCATCTTTGTTTTAAAGAGACATCCGTGTATTCTGAGGCTGTGCCCTCTAGTTCCAGATTATCCCACTAATGGAAACATCCTTTCCGCGTCCACTCTATATAGGCCTCTCAGTATTTGATATGTTTCGATGAGACTCCCCTGCCGCATGCTTCTAAACTCCAGTGAGTACAGGCCCAGAGCCCTCATACATCTTACTGGGATGATTCTCATTAACCTCCTCTGAACCCTCTCCAATGCCAGAACATCCTTTCTTAGATAAGAGGCACAAAACTGCTTACAAAACTTCTGTGTGGTCTGACCAATACCTTATAAAACCTTAGCATTACATCCTTTTACAGAACTATCAAAAGTCTTATATATAACTAGGGTTCCCAAGACTTTTACACAGTACTGTACTTGTCAATGTGGAGCAAAGAGCAAGTTTGTAAATCTGGTGGGAGCAAAGAATGTTGGGAATGGTGAGGGTGGCATGCCACAAGAAGGGTGTGGGACAGGTGGCAGAGAAGGAATGCCAGGGGCAAGGGGTGGTGTGGGTGCAGACACACCCAGCCCTAAGACACCAGTTAAGGTCACTTGAATTGAAACAATTTGTTTATTGATCATTACAGATTGTCTCTCTGGTGCTTCCCTCTCCCTTCCCCTTTTCTTAATCTTGATTCTCCTTTCCCTGCCTCCTTCCCATTCTCAGCCCACAACAGAATCAGGTTTATCATCACCCACGTCATGAAATTTGCTTTATTTTGCAGCAGTAGACAATGCAACACATAAAATTACTACAGTACTGTGCAAAAGTCTTAGGCACCCAAGCATCCAAGATATAGATATATAGATACACACACACATTTTTGCACAGTACTGTAAATTCTAAAAGCACATTCAAAGAATTTGATGGCAGAGAAGATGTATATGTGTGTATACACACACACACATTTTCTCTGCCAACAAATTTTAATATACAGTATATAATTTTATATATATTAACCTATCGACCTGCACCAGGACCATAGCCCTCCATACCGCTATCATCCATATACCTATCCAAACTTTGCTTAAGCGTTGAAATCGATCTTGCATGCACCACTTATGCTGGCAGCTTGACTCACTCTTACCACCCTCTGAGTGAAGAAATTTCCCCTCCTGTTCCCCTTAAACTTTTCACCTTTCACCCTTAACCCATGACTTCTAGTTGCAGTCCCACCGAACTTCTGTGGGAAAAAAGCCTGCTTGCATTTACCCTATCTATACCCCTCATAATTTTGTATACCTCTATCAAATCGTCCCTCAACCTTCTACATTCCAAGGGATAAAGTCCTAACCTATTTAATCTTTCCAAATAACTCAGGTGCTCCAGGCCTATCAACATCCTCATAAATTTTCTCTGTACTCTTTCAGTGCAATAAGAGAGTAAAAAGAAGAAAAACTACAGTGGGATAGTGTACATGGGTTAATTGTCCATTCAGAAATCTGAGGGCAGAGGGGAAGAAGCTATTCCTGAATCATTGAATGCACATATTCAGGCTCCTGTACCTCCTCCTTGATGGTAGCAACAAGAAGAGGGCACGTCCTGGTTGATAGGAGTGAAATCTTCCAGGGTTAAGATTTAAAGCAACAGGGGTGAGGAGTGAGCTTAAAGAAGAGAAAAGTAAAGTAAGCCAACCTCTTCTCGGCCCTCATAATTCTAGCTATAATAAAATCTAATTTATGATATTGGCATCACAACAAGTCTTAGAAGGAAAGGTTTCTTTTTAAAATAGTTTCCACTAATCACAAATCAAGAGCTATGTGTTTTAGCAGGAATGTCAGTTATGTGACTGGGACAGATGCCACAGAGACTGGAATGATAACCATGCAGAAGCCAAGGGCAAGCTCACCTCTTCCTGCTCCGGATCTTGTGATCACTAGACCCTGTTAGACACTGGTAATGTAAAATATTGAAAGTCAAGTTTAGTGGTTTAATGGTGAGAGCGAGGGTGGAGGGAGCTGAGCGGACATGGCCCTCGTGCTGTAGGGTGCCCTGTTGCAGCTTTGCACGGGAGAAGACGCAGAGGCGGACATGAGGGGGGAGCTTATTAACTAATGGTAATTTCTCCCTCCATCTATCTTTTTCCATTTCACATTCTGGCTCCCTTCTCACCCCTTCTCCTCTTCTCACCTGCCTATCACCTCCGTCTGGTGCCCCTCCTTTTTTGCATTCTCCCATGGTCCATTCTTCTCTTCTATCAGATTCTATCTCCTTCAGCCCTTTTCCACCTCTTCCACCTACCATCTCCCAGCTTCTTAATTTATTCCCCCACCCACCTTTCCCCTCACCTATCACCTGGCAGCTTGTACCCTTTCCCCTGTCTGCCACCTTATTCTGGCTTCTGCCCCCTTAACTTCCCACCCTGAGGAAACATTGACTGTTTATTCCCTTACACCGATGGCTCCTAACCTGTTGAATTCCTCCAGCTTTCTGTGTGCGGGCTAAGTCGAACAGACTTCAGCCCAAGGAGGTAAAGGAGACCAAAGCTGTGTGTGGACAGTGCAAGCCATCAGTTCTGGTTCTTGCTTCTGATCGCAAGCAGAAACTGCTTGGTGGGACACACAAATATTCATGCAACCCTGTTGCCTACAAGATGAAGCTCCTCTTCAGAGCTTTGCATTTATTCTCACATACTTGTTTCTCTCCCCTAGGAAGTTAAAAGTTCTAAGTAAATTTATTATCTCAGTACGTATGTATCACCATACACTACACTGAGATTCATTTTCTTGCAGGCATTCACAGTTGATTGCTCATTTTGTGCCGTGTCCTATGAAATAGCCGATCATGGTCTTTCCATGATCATGATTGTTCTTGCTAATTTTTTCTACAGAAGTGGTTTGCCATTGCCTTTTACTGGACAGTGACTTTACATGACAGGTGACCCCAGCAATTATCAATATTCTTCAGAGATTATCTGCCTGGTGGCATAACCAGGACTTGTGATATCCACCACCTGCTCCCATGGCTTCACGTGACCCCGATCAGGGGCTAAGCAGGTGCTACATCTTGCCCAGTGGTGACCTGTAGGTTAGCAGAGGGGAGGAGCACCTTACACCTCCTTTGGTAGAGACGCAGCTCCATCCCTCCGCCCGTACAACAAAGAAATACAATAGAGTCAGTGAAAAACTACACACGGGCAAGCTCCTTCCAGTCAGTGGCTACAATCAAACCCTGACTGACTGTGCTGTGACAGCGTTAACCCTAACTGCTACACTATCATGCCACCATCTTATCCACATGCAGAGGACATCTTCAACAGCCTGCACCTCACTAAGGATCCTCATCATCCAGGACATGCCTTCTTCCTGTTACCACCACCAGAGAGGAGGTACAGGAGCCTGAAGACCCAGAGTCAATAATTCAGAAACTGCTTCATCTGCTCTACTATCTCATTTCTGAATTGTCCATGAAAATAACTTGTTATTTCTTGCACTATTTTTATTGCCACAAAATAAATTCACACCATCCAAGTCAGTGATAAACCAGACTCTAAGGGAAGGGTGAACACACTGCTCTAACTTGATGGCATAATGCAAGGCAATATTCAAAGTAAATTTATTATTGAAGTATGTATACGTCACCTTGAAATTCACTTTTTTGCAGGCATTCCCAGTGGAACAAATAAATATAATAGGAAATACATACAACCAACCAATGTGCAAAAGACGACAAACTGAGCAAAGGCAGACAGAGACAGAAATGTTGTAGAGTCCTTGAAAGTGAGTCTGTAGGTTGTGAAATCAGTTCAGTGTTGAGTTGAGCGCAGTTATCCACTCTGGTTCAGAAGCCTGATGGTTGAGGGCTAATAACTATTCCTGAACCTGGTGTTGTGGGACCCAAGGCTCCTGTGCCTTTTGCCCATGGCAGTAGCAAGAACAGAGCATGGCCTGGGTGGTGGAGGTCCTTGATGCTTTCTTGTGGCAGTGCTCCTTGTAGCTGTGCTCAGCAGTGAGGATGGCTTTGCCTTTGATGACTGGGCTGTATCACTACTTTTGTAGGCTTTTCCATTCTTGGGCATTGAGGTTTCCATACCAGGCCGTGATGCAACCAGTCAGGATACTCTCCATTGTGCATCTAGAAAAGTTTGTCAATGTTTCAGATGACATGCCGAATCTACACAAACTTCTAAGGAAGTAGAAATGCTACCGTGCCCTCTTTGAAATGGCAGTTCGAAGGTCAGCTTGTCTCTCTAGAGCCTGCACAGAAATACACCAATGCCAGAGCAATGGAAACATGACTGGGTGAAAAGGCCAACGTAAGTGCTACACCTGCCCTTACACCACCTCCTTCACCTTCACCACCAGAGTCAGATTCAGATGTACATTGAAACGTGCAGTGGAATGTGATTTAACATCCAGGACAATCTGAGAACATCCTGCAAGCACTGCCACACATTTTAGTGTCAACGTAGCATGTCCACAATGCTCAGCAGAACAACAGAATGCAATAAACAACAGCCCGACAGAGTCCTCCAACCCCAGGACAGGCCTGCAGGCCTCCTGCGGACTCGTGAAATTCACACTCTGAGACCCAGAGCCATTCATAACCCAAGATGACGTGACCTGTGAGTCTGTCGGGGTCATCTATTGTATCTGGTGCGGCTTCCTCTACATTGGTAAGACCCAATGCAGACTGGGGGACCGCTTTGTCAAGCACCTTTGTTCTGGCTGCCGCAAAAGGTAGGTTCTCCCAGTAGCCACTCATTTCAATTTGACTTCCCAATGCCACTCTGACATATCTGCCCATGGCCTCCTCGACTTCCACGATGAGGCCACACTCAGGTTGGAGCAGCAACACCACATATTCCATTTGGGTAGCTTCCAACCCAATGGCATGAACATGTTTCCTCAGCTCCTAGTTATCTCTCCTCCCTCCCTCCAGTTCCATTCCAGCTCCCCTCTCACCTGCCCATCTACCTTCCACTGGTTCCCTTCCTCCTTCCCTTTCTTCCATGGTCTACTGTCCTCTATCATATTCCATCTTCTTCACCCCTTTCTGTCCTCTACCTATTACCTTCCAGCTTCTTAATTCAACAGCCCAACCGCCAGCTTGTACTCCTCCCCTCACCACACCACTTTCTTATTCAGGCACCCTTTCCAGTCTGGGTTTAATGATCCAGCCCAAAACATTGTCTGTTGATAAGACCATCGTACTTTAAGACAAAGGAGCAGAATTGGGCTATTCGGCCCATCGAGTCTGCATAACCATTCAATCATGGTTGATCTGTTATCCCTCCCAGCCCCATTCTCCTGCCTTTTCCCTGAAATCTTTGACACTCTTACTAATCAAGAGACTATCAACTTCCACTTTAAATATACCAAATGACTTGGTCTCCACAGCCATCTGTGGTAATGAATTCCACAAATTCACCACCCTCTGAGTAAAGAAATCCCTCCTCATCTGTTCTAAAGGGATTCCTCTCTGTAGATGCTACGTAACTTGCTGAGTTCCTCCAGAATTGAGAGTGTGCACGTGCTCTAAAAGATTGGCCACTCCTCGGTAAAGATCACAGCTGGTGGAAAGCTAAGACTATAAAGGTGGAAGGTCACAGTTCACACAGTGTGGCAGGCTGCTATCGGAAAAAATTGCACTCGTAAATTCTACGCACTGGCAAACCAACTGCACTTCCCTTTGCTCTGGTTCGACCATTTCAAAAATCGTAAGTGGCGTATCAGGGTGCAAACGGCTGCAGAAGAGCTGGAAATGACAAAAATTCAACTAAAAACCACACGTACATCATAGAATGAAACTGTGGTGAGCAGGAACCACAGGGGTATTCAGGGCTTCCTTTTTCTTTTAAAAAAAACAGCATTTAAAAAAAAAATCAGCAGGAAACAAAAATTAATCCTCATTATGTTACTCTGCGCACTTAAGAGTCACTCTGGCTAGCAGAAGTTACATCCGTTGCTGCCTTCTCATACTCCAAGTGTGACTGGCTCCTACCTCACTTGCATTTTACACCTTAGCAAATTGTCCCAGGGCACAGATTCTAGGAGCTGAAAGACACAAGAGATTCTGCAGTTGCCGGATATCCAGAAGCAACACACATAATATGCTGGAGGAACTCAGCAGGTCAGGCAGCATCAATGGAGTAAAATATATGGACTATTGAAAGATCTAGATAAAGTTGATGTGGAGAGGATTTTTCCTATAGAAGAAGAGTCGAAGACCAGAGGGCACAGCCTCAGAATAGAATATTGTCCCTCTTAAACAGAGATGAGGAATTTCTTTAGCCAGAGGATGGTGATTCTGTGGAACTCATTGCCACAGATGGCTGTGGAGGTCAAGTCATTGGATATAGTTAAAACAGAGTTTGATAGGTTCTTGATTAGTAAGGGCATCAAAGGCTACAGGAAGAAGTCAGGAGAAGGGCTAATAAATCAGCCATGATCAAATGGCAGTGGGCCAATATGGCCTATATCTGCTTCTATAACTTATGGTCTTTCTGTACACCCCATTCGGGCTGAGACCCAAATTCAGGACTGAAAAGGTCGCTGACCTACAGTAAAGATACCAACAAGCTTGAAAGAGTGCAGAGAAAATTTACAAGGATGCTGCCAGGACTGAAGGACCTGAGTTGGGCTGAATAGGTCAGAGATTTATTCCCTGGGGTGCAGAAGAATGAGCAGAGATCTTATAGGGAGGTAAACATAATTATGAGGAATATACATAAAAATGCTTGCTGGCATTTCCCCTCTAGTTAGGTGAGATGAGGATGAGAGGCCATAGCTGTAGTGTGAAAGGTGAAATATGTAAGGGGGACATGAGGGGGGTGCTTCTTCACTCAGAAGGTGGAGCAAGTGTGGAGCAGCTGCCAGTGGGTGGATGTGGGTTCTTTGCAACATTTAAAGTTGGATGGGTACATGGAGAGAGGTATGGATGGCTATGGTCGAGGTCAGGTGCAAATAGTTTAATTGTCATTCAACCATACATGAATACAGCGTTCTTCTGAGGTCAAGGTGGAAAATGTAGTGCCAACAGTCATACACAGAACAAAGGATATATAGCACATATAAAGCAGTAAACATACAGCCACACAAAAAAGTCTAAAATAGCCTGCGTCCATGAATGTTGCCGGTAAGAGCAAGCTCGCCGCAATCTGCAGATAAATTCAATCTTCCACTGAGCAATCACTGGAGGGCAGCACCGATACCACATCACACCACCTCCAGGCACCAACTCCGAAGCCTCTCTCTTGGGCGGCTGTAGCATGTGGCCTAATCTATGCTACAACTGAGCCTGTGCAGCTCCCCCGCTGTCTGGTCCACTGCTGAACCAGATTTGCAGCATTCCATATTACCAATGTCCAGCAGGGTCTTGCAATCACAAGAAAAACCACTAAGACAATTGCTCGTTATTTAACTGCATACCACCTTCGCGCACCCACTCTGACGCCTCTATAGCAGGCAGCATCACAACCCACACCAAGTCCACTCCTTCAGCTCCTCTGCCAAAGAGCAACTTGCCAATGGGCTAGACTTACAATACTTGAAGTGCTTAATGTCCAGCAATGTCTTGAAATTGTAAAAAAAAGACATTTTTAAAAAACACAATATCACCTTTGGTTGGCCCCAGAGGCTGCTGCGACTGAGCATGTTACCAGAGTCCAGGCGAAAGAATAGGCTGACTACATCAGCTGAAAGCCTGTTTCTCTGTTCTATGACTGCATGTTGTCCACAGTCAACACAACTAAATAAGAACAGTACAAAGCTGTGCTAGTTGCTCTCTGCACTCTACATGCCTCCCAAAAAAAAAAATCAGCCAAATTATATAATATATTCTGAAAGCATATACTAGGGGTCGCCAACCCATCGATCGCGATCGACCGGTCGATCTTTGAGACTTTCCCAGTAGATCCCGAAGAAAAATCAAAAATAAATACACAAATACTGTTGTAATGTGAGCATTATAAAAGTAAATAATACTAATTAGGATAATGGCAATATAGCAATATTTTCGCTGAAAAGCTGTTTGTAAAGAGAGATTGTTTCCGGGTTGCGGGGCTTTAGTTCCGTTTTTTCTGCCCGGTGCGCATTTGTGTAGTTCCCCCGCCATGCACCGCGTTTTCGGCGTAGCCTGTGCTGCATCAAAGTGACCAGTCAGATTAGGTAACAGTACAGACTGTCGCAAACATCAATATATGGCAGTGTCCCCAACCTCCGGGCCGTGAAGCATGCAGGGGTACAGCGGTAGTCGGGACGCACCCAGCAAATCTTTAAGAAAAAAAGCCGAAATAAACAAGCTAATTAATTAGGTGCCACCCAGCACATAAATGTCGGCCCAGATCAGAGGCGACGCAATCGGCAATCGCTCGTGATATCTTGATAGCATAGCAGAGGCTCCATGAAAGAAGGCAAAAACATACAAATTCCATCTGGAATGGGAAGAGGAATTTCTGTTTACCTTGGTGAAAGGCAAGCGTGTACGTATGTTGTGCCACCAAACACAAGCACTGACTAAAAGAGGGAATCTGGAGCGGCTCCACAACACCAACCACCAGGAATTTAAAGACATCTACCCCCCAAAGAGCGCAATTCATGCCAGGAAAGTTGAGCTGAAATCGGGGTTGAAGGCCCAGCAATCGTTTTCCACAAAACATGCTGCTCAAAATAAAGCTGCTATTGAAGCATTATTTTGTGTAAGTCACCTTTTGGCTAAACACAAGAAGCCTTTTACAGATGGCAATTTATTCAAGGAAGCAAAGGTCATTACCGCAGAGACTGTTTTTAATGCTTTAAAAACAAAAACAGCATCACAACCACAATACATAATATACCGCTTGGCCCTGCAACAGTGACAAGGAGGGTAGAGTCACCGTCAGAGGACGTGAATATTTTTCACTACAGTTCGATGAATCTCTGGATGTAATGCAAACAGCTCAGCTCATTGTATTTGTCAGAATGGCTTTCCAGGATTTTACAACAAAGGAGGACTTCCTCACTCTTTTGCAATTAAAGGAAAGAATGAGAGGTGAGGATATTTACAATGAGTTTAAAAAAATATGTCCGTGAAAATGACATCCCCATTCTACTGAAGGGGCCCCAGCAATGCGTGGTCTGTGCGTTAGTTTTATACCACTAAAAGTCACTGCCTACTTCGGGTCAACTTATCTATGTGAAATTGCATTTTCACAGATCAAAATTATTAAATCTAAGAACAGGAGCTGACTTACTGACAGACACCTCACTAGGGTTGCCAACTTTCTCACTCCCAAATAACGGACAAAAGTAGCAGTCAAATCCCGGGACATTTATGTTTACCCCGAGAAAGACTACCATGACCATGAAGCCTTGCACGGGCACCTGTGTGCGCACGCGTGTTGTGCCGATTTTTCTTTACCCCACAAATCGGTTTTGGCTTAATCTTCATTATTTCTACTTTATATAGGCTGTGTATTTATCATATCATTCCTGCTTTTACTATATGTTAGTGTCATTTTAGGTTTTATGTGTTATTTGGTAGGTTATTTTTCTGGGTCTGGGAATGCTCAAAATTTTTTCCATATAAATTAATGGTAATTGCTTTTTTGGCGTAAAGCATTTCCGCACGAAAGGTTTCACAGGGACGCTGCACCTTAGCGGGGGAAATACAGGACAGTTGGCAACCCTACACCTCACAGACTGTCTCAGACTGGCTGTCTGTAGTTATGAGTCAAATTTCAAGGAACTAGCAGAAAGTATTCAGCCCCAGTCATCACACTGAGTGCAACAGTCAATTTTTATTCATTTATTTTTCGTGTTGAAATAAAATTAAATAATGAAACTTAGAATTAAAGGTGTGAAGTACGTAATATTCTTAAAGAAAGACAGCTATGGCCTGTTTGATATGCTAGTTACAGTGTTTTCTTGTTTGAATTAATTTGAAAGTTTGACAAAAGTATTTTGTGTAATTCAATTACAATTTGCCCAAATAAAAGGCCTCAAATTGGAAGTACAATCTGAGCTGTTTTTTCTCTAAACGATTTAGTCGGTAGATCTTGCCTTTCACTGAGGTCGAGGTAGGGGATCTTGGGCTTAAAAAGGTTGGTGACCACTAGCATATACCATTAGATTGAAGGACAGTTTCAATCTTGCTAAGACTATTGAAAGATTCCTTAGTATGCTGGACAGACTCTACATCCATGCATGTTGTTTTAATCCCCTTGCACCTCACTGTCTGCCTGCACTAACTTTATTCTGTGCAACAGAAACAAAATGCTGGAGGAACTCTGCGGGTCAAACAGCATCTATGCAAATGAATAAACAGTCGACGTTTCGAACCCGAGACCCATCTTCAGCACTTTAGAAGGGTCTCAGCCCAAAATGTTGACTGCTTATTCATTTCCATAGATGCTGTCTGACCTGATGAGTTCCTCCAGCATTTTGTGTGTGCTGCTTTAGATTTCCAGCATCTGTAGACATTCTTTTGTTTGTAACTGTATTCTGTTATTGCTTTTCCCTCAATGCACTGATGTGATCAAACGATCTGTATAGATTACATGCAAAAGAAAGATTATACTCCATTGTTGTAGGTGCCCGGAACAAAGAGCCAGAAATTGTCTTCATATCCTTGCCAAAATGTCTTACTAACCACACTAACAGGAACAGAATAAGTAATTGCTCATCTCTGCTATTTGTAGCATCTTGAAAAAATGCTTTTCACTTTTGCTTACACAGCAACAGCCTCACTTAAAAGAAAATTCATCCTGTGTAGGTAGCTATTTTTAATGTACCACATAAAGGCACGAGTTATGCACAAAATTGCACAAACTTTTATTGCATTGTACAACTGGGTTCCCACATACCGGAAAACACACCACGCAAAATATACACTCAGTAGCCACATTACTAGGTACCCCTTGTACCTAATAAAGTGGCCACTCAGTGTATGTTCATGATCTTCTGCTGCTGTATTCCATCCACTTTAAGGTTCAATGTGTTTTGCATTCAGAGATTCTCTTCTGCACACCACTGCTGTAACGCATGGTTATTTCAGTTACCGTCGTGTTTCTGTCAGCTTGAACCAGTCTGGCCATTCTCCACTGACCTCTCTCACTAACAAGGCATTTCGCCCACAGAATTGCTGCTCATTGGATTTTTTTTTTTGTTTGTCTCACCATTCCTTGTAAGTTCTCAATCTGGGGTTCTAAACCTGGGGTCCACAGACTCCTTGCTTAATGGTGTTGGTCCAGAGCAGTTCGGAACTACTGCTCTAGAGACTGTTGGTGCATGAAAATCCCAGGAGATCAGCGATTTCTGAAATACTCAATCCATCCCATCTGACATCAACAATCATTCCATAGTCAAAGTCAACAAGATCACATTCCTTCCTCATTCTGATGTTTGGTCTGAACAGCAACTGAATCTCTTGACCACATCTGCATGCTTTTATGCATTGAGTTGCTACCACATGATTGGCTGATTAGATATTTGCATTACCAGCTGATATACCGAATAAAATATCCACTGAGGGTATATTATTCTCCTAGCTGAGGTGAAGGACAAGGAAATCACAAGGGATAAAAAAAAAATACAAAATGTAGTGCAGGCCCCAAGGCCCATAGTGTTGTGCCAATGGTGTGTCAAGAGGACCATTACAAGGATGTAATGCTGAGGCTTTACAAGGCATTGGTCAGACCAAACTTGGAGTATTGTAGGCAGTTTTGGGTTCCTTATCTAAGGAAAAGATGTGCTGGCATTGCAGAGGATCCAGAGGAGGTTCAAAACAATTATCCTAATGACTTGGCCTCCACATCCATCTGTGGCAATGAATTTCACATATTCACCACCCTCTGGATAAAGAAATTCCTCATCTTTGTTCTAAAGGGGCATGCTTGTATACTGAGGCTGTGCCCTCTAGTCCTAGACTCTCCCACTATAGGAAACATCCTCTCCACATCCACTCTATCTGGGCTTTCAAATACTCTATAGGTTTCAATGAGATCCCCCCTCAGCATTTTAAACTCCAGCAAGTACAGGCCCAGAGTCATGAGATGCACAATTACTGGTGGACCACTGCACGATGCTAAGTTAAGCTTATGTTAAGCTTCTATCAATAGGTTCCATATTTCCCTCAAAATCAAATGCATCATCATTGACTTACAGAATTTGTTTTATGGAATTAAAAACAGTGAAAGGAATAGCAAAGCATTTTCATGGGACCATTCAGAAATCAGATGGTGGAGGGCAAGAAGCAGCTTCTGAATTACTGAAACAACAGGAATTCTGCAGATGCTGGAAATTCAAGCAACACACATCAAAGTTGCTGGTGAACGCAGCAGGCCAAGCAGCATCTGTAGGAAGAGGTGCAGTCGACGTTTCAGGCCGAGACCCTTCGTCAGGACTAACTGAAGGAAGAGTAAGGGATTTGAAAGTTGGAGGGGGAGGGGGAGATCCAAAATGATAGGAGAAGACAGGAGGGGGAGGGATAGAGCCAAGAGCTGGACAGGTGATAGGCAAAAGGGGATACGAGAGGATCATGGGACAGGAGGTCCGGGAAGAAAGACGGAGGGGGGGGGACCCAGAGGATGGGCAAGAGGTATATTCAGAGGGACAGAGGGAGAAAAAGGAGAGTGAGAGAAAGAATGTGTGCATAAAAATGCGTAACAGATGGGGTACGAGGGGGAGGTGGGGCCTTAGCGGAAGTTAGAGAAGTCAATGTTCATGCCATCAGGTTGGAGGCTACCCAGACGGAATATAAGGTGTTGTTCCTCCAACCTGAGTGTGGCTTCATCTTTACTGTAGAGGAGGCTGTGGATAGACATGTCAGAATGGGAATGGGATGTGGAATTAAAATGTGTGGCCACTGGGAGATCCTGCTTTCTCTGGCGGACAGAGCGTAGATGTTCAGCAAAGCGGTCTCCCAGTCTGCGTCGGGTCTCACCAATATATAAAAGGCCACATCGGGAGCACCGGACGCAGTATATCACCCCAGTCGACTCACAGGTGAAGTGATGCCTCACCTGGAAGGACTGTTTGGGGCCCTGAATGGTGGTAAGGGAGGAAGTGTAAGGGCATGTGTAGCACTTGTTCCGCTTACATGGATAAGTGCCAGGAGGGAGATCAGTGGGGAGGGATGGGGGGGACGAATGGACAAGGGAGTTGTGTAGGGAGCGATCCCTGCGGAATGCAGGGGGGGGGGAGGGAAAGATGTGCTTAGTGGTGGGATTCCGTTGGAGGTGGCGGAAGTTACAGAGAATAATGTGTTGGACCCGGAGGCTGGTGGGGTGGTAGGTGAGGACCAGGGGAACCCTATTCCTAGTGGGGTGGTGGGAGGATGGAGTGAGAGCAGATGTACGTGAAATGGGGGAGATGCGTTTAAGAGCAGAGTTGATAGTGGAGGAAGGGAAGCCCCTTTCTTTAAAAAATGAAGACATCTCCCTCGTCCTAGAATGAAAAGCCTCATCCTGAGAGTAGATGCGGCGGAGACGGAGGAATTGCGAGAAGGGGATGGCGTTTTTGCAAGAGACAGGGTGAGAAGAGGAATAGTCCAGATAGCTGTGAGAGTCAGTAGGCTTATAGTAGACATCAGTGGATAAGCTGTCTCCAGAGACAGAGACAGAAAGATCTAGAAAGGGGAGGGAGGTGTCGGAAATGGACCAGGTAAACTTGAGGGCAGGGTGAAAGTTGGAGGCAAAGTTAATAAAGTCAACGAGTTCTGCATGCATGCAGGAAGCAGCGCCAATGCAGTCGTCGATGTAGCGAAGGAAAAGTGGGGAACAGATACCAGAATAGGCACGGAACATAGATTGTTCCACAAACCCAACAAAAAGGCAGGCAGAGCTAGGACCCATATGGGTGCCCATAGCTACACCTTTAGTTTGGAGGAAATGGGAGGAGCAAAAGGAGAAATTATTAAGAGTAAGGACTAATTCCGCTAGACGGAGCAGAGTGGTGGTAGAGGGGAACTGATTAGGTCTGGAATCCAAAAAGAAGCGTAGAGCTTTGAGACCTTCCTGATGGGGGATGGAAGTATATAAGGACTGGACATCCATGGTGAAAATAAAGCGGTGGGGGCCAGGGAACTTAAAATCATCGAAAAGTTTAAGAGCGTGAGAAGTGTCACGAACATAGGTCGGAAGGGATTGAACAAGGGGTGATAAAACAGTGTCGAGGTATGCAAAAACGAGTTCGGTGGGGCAGGAACAGGCTGAGACAATAGGTCGGCCAGGACAGGCAGGTTTGTGGATCTTGGGTAGGAGGTAGAAACGGGAAGTGCGGGGTGTGGGAACTATAAGGTTGGTAGCAGTGGATGGGAGATCCCCTGAGCGGATAAAGTCGGTGATGGTGTGGGAGACAACGGCCTGGTGCTCCTTAGTGGGGTCACGATCGAGGGGTAAATAAGAGGAGGTATCCGCGAGTTGTCGCTGTGCCTCGGCAAGGTAGAGGTCAGTACGCCAGACTACAACAGCACCCCCCTTATCAGCAGGTTTAATAATAAGGTTAGGATTAGTGCGGAGGGAGTGGAGAGCAGAGCGTTCAGAAGGAGTGAGGTTGGAATGGGGACAAGGTGCGGTGAAGTCGAGACGGTTGATGTCCCGTCGGCAGTTAGCGATAAAGAGATCCAGAGCAGGCAAAAGACCAGAGCGGGGTGTCCATGAAGAAGAGGAGGGTTGAAGACGGGAGAAGGGGTCATCGGTGGGGGTGGAAGAGTCCTTGCCGAAGAAGTAGGCTCGGAGACGGAGACGGCGGAAGAAAAGTTCCGCATCGTGGCGAACACGGAACTCGCTGAGGTGTGGGCGAAGGGGGACAAAGGTGAGGCCCTTACTGAGAACAGAGCGTTCTGCCTCCGACAGTTGAAGGTCGGAGGGGATGGTAAAGACCCGGCACGGATGAGAGCTGGGATCAGAGGGGGGAGGGGGGAGGCTGGGGGTGTCAATGGAGAGGGGAGGGTTGGGGTGAGAGGAAGATGGAGCCTCTAAGGGCCCAGGTGTTTCTGAATTACTGAGTTGGAGTCTTCAGGCTCCTGTATCTCCTCCCCAATGATGGTAACAGGAAGGGGGCATGTCCTGGATGGTGAGGGTCCTCAGTGAGGCACCAGGTCTTGAAGATACCCTCAGTAAAAAAGGAAAAAATGGTGGTACAGTTGCATAGCAGTTAGCGTAATGCTAATACAGTGCCAGTGACCTCTGCTGTCTGTAAGGAGTTTGCATGCTCTCCCCTTGACTGTGTGGGTTTTCTCCAGGTGTTTCAGTTTCCTCCCATATTCCAAAGACATATGTGTTAGGGTTAGGAAATTGAGGGCATGCTATGTTGACCCTGGACACTTAGGGGCTGCACACCCCAGCACATCTTCAGCTCTACTTGCAAATGACGCATTTCACCATTTCAAAGTACATGTGACAAATAAATCTAATCTTCATCTTTACAAGTGCAGAACTCTCCCAACCAAAAGATAAAAATTTCACAAAGGAATCAAAACTGGGTTACCCACCATACGTTGAATTTGCAAGTACAGTATGGCAAAGATCCTCACTCAAAGCTGCAGGAGGTTATCTTAACACCAAATAACAGTGCTGGGCTAGGGGAAGGGAGGGGAGAATGGGGGGTACCCACTTCCTCAACTGAAAGACACTGTTTGGCAACGAAAAGGGAAATGAAGTTTTGAGAACTCCACACAAACATATTGTTGTTGGAAGAATCACCACAGGGATGCTCCTCTTAACATGTATGACAAAGATGAAATGGGGGGGTTGGCAAGCAGAATTTCCCCAAATGGTGCATTCAACACAAGATACAAATTCTGATTTATCACAAGTACGTCAAAACATACAGTGAATTGTGTGAGCTGCGTTAACAACCAAAACAGTCTGAGGATGTGCTGGAGCCAGCCCATAAACGTTGACACACATTCCAGCGCCAACAGATCATACCCACAAGGTTCAGCAGAACTAAGGCCCTCGGCTGATTCTGTTCTAGTTGTCTATGTAATATGCAAGCCAGGGTAGTATGATACGGGATAGCAAGCTGTTGCCCATGTCACAGGCTCCCCCTCTCTACACAGCTGATGAATCCAAAGGAACTGACATAGTCTGGTACCAGCAGTGTTGCACAAGTTACCAGTCAGCATTGAGTTCAACGTGGCACTACCTTAGGAACTCCAGCTCTGGATTCTTCCCTCTGGGTTTATTCCCAAAGCCTTTCCCATGAGCAGAGGTTTGAGATCAGAGTTTTACTTCTCATGGATGAACTGCCAACCATGACTGATGAGCCCCATATACCTAAAGAGACTGGTTTTAAGCCACCAACCACCCACCTTTGTCCCTTCTCTCCGTCAGCAGAAATGGCACCGCCAGGATTAGTAGCTAAGCCACATGAAGACCAGGTGCTGGATTTGGTTGTCAGAAGCTATTTGAGATGCATGCCATTGGGAACACTTATTAGGCAGTGGGAGCTTATCCCCACTACCCTCGGCTACGATGAACCTTCAGAAACGTTCCAGAACAACGCAAGAAACAACAACGAAAAGCAACAGCAGCAAAACACTCCCACTCACAGAAGTCTCCAACCTCAGACAGACCGCCTCCAGGCCTCCAACCTCCAATCCCTGGTCCAGACTCACAGTTCCCTGGGCGGCAGGCAGGAAGAGAATTTGCTGATGTCCATAGTGGAGGGGTGGTCATCCAGTCCACTCACACGTCCACATGGCAATGGCAGTGAGCTCGTCTGATCCAATCACTGACTCATCCATCTCTTCATGCCAGGGGCCGGCTGAGTCCAGGGCTGGACGTCCTGCTCACTTAAGGAGGGTGAAGCTTCTTGTGCAGCCTCTCGTTTCCAGGTGTGATGCTCGTCGCAGGACCACTGTTTGGCTTGCCATGCAGGAGGTCATTCACACATGGCCTCTCCTACACTACTGTGCACATAGCAATATTTTCATGTGACATCCCTGTTCTGACTGAGTTTGCTAGGTCATGGCACGACCGAGTATCCAGTGGTGTAACTGGGCGGGCAGGCTGGCTCATCAGCCTTGGCTGGCAGTCAGCTGAAGAAATTCCAAACCCAGGTAGATGGGACTTGTTAGCTTTGCCAGGCAGTTTATCTACAAGAGGGAAAACTCCGATACTCAACCTACAGCCTTGCAGTTGGTGCAGCTCGCTGTGCCATCGTGGAATGTCCCCCAGCCTAGAGTGGAATCGGTTTGTGTGCACGACCCTCACTATGAACCTATGCAGCACAGGTGGGAAGAAAAGTCCTTCAGTGATAGAGATATTCCCTCCTGATCTTCACATGCGAAGAACCAGCCATCATCATGCCAGGGGCCTAGGTTGACCCTCCAACCACCACCATCCCCCCACGGGCATCACTGGAATCTGAATAAAATTTAAAGTTCAAATTAAGTTCATTATCAAAGTACATATATGCAATCATATACTGCTCTGAGATTCATTTCCTTGCAGGCATTTACAGTAAAATAGAATAGAATTAAAGACTACATACAAAGACTGAGAAACTGATAGGCGTAAGACAAAGCTTACAAATACAAAAAATACCCAAAATAATAGTGATAATAAATAAATAATAAGCAGAACTGAAAATGAGTGGAATCAGTTCCGAGTTGAGGTGAGTGAAGTTATCCACACCAGTTCAGGAGCCTGACAGTTGAAGGGCAATAATGCGATAACTTGAGAGATTTCTTTACAAGATAAGACACTGGAGCAGAATTAGGCCAGTCCCAGAGATGTCAAACGCTCCTCATACATTAACCCTTTAATTCCCGTGAACCTCTCTGGACCCCCTCCAATGTCAGCACATCTTTCTGATTTGCCCACCTGCCTGTCTTGTCACCATGCCCCGTTCTCCTCTCTTTGACCTGATAGCACCTACAGTGAAGAGTCACCCCCTCAGTGATACGGTAGGTTTGTTGTGTAAGCTACTCTTTGAAATGCTTGACAGCATCCAGAAAAGGACCGAATTTTCCCCGAGGTAGTGATACAAGGCACTGAAGTTTAAAGACTGTTGTGGGGGAGTGAGCATAAACCGCAATGGAAACAGGAAAGAGAAGTGCAATGCAGAACAAAAAAAAAGTTCTCTTTGTAAAGCTGACACTGACCACGGGCTTCAGGTACTGAACAGGGCTGAGAAAAGGCAAGTAAATGTGTGTTGTGTGAATGCCAGGCCATGGTGGGTCGTTGACTTGAGATGTGCATCAATACCATCTCCACAGATGCTGAGTGTTTGAAGGGACATCTCCGCATGCATCACGGCTTGGTACTGCAACTTCTCTGCCCATGACTACAGGAAGGGCAGAGAGTTATGAACATGGCTCAGCACATCACTGAAACTAGCCACCCTTCCATCGACTGTCTGCACTTCCCACTACCTTGTTAAAGCAGCCAGCATAATCCAAGGGACTAGCCACACTCATTCCCTCTTCTCCCCACTTCCATTGGGCAGAAGGTGTAAAAGCCTGAAATCACAGATCACCAGGCTCAAAGACAGCTTCTACCCTGGTGTTATGAGACATAGGTGCAGAATTAGGGCATTCAGCCCATCGACACTGCACCACCATTCTATCATGGCTGACTTATCCCTCTCAACCCATTCTCCTGCTACTAGACTCCTCCACGATAGGAAGCATCCTCCCCACATCCACTCTATCTAGGCTTTTTGATATTCATTAGGTTTCAGTGGGATATCCACCTCCCCCATCTTCTAAACTCCAGTGAATACAGGCCCAGACCGAAACACTTCTCATACATTAACCCTTTCATTCCCAGGATGATTCTTGTGAATCTAGACCCTTACCAATGCTAGCATGTCCTACAAGGGGTCCAAAACTGCTCACAATAGTCCATGTGGTCTGACCAATGCCTTGCTCTTACATTCTAGTCTCTCACATGTTAACCCATTTTGCAAAACATTATCAAGCGATTGCAAGATTCCCTATATGGTACGAAGAACTCTTAACCAATGTTCCCTCTAATTTTTTAGTAGTCAGTGTGCGCAAAAATCTTATGTTGTGCAATTTTTTTCCTGTGACAAAAGTATGTGCGCTCTGAATGCGCACATGGCACAGTTTATGTAGGTTTACAAAATATTTGACATAAAACTGCACAAAATTACAACAAAATAACATACATATTTAAGTCACTAGTTATTTTTTCGTCTCTCCTGTCTTTGGCATTTACCCATTCTTCGTAAACTCTACCTGGACTAATAGAACTTCCATCCAATTGACAGCTTTTGATTATCATTAATATATCCAAATGACATTCACCTAAACAGTTTCTCAGCTTGTTTTTGAGTTGATTCATTAGGCTAAAACCTCACCCACAGTCCATACTAGACACAAGAAAGGTTCCCCCAACGTCCATCAACTGTGCAAGGTCGCAAAACTGTTCATTTTGAAGTATAAATGCCACCATTTGAGCAAAGTTTGAAATCAGTTTGGATTTAATTTTTTCTTGCGCAGAAAATTTGAAATCATTAAACTAACTATTACAGTATTTTCAGCTAGAAAATCATGATATTTTAGATATACGGCATTAACTTGTTCACCGCCAAATGTGAAGTCACAATCTGCAATTGCGGAGAAATCAAAAGCTGACCGTTCTTGTACCTCATCTTCAGAGAGCCTTTCTTCTAAATGAACACAAAGACTATTCATAAAAGTCAACAGCGAACTTGTATCTACTGTGACGTTTTCTTCACGTTGTTGGCTTAGCAAAACTTTAACTTTGTCACTCCACAAAACATTGTCTCCCAGATACTGCTATCTTATCTTGTTAATTTTGTCTCGCGCAAAATGAAGTGAATCAATCGGTGTCAGGCCACTCTTTTGCAGAACCTTGCACAGTGCAGCCAGTTCATCAAAGACATCACTTAAATCCTGTAAAGTTCTTTTGCGCTTCACGCCCTTGGCTACTTTTGAATTCAACATAGTGAATCAATATTTTTTTCAATAAAAACTTAGTAAGCTATCTACGGGATTTGAAATAGATCTTTGTAAACTTTATGATATGAACACTGTCCACCAAAGATGGCTGCCGCCGTGATGCAGCTGTACAAACCGGAACAGGAAAGGTGAGGTGACGTAAATTAGTGACGTGCATTGTGGTATTTGAAAAACCGACTAACTAGTTAACAGAAACATTTAGCTAAAAGATTATTTTCAATAAGTTTAATTATTACTACATTATTTTAGGTAACTAACCTTTCGGGCACACATTAATTTCCTTTGTGCGTTGGTTGAAAAACGTGTGTGCACACGCACAGCTTAGAGGGAACATAGCTCTTAACCTTACAATCTACCTCTGTGGCCTGCATGCACTGCACCTTGTAACTAAAACACTTCATTCTGCATTCTATTATTGCTTTTCCCTTTATACTGCCTCAGTGCACTGATGTAAAGAAGTGACCTGTACATACAGCACGCTAATCCAGTTGTCATATTTTGGTCAATAATAAACCAACACCATTCAAGGGTTTTCTGTGGCTTTCCACACAGCAAAACAAAAAAACCCACTAAACATCTCCCTCTGACACTCAACTACGTTACAATCAAATCGCTAACCTCCCTCAAAAGCCAAGTGCTTACAAATGACAGGAAACCTATCTGGTTCCCAAACTTCATTATGCCTTGGACCAATACCATCAAGCAAGTGGTCCGTTGACCCCAAATTAAGCCTTAGAGACTGATTAGACCATAGCAGCAGAATTAGGCCATTTGGCTCAGCAAGTCTGCTCTGTCATTTCATCATCGTTGATCCATTTTCCCTCTCAGCCCCCATCTCCTGCATTCTTCCCTATCCCTTCATGCCCTGACTAATCAAGAATCTATCAACCTCTGCCTTAAGTATACCTGATGACTTGGCCTCTACAGTTGTCTGTGGCAACAAATTCCACAGATTCGCCACTCTTTGGCTAAAGAAATTCCTCCTCATCTCTGTTCTGAAAAGGTGCCCCTCTACGCTGAGACTGTGTCCTCTGATCTTAGACTCTCCCACCAGAAGGAGCACCACTAAGTGTCCTGACCAGCTACATCACCAGCTGGAACAGAAATTGCAAGGCATCTGACTGCAAGACCCTACAAAGTGTCACAGTAGTAGTGCAGTGAGTGCGATGCTATTACAGCTCAGGGCATTGAAACTTGGAGTTCAATTCCAACGACATCTGTAAGGAGTCTGTACGCCCTTCCTGTGGAATGTATGGATTTTTCCTGGGTGCTCTGGTTTCCTCCCAAAATCCAAATGTGTACCAGGTAGGTTCACTGGTCATTATAAATTGTTTTGTGATTAGGCTAGGGCTGAATCGGGGATTGTTGGGCTGCATGGCTCAAAGGATTGAAGAGCCTATTCCGCACTGTATCTCCAAATAAAATTTGTTTTAAAGAATTGAGGACTACTCAGAGGATAATCAGGGTCTCTCTTCCACCCAGTGATACAGTATTTATCAGGAGTACAGCGTACATAGGGCCCTTAGCAAAGTCAAGGGTCCCTCTCATTGGTCTCACAATCTCTTTGACCCCCTGACCATCAGGCAGGAGGTACCAGAGCATTAGGACAAGAACCGCTAGGGTGGGAAACAACTTCTTCACCTAGGCAGTGAGATTACTGAACTCCTTGCCATCACCCTGGTCTCATCGTGTATGAAGTGCCAGAAATGTTATACAGTTTACCTTTCAGCTTGTGTCCCAAATGTATCTTCTGTTAAGTGTCAATCTTCTGGAATAAATTTGCTAATTTATTTGTGGAACTACAACTCATACACACCCACACATATAAAGTAATATGTACTGTGCGGTGCACCTTGGTCGGAGGAACATTGTTTTGTTTGGTGGTATACAGACATATGGTTGAATGATAAACTTGAACGATGCTTGAGGCCCCACACCACCAGGTATAAGAATAACTACTTCCCCTCAACCATTCAGTTCTTGAACTGGCCGGCAAACCCTAATCACGACAGTAGAGCAACATTAAGTCTTAACTTGGCATGAAAGTGTCCTTTCTTTTTGTTCTAATTATGTATAATTTAAACTAAGCAACCACTTTACCACATACCTCCTGTACACTTAGAGTCTTGACATGTTATGCGTTCAGAGATATTCATTTGCTCATCACCATAGTAATGCCTGGTTATCTGAGTTCCTGTTGACTTTCTGTCAGCTTGAACCAGTCTGGCCATTCTCTTTTGACCTCTCTCATTAACAAGGCATTTTCACTCACAGAACTGATGCTCAATGGATGCTTTTTTTTGTTTTTCCCACCATTCTCTGTAATCTCTAGATCCTAGGAGATCAGCAGTTTGAGATACTCAAACCACCCTGTCTGGCACCAACAATATTCCATGGCCCAAGTTACTTAGATCATATTTCTTCCCCATTCGGATGTTTAGTCCAAACAACAACTGAACCTCTTGACCATGCCTGCATGCTCTTAAGCATTGAGCTGCTGCCACATGATTGGCTGATGAGATATTTGCATTACTGATGTGTACAGGTGTACCTGATAAGATGGCCACTGAGTGGATGCTGAATTGATTGTTCCTCTGTGATGCTATGTAACTGTGACACTGCTGCAGGTCCTTCAATGCTGTTGTGCGTAGATGGACTTGGGCGTTTTGACAATAAACCTGGCTTTTGATTGTGGCGAGTCATTTGCTATAGACTAAAACAAGACCAAAGTTGAGATGATGACGAAATCCTCTCCACTTGTATGGAAGAGTGTGGTCCCTGCACCACTCTGGAAACCCAAAACTATTTGATATGAATCACCCTGTCAGTACAGCATCTATTCATTTGCTTCATCGCTGACACACCACAGCTATCCAGGTTGTCCAGAGAAGTACATGAATAGGAGTGGTTTGGAAGGCTAAACTGGGGCAGATGGGACACACTCACTGGGCAACAAAGTTTGAATGGACCATTCAGAATCAGATTTAACATCACCAGCATATGTTGTCTTTGCAGCAGCAGTATATTGCAATACATAATAGAAAAAGCTTGTGAATTACAGTAAATATATTAAATAGTTAAATTAAATTAGTACAAAAAAGTAGTGAGGTAGTGTTCAGTTAGTCCTGACGAAGGGTTTCGGCCTGAAACGTCGACTGTACCTCTTCCTAGAGATGCTGCCTGGCCTGCTGAGTTCACCAGCAACTTTGATGTGTGTTGCTTGAATTTCCAGCATCTGCAGAATTCCTGTTCTTTGTGTGAGGTAGTGTTCATGGGTTCAATGTCTATTCAGGAATCCAATAACAGAGGGGAAGAAGCTGTTCCTTCAGGCTCCTGTATCTCCTTCCTGATGGTATCAATGAGGAGAGAGCATGTCCTGGGTGAATGGGATCCTTAATGATGGATCCCACCTAGTGAGACATTGCCTTTTGAATCTGTCCTGGATGCTGGGGTGGCAAGTGCCCATGAAAGAGCTGACTGTGTTTACAACTTTCTCCAGCTTTTTCCCAATCTGCGCAGTAGCCCTCTCACCTCCTCCCCCCCATACCAGACAATGATGCAGCCAGTTAGAATGCTATCTACCGTACATCTGTAGAAATATGTGAGTGTCTATGGTGATTCTAAATCTCCTCAGTTGGGCCAAAGGGCCCATTTCCATGCTGTGTGACTCTGTACTGGCTCAGTACACGAGTTGCTTTAATCCCCTTCCTTCTTCCCCATTTCAAAGTTCAAATAAATTTATTATCAAAATACATACTGTATACAACCCCGAGATTCATTTTCTTGCATACATTCAGTTAATTCAAGAACCACAATTTAATCAAAGCAAGCAAGTTTACCTGTATAGCACTTTTCAAACACAAGGCAATTCACAAGGCTTTACATAGAATAAGATAGAAAAATCAAACATCAAATTTCAGACAATATACAAGAAAATAAAATCACAGAAAACATAGATCTGATCAACAGAAGTTACAACGCAGGAGATTCTAATTAAAAGCTACAGTGAAAAGAAAATTTTTAAGCCTCCATTTAAAGAGCTTAAAGTTGAGGCCGACTTCAGATCCTCTGGAAGGTCATTCAGAAGATGTGGAGCATGAAAAACTAAAAGCTGCTTCACCATGTCTAGTTTTGACCCTGAGGACAGTAAGCAGACCAACCCCAGACGACCTCGGGGAAGTTCGTAATTCAGCAAGAGATCAGAGACGTATTTTGGACCGAGACCATTCAGTGCTTTATAAACTAGTAATATTTTTAAAGTCAATCCTCTGATGGACAGGAAGCCAGATAACAACCCGAGAACTGGACTGCTATGTTCTACTTTCTTGGTCTCAGTGAGGACTCTAGCAGCAACGTTCTGAATGAGCTGCAGCTGTCTGAGGGATTTTTAAAATATATATATAACAGACTTGTGAAAACGGCACTCAACAGGACGGAAAAACTAGCGAAGTGCAAAAGACATCAAACTGTGCAAATATATAATAATTAAGCAATAATTATCAAGAACATGAGATGAAGAGTCCTAAAAGTGAGTCTGTTGTTCAGTGATAGGGCAAGAGAAGTTATCCGCACTGGCTGAACAACCTGATGCTTGAAGGGTAATAACTGTTCTTGAACCTGGTGGTGAGTCCTGAGGTTCTTGTACATGCTTCCTGATGGCAGCAGCGAGGAGAAAGCATGATCTGGTTAGCGGGGGTCCTTGACGATGGATACTGCTTTCGCGCAACAGAGCTCCAGGTAGATGTGCTCAATGGCTGGGAGGGCTTTACCGTGATGGACCTTGACCGTATCCTACTTTTTGTAGGACTTTCCATTCAAAGGCATTTGTGTTTCCATACCAGGACATGATACAGTCAGTCAATATACTCTCCACCACAGAGCCACAGAATCTTGTCAAAATTTTAGATGTCATGCTAAACCTTCTCAAACTTCTAAGGAAATGGAGCCACTGCCATGCTTATTTCGTAATGGCACTTACATGCTGGGCTCTGGACAGGTCCTCCAAAATTATAACACCGAGTTTAAAGTTGTTGACTCTCTCCACCTCTGATCTCCCGATGAGGACTGGCTCAAGGACCTCCAGTTTCGTTCTCCATAAGTCCTTGGCCTTGCTGACATTGGGTTGCTGCTGTGGCACCACTCAGCCAGATTTTCAGTCTCCCTCCCATATGCTGACTCATCACCTTTGATTTGGCCTACCACAGTGGCGTCACCAGCAAACTTAAATATGGTATTGGACCCATTCTTAGCGTCAGTCACAAGCGTAAAGCAAGATACCTACGCCTTGTGGTGCACCTGTGCTGATGGAGATTGTAGACATATTGTTGCCAATCCAAACTGACTGGGGTTTGCAAGTGAGGAAATTAAGAATCCAGCTGTACAAAGATGTACTGAGGCCAAAGTCATTAAGCTTATTGATTAGTTTTGAGGGGTTGACAGTATTGAATACTGAGCTGTAGTTGATAATGAACATCCTGATGTATGCATCTTTGCTATCCAGATGTTTCAGGGTTGAATGAAGAGCCAATGAAATGGCATCTGCTATGGACCTGTTGTGCTAGTAGGCAAATTGGAGTGGATCCAAGTTAATTCTCAGTCAGGGGTTGTATATGTTCCTTTGTTTTTTTTTCCCTCTCTCTCACACTCGCTCTCTCTCCATGCAGAACAGGTTTACCTGAACTTGAAATTCAGAATCAGTCAGATTTATTATCACCGACATATGCTGTGAAATTTGTTACTTTGTGACAGCAGTACAGTGGAAGACATGAAAGGATGTGATGCTGAGGCTTTATAAGGCACTGGTGGGGCCTCACCTTGAGCATTCTGAACAGTTTTGGACCGCTCATCCTTAAAAAGTGCTGGCATTGGAGAGGATCCAGAGGAGGTTCACAAGGACAATTCCAGGAATTAAAGGGTTATCATACAAGGAACATTTGATAGCTCTGGGTGTGTACTCGCTGGAATTCAGAAGGATGACGGGAATCTCATTGAAACCTTTCGAATACTGAAAGGCCTAGACAGAGTAGATGTGGAAAGAATGTTTCCCATGATGGGAGAGTCTAGGACAAGAGGGCACAGCCTCAGGATAGAGGGGCACCCTTTCAAAACAGATGTGGAGAAATTTCTTTAGCCAAAGGGTGATGAATTTGTGGCCACATGCAGCTGTGGAGGTCAGGCTGTTGGGTGTATTTAAGGCAGAGATTGATAGGTTCTTGATTGTACATGGCATCAAAAGTTATGGGAAGACGACCAGGAACTGGAGTTGAGGAGGAGAAAAACCAAAAGCCATGATTGAACGGCGGAGCAGACTCGCTGGACCAGATGGCCTAATTCTGCTCCTATATCTTATGGTCTTATGACTACAAGTTACAAGTCGGAGGGCAGAGCTTAGTCAAGATGGCACTAAACGGCAACTCCTTTGCTTGCCTCTTTGGAAACAGCGCTATTTCCATCTTTAATATCTCTATTTTTCTCCTTTCAGGGTTATTTTGAAGACCCTGACCCGGAGTTACATGCTGACATCAGTTCTTCGCAGGAATGGGACCTGCTCTCGGGGTGTAACGACTGGCTGTTATCCGACATGGCAAGGGCACGGCCTAAGAATTCGGCTCACCTTTGGAGGCCAGGGATCTCAGGGCTCTGAAGAAGAGCGGATCGAAGGTCGGTGTCCAAAGACCCAAGATCTTTGGGCACAGAGCTCAAAAAAAGCAACACAATGGACTTTTATCATAAATCGGCAAGTTGCTTGTCTCCCCCCTCTCGCTGTGAAACGGAGACATCTCTTTCTCCCTTATTAGGGGGAGAGAGTACCTATGGTACGTCGAATACTGGGTGAACACGTAGCCTTTGGAGTATTGCAAGTCTGTGTCTTTGCTGTTGCTTTTGCTGCACGCTTGAGTGCTCAGTGGTGGGTGCCAATGCCTTTTTTTTACCGTGGGGGGAGGATTGTTGCTAGCTGCCACTTACGCGTGGGAGGGAGGAGAACTGGGGGGGGCTACTTTGGGGTTCTAACATTTAACTGTCATTCTTTGGGGCACTCCTCTGTTTTCGTAGATGGTTTGCAAAGAAAAAGCATTTCAGGATGTATATTGTATACGTTTCTCTGACATTAAATTTACCTTTTAAAAAAATGAATAAATAGTGCAAAAGAGGAATTGTGAGGTAGTGGTCATGGAAGGGTGGAGGGGAAGAAGCTGTTCCTAAAATGTTGAGTGTGGGTCTTCAGGCTCCTGCACCACCTCTTCAATGGTAGTAAAGAGAAGAGGGCATGTCCCAGATGGTCAGGGCACTTAATGATGGATGCTGCCTTGAGATGCCTCTTTTTGAAGATGTCCCCTTTGGTGGTGAGGCTTGGGACTGTGATGGAGCTGGCTGAGTCTACAACACTCTGTTGACGGAATTTACAATCCTCTGCCTTGAGACACTTCATTTTGAAGATGTCCTCAATGTGCCCGTGACAAGGCAAGAGCAATGTGCACACCATTC
Organism: Mobula hypostoma; assembly: GCF_963921235.1. Taxonomy (NCBI): domain Eukaryota; kingdom Metazoa; phylum Chordata; class Chondrichthyes; order Myliobatiformes; family Myliobatidae; genus Mobula; species Mobula hypostoma. The sequence goes on from NC_086124.1 coordinate 27,481,037, forward strand.
TTTGAAGTGATTTTTGATGAACGCAGATGCTTACATCACAAGGAATATCTGCCTCATTCAGGGCAAACTACAAGTCACTGTGTGAGCTTTGATTTCCCATTATCAGCAGTTAATAGAGAAATCAAATAATCAGGCGAGATTCCTGTGTGGTTAACACAACTGTCACCAACAAGATGCTTGTGCCAAGTTGGGACAGCAAGATAGTGTAGTAGTTAGCGCAACACCTTATAACAGCCAACTGTAAGATCAGGGTTCAATTCCCACCACTGTCTAAGGAGCCTGTACATTCTCCACAAGACCACAAGCATTTCATCCGGGTGGCTCCAGTTTCCTCCCACATTCCAAATATGTTCACTTTAGTACTGATTAGTAAGGTGTGGGCATGCAGGCAGCCCACCAGCACAGGCGATGCATTTCACTGTACGTTTTGATGCACGTAACAAACAACACCAATTCTTCTTCCTTTATCTGTGAACATTGAGAAACTGAAGTTTGGGAAACAAATTGTATAATTCAGAATCAGTAAGGAACTTCTGCCAAGGATTCCTAGAAAGCCGGAATTTTGAAAACTGCAGTACTCAAAGGTCCAGAAAGAGAACGGTGTGCTCAACTCATCCATATCCCTGGCCAGATGTTTTACAGCTGAAAGCACCTAATCTGCCGCTTGCTTGACATTGTATAGATACAAGTGATTCTGCAGATCTTGAGATTCTGGATATCTTCAGCAACACACACAATGCTGGAGGAACTTAGGAGGCCAGGTGGAGAGAAATAAACAGTTGACATTCCTGGCTGAGACCCTTCATCAAGACTCGTGGCTTCAGGTGCTATATTCACCAGATGAAGGGACTCGGCCTGAAACATCAGCTCTCCATTTCCTTCCATAGACGCTGCCTGACGTGCTGAGCTCCTCCAGTGTCTTGGTTACAAGAGAGCACTTGGGCACAGGGCTGCAAATTAACAGGCTAATGTTAAATAGTTAAACTGCTGGGCAGTGTGGCTTGTTGGGCCTGAAGAGGCAGTTCTATGCTCATATCTAAATAAATAGAAGCTCCCGAGAGTAAAGGCCCATGTCTCTCAAATCTTTCCCAATCAGGCAATTTCCCCAAAAATTAAGTTCACTTAACCCAGCAGTATCTCCTCATCTATGGAGATTATGACAGAAAAACAGACTCTGGAGAGGGAGGTGAAAGGGAATTTAATCAATAATTACAAGCAAACTCATCACCAAATGCTGGATCCTGGGAGTCAACACCACCCTCTGCAACTCAATCTTTGACTTCCAGACCGACAGACCTCAGTCAGTAGGGATAGGTCACAATTATTCAGAACACTGATGCCACAAGGTTGTGTCCTCTGCCCCCTACTCCATTCCCTATCCACTCGTGCACGGCCAGATTCTTCCCAACTCAGTCTACAAGTTTGCAGATAAGACCACTGTAGTGTTCCACATCTTTAAAAAAAAGAGTCAGAGTTCAGGAAGGAGATAGGGAGCTTAATGACATGGTGTCATGACAACAATATTTCCCTCAAGGTCAGCAAAACGAAAGAGCTGATCATTGACTTCAGGAAGGGGGATGGTGCACATACTCTTGTCTACATCAACAGTGTTAAGGTTAAGGACTTCATATTCTTAGGAGTGATCATCACACAGACATCACAGCCAAGAAAGCTCACCAACATCTCTACTTCCTCAGGAGGCTAAAGAGGTCTGGCATGTCCCTGCTAACCCTCGTCAATTTTTTTCAAAGCACCATAGAAAGCATCCTAACTGTTAGGTCTGGCAAATACTCTGTCCATGACTGCAGGAAACTACAGAGTGTTGCAGACACAGCTCAGCTCATCACAGGAACCAGCCTCTCCTCCAATGGACTATCTATACTTCTCCCTGCCTCAGTAAAGCAGTCAGCACTCTCAAGACCCCAGTCATCTTGGACATTCTCTTTTCCGCTTGCCCGTCGGGCAGAAGATACAAAAGCCTGAAAGTATGTAGCAGCTCGTTCACGGACAGCTTCTACCCTGCTGTTATAAGATCATTAGGTAGTTTCCTAGTATGATCAGTTGAACTTTTGACCTCACAATGTACTTTATAATCTAGCACCATTTTGTTTATCCACACTGCATTCTCTCTACAGCTGTTCACTTCATTGTTTTACTCTGTAATGCACTGTAATGATTTGATCTGTACGAATGGTGCACAAGACAAGCTTTTCACTGTATCCCAGTACATGTGACAATGATAAACCAATTCCAAAATGTAAACACAAGAGATTCTGCAGATGCTGCACGCCCAGAGCAATGCACACAAAAATGCTGGAGGAACTCAGCAGGTCAGGCAGCACCTATGAACAGGAATAAACATGCAACGTATCGGGCCAAGAGCCTTCATCAAGACTCTGACTCCACCATGTATCAGGAGTCGAGGGAATGAAGCCAGATGATGCCTCAGTGCATTCAGAACGGATGGAGACAAGAGTTGTGTAGCAGAAACTGACCCTATAAATGGAGGCTAGATTTCAAACATCCTGCTGAGAGAAAATAAAATCACACTTGCACTTAGAGGAAGCCAAGTGAGAACAGGCATACAGACAGGTCAAGGACTCTTGTGTATTAGCTAGACTGTAACAGAACAGACAATGATTTAGTATTAATGTGAACTGACTGCCAGACAGGCGTGTTGGCATAGCAATGTCTAAATACTGTTTAAAAATCCAAATGGATTTCCCTTTATTTCATATTTGAACTGAGCAGCTTCAGACAAGCTGAACAGCCCCTCTTTGTTCCTGCCTGCCTACAAGGCCTGTCCATTTAGTTGAAGGTGTTTGTCTTTCGATAAGAAAATAACTCTGGGTGTGGATGTGCGTGGATTGGCAGAGAGAAGAGCTGAGGGTAAACGTCCCATTGTGATAACTTGCCGTTTAGGCTACAGATTATCATTCTGCAGCTCTGCAGTGTGATAAATCACTGTTTAATCAAGTTACACACTGCTGGATTGCAGGGAATTTAGAAGCACATTCACTAGGCTAGAGAGAAAACTTTCAATGCCTTCCATTGAAATATTTAAGAACAAGAAATGGATTAAGTCCCAGTTTATTGTCATGGGCATACATTTAGTGGCCACTTTATTAGGTACAGAGTGTCCCAGGAGTGGAACTCAGTGAGTTTTCATAACATACGTATACTCAGTGGCCACATTATAAGGTACCTCCTGTACCAAATAAAATGGCCACTGAGCATGTGCTCATGATCTTCCACTTTAAGGTTTGATGTGCTGTGTTCAGATAAGCTCTTCTGTACGCCACTGTTGTAATGTATGGTTATCAGAGCTATTGTTGCCTTCCTGCTAGTTTGAGTTAGTCTGGCCATTCTCCTCTGACTTCTCTCATTAGCAAGGTGTTTTCACCCACAGAATTGGTCAAGAGGTTCACTCATTGTTCAAACCAAACATCAGAATGGGGAAGAAATATGATCTAAGTGACTTTGACAATGGAATAATTATTGGTGCCAGACAGGTGCTTTGAGCATCTCAGAAACTACTCATCTCCTAGGATTTTCACACACAACGGTCTCTAGAGTTTACAGAGAATGGTGTAAGAGAACAAAAAACCAGAGTGCGTGGCAGTTCTGTTGGCGAAAATGGCTTGTTAATGAGAGGTCAGAGGAGAATGGCCAGACTGATTCAAGCTGACAGGAAGGCGACAGTAACTCAAATAACCACACGTTACAACAGTGGTGTGCAGGAGAGCATCTCTGAATGCACATGTCAAACCTTGAAGTACATGGGCTACAGCAGCAGAAGACCTCACTGGGTTGCACTCCTATACCTAATAATGTGGCCACTGACCGTACACATTTTGATAATAAATTGCTTTACTTAAATTTCAATTTTCTAGGTGTTTTATTGGGATTTGTACTTGAGTCTCTGGAAGATAAACCCGTACCTCTCTTTAATCCCAGAAGTTTAACCACCATGTTTGAACACTGTTGACCCAATTTCCCCTTATATTCCATGTGCTGTTCTTCAGGACTGGCCGTGGGGGAGAACACTGTCCCATCGCATTAGACTTGGTGTCTGACCTTGAACTGAACGTATCTGGCATGGTAGCACAGTGGTTAGAGCAGATGTAGGGTGAAGGGCCATAGGTATGGGGATGCACTCAGCATTTCCCCCTGGGGAGAGGGAATCAAATCCTTAATGGGAAGGTTTTATAGAGACTAGAGGGACAATTTCTATAGGCAGAGGGTGGTGGGCATAAGGAACAAGTTGCCAGTGGCAGGTACATCAATAGTTGAAAGACATTTAGATAAGTGTTTGGATAGGAAAGATTTACAGGCATATGGACCAAATCGTTCTCAGCTCAAAACGCTGACTATTTATTTTCCTCTGTAGTCACTGCCTGACCTGCTGAGTTGCTCCACCATTTTTTGTGTGGGCCACAAAGGACCAGCATGGTGGTCACCACAGATGAGTTAGGCCAGAGCGGCTGTAGGATGTTGTGACATGCAAATACAAGAGGAGGCACTGACCTGCAGCTCACACCAAGCAACTTCCACCCAAGTCTCGGTATCTAGCCCTTTGTACACGGTCTTGAAGGCCCCTCGCCCGAGCTCGATGTCAAACTTCAGGAAGCGGCCCCCCGGAGAGGTGGCGACCGCCTTCATCTCGGCCTCCTCCTCATTCTCCTTCTCGGTCCTGTCCCTGGATGAGTCTTTGGCAACATCCGCCGCTGTCTTGGCTGTAGCAGCAGCGTCGCTTTTGCCTTCCGGCGTGCTGGCGCAGACGGGCGGTCGGGCAGGCCCCTCCCGCTCCACCGGATCCATGCTCCGCCGCACAAAGCGGTGGTTCTCAGCCAGGGGTAGGGGGTCGCCGGCCTTCGCAGTTCTGCCAGGCGCGGCAGCCGCGGGGTTGGTCTCGCTGTCAGCCGAGCCCTCACTGGAGGCCATACCCCTCGGCTTGCTGGAGTCCCCGGGGCCGGTCGGCTCTCCCGGGTCCGTGGCCATCCTGTGCTCCCGCAACGGCCGAAATCCTCCCTTCTGTTCCGATCAACCAATTGCCAGGGTGGGGGGAGGGCACCTCTCAGCCTAGGACATGACGCACATACAGTCTCTTGGCACCTTGCAGAGCCCCCGCCTCTTCAATTCTCAAGCATGGGACGGATAGACACTGAACGCCAAGCTCTCTGCAAGAACAGAAATAAATTAGTCGAAAGGGATAAAGGCAAAAATAGCATCAAAACAGCATTTACATACTTCAAAGTTCAAAGTAAATTCAAATACAAAATACATGTCACTGTATACAGTCCTGCACAAAAGTCTTGGTTCAAATTACATTATCAATGTGTATACATTATACAACCCTGAGATCTGTCACAAAACAAGAAAACCAAAAGAACCCATAAAAAAAAACCCAACACCCAATGTGCAGACGGAGAAAGAAAAAAGTACAAATCGTGCAAACAATAAAATTAAACAAATGGTACTTAGCATGAAAGTGAGTTCTCAGACATGCAGTCTGGCGCAGGCCCATAACCTCAGTGCAGTGAAGAGTGGAGTAAATATCAGGGAGAAGCAAACGGAATCCTGATCTCCGACTCTCATATCTCTGCTCCCAACACCCAGCCTTTCCAATCAATCTGGCCAGTTTTTAAATCGTCCGAACATCGGGTCGTTCCTGCTCTAGTTCCCAGGCCCTGTCACTTCAATCCACTCTAGGCCTGGATCTGACCTTTCCAAGTTGGCCCAGCGCTTAGATAGATCAAACCTTGCTCCCAATTTCCTCCACTCCAACTTTTCTATGCTTCACATGCCTCGACTATCTCGAACATATCTCAACCTCTCTCAGACTCTGTCTTACACCCACACACATATATAGCTTGGACGCCTAAGATTTTTGCCTAGTACTGTTGTAATTTAATGTAATGCACTATACTGCTGCCGTAAAAACAAATTTCATGATATACGTGAATGACAATAAACCTGATTCTGATATGGATCTCTATTGTGACTGAATGGGAAGGTGGGTAGGGAGAGGGAACCACCAGAGGGACATTCTGTAATGATCAGTAAACCAATTGTTTGGAATCTAATGACCTTGTCTGGTGTCTCAGGGCTTTTGTGTGTCTGCATCCACGGCAATCGCACCCCGGCACTTCTTCTCTGCCCCCTGTCCCAAACCCCTCCCTTGCCATTCCCAACAGCCTTTGCTCCCGCTAGATTTACAAACTTGCTCTGTGCTCTACATTGACAAATACACCACTGCACAAAACAGATACCCTAGCTATAGATATGTGCCTAAGACTTCTGCACAATTTTCCTGCAGGCATTCACAGTAAATACAGAGAAACGAAAGAATCAATGAAAAACCGCAAAGACAAACAACCGATGTGCAAAAGTCAAAGTGTGCAAATACACACAAGAAAATAAAAGAAAAAAAACAAGAATCCTTGAAAGTGTGTCCATAGTTGTGGAAACAGTTCAGTGTTGGGGTGAGCAAAATTGAGTGAAGTTATCCCTTCTGGTTCAAAAGGTTGAGGGGTTCTAACTGCTCCTGAACCTGGTGGTTTGAGTCCTGAGGCTCCTGTATCTTCTTGATGGCAGCAGCGAGAAGAGAGCATGGCCTGGGTGGTGGGGGTCAGCAGCAAACTTAAATATGGCATTGGAGTTGTAGCCTTTATTCACAGCTGAACACAAGTGTGTGTATGGTGGGGGGGGGGGGGGGCTCAGTTATTCCAAAGTTCCACATGCTCCAAGAAGGTGCCACAGCTTCTCTCTCAACATCAGCAAAACCAAAGAGCTGATTTTCGCCTACAGGAGGAGGAAGCCCAAAGTCCGGTTATTAGGGATCGGGGTGGAGAGGATCAGTAACATTAAATTCCTTGGTGTTATCACAGAGGATCTGTCCTGGGATCAACATGCAAGTGTCAACACAAAGGAGGCACGACAGCGCCACTACTTTCTTAGAAGCTTATGCAGATTTGGCATGTCATCTAAAACTCAGACAATTTTCTAAAAATGCAGAGTTGACTGGCTGCCTGACGACCTGGTAAGGAAACACCAATGCCCAAGAATGAAAAAGTCTAAAAAAAAAGTGGTAGATACTGCCTAGTCCATCAACATTCCGCACAGCTGCAAGGACCGTTCTCACAAGATCCCCACCATCATCCAGGCCATGCTCTCTTCTCACTACTGCAGTAAAGAGGTACAGGAGCCTCAGGAACCACACCACTAGGTTCAGGAGCAGCTAATACCCCTCAACCATCAGGCTCATGAACCGGCATGGGTAACTTCACTCACCTCAATAGTGAGCTGATTCCACAAACTACAATCTTACTTTCAGGTATTCAACAACTCATGTTCTCAGCATTATTTTTTCAATTTTAATTTGCACTATGCCTTTTGTTCACTGGTTGTTTGTCAGTCTTTGTTTATGCATAGATTTTCATAAATTCTATTGTATTTCTTTATCTTCCTGTAAATGCCTGCAAGAAATGAACCTCAGGGTAGTACAGAGTGATGTAACTGTTTACTTTGACTGAGAACAGCTGATAGCTATTTACACTACCATATATCAATAATCATTCTTCTGGAGACTCAACATTATGCAGATCCTGGAAATCTTGAGCAACGCACACACGTGATACTGGAGAAACTCAGCAGGTCAGGCAGCAACTATGGAGGGAAATAAACAGTTGACTTTCAGCTCGAGACTCTTCATCCAGTTGGCTTGGCTGTTCATTCCCTTCCAAAGATGCTACCTGAGCTGCTGAGTTCCCTCAACGGGTGCGCCTCCTCTCAGAGAGAGCAAGTGCAAATAGACAGGCCACTCCGCCCAACCAGAACCAATCAACTGAGGCTGGCCCCTATAGAAATTCAGGTCCCATAGACTCTCAAAGCAACACCCATTAAATGAACTTGGGTCAAGCAGCATCCATGGAAATAAGTAAACAGTCAATGTTTTGGGCTGAGACCCTTCTTCAATTCTGGAAAGGACAGGGGAAGATGCCAGAAAAAAGGTGCGGGGAGGGGAAGCAGGATAGCTAGAAAGTGATAGTTGAAGCCGGCGGGGGGGGTGGGGGGGGTGCAGCGATGAAGGAAGAGGAAGGAATCTGATGGGACAGGAGAGTGGACTACAGAAGAAAGGGTTGGAGGTGATAGGCAGGTGAGAAGAGTTATTGGCACACCACAGAAAGCATTCCATCCTGATGTATCAGTTTGGTGCAGCAACTGTTTTGCCCAAGACCACTAGAAACTGCAGAGTTGTGCTGAGCCGTGTCCACATCATGGAAACCAACGTCTCGTCCATAGACTATCTATACTTCTTGCTGCCTCAATAAAGCAGCCAGCACAGTTAAACACTCCACCCAGCCTAGACTTTCTCTTCTCCCCCTCCCATCAAGGAATAGATACAAAAATCTCTTCTCCACCCCACCCCTCCCAACTGGCAGAAGATACAAAAGCACATAGTACAAGATTCAAGGACATCTCATATCCTTGTGTAATAATCAGAATCAGTTTAATATCACTGGCAAATGTGAAATTTGTTGCTTTGCAGCAGCAATACATAATAAAAACTAAATTAAAGTATATACATTTTAAAAAGTTAACTTTAATAGTACAAAAAGAGAGAAAAAAAAAGTACGAGGTGGTGCTCATGGGTTCAATATCCATTCAGAAGTCTAATGGCAGAGGAGAAGCCGTTCCTGAATCATTGAGTGTGTGCACTCGGGCTCCTACATCTCCTCCCTGATGGTAGCAATGTGAAGGTGGCATGATCTGGGTGACAGGGGTCCTTAATGATGGATTCCCCATTTTCTAAGGCATCACTTTGTGAAGATGTCCTTGATAGTGGGGAGTCTAGTGCCTATGATGGAGCTGGCTGAGTTTACAACTTTCTGCAGCTTTTTTCTGATCCTGTACAGTGTTTCCACCGCCCCCCCCCCCACCCCCATACCAGACAGCGATACAACCAGTTAGAATGCTGTCCACTGAAGATCCGGAGTAAATTTGCGACTATTGAACTGTCCTCTTGTATTGCTAACAGACTCATGCCCTCAATCTGCCTTGTCATGGCTTTATATTTTGCTCGCACTTGTACTTGAACAGTTTAATCTGCATTGTTATTGCTTTTCCCTTGTACTTGAACACAGAACAGTATAGCACATTATAGACCCTTCAGCTGACAAAGATATTCTGGCCCTTTCACCTACTCTTGAATCAGGCTTACCCAAGGGTTCCCAACCTTTTTTATGCTACGGCCTCCTGCCATTAAGTCTGTGAACCCCAGGTTGGAAACCCAAATTTTATCCTTCTCTCTAATTTCCTTCCAGTACCTTGATGCACTGATGTGATGAAATGATCTGTATGAATGTCAGGCAAACCTGCACCTTGATGCATCACAATAATTTTATCAATTTATGACAAGTTACCCTGGTTTGGCCCATATCCTTCTCCACCTTTCCTACAGCACAGTAGCATGGTGGTTAGTGTAACACTATTACAGTGCCAGTGACCTAGGTTCAATTCTCGCTGCTGTCTATACGAAGTTGGTACTTTCTCCTCGTCACCACGTGGGTTTCCTCTGGGTGCTCCAGCTTCTTCCCACATTCCAAACACGTACGTGGCAGCAGGTTCACTGGTCACATGAGTGTAACAATGGCCGGGCCGTGCATAGAGACAAGCACTTGGGAGACTGGTGGAGATGAATCTGCCGGATGCTGCTGGGTTGCGGGCATCTTCTGCCGACAGGGAACCAGGTTTGTGGCAATATCCTTGCATTGCCCTCTCTGAGGATCATAACCATGTTGTGGTGAAGAGGATTGTTAGTCCCTGAGAACGAAGCTGTCCGGTGCTTAGGGCCTACAAGGGTCACGCATGGCGGTAAGATGACTATGGAGGATTGGTGGTTTATTTCACTTGTTTTTTTCCCCCCATTTGCACAATTTTTTTGTGTGTGGGGAGGTTGATCTTTTTCCTCTGAACAGGTTCCAAGTTTTTTTTCTTTGTTTCGTGACTGTTTGTGGGAAGAGAAATCTCAGGGCTGTATTCTGCATACATTGAAACTAAGTGTACTTTGAATCTTTGAAGATCAAGGGGCGGTCCAAACAATGTTTCTGTGGTGGAGCTGGCGGAAGATGGCGACACGTCACAATGGCAGTGAAGGTGGAGGAAGGCTGCGACAGTGAAGGGTCCCCAGTTGTCTTACACTCCATGCCACTAGACACTGACCCCGATCTGTCAAGGGCTGACTGGTGACTGCCTATGCATCAGCCTCCCCACATTAAATAGTCAAGCACAAACACTCTCCATAAAGAGAATGACCCCTTGGGAGAACATCATACTCAACTCAAATGATGTCTCTACTAATACCCTGCACAGTACAGAGTAATGGTCATTAAACTTCTTAGTTTGACCACACATTTCCTTAAGCTTCTAAGTCAAATATATCACCAAGCCAGCTGCATTTCCAGTTTGCAAGTTGTTAGGGCTATGACCACATCGAAACAAACAGTGAAACGTGTCACGTGCATTAACAATTCTTTTTCCCCCATCACCAACTTCTAATGAAAGGAAAGAGACAGACAGAGAGAGGTCACAAACCTAATTCAATCCATGAAGCATAATTGCTAATCATGCAATGCATAGATCAAAAATAGATCATTTGTGGATCGACAAGTCGAAGACTTTAACTGCTTCACCAGCAGACAGTGAACATCTTATATCTTATAAAGAGTCACAGGAATACAGAGTAACGTTATTGTCACATGCACACAGAAGCATACGGTGAAACAACTAGTACAGTCCAAGGATGTGCTGGGGACAGCCCGCAAGCGTTGTCATGCATTCCAGCACCAAAGTAGCATGCCCACAACTTCCATACGTTTTGTGAATGTGGGAGGACCACAGGGGGAATGTGCAAACTCCTTACCGACAGCCATGGAATTAAACCTAGATCACTGAGGGTTGCTAACCACACGCTACTGTACACCCCCACCTCCCCCGCAACTCATCTTAAACCTGTGCCCTCTGGTTTTAGTCTCCCGGGGTGACGGGTGGAGATACGTCTCTACCAAAGGTGGTGTAAGGCGCTCCGTCCCTCCACTGGCTTGCAGGTGATCCTTGGGCAAGGTGTTGAGGTATTGCACCTGCTTAGCCACCCCGCACTGATCAGGGTCATGTGAAGCCATGAGAGCAGCAGATCACAAGTCCTGATTATGCAACCACTGACGCCAAGCAGGCAATCTCTGAAAAGCCAAGAGAGCAAGAGAGCATGTGTGTGTGTCACCCATCTTGTAAAGACTCTGCCCAGAAGAGACCATGAGTGTGCACATATGACACAGCACATAAAGATGACCCAAGGATAAAACTATGACCATCCACGTTGTCAATACCCCTCATGATATTACAAACCTCTGAGGTCACTCCTCAGCCAATGCTCTGGAGAATATAGACCCAGCCTCTTCTGATAACACTAGCCCTCTAGTCTTCAAAAGGAGCCTGTACTCTCCTCTCTGATGGTAGTAATAAGACAGCACTAATTGGGTGATGAGTTTCCTTAATGATAAGGGCATTGCCTTTTGAAGATGTCCTTGATGCTAAGAAGGCCAGCGCCCATGACTTTTTAAAGCACTAAACTTTTTAGGAACAGCTTCTTCCTCTCCACCACGAGATTTCTGAACACCATGAATCAACCCATGAACGCTACGTCACTATTTTTGCTTTCTTTTTGCACTGTTTATGGCCTCTGGTATATATTTATACCTCAAAGCCCTTGCAGCTTATTGCTTACTTGCACTGGACTTTCTCTGTAACTAACATTTTGTTCTGCATTCTGTTATTGTTTTTCCCTTGTACAGTACTATGTTGTAATGAAATGATCTGACCGGGCGGCTTGCAATGCAGTTTTCCCCGCTGTATCTTGGTACACAGGACAATAATAGACCTGTAATCTGCAGGCTTGACCACTTTAAGAAATAACTTAGCTGCCCCCAAAGACTCGTATCAGCCTGCAGGTGGAAATGTTTGATAGAAACTATTAACGAGTGATTAAAACAACACACACAAAATGCTGGAGGAACCCAACAGCCAGGCAGCATCTATTGAAAAGAGTACAATCAACGTTTCGGGCCGAGAACTTTCAGCAGAACTGGAGAAAAAAAGATGACGAGTTAAAAAGGTGGGGGAGGGCAGGGAGAAACAAGGTGACAGGTAAAACTGAGAGGGGGAGGAGTGAAGTAAAGAGCTGGGAAGTTGGTGAAAAAGATACAGGGCTGGAGAAGGGGGATTCTAATAGATGACAGAAGACCATGGAAGAAAGAAAAAAGGGGTGCGGGGGAAGAAAGAAAAAAGGGGTGCGGGGGAAGAAGAGCACCAGAGGCGGCAATTGGCAGGCAAGGAGATACGATGAGAGAGGGAAAAGGGGATGGAAATGGTGGGGGGGCGATGAAGAGAAGCCTATTACCGCAAGTTCAAGAAATTGCTGTTCACGTCATCAGGTTGGAGGCTACCCAGACGGAACACAGAGTGTTATTCCTCCAACCTGAGTGTGGCCTCTTTGTAACAGTAGAGCTGGCCATGGATAAATCGGACTGTGAGTGGGGAGTGGAATTAAAATGGCTGGTGACTGTGAGAAATCGCCTTTTCTGGCAGAGCATAGGTGCTCGGTGAAGTGGTCTCCCTATCTACATTCATCTCACCGATATACAGGAGGCCACACCGGGAGCACTGGACACAGTATGCAACCCCAACAAACTCACAGGTGAAGTGTTGCCTCACCTGGAAGAACTATTTGGGTCCTAAATGGTAGTGAGGAACGTGGTATAGGGGTAGGTGTAGCACTCGTTCTGCTTGCAAGTGGAAAGCAAAAATTGGGGGGGGGGGGCGAGGGCAGAGGAGGAAGAAGAGGGAAAGATATGCAGGGATCGCTCCCAATGTGACTCCCTTGTCCATTTGTCCCTCCCCACTGATCTCCCTCCTGGCACTTATCCTTGCAAGCGGAACAAGTGCTACACCTACCCCTACACCTCCTCCCTCACTAACATTTAGAACCCCACACAGTCCTTCCAGGTAAGGTGACACTTCACTTGAGTGTCTGTTGGGGTCATATATCATGTCCGGTGTGGCCTTCTGTATATTAGAAACATAGAAAATAGGTGCAGGAGTAGGCTATTCGGCCCTTCGAGCCTGCACCGCCATTTATTATGATCATGGCTGATCATCCAACTCAGAACCCCGCCCCAGCCTTCCCTCCATACCCCCGACCCCTGTAGCCACAAGGGCCATATCTAACTCCCTCTTAAACATAGCCAATGAACTGGCCTCAACAGTTTCCTGTGGCAGAGAATTCCACAGATTCACCACTCTCTGTGTGAAGAAGTTTTTCCTAATCTCGGTCCTAAAAGGCTTCCCCTTTATCCTCAAACTGTGACCCCTCATTCTGGACTTCCCCAACATCGGGAACAATCTTCCTGCATCTAGCCTGTCCAATCCCTTTAGGATCTTATACATTTCAATCAGATCCCCCCTCAATCTTCTAAATTCCAACGAGTACAAGCCCAGTTCATCCAGTCTTTCTTCATATGAAAGTCCTGCCATCCCAGGAATCAATCTGGTGAACCTTCTTTGTACTCCCTCTATGGCAAAGATGTCTTTCCTCAGATTAGGGGACCAAAACTGCACACAATACTCCAGGTGTGGTCTCACTAAGGCCTTGTACAACTGCAGTAGTACCTCCCTGCTCCTGTACTCGAATCCTTGTATTGGTGAGACCCGATGTAGATTGGGAGATGGCTTCACTGAGCACCTGCGCGCCATTCACCAGAAAGAGTGGGATCTCCCAGTGGCCACCCATTTTAATTCCACTTCCCATTTTTATTCTGATATCTCAATCCATGGCCTCCTTTACTGTCACGATAAGGCCACACTCAGGTTGGAGGAACAATACCTTGTACTCCGTTTGGGTAGCCTCCAACCTGATGGTATGAAAATCAATTTCTCGAACTACTGGTAATACCCTCCTTCCCTTCACCATCCCCTTTTCCCTCTCTCACTATCTCCTTGTCTGCCTCACCTTCCTCAGGTGCTCTCCCACCCCCACCTTTTTCTTTCTTCCATGATCTTCTGTCCTCCCCTATCAGATTCCCCCCCTCTCCAGCCCAGCATCTCTTTCACCCATTAACTTCCCAGCTCTTTACTTCATCCCTCCCCGCCTCCCAGTTTCACCTATTACCTTGTGTTTCTCCCTCCCCTTCTCCCCCCCCCCCCGCCACCATCTAACTCTGATTCATCTGTTTTCCTCCAGTCCTGCTGAAGGGGCTCAGCCTGAAATGTTGGCTGCATTCTTTTCCATAGATGCTGCCCGGCCTGCTGAGTTCCTCCAGCATTTTGTGTGTACGCTTGGATTTTTAGCATCTGCAGATTTTCTCTCATTTGTGTGTGATTAACAAGTGATTAAGCAGATTACCATTTGCTAAATTTACATTGGTCATTTACACCAAATCTGGGACTTTTTTAACCTCAAAAACTTCCTTTGTTAACAGGAAGGCCAAGCATAGAATAGTAACAAATTTGAGACTTTCAAATGGTAGTCAAGAAGTTAAAATTGTGAAAACAGACACCACCAGATTCAATGGCAATTTGTGCTATTACAGGTCGACCTTCACTAATCCAGCACCATTGGGACCTGAAGAGTGCCGGATTACAAAGGATCATATTAAGCAATAGCTAACCGCCTCATCATACCTTTAAAATATCATGTAAATCAGTACATTAAATAATAATGAAACAAATATTAAATGAGTAGCAAGTGAAATTTTAGTTAAGTAATATACTGTACAGGCACAGATAAGATAAAGGGTACGGGAATTAATTTATACAGAACAGTTGAGCCCTTCCACTTCTAAAGTGAGACATTTAATATACGGCCAGGCAAAGTTACATGTCTGCAAGTGTAGGGTTGTCAGGATCATCAACATCTTCATTTTGAAAATGAGTGAAGCAGCAGGAACTGGTGCTGAAACTGGTCGGTGGTAGGACATCTGGGTGAGCAGAAGTTGATGGCACTGGATTTTGAAGTGTTAGCTCCCCTCTTGCACTTTTTCTAGCAATTTTTTTGAACACATCTTCCAAGGTTAGCCGTTTTGTATATTTTGCTCTCTCTCTGATTAGCTTATCCTGCAACATATAAACACTCATTATTTCTTGCTCAGTTATAAAACTTCTTTGCTCTAATCCTTTCAGCAACCCACCTGTCAACTTAATTAGCCCGTGGGAGGAGAAGATGGCAGCGCAACATAGCGCACGCAGCTCTCCAGTGAAATGATATCGTATGTTAAATAGGCGCCGTGGACAATTCTGATTTGATGGAGACAGACGAAAGCATAGAGGAACATCTGGAGAAATTTCTGAAATGCCAGTTCGCTGCTGCTGGCAACCAAGGCTGAGGTCGAAGCGTTCAGCACAGATGGTGCTCGGTACTCGGTGTTGGAGGGCTGGTTGGAGGCTCGAAGTTTTCGGACGACTCAGAGTCGGACTGTGGTCTGGCATGGCAGGGAGAGTTTTCTTCCTTCTCCCATCTGCGTGAGATGTGGGACTTTCGAGAGACTGAACTTTTTTAAAAACTGTGCCATGGCCTGTTCTTCACCAAGTTATGGTATTGTTGCACTGTTGTAACTATATGTTATAATTATGTGTTTTTTGTTAGTTTTCCAGTCTTGGTCTGTCCTGTGTTTCTGTGATATCATACTGGAGGAATATTGTATCATTTCTTAATGCATGCATTATTAAATGGCAATAAAAGAGGACTGTGTGTCCTCATAATCTAATCGAAAGTCTCTCTGTTACAACTTCCTCATCTTCATCACTGCTTTCTCCTCCAATATCTTCCTTCTCTGAATGTACAACCATCTGCACAATTTCCAAGTCAGTATGATGATGAGCAGTAGGTTCATCCTCATCTATATTCATCCATTCTTCAACATTGAACCTTGATGCAAGATCCTTGACAGCAGGATTACTTAGCTCTTGAGCAAAAGAAAGCAGTTCACATATAATCTGTTTTTCCTTGGAAACTCTAAAGCCTGTAAAGTCATTTCCAGTGTCTTCACCAGGTGCAAACTCAAACATTAAACCTGGCCATAATCTATGCCAACCATTCTTCAGTGTGGATGGCTCTACAGACCTCCAGACATTAGCAGCACAGTAAATCACCTCTTTCATATTAAAATACTTTATAAATTCCTTTACCGGTCTGCCAGCATTAACTGCACTCAACAGGCACCGCATAAACAGGGAACGGTACTTCGACTTGAGAGAACGTAATATGCCATTGTCCAGGGGTACAGTTAGGTGGTAGGAAAATACCAAAAACATTGTTTTTTTACCAGGAGCTCTGCTTTCGGGTGTGCTGAACAGTTGTCTGAATCAAGCATTATCTTACAGTTGTGGTGCAGGCCAACAGCATCACAGTGAGCTCGTGCTTCGGGAACAAAATAATTTTCAAACCATTCCAGTGTGATGCTAGTTGTAATCCATCCGTTTTTGTTAGCACGGTAAATTACAGGAAATTGTGTCATACCTTTGAAGGCCCTGGGACGTAAACTTTTGCCAATGACCAGTAACTTACATCTGTGGGTTCCTGCATTAGAGCAGCCTAGCAAAGTCACACGATTTCTTGATGCCTTATACCCTGTTGGCGATTCTGTATCTGCTGTTGTTAGTGTTCTTCTTGGTGTACATCTCCAACACAAAGCAGTCTCATCAGCATTGTACACCTGTTCGGGGCTTAATTTTTCGTTGGAGACTAACTTGGCGAACTCATCAACAAACTCTGCTGCTGCTTCCTTGTCTGCTGAACGTTTTTCACCACACACTGCACAAAACTGTAAGCCAAGACGCTGCTTGCACCGATGAAGCCAACCTTCACTATAGTCACACTCATAATCTAGTCCTGGTTCTTCATGAAACACTTTTGTTTGTTCCTTCACCATATCTCCAGATAGTTCAACACCTTCACTAACACAAAGATTAAACCACATTATCAGCACTTTATCTAATTCCGAACTTCTTCCGTCTTTCATTGTTTTTCCTACGCACATCTGTTTCTTTGAGCCACTATCAGCAAAAAAATGTAGCAGTTTTCCTTTCTGTTTCTTTATATCGTACACTGTGAAAGAGGCAATGTTGTAACAGTCACACAAGCTTTTCACCGATACACCACTGTCCAGTTTTTTTCAAGAGTTCAATCTCATCTTTAATGGATAATGTGCAGTGCTCTCACTTCACAGCGCCAGGTGCATTTCCTTTACTCACTGGGGCAAAATAATGAGCAAATGATATTAATAAATGCAGGAAAACAAGCAGGAATCGCCTGTCTGTGCTTACAAGAGTGGGCCAACACGTGAACAGATCTAGCGCAACAAAAACAATGTGCAGCAGATTGGTACGGTGGCCCAGGAAATTTGAAATTACGGTTACGCGGAAAATTTGAAATCAGTGCCGGATTACAGGTAGTGGGATAGTGAAGGTCGACCGGTACACAACTTTCTTTGTGAATTTAGCAATACAGTATGGAATAGGCCCTTCGAGCTATACCACCCCAGCAACCCCAACAAACTCAGTTAACCCTAACCTAACCATGGGACAATTTACAATGACCAATTAACCTACCCAGTACGTTTTTCAGCTGTGGGAAGACCCAGAGATAACCCACAGGTTCCTTGAGGAGGACTTCAGATACTCCTTACAGAACAGCACCGGAATTGAACTCTGAACTTTGGAATGGCTCGAGATGTAATAGCATCACACTAACTGCTAAGGGACCATTTGTATGATAAAAATTAATATATATGAAATATTGGACGAATCCAGCTAGTCAGGCACCATCTACGGAAAAGAACAGAGTTGACATTTCAGCTGAGACCCTTCATCAGGACTGGAAAGAAAGGGGAAGATGTCAAATTCCTCCAGCATTTTGTGTACTACTCTAGATTTCTAGCATCTTCAGGGTCTCATGTTTGTGACAAGAGAACTCATTCTGTCTACGTCACCCTGGCCCTTGTATTGTATTTGTGTACCTGCACTGCACTCTTAAGTTTGACACTATATCTGCATTCTGTGTTTGCTGAACACACAAGATTTTGCAGATGCTGGAAATCCAGAGCAAGACACACAATGCTGGAGGAATCGGTGACCATTGGCACAGTAAGCAATTGGACTAACTGCCATGCGACCACGCAGCATGCTGTGGGGAAAATGGAAATGTGCATGACAGAGCCAACAGACTCAATGGGCCGAATGCCTATCAGTCGTAGAAACATAGAAAATAGGTACAGGAGTAGGCCATTCCGCCCTTCGAGCCTGCACCGCCATTCACTGTGATCATGGCTGATCATCCAACTCAGAACACTGTACGAGCCTTCTCTCCATATCCCCTGATCCCTGTAGCCACAAGGGCCATATCTAACTCCCTCTTAAATATAGCCAATGAACTGGCCTCAACTGTTTCCTGTGGCAGAGAATTCCACAGATTCACCACTCTCTGTGTGAAGAAGTTTTTCCTAATCTCAGTCCTAAAAGGCTTCCCCTTTATCCTCAAACTGTGACCCCTCATTCTGGACTTCCCCAACATCGGGAACAATCTTCCTGCATCTAGCCTGTCCAATCCCTTTAGGATTTTATACGTTTCAATCAGATCCCCCCCCTCAATCTTCTAAATTCCAACTAGTATAAGCCTAGTTCATCCAGTCTTTCATCATATGAAAGTCCTGCCATCCCAGGAATCAATCTGGGGAACCTTCTTTGTACTCCCTCTATGGCAAGGATGTCTTTCCTCAGATTAGGGGACCAAAACTGCACACAATACTCCAGGTGTGATCTCACCAAGGCCTTGTACAACTGCAGTAGTACCTCCCTGCCTTGTACTCGAATCCTCTTGCTATGAATGCCAGCATACCATTCGCCTTTTTCACTGCCTGCTGTACCTGCATGCCCACTTTCAATGACTGGTGTATAATGACACCCAGGTCTCGTGGCACCTCCCTTTTTCCTAATCAGCCACCATTCAAATAATAATCTGTTTTCCTGTTTTTGCCATGAGTGGACAACCTCACATTTATCCACGTTAAATTGCATCTGCCATGAATTTGCCCACTCACCTAACCTATCCAAGTCAACCTGCATCCTCTTAGCATCCTCCTCGCAGCTAACACTGCCGCCCAGCTTCGTGTTATGCTCACATGATCCCATGATTCATAACAAAGTTCTTCATATGTAACATCTAGTATTTAAACATCTTTATGCGGGTAATTCTGGGGCGAGAAGGATCTATTATGAGTGACTAAAGCACAAGTTGTAGAAGTGGCCCTTCGAGTCTGCTTCACTATTCAATCATGACTGGGTTTTTATACAACCCCATATCCCCCTTACCAATCACTAGACACTAGAATACTATAGTACAGGCCCTTCGACCCTCGATGTTGTGCCGACCCATATATTCCTAAAGTACTAAACCCATACTACCCCATAACCCTCTATTTTTCTTTCATCGATGTGCCTGTCCAAGAGGCTCTTATATACCCCTAATATTTTAGCCTCCACCACCATCCCTGGCAAGTCATTCCAGGCACCCACAACCCTCTGTGTAAAAAACTTACCCCTGATGTCTCCCCTAAACTTCCCTCCCCTAACTTTGTACATATGCCCTCTGGTGTTTGCTATTCGTGCCCTGGGAAACAGGTACTGGCTATCCACCCTATCTATGCCTCTCATAATCTTGTAGACCTCTATCAAGTCCCCTCTCATCCTTCTGCACTCCAAAGAGAAAAGTCCCAGCTCTGCTAACCTTGCCTCATAAGACTTGTTTTCCAATCCAGGCAACATCCTGGTAAATCTCCTCTGCACCCACTCCATAGCTTCCACATCCTTCCTATAATGAGGTGACCAGAACTGAACACAATGCTCTAAGTGTGGTCTCACCAGAGATTTGTAGAGTTGCAACATGACCTCTCGACTGTTGAACTCAATCCCCCTATTAATAAAGCCTAGCATCCCATAGGCCTTCTTAACTATCTTATCAACCTGTGCAGCGACCTTGAGGGATGTATGGATTTGAACCCCAAGGTCCCTCTGTTCATCCACACACTTAAGTAACCAACTATTAACCCTGTACTCACCCTTCTGGTTTGTCCTTCCAAAATGTATCACCTCACATTTATCCAGATTGAACTCCACCTGCCACTTTTCTGCCCAACTCTGCATCCTGTCTGTATCCTCTTGTAACCTTCGACAACCTACAGCTCCATCCACAACTCCTCCAATCTTCGTGTCATCCGCAAACTTACTCACCCATCCTTCTGCCTCTTCATCCAGGTCATTTACAAAAATCACAAAGAGCAGGGGTCCCAGAACAAATCCTTGTGGCACTCCAGTAGTCACCGACCTCCAGGCAGAATACTTTCCTTCCACACTACCCTCTGCTTTCTTCCTGTAAGCCAATTTTTTTATCCAAACAGCCAAGGTTCCACAGATCCCATGCCTCATGACTTTCTGGATGAGTCCCTCGTGGGGGACCTTGTCAAATGCCTTGCTAAAATCCATGTACACCACATCTACCACCCTACCCTCATCAATTTCTTTTGTTACCTCTTCAAAAAACTTAATTAGGCTCATGAGGCACGACCTTCCCTTCACAAAGCCATGTTGACTATCCTTGAATAGACTGTACTTCTCCAAATGCTCATAGATCCTATCCTTAAGAATCCTTTCCAACAGTTTGCAGACCACTGACATTAAGACTCACTGGTCTATAGTTCCCAGGATTCTCCCTATTACCTTTTTTAAACAAGGGAACTACATTTGCCATTCTCCAATCCTCTGGCACCTCCCCTGCAGCCAAATAGGATTCAAAGATCATAGCTACCGCTCCAGCGATCTCTTCTCTCACTTCCCACAGCAACCTGGGATATATCACATCCAGCCTTGGGGACTTATCAATCTTGATGCTTTTAAGAAGATCCAACATTCCTTCCTTAATCTCCACATTGTTCAGCACACAGGCCTGTTCTATTTCGACCTCACCCTGATCAAGGTCCTTTTCACTTGTGAATACTGAAGCAAAGCATTATTTAGGACCTCCCCAACCTCCTCCGCCTCCAGGCACATGTTGCCTTCTTTATCCTATAGCGGCCCCACCTTCATTCTTGTCATCCTTGTTCTTCACATATGCATAGAATGCCTTGGGGCTCTCCTTAATCCTATATGCCAAGGTCTTCTCATGATGGCTTTGAGCTCTCAAGTCCTTTCTGAAACTCCTTCCTGGCTACCCTACATTTCTCATGAGCCCCTCCTGCTTCTTATATCTAACATATGCTTCCTTCTTCCTCTTGAAGAGTTGCCTCACGTGTTTCGTCAGCCACGGTTCCCTTTTCCTACCATTTTTTCCTTGTCTCAGTGGGACAAACCTATCCTGAACCCAGCACAAGTGGTCCCTAAACTTCCTCCACATTACTTCTGTGCTTTCACCCTTGAACATCTGTTTCCAATTTACTCTCAGGAACACAATTTCTAATGACTTGGCTTCCATAGCTCTCTGTGGCAACAAATTTCACAGATTCACCTATCACTGACTGAAGAAATTTCCCCTCATTTCCATTCTAAAGAAATGTCCCTTTATTTTGAGGCTGTGCCCTCAGATCTCTAATGAAAACATCCTCTCTCATCCAGTCCATAAAACATAAGAGCTGTTCAGCCCATTCCATCATGTCTGATTTATTATTCCTCTCAACCCCATTCTCCAGCCTTCTCCCTGCAATCTTTGACACCCTGACTAATCAAGAATCTATTAACCTCTGCTTTAAGTATACCCAATGACTTGACCTCAACAGCCATCTGTGGCAATGGATTCCACAGATTCATCATCCTATGGGTAAAGAAATTTCCCCTCATCTGTTCTAAAGGGACATCCTTGTATTCTAAAGCTGTGTTCTCTGGTCTTAACACTCCCCCACAACAGGAAATATGCCCTCCACATCCACTCTATCTAGGTCTTTCAATATTTTGTAGGTTTCAATGATATTCTCGCTCATTCTTCTAAACTCCAGTGAATACAGGCCCAGAGCCAAACACTCATATGTTAACTTTTATTTCCAGGATAATGTTCATGAACCTCCTCTGTCAGCTCTTCAATGCCAGCACATTCTTTCGTAGATAAGAGACCCAAAACTGCTCACAATACTCCCAAGTGCGGTCTAACCAATGCCTTATAAAGCCTCAGCATTATATCCTTGCTCTATACTAGAACAAACAATATTGGGTCATACCCCTAACAAGTTAGATTTAAATGTCAGAAGTCACCAACACCACTGTGGAAACAGAACGCCTGTTCCTCCCCAAAATGACAGCAAGTATACATTTTGATGATGTTTGGACAAGGAACTTCCACAAACATCTACAGATACACAGTGGTAAGTGGCAAGTTTCAGTGAGATTTCCCCCCCCCCCCCCCAATTGAGTACAGGATAGTTAATATTAGTGGATAGTCATTTAAAAACAGAATAGTGGAATACCTACTCAGAGTGGTGAATCTCTCCAAGTCAGGGGTTCCCAACCTGGAGTCCACAGAGCTCTTGCTTAATGGCCTAAAAAAAGCTGGGAAGCCCCACTCCATGTCTACACCCAGAAAGGGCCAAGCTGGGTCATTGGTGATATTTAAGGAGGAAGCAGATGTATTTTTGGAAGATCGAGGCTATACTTGCTGGAGTTTAGAAGAACGTTACCATGAATGTTTTTCATTTTAACACTGTTAGACCCATCATTTCTGCTGTATTCATGTCCACTCTTGTCATCTAATTT
Organism: Mobula hypostoma; assembly: GCF_963921235.1. Taxonomy (NCBI): domain Eukaryota; kingdom Metazoa; phylum Chordata; class Chondrichthyes; order Myliobatiformes; family Myliobatidae; genus Mobula; species Mobula hypostoma. The sequence continues at coordinate 27,503,879 of NC_086124.1, forward strand.
GCATTGTTCACTATCCAATGAAAACCTTTCCTACACATTTCCTCTCCCTTCCAAGATAACGCTGGTGATATATGGCACAACTACAAGATACAAACTCAGCGGTCACTTATTAGGTACAGGAATGAAACCCGGAGAGGTCTTCTGCTGCTGTAGCCCATCTACTTCAAGGTTTGATGTGCTGTGTGTTTAGAGATGCTCTTCTGCACACCTCCCATCCATGTACCTATTCAAACTCCTCCTAAATGTTGAAATAGATCTGCATGCACCACTTGCACTGGCAGCTCATTCTACACTCTCATGACCCTCTGCCTGAAGTTTTCCCTCATGTTCCCCTTAAACTTTTCACCTTGCATATGTACTTTCAATAATAAGTTTACTTTGAAAGGGGGGGGGGGGTCTCATTGAAACCTGTCATATATTGAAAGGCCTAATAGAGTGGACATGGAGAGAACATTTCCTATAGCGAGGGAGTCTGGGACCAGAGGGCACAGCCTCAGAATAAAAAGATGTCCCTTTAGAAGAGATGAGGAGGAATTTCTTTAGCCAGAGGGTGGTGAATCTGTGGAATTCATTGCCACAGATATTGGGGAGCTTTAAAACAGAGGTTCTTGGTTGGTCAGAATATGGAGAGAAGGCAGGAAAATGGTTTTGAGACAGATAAAAAATAAGTCATGATGGAATGGCAAAGAAGACATGATGGGCTGAATGGCCTAAAGCTTCTAAAATTAACCCCACGATGGCCTTGCACCTTATCATCTGCCTGCACTGCACTCTCAGTAACTGTAACAGTTTGCCCTGCCTTCTCCCTATAGAAGTGGCCAACACTGGTTTGTCACAGTAAAGCTGCTGGCATGACACCAAGGGGTTAAGTGTATGGAGCCCAAAAACTGGGTGAATATTGACGAGAAGGGGTGGAGTGGGAGGGAAATTCCAATGGTACTTGCATTCCATGTCCTGTGAACTGCGATGCCACTGAACCCGAGGATGCGCAGTTGGAAGGCAGATATGTGAAGGCGGGGGAGAACATAACAGAAACTGGAAGCAGCACACCCGCAAAGAGGTTTGAAAACAAAGGTTAAAAAAAAAAATCAATGCACTGCTTGGCCAGGAGCCAGTGCTCATCAGTCATAGAAAAAGCACAGAAAAAGGCCCTTTGGCCTGTCCAGTCCGTGCTCAACTATTCATCTACCTAGTCCCATCGACCTGCATCCAGACCACCACCCCCATACCCCTTCTGTGTACTTACCCAAACTTCTCTTAAATGTTGAAATAGATCTCACATCCACCACTTCCGCTTGCAGCTCATTCCACACCGAGTGAAGTTCCCCCTCAGATTTCCCTTAAACATTTCACCTTTTACCCTTAACCCATGACCTCTAGCTCTAGTCTCACCCAACCTCAGTGGGAAAAGCCTGTTTGCATTGACCCTATCTGTATCAGTCATAATTTTGTATACCTCTATCAAATCTCCCCTCATTCTCCTACGCTCCAGGGAATAAAGTTCAACCATTTCCTGTAACTCAGGACCTCAAAGCTGAGCAACATCCTTGAAATTTTCTCCGTAATCTTTTGATCTTAGTTGATATCTTTCCGGTAGGCAGGTGATCAGAACTGCACACAAAACTCCAAATTATGCTTCACCAACATCTCATTCAACTTCAACTCAACAGCCCAAATTCCTGCACTCATTACTTTGAATGATGAAGGCCAATGCGCCAAAAGCTCTGGTTTGGGAACATAATGCATGATGGGTGAGAGGGACTCTGTTTAAAGTCAAAGGTCAGAATTCTTTTTGATCTCAAGTTTATGATTAGATGGTTTCAATGGTTCCAGTTAATATCAGAGAATGTATAACCTGAAATTCTTGCTCTTTGCAGACATCCACAAAAAAGAGAACCCCAAAGAATGAATGACAGTAAAACACAAGAACCCCAAAGCCCCCTCTCCCTCTCCCATGGACAAGCAGCAAAAGCATCAACCCTCTCCCTCTCCCCAACTTACTTTAGCAGGAAGCATCAGCACCCACCGAGCAATAGTAAAGCCTCCAAAGAGCAACCATAATCTGCAGACTAACAGAAACTAATTGTTCACTTAATTTGACATGCCACATGTGCTCTCTCTAACGAGATTAGCTTTTATTTGTCTTATGTGCTTTAAAACACTTTGAAATGCAAAAAGGATCTGGTGCTTTCCCAAGCGTACATGACCAATAAACTTCTTGGGCTTCCAGCCGGGTATGGGTATCAACTTTAACCAACCCTGCCATCTTCACCATGGATGATGCCTGGGAATGTCTAGTCCAGTGGTATTCATACACCCTTCATCCTTCCCTTGTCCCGGTGGTAGAATATTGCATTAGTAACGGCCACAGGATTGACTTTGATGGCACAAAACTACTGCGACCCGCCAATGGCTTTTGGGACTGCCTGGTGAAGGAAGCCATTGTTAAAATTCTTTTCCTCTAGTTTTATCTCAAAGACAAAGGTCTCTCATCCAAGTAATAACTAGAATGCGACTGGAAACAAGGTGGGAGAGCGGAAAGCTGATTAGGTGAGGACTAACCAACCAGGAGGGACGGACAACGGGGATACAGCTACTACCGTTGTGCCGGAAGAACGCGTTACCATGCTGTATCTCTACATAGATAACTGGAATAGTCACTGTGAGATAGCAGAGACTGGAATAATCACTGAGAGATAGCAGAGACTGGAAGAAGCTGCCAGCGGAAGTGATAGATACAGGTTCGATTTCAACATTTCAGTGTAGCTTGGATACGTACATGGATGGGAGGGGTGTGGAGGGTGATAGTCCAGGTCGATGGCGCTAGGCAGAATAATAGTTCAGCATAGATTAGAAAGGCCAAAGGGGCCTGTTTCTGTGCTGTAGTGCTCTGTGACTCAATGGGCAATGCTACAGGGGGACATTGAAGTAAGCAGTGTGAATACAAAACACACGAGTAGCCCATTTGCCCTTCCTAAGATTACGGCCAAACTTTCGCTTGTGTCACCTTTCTTCACTCCACACCCCTCCATTCCTTTAACGCCCAACTATCCAAACTCCATCTTGAACGTACTCAGCATGCAAGCCATGGTCCACCTGTCTTTCACCTCCTAGCTTCTCACTTTATCTCCCCCCTCCACCATCTTGTTCTGGCTTCTGCACCTTGCTTTCCAGACCTGATGGAGGGTCTCAGCCTGAAACATTGGCTCTTTATTCCTCTCCATAGAGAGGCTGCCTGGCCTGCTGAGTTCCTCCAGCATTCTGTGTGTTGCTCTGGATTTCCAGCATCTGCAGAACCTCTTGAATTTAGTATTTGCTCCTCCGCAATCCTCTCAGCCAAGAAATTCACTACCATCTGAAGAAATTACTTCTCATCCCAGTCCAACCCTCATTTCAAGGCACCTGGACAGCTCAGCAGCGGGAAACAGCATTCCTGCAATCCCTTTAAAAATTTCTACATTTTCATTGGGATCATTTGGGCTGCAGATTGTGGACTTCAGGAAGGGAAAGTCAAGGGAACAGACAGCAGTCCTCATTGAAGGATCAGGATCAGCAGTGGAAAGGGTGAGCAGTTTCAAGTTCCTGGATGTCAACATCTGAGGACCTATCCTAGGCCTGAAATGTTCACGGAATTTCAAAGCAAGCACAACAGTGACTATATTTCATTAGGAGTTTGACAAGATTTGGTATGTCACCAAAGACCCTTGCAAATTTCTACAGATGTACCTGGAGAGCATTCTAACTGGTTGCAACACCGTCTGGTATGGAAGGGCCATTGCACAGGATTGGAAAAAGCTGCAGAAAGTTGCAAACTCAGACAGCTTCATTATAGGTACAAGCTTCCCCAGCATTGAGGACAACTTCAAAAGGTGCCTCAAAAAGGTGGCATCCTACATTAAGGGCCTCATCAGCAAGAACATGCCCTGTTCTCATTGTAACCATCAAGGTGATGGTACAGGAGCCTTAAGGCACACAATGTTTCCGGAACAGCTACTTCCCCTCCATCATTTCTGAATGGACAATGAATCCACAAACACGACATCACTTTTTAACCCCCTCTCTGCACTACTTATTTAATTCTTTTTATATATACTAATTGTAATTTATGTATTGCAACATATGCTGCCACAAAACAAATTTCATGACCTATGCCAATGATAGATAATCCAATTCTGAAAAGTCAAGACAAGGTCATAAATACAGACGTTTTACACATCAAGGTAGAAAAGCAAAACCTCAGCAAAAATCTGTATGTCATACTATACAACCCTGAGATTTGTTTCCTTGTAAATACAGTAGTCAAAAAAAACTACAGAAAGATTGACAACCTATGTACAAAAGACAAACTGTGAAAATACAAAAACAAGATAATAATAAATAGCAAGATGATACCAGCAAACAACGCAACCAACAGCAACATCCTGCAGTTTACGAAACAACTACTTTTACTTATTTTTCAAATATGTTCCAATTACTAAGCTGCATGCAATTGGAACCTGAGAGTTCAATGGTTGTTTTGGGGCTGATTGAGCGATGATGGACGCTGTCTTCTTGTGATGTGCTCAGTGGTGGGGAGGCCTTCCCTTGTGATGGATACTTTTCGCAGGCTGTTCTCAGGCATTAATGTTTCTACAGCAGGCCGTGTTGCAAGCAGTCAGGATACTCTCCACTGTGCATCCACAGAAGTTTATCAATGATCTGCAGTCATTGTGGACCAGTGTATAACCACTGTACCGCTGGACATTCGGTTCCACCATTCAAGGCAAAGGAACCTGAACACCCAAACTCAACAATTTAGAAGCAGCTTCCATCCCATTTTTGAAGATCCACCTAAAGTCCACTCTGCCATCATGAACACTACATTATATATGACCTGTACTTGTTGGAGTTTAAAAGAATTGGGGGGTGGGGGTGCTCTCACTGAAACCTATTGTATACTGAAAGACTTAGGCGGAGTGGATATGGAGAGGATGTTTCCAATAGTGGGGGAGTCTGGGGCCAGAGGACACAACCTCAGAATAGAGGGATGTCTATTTAGAACAGATGAGGAATTTGTTTAGCCAGAGGGTGCTGAATCTGTGGAATTCATTGCCAGACAACTGTGGATACTAAGTCATTGGGTGAATTTAAAGCGGAGGTTAACAAGACTTTGATAAACAAGCATGTTAACAGTAACAGGGAGAAGGCAGGAGAATGGGATTCAGCCATGATGGACCAAGACTCCCCACTATCCTTGGACGTTAAGCTGCCATCTATGATCGTTTTTCAGCCATGACTCAGTGATGCCCACAATGCTAATAATTTAGAGCAGTACAGTACAGGAACAGCTCCTCCAGCCCACAATGTTGTGCCGAAATGACTGAACGAGAAATTATATGTCTTAACAAAACTAATCACTTCTGTCAACACAATGTCCATATAACTCCATTCCATGTGCCCATTTAGGAGGCTCTTTACAGCCCCCACTAAATTCAAAATGTATTTGCCACCATCACCACCCCTGACACACATTCCAGGTTAAAAGAAACCTCATTTCAGCTTGCCCCCTCTCAACCCTGGGAAGAAGGTAGTAGCTGCCCATTCTCTCTGCCCCTCAATCACATGAATTTCTATCAGGTCTCCCCTGAGCCTCTGCCACACTGGTAGCATAGCAACTGTGGTTCAAATCCTGCAACTGTATGTAGGGAGATGGTACGTTCTCTCGTGACGTATACATTTCCTCCAGGTGCGCCGGTTACCTGCCACATTCCAAAGGCAAACGGGTTAGTAGTTTATTGGTCATGAGTAGAATTAGGTGGTATGGGCTTGTTGGGCTGGATGGGCCTGTTACCATGCTGCATTTCAGGATAAAATAAATTAAAAACCCAACCTCTCCTTGAAGAATGTTGCCTTTAATGAAGACAGGATCGCAGTAAGTCTCCATCCAAAGCCTGGTAAACCTGTTCTGCACCCTCTCCATAGCTTTCACACCCTTCCTGTAATGGGGCGACCAGAAATTGTACATACATCCACTCCTGCCAGCAAGGCAGAGGGAGCAAGGGGCAGATGGTTACAAATTTATTGCAAACATGACCCAAAGCAAACAGGATGTGAAATACAAGAGCTGCAGCAAACAGCTGTGGGATAGGCTGTGGATTAGCTGAGCAATGGGCATACATGAGTCACACTGATTCAAAAGTCATTCTACAAGACCACGAGACATATGCCACTCAACCCATCAAGTCTGCTCCACCAAACCATCATGGCTGATTTATTACCCCTCTCAACTCCATTCTCCTGCCTTCCCCCGGAACCATGACACCTTTACTAATCAAAAACCTAGAAACTTCCACTTTAAATTTATCCAATGACTTGGCAATTAATCCTCCAGACTCAACACCCTCTGGATAAAGAAATTCCTCATCTGTTCTAAAGGGACATCCTTGTATTGTAAGGCTGTGCTCTCTGGTCCACTATTCCCTCACTATTGGAAACATCTTCTCAAGGTCCACTCAATTCCAGGGGTTCCCAACCTTTACGCCATGGACCAATACCATTAAGCAAAGGGTCCATGGATCCCAGGTTGGGAACCCCTGATCTAGACCTTTCAATATTTGATAATTTCTTGATTAGCAAGGGTGTCAAATATTGCAGGGAGAAGACAAAGAATGGGATGGAAAGGCAGAGCAGAGTCAATGGGCCAAATGTCTCAACTCCGCTCCTCTTTCTATGATCTTATGTTTTCTGCTATCGTGCAAGGCGTTGGTGAGGCCACATCCGAAATATCGTGCACTGTTCTGAAGGATGCTATTACACTGGAAAGAGCACGGGTAAGATTTGGGGATGTTGTCAGGAATCAAGGGACTGAGTTATAGAGAGGTTAAGTAGGTTGGGACCGTTTTCATTGGAGCTTGGGGGGAGAATTTTACAGGGATGTATAAAATCACAGAGTCATAGGGTGAACGCAAAGTCGTTTTTTTGCGGGTTGGGAATCAAGAACAGAGGGTGAAGGTTTAAGATGCGAGGGGAGAGAGTCAATAGGATCCTGAGAGACAACTTTTTCCATGAGGATGTTTGGTACATGGAATGAACTGCCAGAGGAAGTAGTTGATGTAGGGGAAGTAGAGGATGTGGATAAGAAAGGTTTAGTGGGACGTGGGCCAAATAGGACTAGCTTAGATGGGCCAAAGAGCCTGTTTCTGTGCATTGAGGAATCCTGAGCACATCAGGGAGAAAATAAATTCATTCAAGAAAATTAGACAAGTATGAAGAAATTACTTTTATAGAACACCACAAGCAATAAGCTAATCTACATCAAAGATCCTGGAGAAGATCTGGTCTTGCATGTAGGCCTCAGGGTCTTGTTTTAACCAAACACTGAAAATTTGCTCCACCACCCCTTCCCCAAGTGCTTGACCACTGGCTCAGCGTACATTAGTTTGGTTAGGCATTTGATTACTAGTTTAATTAGTTCAGCACATTTATTTATTTAGAGATACAGCGCAGGTATGCCCTTCAAGCTGTGCGTGCTGTCCTAATTTAACCCTATCCTAATCTGAGGACAATTTACAACAACCAATTAACCTACTAACTGGGTGCCTTTGGACAGTAGGAGGAAACACAGGCGTTCCACGGTGACTCCTTACAGAGGACCAGCGGAATTGAACTCTGAACTCCAACGCCGAGCTGTAATAGCGTCACACTGACTGCTATATTGCCGTGGTGCCTACATACGGGGGCAGGAATTGAACCCCAGCTGCAGGCACTGTGATTCACATCAGCCTGACCGCTATGTTACCCTGCTCCACGGGCCTGTTCCTGCACTGTGTTCTTGGTCTTGTACCAGCAGACTTTAAGGTGAGATGGGCAATGCAGATGCCTGAAGGAATATAATATACAGAGACTGAAACACACTGATGGTGTGGTGGTGGAAGCAGACACAATAGTGGCATTTCAGATGCAGTCACACAAAGTTGAAACACGAGATTCTGCAAATGAAAGTCCTGAGTGACACACAAAATGCTGGAGGATCTCAGCAGGTTAGGCAGCATCTGTGGAGGGGGCCAAGACCCTTCATTGGGACACGAGGTTGCAGGGAAAGCAGAGAATTAGATAATGGGCAAGGAGATAGGTTTTGCTTAATGTGGCGTCATGGTCAGCACAAATATGCTTCTGTATTGAACAGTTCTACAGATATCCATTCTCTGGAAGCATTAGAGATTTACCAGGATGCTGCCTAGATTAAAGAGCATGTCATATGAGGAAAGGTTCAGCAAGTTTTCTCTTTGGAGTGGAGGATGAGAGGTGACTTGATAAAGATACGCAAGGTGATAAGAGGCATTGATTGAGTGGACAGTCAGAGGCTTTTTCCCCAGGGCAGAAATGGCTAATTTGAGGGGGCATAACTTTAAGGTGACCACATAAGGGACATGTCAGTGGTAGTATTTTTTTCCATACATTGAGTGGCGGGTGCCTAGAATGAGCTGCCAAAGGTGGTGCTGGAGGCAGATACATTAGGGACATTTGAAACACTCTTAGGTACATGGTCTGGTCTTTAGAAAAATGGAGGAGGATGTGGGAGAGAAGGGTTGATTGATCGTAGAGTAGGTTAAATGGTCAATGCAACACTCGTTGGCCGTAGGGCCTGCACTGTGCCTTACTGCTCTACGTTCAGTAGCCACTTTATTAGGACACCTGCTCATTAATGCAAATATCTAATCAGCCAATCATGTGGCAGCAACTAAAAGCATGCAGAATGGGGAAGAAATGTGAACTGACTGACTGTGGAATGATTGTTGGTGCCAGACTGGGTGGCTTGAGTATTTCAGCAACCGCTGATCCCCTGGGATTCTCATGCAGCGTCTCTAGAGTTTACGGAGATGGGTGAAAAACAAAAAAACATCCAGTGAGCGGCAGTTAATGAGAAAGGTCAGAGGAGAATGACCAGACTGGTTCTAGTTGACAGGAAGGCAACAGTAACTCAAACAAAACCACTTTACAACAGTGCTGTGCAGAAAAGCATCTCTAAATGCACAACACGTCCTATCTTGAAGTGGATGGGCTATAGCAGCAGAAGACCATGAATATACACTCAGTGGCCACTTTATTAGGTACAGGAGGTAATGAACAGAGGGGCTGGGTGCACCTTCTTTACACTTGGCCTTCTAACTTTAAAGCACAGCAGACCTACCGCAGGTTAAAGGAGTTCGGCTGCTTTTTGGTAAACTTGCAGCCCATGCATGACGCACAACAAATTTCTTGACATAGCATCATTATGTACTGTATCGTACAATGTGGGCTATCACAGTCCTCCATCTGCCTTTAATCTGAAAAGGTCAAAACTTTCACTTGTCTATCACTTAATGTAACTCACCAATGTCACGCACTGTCGACCATGACGTTTTCCTATGCCAGTGATATTATACCTAGTTCTGATATCATATCCAAAGGCAATTAGGAGATCCCAGACTGACTCATTCAGTATGGCACAAGGTTTCTATCTTTCTCTTGCATTTTACAAGCATTGGAACAGTTTAACAGCAGGCAAAGCATTTGACAGCCGCTCATTTATGCAAGAAAAATTATTTCCTTTAGTGACTTAGTCAGCTCCACCATGAGCACTAGCCTCCAGAGCATCTTCAAGGAGCAATGCTTCAAAAAGTTGGCATCCATCAAGGACCCCCATCACCCAGGACATGCTTTGCTCTCATTGCTACGCTACCATCAGGAAGGTGGTACAGGAGCCTGAAGGCACACAGCTTCTTCCCCTCTGCCATCAGATTTCTGAATGGATATTGAACTCATCAACTCTACCTCACTACTTTAAAAAAAATCTTTTCAGAATCAGGTTTAATATCACTGGCACGTCACTACTTTAAAAAAAATCTTTTCAGAATCAGGTTTAATATCACTGGCACGTCACAAAATATGTCTTTATGGCAGCAGAACAAAGCAATACATAACAATAGATAAATCTGGAATCACATGTTAAATAGTTAAATTTGGTACAATAATTAAAAAGTACGAGGTAGCAGTCACGGGTTCAACGTCCTTTCAGAAATGAGATGGCAGAGGGGAAGAAGCTGCTCCCGATTCGTGAGTGCGTGCATTCAGGCTCCTGTACCTCCTCCCTGATGGTAGCAATGAGAACAAGGTATGAACTGGGTGATGAGGGGCCTTAATGATGGATGGTGCCTTTTAGAGGCATCGTTCCTTGAAGATATCCTGGATGCTACGGAGGCTGACGCCCATGATGGAGCTGACTGAGTTTACAACTCTCTGCAGCTTACTTCGATCCTGTACAGAAGTCCCTCCGCCCCTCATACCAGTCGATGATGCAACCAGTCAGAATGCTCCCCACAGTACAACTGTAGAAATTTGCACTTATTTAACTATTTAATATCTATTGAGTGTAATTTACAATTTTATTATGTATTGGAATGTACTGCTGCCGTAAAAACAACTTTCACGAAAAGCTACAAAATCTGGGCCTCTGTACTTTCCTCTGCAACTGGATCCTCGACATCTTAGCCGGAAGACTACAATCTGTGTGGATTAGTAATACAATAACATCTCCATCTCACTGACAGACCTCAGGGATGCATGCTTAGCCCACTGCTTTACTCTCACTGTATCAATGACTGTGTGGCTCAAATACCATATTTAAATTTGCCGAAAACAACGTCGTTGGAAGAATTACAGAGAACAGACAGCATACAGGAGCGAGATACACCAGTTAGTTGACTGGCGTCACAAAAACAATCTTGTTACCAATATCAGTAAGACCAAAGACCGATTGTGGACTTCAGAAAGGGTAAGATGAGGGAACACAAGCCAATCCTCAGAGGGATCAGAAGTGGAGAGAGCGAGCAGTTTCAAGTTCCTGGGGGTCAATATCTCGGAGGATCTAACCTGGTCCCAACATATTGATGCAGCTATAAAGCAGCAGGACAGCAGCTACCTTTCATCAGGAAACTGAGGAGATAGGTTTGTCACCTACAACACTGGAAAACTTCTACAGATGTACTGTGGGAGCATTCTGATTGGCTGCATCACCATGTGGTATGGGGAGGCTACTGCGCAGGATGCAAAGCCACAGCAACTTGTAAAGTTGGTCGGCTCCATGGTGAGCACTAGCCTCATTAGTATCCAAGACATCTTCAAGGAGTGGTGCCTCAGAAAGGGAGTTTTCATCACCAAGGGCCCCCACCACCTGGGACATGCCCCTTTCTCATTGCTACCATCAGGAATGAGGCACAGCAACAGCTTCTTCCCCTTTGCCATCAGATTTCTAAATGGACATTGAACCCATGAACACTACCTCACTGCTTCTTTATTGTTTTTAATTTCTGGTTTTGCACTATTTATATTAAATTATTTAATATATACACTTACAGTAATTCAGTTTTTTTTATGTATTGCATTGTTACAAAGTCAGCAAATTTCACGACATAGGCCAATGACATCAAACCCGTTTCTCATCTTCAAGGAACGACACCTCAAACGGGGGTCATCCATCATCAAGGCCCTCCATCCCCCAGGTCACGCCTTGTTCTCATAGCTACCGTCAGGAAAGAAGTACCGGAGCCTGAAGGCACACACTCAACGGTTCAGGAACAGCTTCTTCCCCTCTGCCATCAGATGTCTGAATGAACAATGAACCCAGAAACACCTCACTACTTTTTTCCCCCACTACTAATTTAACTTTTTAAAACATAGATACTTACTGTAATTTACAGTTTAAGTGTATATTTGCCGCAGAGACAAATTTCACGGCATATGCTGGTGATACAACACCTGATTCCGAACTAAGTAAAGCGGAAGGAAGCAACAGCAAGGAGTCTTATTTTTTTTTAAAAAGTCAAAGGAGGAACAATGTAGAAAGTATTCAAAACCAACTGTCCAAACTAACAACCTTTACTGCATCCGAGTGACCAGAGGCCTCCAAACACAGATTCACCCATTCATTCGGCAGTTTTCCAGTTCCGAGGCGAAGCTGACAGCTGCCTTTGTAACTTTCAGCCAGAGAACCGCGGGGCAAACTCACAAAGATACAACTTTAATTTCCCCACACATACTCACAGCGTTACGAGCCGACCCGGAGCACTTTATAAACCCAGCCATTTCACTCGCGATCAGGAAGGTTTAAAGCGGGACGGGGGACTGACAAAGTAAACTGAAACCAGCGCGTCCACACCAGCTCTGCCGGCTCCTGATCGCAATATTTGCGCAACAAATCAAAAAGCACATCCTCCTCAATTGCAAACGCTCTTCCACAACCGAGAGCACACTTCACTTGCAAAGTTTGCATTGCAAACATTAAAACTGATACTGTCGGAGTAACACTTCACGCCGCGAAATATTATAAACACAAAACACAAAGAAATACACAAATTAGCGAAAATAGGTCAGAGGAAATTTAGGGAAAAAACATAACTAGATTTAAAAAAAGAAAATTTTGATGAGATCCAAACAGTAAGTACGACTTCAAACTCTCAAGATCCGAAGAAGCATTTACAAACATACTATAAAATATATTTCTATGACTATATGAAAAGCAAACAGGACAAAAAAAAGTTTTAATTTACACAAAATACACACCCTCATCAGCACGCACTTATTCAATTAAATGATTTTTTTTAAAAAACACCAACACAGCACAGAACAGATGCAAGGCAGAAAGACATGCCTACAAGGACAAAGAAAACGAAGACTTGAACAATAATCTGGAAAGGATTTTTTTTTGGTTTTACTTACTAAAAGGAGAGGACATGGAGAAAATACCCAAGCAGCCTTGAACCAGCAAGGAGGAGTCACCCTTGCCTGTATCCATAATTAAAACGAAATTAAGGACTGCAGGATGTTGATTCCTTGGGGCTGAAGGAAGGGGGTAAAAGTTTTAACCCCCTCACAGTCCGGATAAAGCCCCTCTGGACTATTCAACCATTGTAACTCTCCCTCCTATTCTTCTTAAACCCCTTGCCAGGTTTTTTTTTTGGTGTGGAACAAAATTTATTCCTTCCAACAAATTATCTACTTACAGATAATTATATCAGGAAAAAAAGCATAAAAGATGATTTTTCTCCTTAAATTTAGATCCCCCACCACAACCAGACGGAATAATAGAACCTTCGGGGGTGGGGGGAACTCCAATTAAATTTTTGGTAGTTTTATATAGCGTATATTAATTGTTTCGTGAAAGAAGACGTCCATAGTCCACTTGGCCTCATCAGAAGAAGATCTTTTGCCTCATTTTTCACCCTTTTTTAAAAATTATTTTAAATCGGTTGCGAAGCCTCCACCCCTCCTCCTCCGCGCTCGAGCTGGCGAATGCGCGCGCAACTCGCCGCCCGCCCGGAAGCGACCGCAAAGCCAGCCGGGTATTGTAGTCCTCTGTGGGAAAAGCTAGGATGAACAACTTCCGCCCAGTCGGACCGTTTTCTGATATTTACGCACCTCCGCCTCCCACGAGTTCTTTTTTTTTGGACTTCCTTTTCACCTACAGGCGTATCAACGTGTAAGAGATGTTCTGTTTCAATTTAATATACCGGAGCCTTTCAAAAGGGAAAAGAAAATCCGCGGGGGTGGGAAAGAGAAAGGAGGAGTCACGTGGGATGAGTCCAGCCTCAGATCACGTGGAGGGGGCGAGTGTTAGCCTCCGCATTACGTCATTATTTTTGAATATAAATTGCAGGACTAGATCATGTTAACATTTGCTTTTGTGGATTTGTGTTAGATCCAATTAAAATGAAATTAAAATTCTTTATACTATAACTACATTTCCCATCGTGCTTCGCTTTCCTTACGCTTGTCGACTAATTGATGTAGGGTCCCGGGCCATTGAGGAGGGCAGGATGACCTTTATCCCGCTGAAAGCGGTTAACGTCATGGGACATTTCCCGCGCAATAAGTTGCCGCCACCTTGCAACTAGGGGGCAACATGGGCCCTTAAGGGAGAGACCCCAGGGAGTCGAGATTAAGACCTGAAATGACTTGGCTTGCCTTTCTAAACGGTGTAGTTCCCTGCATCCTTCCACAAGCTCAGCATCCAACCTCATTTAGTTGGAAACCTCACTGCCAGAATATCCCGAGGGAGTGGGGAACAAATCTTAACAATAATAATAACTTTATTTGTTATTAATAAGAACCTGTCCTTCCTTCGGAGATTGTGGAGATTCAGCATGACAGCTAAGACTTTGACAAACTTCTACGATATGTAGTGGAGATTCTGGTTTGGAAACACCAATGCCCCTGAAAAAAAGTAGGGGGTAATGGCCCAGTCCATCACAGGAAGAGCCCTCTACAGCATTGAGCTCATCTACACGAAACCCTATTGCAGGAGAGCAGCTTCCACATGCCCTCTTCTTGCTGCTGTTATCAGGAAGAACGTGAGCCTCAGGACTCACACCACCGGGTTCAATGGTTTTAATTTAACTTCAGAATCCAACCTGAAATCCTTAGTCTTTGCCATTGTGCACGAAGCAGAGAGAAAAAGAACCCAAAGAACGAGTGACAGAAAGACGTTAGAAACCCACCCCCACCCAGGAACAAGCAGCAGCAAGACACCAACCAGCCTTCACTCCCCTCCTTCCTTCAGCAAAAACATCAACACCTTCCCACCCACCCACCATGCAAACAACAGCAAGCCTCAGAGTCCATCGAAAGCGTCCATCCCAGCACATCAACGTCTCAACAGGCTCTGGCTAACAAGGGGGAGAGGGATGTTGCCCCTGTGAGGTGGGGGGAGGCCAACAGGCCACTGTTTCAATGTTACAATCCGCAGCCTCGCCTCTTCGCGTTCTCCAGACTCGAGAACCATCGAGAGAGAGAGATCGCTTGAGAGCAGAAGCCTCCAGCAGCTGCACCCGCTGACTCGATGTTTCGATCTCTTGCGGCAAGAAACCAGGTTGCACCCTGAAGGTCATCCAAGCCCCTCCTGGAGATATCGAAGCTCGGCGAGTTCTAAAGAACGAGATCCCACCACCCGTGTGTAACGTAGTTTGAGCGTAGCTGTAGAGCAGTTACCGCCCCTCAACCATCAGGCTCTTGAACCAAAGGGGATACTGTAACTTCACTTGCCCCGTTATTGAAGTGCTCCCACAACCAATAGACTCACTTTCAAGGGCTCTTTATCTCATGTTCTTGATACTTACTGTTTATTTATTATTTCTTCTTTTTGCATTTGCACAGTTTGTTGTCTTCTGCATGTTGGTTGTACACCCTAGTTGGATGGTCTTTCATTGTTTCTGTTATAAAACCATAAGACAAGGGAGCAGAATTAGGCCATCTGGCCCATCGAGTCTTCTCTGTCATTCAATCATAGCTGATCCTTTTTTTTTCCTCCTCCTCAAGGCCAGTTCCTGGCTTTCTCCCAGCAACCTTTGATGCCATGTCCAATCAAGAACCTAATAATCTCTGCCTTAAACACACCCAACGACCTGACCTCCACAGCCACATGCGGCAACAAATTCCACAAATTCACCACCCTTTGGCTAAAGAAATTCTATAGATTTTGTTGAGTATGGCCAGAAGAAAATGGATCTCAGGGTTGTATGTGGTGACATGTATGTACTTTGATAATAAACTTACTTTGAACTTTGAACTTATGAGTAGTTTTTGTGCAGATGACGCAGTTCAAAGTGTTTTCAATGGGTTGAAAGTATAGGATGAGCTCCCCCCCTTATCCCGAAATGCCTGGGGCTGGAAGTGTTTCAGATTTTGGAATATTTGGATCTGCATAATGGGATACCCCAAGTTTAAACTCAAAATCCATTTACATAACATATACAACTTATACATGTACACTGAAGGTAGTTTTACATAAGATTTTTAATAGTTTTGTGCACGAAACAATATTGAACCATCAGAAAGGTAGGCTGTCTCCACCTCGGCCACAACAGGTGGACGGTCAGTGGCCGTTTGCCAGTGCCATCATTCCCGACTCTGAACTAATGTGCTACCCATGAACAGTCTTTACCTTCCACGTGTGAATGTTCCCAGAAAGGATCACGCTTGTACATTAGGTGTACAGTATGTACTGATGCATGTGTTCAGCGTATTAGATTATCATGAGCGACGCTCTTGGCAAACTTGTCAATGAATTTCTCTGCTTCATTATGACGGGCAGACCCTTTATCACCACCAATTTTCAATGCTGATTGTGGCTTAAATCTCTGCAAGCAGCCTGCTGAACATTCACAATTGCCTTTGCTTGTTTCGTGATCAGCATACTGTTAGCCGCATATGGTCACTCCTCTGTCGAATCCACCCTTTCAATACGCGATCGAGATCTTCATTTTTTTGCTTTACGCAGTGTTTTTTATTTTGCACTAACTTCTGATGATGACATGTGAGGTTGCTTCTCAGAACCGTCTAGTGGTGCTCAGAGACCTGGGAACCTCCCCAGAGCCTTGCGGACTTTCCATCTACGACATCACATCGGTGATCAAAAAAATTTTTGGACTTTAGAAGTTTTCGAATTCTGGAATCTCTGATTGGGGCTACCCAACCTGTACAAATATGAAAATATAATAAGAAATGAAATGTGAAAATAAAAGACAAGAAGATGCCAGTTAAAAACAAGGTTAAATAAGTAGGTTTTGAGTTGGTGCTTATTGCAAATTACACAGCAGCCACACAAACCGGGGTTTGGGTTGGAGAGCCGTCCCAATCTCACGGGTTTGGTGGGACCGGAGTGTGTATTCCCTGTCACTACAGCTCGTGCAGTGGAGCTGTGTAAATAATGCCCTCCCCATAATCCCGGGGTTAGATTAAAAACTGGGGACATAAACCCCTGGGTAAAATCAATCCATGAACTCTTCATTGAATCCATGAACAAAGGAATGATAATTCCTATCTATTTTGTAATTTATAGTTAATTTATATCTTTGCACTGTACAGCTGACAAAAAAATGACAAATTTCATGAGATATAAGTCAGTGTTAGCAGCATGTAACTCCCTCCTGGTTATTCTATATAGAAACCCCTGTACTACTGGACTAGGACCCAGTCTGTCATCCAAACAAAGTTCAAAGTAAATTTATTATCAAAGTACAAATATGTCACCATATGCAACCCTGAGATTCATTTTCCTGTGGGCATACTCAATAATCCCATCATAGAATAATAACCATAACAGAATCAGTGAAAGATCTAATCCAGGGGTCTGTTATTCTATATATAATCCCCTAAATCCCTGGATTAGATCTCAGCCTGTAACCCACTCCTGGGGATCTGTTATTCTCCATATATACCCCTGAACCCTTGGGTTAGATCCAAGCCAGTAACCGACTCCTGGATCTGTTATTCTCCATATAAACCCCTGAATCCTTGGGTTAGATCCGAGCCAGTAACCCACTCCTAGGGATCTGTTATTCTACATATAAACCCCCAAAACCCTGGATTAAATCCCAGCCTGTAATCTACTCCCGCGGATCAGTTGTTCTATATATAACCACCCGCACCCCTAGATTATATCCCAGTCTGTTACCCACTCCTGGGTATCTTTTATTCAAAGTATAAACCTCCCTGAACCCCTGGATTAGATCCCAGCCCGTTACACAGTCATGGGGATCTGTAATTCTATATATAACACCACCCCCCAAAACCCCTGGATTAGATCCCAGTCTATAATCCACTCCTGGGGATCTTTTATTCAATATGTAAACCACCTGAAGTCCTGGATTAGATCCCAGTCTGTAACCCACTCCCAGAGATCTGCTAATCTATATATAAACCTCCCGAACTCTGGATTAGATCCCAGCCTGTAACCCACTCCTGTGGATCTTTTATTCAATATACAAACCCCCTGAACCCCTGGATTAGATCCCAGGCTGTAACCCACTCCTGGGGATCTTTTATTCAATATACAAACCCCTGAACCCCTGGATTAGATCCCAGGCTGTAACCCACTCCTGGGGATCTGTTATTCTACATATAAACATAGACTTTATTGTTTCAGAGGGAAATTGAGTTTTGTTACAGCAGCACCAACCAAGAATAGAGCATAAATATAGCAGTACCAAAACCACAAACAATCAAACAACAATATGCAAACTATGCCAGATGGAAATAAGTCCAGGACCAGTCTGTTGGCTCAGGGTGTCTGACCCTCCACGGGAGGAGCTGCAAAGTTCGATGGCCACAGGCAGGAACAACCTCCCATGATGCCCAGTGTGGTATCTCAGTGGAATATGGCCGGAGTCCAACAGCAAAAAGTTCAATATCCGGGTTACAAACATGTTCCTTGATCGTAATATGACCAGGATTGCACATCCGTTGTTAACCAGAACAGCAAGCCCCCAACTCCTTTACGCTTACCGCTCTCAGTGCACTTCCGGTCAGCCCGAACGGTCTGGAAGCCCTCCATGGGAAAGTTTTGGTTGGGTATGTCCACTTGCAGCCACGTTTCAGTGGAACACATAATACTGCTCTCCCGAAATGTTCTCTGACTCCTGGCTAGCGCCGTGAACTCGTCCATTTTATTACTCCTCTTTTCCATGAGTCTCTGTTGTCTCGACCCGGTCCTCTTTCCTTGCCAAACCTCCCAAACCCTGGGTTATATCCCAGGCTGTAACCCACTCCTGGAGATCTGTTATTCTAGATAAAAACTCCCGATCTTCTGGATTATTTCCCAGCCTGTAACCCACCCCCACTCCCGGTGTAAACCCAAACAGATTTCTACAAATGTGCTGCGAAAAGTGTCCTGACTGGTTGCATCGTGGCCTGGTAGGGCAACTCGAATATGCAAGAGGAAAGGCAGCTGTATAGAGTGGTGAACCCAGCCCAATGCATCACAGGCATATGGCTTCCTACCATCCACGGGAGGCCCTGGCTGAAGAAGGCAACTTGCATCATTAACGATCCTCACCACCTTCTCACAATCAGCATTGGGCAGGACGTCTAGAAGCCTGAAGCCCCACGTCACCTGGTTGTGGAATGTGCATCCAGCCTCCCCTCCACGGGCTCTATCTACTTCCTGCCACCTCAGTGAAACGGCCAGCATAATCAAAGCCCCGATCCACCCCCGACACTCTCTCTGCCCCGCCCCCTCCTAATGGGCAGAAGTCCGATAGCACATACCACCAGGCTCAGGGACAACTTCTAAGCCACTGTTACCACTCTCGATGGATCGCTAGTGTGATAAAATTTGTTCAACTCTTGACCTCACAATCTTCTTCATTATGATCTTGCACTTTATCATCTGCCTATACTGCACTTACAACCTACCGATGCTCTCCACTAGAATGGAGGTGAGAAGACTGCAGCTAGCGGGGCACTGTCTACGCCACCCCGAGCTACCTGCCAGCCTAGTCATCATATGGGAGCCCAAGCACGGGAGGATGAACCCTGGGCGCCCTCCCAAGACTATGGTCAACACACTCCTAAGGAGACAGTGGCGTAGCTAATGTAGATAAACTGAACACACTGATGAGGGAGAGGGAGAAGTGGAGAGTCCGTCGTCGAGCCCGACGCCGGCCCCCTAGACCTGAGTCGACGTAGCAGTAGTAAACTGCACTTCCTCTGTAGCTGTTATACTTTATTCTGCATCGTTTTACCTTGTTCCAGCTCACTGCACTGTGTAATGATCTGATCTGTATGAACAGTGTGCAAGATTTGTTGGCCCCCAACCAACACATATTCCACTCTCCCCTCCTACCCCTCCTCACAGTCCCCCACCCTGCTCTCATGACTATACCCCTTCCCCACACGAAACCACCATGGTGGGCCTCACAGCTGAACAGGTGAGAAGACAGCTGAAACATCTCAACCCGAGCAAGGTTGCAGGACTGGATGGTGTCAGTACAAGGGTGCTCAAAGCCTGTGCCCCTCAGCTATGTGGAGTACTTTGCCATGTCTTCAACCTGAGCCTGAGGCTCCGGAGGGTTCCTGTACTATGGAAGATGTCCTGCCTCGTCCCTGTGCCGAAGACGCCACGCCCCAGCGGCCTCAATGACTACAGACCGGTGGCATTGACCTCCCACATCATGAAGACCCTGGAGAGACTTGTTCTGGAGCTGATCCGGCCTATGGTCAGGCCACACTTAGATCCCCTCCAGTTCACCTACCTGCCCCGACTAGGAGTTGAGGATGCCATCGTCTACCTGCTGAACCGTGTCTACGCCCACCTGGACAAGCCAGCGAGCACTGTGAGAGTCATGTTTTTTGACTTCTCCAGTGCGTTCAACACCATCCGCCCTGCTCTGCTGGGGGAGAAGCTGACAGCGATGCAGGTGGATGCTTTCCTGGTATCATGGATTCTTGATTACCTGACTGGCAGACCACAGTACGTGTGCTTGCAACACTGTGTCCGACAGAGTGATCAGCAGCACTGGGGCTCCACAGAGGACTGTCTTGTCTCCCTTTCTCTTCACCATTTACACCTCGGACTTCAACTACTGCCCAGAGTCTTGTCATCTTCAGAAGTTTTCTGATGACTCTGCCATTGTTGGATGCATCAGCAAGGGAGATGAGGCTGAGTACAGGGCTACGGTAGGAAACTTTGTCACATGGTGTGAGCAGAATTATCTGCAGGTTAATGTGAAAAAGACTAAGGAGCTGGTGGTAGACATGAGGAGAGCTAAGGTACCGGTGACCCCTGTTTCCATCCAGGAGGGTCAGTGTGGACATGGTGGAGGATTACAAATACCTGGGAATATGAATTGACAATAAACTGGACTGGTCAAAGAACACTGAGGCTGTCTACAAGAAGGGTCAGAGCCGTCTCTATTTCCTGAGGAGACTGAGGTCCTTTAACATCTGCTGGACGATGCTGAGGATGTTCTACGAGCCTGTGGTGGCCAGTGCTATCATGTTTGCTGTTGTGTGCTGGGGCAGCAGGCTGAGGGTAGCAGACACCAACAGAATCAACAAACTCATTCGTAAGGCCAGTGATGTTGTGGGGATGGAACTGGACTCTCTGATGGTGGTGTCTGAAAAGAGGATGCTGTCTAAGTTGCATGCCATCTTGGACAATGTCTCCCATCCACTACATAATGTACTAGTTGGGCACAGGAGTACATTCAGCCAGAGACTCATTCCACCGAGATGCAGCACAGAGCGTCATAGGAAGTCATTCCTGCCTGTGGCCATCAAACTTTACAACTCCTCCCTTGGAGGGTCAGACACCCTGAGCCAATAGGCTGTTCCTGGACTTATTTCCTGGCATAATTTACATATTACTATTTAATTGTTTATGGTTCTATTACTATTTATTATTTATGGTGCAACTGTAACGAAAACCAGTTTTCCCCGGGATCAATACAGTATGACTATGACTATGACTATTATTTTTATCTTCACTGTATCTCGGTAATTAACCAAAAACACCGGAGATTCTGCAGATGTTGGAAATCCAGAGGAACTCACACAAAGTGCTGGAGGAACTCAGCGGGTCGGGCCGGGCCTACGGAAATTAATGAACAGTTGACGTCTCGGGCCAAGACCCTTTCTCAGGACAGAAGATAAAAGGAGAGGGGTGGGGGAAGAGGATAGAGAAAGGGAAGGAGAGGCACCTGGAGGAGGTGATAGGCAGAGGTGGAGTGGGGAGTGGAAAAATAAATTACTGGAAGGAGAAACCAATGTTCATGCCGTCAGGATGGAGGCTACCAAAGTGTTGCCCCTCCACCCTCAGGGTGGCCTCATTGTGGCAAAAGAGGAATCCATGGTCGGAACACGGAGGGGCTCAAAAACCCTGATAACGAACCGACGGCAATGTACTTCCCTTCAACCGTCCAGTTCCTGAACCAGCTGGTACAACCCTAATCACCACCTCGGTACAGCACAGACAAGGGAAACCCTGCTGGGAATCCAAGCAACACGCACAAAATGCTGGAGGAACTCAGCAGGCCAGGCAGCATCTGTGGAAAAGAGTAGAGTCGATGGTTCAGGCCGAGACCCTTCGGCAGGACTGGAGAGGAAAAGCTGAGGAGTAGATCGAAAAGGTCAGGGGGAGGGGATGGGAGAGAGAAACGCAAGGTGAGAGGTGAAACCGGGAGGGGGAGGGATGAAGTAAAGAGCTGGGAAGTTGATTGGTGAAAGGGATACAGGGCTGGAGAAGGGTGAGTCTGATAGGAGAGGGCAGAAGGCCGTGGAAGAAAGAAAAGGGGGGAGGAGCACCAGAGGGAGGCCATGGGCAGGTAAGGAGATAAGGTGAAAGGGGGGAAAAGGAGATGGAGAATGGTGAGGTGGGGGGGGGCATTACCAGAAGTTTATGAAATTGATGTTCACGCCATCAGGTTGGAGGCTACCCAGAAGGAATATAAGATGCTTTTCCTCTAACCTGAGTGTGGCCTCATCACGACAGTGGAGGAGGCCATGGATATCCATATGTATATTGGAATGGGAATGGGAAGTGGAATTAAAATGAGTGTCCAGTGGGAGATCCCACTTTTTCTGGAGAATTTCACTGTCTTTAATTCATCTCTCTCCCTCCCGGTTTCGCCTATCACCTTGTGTCTCTCCCCCCCCCCACCCCCGCAACTTTTAAATCTACTCCTCAGCGTTTTTTCTCCAGGTCCTGCCGAAAGGTATCGGCACGAAATGTCGACTGTACTCTTTTCCATTGGTGCTGCCTGGCCTGCTGAGTTCCTCCGGCATGTTGGGTGTTACTGGGTTTTTATCCATGATGGACTGGGCCATACCCACTACTTTTTGAAGGATTTTCCGTTCAAGGACATTGGTGTTTTAGACATCATGCGGAATCCTTGCAAACTCCTAAGGAACGGCAACGGAATATTGTGTTCCATCTTGTAAAATATGTAGATACAGTTCCCCAGTACAATAAGGTAGGTGGTGGGGGTAGAGATACGTCTCTGCCAAAGGAGGTGTAAGGTGCTCCTTCCCTCTGCTAGTCTGCGGGTCACCCTTGGGCAAGGTGTAGCACCTGCTTAGACCCCCGATCAGGGTCACGTGAAACCATGGGAGCAGGTGGTAGATGGTCATATGAGCAGCTGGTGCAGATCACAAGTCCTACCAGGCAGACAATCTCTGAAGAGTATTGATAATGGCTGGGGTCACCTGTGTTGTAAAGTCACTGCCCAGAAGAAGACGATGACAAACCACTCCTGTAGAAAAAACTGCCAAGAACCATCACGGTCACGGAAAGACCGTGATCGCCCACGTCACATGACACGGGACATAATGAATAAAATTGTATGATTAGTTCTTTTTTTGCATGTTAGGTGTTTGATATTTTTACTTTGAACAGGATCCATTGTGTTTCTTTGTTTCGTGACTGTGAGGAAGAGGAATCCCAGGGTTGTATACGGCATACGTACCTTTGATAATAAACATACTTTAAATCTTTGAACGAATTGAATTGAATTGGCTTTATTTCTTACATCCTTCACATACATGAGGAGTGAAAATCTTTATGTTACATCTCCATTCAAATGTGCAATTAATTGTAGTAATTTATAATAAATAGGACAGTCAATGTAATATAGAAATACACTCAAATCAGCGGGAGTTAATCAGTCTGATGGGTTGGTGGAAGAAGCTGTCCTGGAGTCTGTTAGTCTAGGCTTTTACGCTGTGGTACTGTTTCCCGGATGGTAGCAGCTGGAACAGTTTGTGGTTGGGATGACTCGGGTCCCCAATGACCCTTATGGCCCTTTTTTCACACCTGTCTTTGTAAGTGTCCTGCATCATGGTAAGTTCACAACTACAGACGCGCTGGGCTGTCCGCACCACTCTCTACAGAGTCCTGTGATTGAGGGAAGTACAGTTCCCATACCAGGCAGTGATGCAGCCAGTCAGGATGCTCTCAGTTGTGCCCCTATAGAAAGTTCTTAGGATTTGGGGGCCCATACCAAACTTTTTAGATTAGATTATGAGGACACGCAGTCCTCTTTTATTGTCATTTATTAATGCATGCATTAAGAAATGATACAATGTTTCTCCAGAATGATATCACAGAAACACAAGACAAACCAAGACTGAAAAACTGACAAGAGCCACATAATTATAACATATAGTTACAACAGTGCAAAGCAATATCGTTTTTTGATAAAGAACAGACCATGGGCACGGTAAAAAAAAAGTCTCAAAGTCTCTCGAAAGTCCCATCATCTCACGCAGACGGTAGAAGGAAGAAAAACTCTCCCCGTCATGAGCTTCCAGCGCCGCAAACTTGCCGATGCAGCATCCTGGAAGCACCTGACCACAGTCTGACTCTTGAGTCCATCCGGAAACTTTGAGCCTCCGACACCGAGCCCCGAGCACCATCTCTGCCGAGCGCTTCGACCCCAGTCCCGGCAACAGGCAATAGGCAAAGCCGAGGATTTGGGGCCTTCCCCTCCGGAGATTCTCGATTGCACAGTAGCAGCGGCAGCGAAACAGGCATTTCAGAAGTTTCTCCAGATGTTCCTCCGTGCTTCTGATGTCTGTCTCCATCAAATCAGGATTGTGCACGGTACCTACTTACAAATACCATATCATTTCGAAACTTCCTCAACCATCTGAGGTGAAAGAGGTGCTGTTGTGCCTTTTTCACCACACAGCCGGTATGCACAGATCATGGTCTTCGGTGATGTGGATGCCAAGGAACTTAAAGTTCTTTACCCTCTCAGCCCCGGATCCATTGATGTCAATAGGGGTTAGCCTGTCTCCATTCCTCCTGTAATCCACAACCAGCTCCTTTGTTTTTACGACATTGAGGGAGAGGTTGTTTTCTTGACACCACTGTGTCAGAGAGATGACTTCTTCCCTGTAGGCCACCTCGTTATTGTTTGAGATAAGGCCAATCAGTGTAGTGTCATCGGCAAATTTAATTAGCAGATTAGAGCTGTGGGAGGCAACACAGTCATGGGTATACAGGACTTAGTACGCAGCCCTGAGAGGCTCCTGTATTGGGAGTCAGAGGGGTGGAGGTGAGGGAGCCCACTCTTACCACTCGCCAGGGTTCTGACAGGAAGTCCAGGATCTAGCTACACAAGGCAGGGTCAAGGCTGAGATCTCTGAGCTTCCTGTTGAGCATGGATGGAACTATGGTGTTAAATGCTGTACTGTAGTCCAAGAACAGCATTCTCACATAAGCATCCCTCTTCTCCAGGTGTGAAAGGACAGTGTGTAGAGCTGTGGCTATTGCGACATCTGCTGATCGGTTGTGTCGGTAGGTGAATTGTAGGGGGTCCAGTTTGGGTGGTAGCAAGCTGCAGATGTAATCCTTGACCAGCCTCTCAGAGCATTTGCTTATTATCGAGGTGAGTGCGACAGGACGCCAGTCGTTCAGGCAGGTTACCTTGGTCTTTTTTGGCACAGAGACAATGGTGGATAATTTAAAGCAGGAGGGCACTCTACACTGGGAGAGGGCAGTGCGTACAGTAAGATGGACTCTCGACCTCATAGTAATCTTGCACCTTATTGTCTACCTGCACTGCCCTTTCTCTGTAACTGTTACACTTTATTCTGCATCGTTACTGCTTTACCTTGTTCTACCCCAATTCACTGTGTAATGATCAGATCTGTATGAACGGTATGCAAGACAAAATCTTCACTGTATTTCGGTACATGTGACAACAAAAGAAAAGTATTTTTCTTGTGAGTGCTCATATGAAGCTATGTCCCCTTGATGCTGCTTCATGTAATCTTTAATGCATCTTGTGCCTGTGAGAACAAACCTGGCTTTATTTTTTTAAATTATGAATAAGGTACATTTTAAAAATTAAAATGAGGATGATTGTTGTCCTTGCATGCTATGACATTCTGTGAATGATTGTCTCTGCTCCATCTGCCAGAAGTGGAACTTCCCGGTGGCCACAGATTTTAATTCCCGTTCCCATTCCTGTTCCCATTTCCACGTGTCGGTCTGTGGCCTCCTGTTGTGCCACGATGAGGCCACCCTCAGGGTGGAGGAGCAGCATCTTATATTTTGTCTGGGTAGCCTCCAACCTGATGGCATCAATTTCGATTTCTCCTTTCGGTAAAGAAAAAACCTCCCCCTCCCCTCTTCTTCTATCCCACACTCTGGCCTTTTACTTCTTCTCACCCGCCTATCACTTCCCCTGGGTCCCCCCTTCCTTCTCTTTCCCCTCTGGGCCACTCTCCTTTCCTATCAGATTCCTTCCTCTCCAGCCCTTTACCTTTCCCACCCACCTGGCATCACCTATCACCTTCTAGCCATCCTGCTTCCCCCACTCCCCACCTTTATATTCTGGCATCTTCTCCCTTCCTTCCCAGCCCTGAAGGAGGGTCTCGGCTTGAAATGTCAACTGTTTATTCATTTCCACAGATGCTGCCTGACTTGCTGAGCTCCTCCTGAGTTGCTCTGGGTTTCCAGCATCTCAGGCTTCCTCGTGTTTATGCGCTTGGTATTTATTGAATCCCAATTAGGTTTAGTATCACTGGCATATGTCATAAAATCTGCTATCTTTTGACAACCGTACAGTGAAATACATGATAAATAAATATAGAGGAAAAACTGAATTACATTAAGTATATGTATGTCCGTTAAATAGTTAAGTTAAAATAAGTTAGTGCAAAAAAACAGAAATTAAAAAAAGTCGTGAGGCAGTGTTCACGGGTTCAATGTCCATTTAAGAATCGGATGGCAGAGGGGAAGAAGCTGTTCCTGAATCACTGAGTGGGTGCCTTCAGGCTTTTGTACCCCCTTTTTGATGGTAATAAGGAAATGTGGGCATGTCCTGGGTGGTGGGGGTCCTTAATGATGGACGCCGACTTCCTAAATTTTCAAGCTTCTACAACTTATTTCGATCTTGTACAGTAGACGTCCCCCCCATCCCCCAAATACCAGACGGTGATGCAGCCAGTTGGAATGCTCTCCACGGTAAATTTGTAGATGTTTTTGAGGGTTTTAGTTGACAAGCTAAATCTCCTCAAACTCCTGATGAAATATAGCCACTGACTTGCCGTCTTTATAGGTGCATCAGCATGTTGGGACCAGGGTAGATGCTCAGAGATCTTGACACCCAGGAACTTGAAATAGCTCACTCTCTCCACTTCTGATCCCTCCATGAGGATTGGCCTGTGTTCCCTTGCCTCACCCTTTCTGAAACTTACAATCAGTTCTTTGGTCTTTCTGGCACTGAGTGCAAGGTTGTTATTGCAAGACCGCTCAACTAACTGGTGCATCTCCTGTTCTCGTCACCAACTGGAATTCTGCAACAATGGTTATATTATTAACAAATTTATGAATGGTATTTGAGCTGTGCCTAGCCACACAGTCATGGGTACAGAGAGAGTAGAGCAGTGGGCTAAGCACAGATCCTTGAGGTGCCCCAGTGATGACTGTCAGCGAGGTGAAGACGTTATTTCCAAATTCCAGTCCACAGAGGTTGTGGTCTTCTGGTTTTGAAGTTGAGGATCCAGTTGCAGAGGGAGGTACAAAGGACCAGATTCTGTACATTTTCCATCAGGAACGACTATTTATTTATTATTATTTCTTTCTTTATGTATTTGCAGTTTATTGTCTTTTACACACCGGCTGATCATCCAAGTTGCTACGCTCTTCATTGGCTCTATTATTGCTATTATTCTATCGCGGATTTACTGTGTATGCCCAGAAGAAAATTAATCTCATGGTTGTATATAGATAGATAGATAGATAAATATACTTTATTGATCCCGAGGGAAACTGGGTTTCATTACAGCATAAATAGAATAGAGCATAAATATAGCAATACAAAAACCACAAACAATCAAACAACAAAATGCAAACTATGCCAGATGGAAATAAGTCCAGGACCAGCCTATTGGCTCAGGGTGTCTGACCCTCCACGGGAGGAGCTGCAAAGTTCGATGGTCACAGGCAGGAACGACCTCCCGTGACGCCCAGTGTTGTATCTCGGTGGAATATGTATCTCATGACATATATGGTCTCTGATAATAAATTTATATTCTATAAATCGTTCATAAAAAGTGATAGGAAGAAGGAAATCAGACATCCCACCTCTCCCGGAAGTTCCGGGAGTCTCCCGCATATTAATAGCAGCTCCCTGATGCCGGCTAATTATATACAATATCCCGGAAATGAGAGGGAGAGGGGGAGCGGGAGCAGGAGTGAGATCGAGACCGCGAGCAGGAGCGAGCATCCTGATTGGTCTCTCTTTGTGCTAAGTAGACCTATCAGTTTTCTCTGTGGGCGAGCTTTACAGTCGACCTCTGTCTCTCCATCAGTTCAGTTTCAGGTCCTGCACCACCATGTCAAAGTGTTTCAAAAAAAGAAAATATAAAACGTACGTCACCCCAGACTACACTAAAGTGTACCCCTGCCTAATAGGGGTCAAAAATAATGACAGTGTTGCTCGCTGCACTGTTTGCAACAGTGACTTTTCTATTGCCCATGGTGGGTTAGGACCGTAAAAGACATGGTGAGGTGAGTTTAACAGGTGTCATTTGTTCATTAGCATAGGTAACATTATTTAAACTAGCTGGCTAGCTGCTAAGGAGCTACTCTATTGATGTCCCACATGATGAGGCCAAACTCCCTGTAGGCACGCTGAAAGTTGTAATAGAATTAAAAAATGACTCCATGATAATATTTAAGTACATACTGTATTTTAACGTCACATTTTCTGCATATACCCAGTTTACAGATTACAGATTGGTTTACAGATTAGACAAAATCACTAAACAAAGTATTATATTAGACAATCTAATAAGGATACACCTTATGCTTTTGTTTCTTTTAGGGACCACAACATATTAGGGAGGCTGATCGCAGGGGAGGCTGCTCAAGTATTTCACAAACAACAGGAATTCTGCAGATGCTGGAAATTCAAGCAACACATCAAAGTTGCTGGTGAATGCAGCAGGCCAGGCAGCATCTCTAGGAAGAGGTGCAGTCGACGTTTCAGGCCGAGACCCTTCGTCAGGACTAACTGAAGGAAGAGTGAGTAAGGGATTTGAAAGTTGGAGGGGAAGGGGGAGATCCAAAATGATAGGAGAAGACAGGAGGGGGAGGGATGGAGCCAAGAGCTGGACAGGTGATAGGCAAAAGGGATACGAGAGGATCATGGGACAGGAGGTTCGGGAAGAAAGGCAAGGGGGGGGGTTGGACCCAGAGGATGGGCAAGGGGTATATTCAGAGGGACAGAAGGAGAAAAAGGAGAGTGAGAGAAAGAATGTGTGCATAAAAATAAGTAACAGATGGGGTAAGAGGGGGAGGTGGGGCATCAGTGGAAGTTAGAGAAGTCGATGTTCATGCCTTTTATATATTGGAGAGACCCGACACAGACTGGGAGACCGCTTTGCTGAATATCTACACTCTGTCCGCCACAGAAAGCAGGATCTCCCAGTGGCCACACATTTTAATTCCACATCCCATTCTCATTCTGATATGTCTATCCACGGCCTCCTCTACTGTAAAGATGAAGCCACACTCAGGTTGGAGGAACAACACCTTATATTCCGTCTGGGTAGCCTCCAACCTGATGGCATGAACATCGACTTCTCTAACTTCCACTGATGCCCCACCTCCCCCTCGTACCCCATCTGTTACTTATTTTTATGAACACATTCTTTCTCTCACTCTCCTTTTTCTCCTTCTGTCCCTCTGAATATACCCCTTGCCCATCCTCTGGGTCCAACCCCCCCCCTTGTCTTTCTCCCCTGACCTCCTGTCCCATGATCCTCTCGTATCCCTTTTGCCAATCACCTGTCCAGCTCTTGGCTCCATCCCTCCCCCTCCTGTCTTCTCCTATCATTTTGGATCTCCCCCTCACCCTCCCACTTTCAAATCTCTTACTAGCTCTTCCTTCAGTTAGTCCTGACGAAGGGTCTCGGCCTGAAACGTGGACTGCACCTCTTCCCAGAGATGCTGCCTGGCCTGCTGTGTTCACCAGCAACTTTGATGTGTGTTGCTCAAGTATTTCACAGTTCTTTTCAGCAGAGCCACATCACAGTACCAGGAAAGTTTGCAAAAGAAATTGAAAAGCTATTTGTATTAGCATTGAGATTGCCAACAAAATACTCAACAAGGAATATGTGTGTGTGTAAATAGTTTCAATATGTGTCAAATAAATTGTTGTGTTCTTTCATAATCAAATGTCCCGTATACATGCGCCCTTGGAGGTCGACCGGGGGGGGTCGGGAATATGGGGTTGCGGGGGTGGGATAGTTTTTGCAGGGTGGGATGTCTGGGAAATAGTTCAATTTGCACCAGGGCAGGAAATGTAGTTGCTACTCCACAGCGCCAGGGGCAGCAGAGTCACCGCTCCCTCGTCGGCCCTAAGACCGACTGAGCAGGTGTCGGAGCATAGCTGGGCGCGCATGCCCAGTTTAACGCGGCCTGGGTCATGTCCAACTACGCATGCGCGGATAGCCGGTCGCCGTCGTAGGCGTGCACGGTGGAGATGGCGGAGCGGGTTCCCGGGCTCTTCGTGGAGGGCATCAGGACAGCTCTGGAAGCTTGGCCCGCCTACCAGGTAAGAGGAAGAGGAATGTCCGCCGTTACCGGGGAGGCGGAGTTAGGGCGGGGAAGACGAGCGCCGCCCAGACGGACGACGCCGTGGCCAAATTCGGTTCTGAGGCGGGAGCGGAGCAGCGGCGTTGCCAGGAAATGATGCATGGAGACGGCGCGGAGTGATGTCATGACGCATGCTCATTTCCGGGAAGCTGTGCCCCCTAGCAGGACCATAGCTGGCCGTGACTGTGACTGGGGTGGTGATTTCGTTGAATTGAAAGATAAAGTTCAAAGTAAATTTAATATCAAAGTAAACAACAGGAATTCTGCAGATGCTGGAAATTCAAGCAACACACATCAAAGTTGCTGGTGAACGCAGTCGACTGTACCTCTTCCTAGAGATGCTGCCTGGCCTGCTGCGTTCACTAGCAACTTTGATGTGTGTTGCTTATTATCAAAGTACATATGATACCGTATACATCCCTGAGATCCACTTTCTTGCTGGCATGCTCAATAAATCCATTATAGGATAGTAACCATAATAGAATCAATTAAAAACAGCACCAACTTGGGCTTTCAATCAGTGTGCAAAGGACAACAAATTGTACAAATTGAAGAAGAAAAATATAGTAATAATAAGCAATAAGTATCCAGAGCACGAGATGAAGTCTTTGAAAGTGAGTCCATAGGTTTTGGGAGCATTTCAGTGATAGGGCAAGTGAAGTTGAGTGAAATTATCCCCTATGTTTCAGGAGCCTGATGGTTAAGGGTAATGACTGTTCCTGAACCTGGTGGTGTGAGTCCTGAGTCTCCTGTACCTACTCCCTGATGGCAGCAGTGAGAAGAGAGCATGTCCTGGATGGTTGGGATCCTTGATGATGCATGCTGCTTTCCTGTGACAACGTCACATACATGGGATCTTGGAGATTTTTGTATAAATTGGTAGGCAGTTTATATCTGTCACATGTAAATCAAACACAGGCTTCATTACAGTCTTTGGGGATTGATAGTTTTCATTTAAAAACTTTTAGGTTATGGGAGTGACTTCAATTCAGTATCGCCTTTCATTACTTACAAATCCATAGGGCACTTTGGGGTAACTTGGCTTTCGTTTGAAAGAGAAGTTGAAAGGATTTTTCCCCCCAACTCTTTACACCACACTGCAGTCTAGTTGCTGGTGGCAATGCAGCTTTGAGTTGGACTGCCATCTGCCATAAAAAGTCAGTGGAAGTCCAATGTACCGAGATACAGTACATTTTGTTACACGGGTCACCTGGACAGAACAACCACACAAAGGTGCATCATAGTACAAAGTAAAAACAAATAAATATTTTTTATTGTCATGTGTACTGAGGTCCAGTGAAAAGCTTGTTTTGCCTGCTGTTCATGCAGATCAATTCATTACACGGTGCATTGAGGGCAAACAAGGTAAAACAAAACAGAATGCAGAATATTTTGGAAACAGAAGAGATTCTGCTGGAAATCCAGAGCAGAACGTACAAAGTGCAGGAGGAAGTCAGATAGCATCTGTGGAAGTGACTCATCATCAGGAGTAGAAAGGAAAGGGGGGGGGAGAATATAAAAAGGGTTGGGGGAGGGGAAGGAGTGGTTGCTGAGGCCAGCCACTGCTCTGTCATCAGCGAACTTGCTG
The DNA here is from genome assembly GCF_963921235.1 of Mobula hypostoma. Taxonomy (NCBI): domain Eukaryota; kingdom Metazoa; phylum Chordata; class Chondrichthyes; order Myliobatiformes; family Myliobatidae; genus Mobula; species Mobula hypostoma. The sequence goes on from NC_086124.1 coordinate 27,535,870, forward strand.
ATTCGGTTTGAACTAGATCTAGCAATACAGTCATACATCAGTACAGTGAGCTGAGTGGGGGAGGGGGGCACTGGTGATCAGTATAATGGAGTTAGAGACAGACTGACAGGGGCCTTTCTGGAAAGAGTCCAAGTTACAGAGAGAGGTGTTGACAGTTTACCCAGCAGCTTCTGAGGGATGATCTTGTACATGCCAAGTTGAAGTCAGTAAACGGCATCCTTGCGGATGAGGGGTCATTTTCCAGGTGGGACAGGACAGAGAGGAGTGCAGAGGCACTAGGGCACGATCGGTACAGCGATTTGAGCGACTGGTGAACTAATGTAGTTCTAATGTAGCAGGAAGGTGGGATTTAACACGATCCATAACCAGTCACTTACAGCAGCGGTCCCCAACTACCGGGCCGCAGAGCATGTGCTACCGGGCCGCGAGGAAACGATATGAGTCAGCTGCACCTTTCCTCATTCCCTGTCACGCACTGTTGAACTTGAACATTGGGTTACCAACTGTCCCGTATTAGCCGGGACATCCCGTATATTGAGCTAAATTGGTTTGTCCCATATGGGACTGCCCTTGTCCCATATTTCCCCCCGCTAAGGTAGAACGTTCCTTTGAAACCTTTCGTGCCGAAATGGCGTAAAGCGAAGAAGCAATTATCATTAATTTATATGGGAAAAATTTTTGAGCGTTTCCAGACCCAAAAAATAACCTACCAAATCATACCAAATAACACATAAAACTGAAAATAAATAACACTAACATATAGTAAAAGCAGGAATGATATAATAAATACACAGCCTATATAAAGTAGAAATAATGTATGTACAGTGTAGTTGGGAAGATGAAGGGAAAACTGATTTGTGGGGAAAAAACCGGTACGTACGCGCATGCGCACATCACATGTGTACGTCACGCATGCGCGCACGGGTGCCCGCGCAAGGCTTCATGGTCATGGTAGGCTTTCCTGGGGTAAAGTGTCCTGGGATTTGACTGCTACTTTCGTCCCTTATTTGGGAGTGAGAAAGTTGGCAACCCTAACTGTAACAGACATGTTGAGGTGAGTTTAACCCCACTTGAACACCCCCCCCACCCCATGGTCGGCCGGTCCACAAGGATGTTGTCAATATTAAACTGGTCCGCAGTGCAAAAAAGGTTGGGGACCCCTGACTTGCAGCATGGTAAGGAGTTCAAAGTACTTTTATTGTCGAAGTATGTATACATTTTATAACTTTGAGATTAGTCTCCTAACAGGCAGCCAGAAAGCAAAGGAACCCACATTTAAAAAAAGACCGAACGCCCAATGTAGGGAGGAAAAAAACACATCGTGCCTGTTTTTTAAAAAAAAAACCTGTAAAATATAAAGACTGTTGAACACCCAATCTGCAGAGAAATGGAACACATCATGCAAACAATAACCGCGAGCAAATAGAGTTCTGACCTAATCCGCAAAGAGAGCCCAGTAGTTCAGCGCCGAGCCGAGTCGTGGGGCAGCGGTCTAAACCGGCCCCACCCTCGCTTGTGCTGACTGCCACGCTATTCTGTCAGTATGAGCGAAGATGCAGTGAAAAGCTGTGTGCCAATCAGTCCAGACATGGAGGTGGTATAATAAAAAAACAACCAGAATGCCACAAACAGGACAACGTAGTCACTACTGTTTAGCTTCCTACGCGGTCAAGAAAGCTCACTGCATCTCTGCTTTCTGACTTCATTCGTACTTGCCTCGTTCTACAGGAGCAGAGTAGAGAGCACCCGAACTGCTTGGTACGGAAACTGCACTGTCGCAGACACTGTCAAAACTGCCCAACGTATCATTGGCATCAGCCTGCCCGCCATCAAGGACGTAGACGGAAAAGGGCCAGTAACAGTATGAAGGATCCCACCCACTCTGCTCGTGGACCGTTTGTCCCACTCCCATCGGGGAGGAGGCTACGTGGCATCCACGCCAGGACCATCAGGCTCAAAACAGTTCCCTTCCCCGAGCAGTGAGCTAGATTAACACCTGCAGCCACTAACCCACCCCTCCACACCCCCAACCACCACTACTTTGTAATTTTCTGTCAGTCACCGTATGTACAGACACTCCTGTGCCTAGCGTCACCTCATGGACGTGCGATCAATCTATGTATATAAGCTATCTTGTAGTGTGCTTTTGTATTGTGTATTTTTAAATTATTGTGTTCTTGTGTTTTTTTTTGTGCTGTATCAGATCCGGAGTAATGATTATTTACTTCTCCTTTACACTTGTGTACTGGAAATGACATTGAGCCATCTTGAATCTTGTTTGCGCAATCCCGATACAATCCGACATTGGAAAATCCCACACCACTTTCTCTCAATTCATAAACACAGGAGATTCTGTAGATCTGGAAGTCCCGAGTAACACACAAAAGGCTGGAGGAACTCAGCTGGTCGGTGGAGAGGAATGCACAGCTAACATTTCGGGCCGAGACCCCCTCATCAGCTCCTTCCCTTCCTTTCCCCAAAACTTCTTATTCTGGGCTCTTCCCCCTGCCTCTCCAGTCCTGATGAAAGGTCTCGGCCCGAAATGTCGACTCTTTGTTACTCTCCATAGACGCTGCCTGACCTGCTGAGTTCCTGCAGCATTTTGTGTGTGCTTCTCTCAGTGCGTCCGGTTTGCTGGTCTAAACCTTGTCACGTAAACTGCAACCTGCAGGGTAAACACAGCGGAACGCGGGGCACCGCTTGCCCGTCTACAGGCGCCGTCCAAGAGTCAAACTCACAGCGGGTATTGTACTGAATCGTGCCGGGATCATCTTGTGTGCCTTCAGAGATGCTGACACCCTGAAACTTGAAACTGCTGACAGCAGTAAGGCTGATCAACATCTCCAACCAGTAACCCACTTTTCCACACCCTCAACCCCCACAACTTCATCATTTCCTGTGGGTCACTGAATCCCACAGCAGCAATCTCTTACTCAATGTCAGCAAGATTATTGACTTCGTGGGGAGGAAACCAGAGGTCCATGCGCCAGTCCTCGGAGGAGCAGAGGTGGAGAGGGTCAGCAACTTTAAATTCCTTGGTGGTGTCATTTCAGAAGAAACTGTCTTGGGCTCAGCACACAAGAAGGCAAGGTAGCATCTCTACTTCCTTAGGAGTTAGAAGAGATTTGGCACGGCATCTAAAACTTTGCCACGTGTGTAGTGGAAAGTTTATTGACTGGCTGCATCACAGCCTGGTATGGAAACACCAATGCCCTTGAATGGAAAATGCTATAAAAGGTAGTAGACGTGGCCCAGTCCGTCACAGGTAAAGTCCTCCCCACCATTGAGCACACCTACCCAAAGTGTCGCTGGAAGGCAGCATCCATCATTGAGGGCACCCACCACCCAGCTCGTGCTCTCTTCTCACTGCTGCCATCAGGAAGGAGGCACAGGCTATTACCCCTCAACCATCGAGCTCTTGAAAGCCTGCTGGTTGAGGGGTCAAAGAGTATAACTTCACTGAACACTGAATTGTTCCCGAAACCTATGGACTCACTTTCAAGCACTCTTCATCTCATGTTCTCGATATTTATTATTATTATTTCTTTCTTTTTGTATTAGCACGGTTGTCTTTTGCACACTGGTTGAGCACCCAAGTTAGTGAGGTATTTCAGTGATTCTGTTGTGTTTACTATTTTGTTATGGATCTATTGAGTATGCCCATAAGAAAATGAATCTCAGGGTTGTATAGAGGGACATATATATATCCTTTGATAATAAGTTTACTTTGAACTCTGTAGAGACAATGTATGTATGTAAGCCAGAGTAACAATTATTTCATTCTGCTTTACACTTGTCTACTGGCAGTGACATTAAACAATGTTGAATAATATTACTGTTACAGAGGAAGTTCAGGCAGACAATAATGAGTAAGGACAAGGTAAATTTAGAGGTCACAGGTCCATCTTGTTGTAGAAGAGATCTGTTCAATAGACCTATAACAATGGGAGAGAAGCTGTATGCCATCCAGAAGGATTGTTCCAGATGTGGGGACATCAAGGTAATACTCTGGGAAAAACAAGTTTACAACTAGGAAATGGTTGGTTAGCGAGTTTGCAGATAACATGAGGGTTGGTGGAGCTCTGGATGGTGGAGAAGGTTGTCGTAGGTTGCAATGGGACAGCATGAAGAGCTGAGCTGAGCAGCGGCAGATGGGAGTTCAACTGGGAAAAATGCAAAGTGATTCACTTGGGAAGGTCGAACTTGAAGGCAGGGTGCAGAGTTAGTGGCTGGATTCCGAGCAGTGTGGAGGAACAGGGGGATCTTGGTATTCAAGTCCGTAGATCCCTCAAAATTGATGGGGTTGTTGAGAAGGTGTGTTGGCCTTTAACAGTCGGGAGACTGAGTTCAAGGGCCACGTGGTAATGCTGCAGCTCTGTAGCACTGATCATTAGTGTGGTTAAACCACGCTGGGAATGTTGTGTTCAGGTCTGGTCGACTCAACAGGACTTGGAAGGATGTGGAAGCTTTAGAAAGGGTGCAGAGGAGATCTGTCTGGATTAGGAAACATGTCTTATGAGGAGAGGTTGAGGCTTTTCTCTTTGGAGTGAGGGAGTATGAGAGGTGACTTGATAGAGGTGTACAGGATAATAAGAGGCATAAATCGAGTGGGGACAGGCAAAGACTTTTTCCCAGGGTGAGAATGGCTAATACGAGCGGCCGTAATTTTAAGGTGATTGGAGAAAGGTATGGGGGATGTCAGGTTTTTTACACAGTGGTGGGTGCGTGCATGCTCTGCAGCATGGAGGGGCATATATTGGGAGCATATAGGAGACAGATAGACACAAGGGATATGTAGGATGGAAGTGTTAGATTGATCTTAGAGCGGGTTAAAAGTGGGCACAATATTGTGGGCTGAAGGGGTTGTGCCATGCTGTAGTGTTCGATGTTCTCAAAGATCCAATTTAATGGCAAAGAAATATATACAATATACATACTGAAATGCTTTTTCTTCCCATTAAAACAGAATTTTATGTGTTAAAACGGAATGCAGAATGTAGTGGAATTGCGTTACGTTTACCAAGATAGAGTGAAAGGTGTTCTGTGACCCACTGGTGAACCTCAAGTAACGATGAGTCAGAGTTCAGGAAGGAGAGAGAGAGCTGTGGAGCATGGTGTCATGACAACAACCTTTCTGTCCGTCAGCCAAACACAAGAGCTGGTCACTGATTTTCGGAAGCAGGATGGTATACGCACTCCTGTCTACACCAGTGGTGCCAAGGCAGAGAGCTTCCTGCTCCTTATAGAGTCAGCGCAGAAGCAGGCCCCTCAGTGCGTGAAATCTGCGATTAAGCTTAGTCCCGTTGACCTCCATACCCCTCCCATCCATGTACTTGTCCAAACTTCTCTTAAATGTCGAAATCAAACCCACAACCACCACTTCCACTGGCAGTCTGTTCCGCACTTGCACCCCGCCCCTAAATAGAAGTACGTCCTGTTCTAAAAGGATGTACTTCTATTCTGAGGTTGTGCCCTCTTGTCCTAGACCACCCCCCCCACTATAGGAAACATCCTCTCCATATCCACTCTGTCAAGGCCTTTCAGTATCCAACAGATTTCAATGAGATCATTGTCCCCGCCCCCCATTCTTCTAAACTGTAGCGAGTGCAGGCCCAGAATCATCAAACGTTCCTCATACATTAACCCTTTATTCCATGGATCATTCTCGTGTATCTCTGGACCCCTTAGTGGTCTTGGTCCATGGCATAAGAAAGGTTGGGGACCCCTGCTCTGGACCTTCTCCGATGCTAATCCCATCTTTTCTTAGATAAGGGGCCCAAAACTGTTCATAATACTCCAAGTGTGGTCTGACCAATGCCTTATAAAGCCTCAGCATTCCATCCCTGATTTTATGTCCTAGTCCTCTCAAGCCCAGTCCATCCCAGACACCATCCTCCCTTCCATGAACTCCGTCCGTGCTTTTTACTACCACAGGAAAACAACACAGTCCGGGACCCCTCCCACCCTGTCATTCTCCCTTCCCTTCGGGTAGAGCGTACAGAAGCTTGCAGACATGTACCACCAGGTTCAAGAGCAGCTGCTATCCTGTGGCTATAGAACTGAGAGTTTTGTTTTGTTGCCAATCTGCAGGTGGCCCTGGAGAATGGATTCGGGGGAGCTCACGGCCAACAGAAAGCAGCCTGGATGGTGACGGCAGTCGAGCAGTATTTCTATGACAACGGTGAGTGATGTCCACAGTTCCTGGAGAATTTAGAATTCTAGTGGGACGAAGAATGTGTTTGAGGAGGTTCATGTGAAAGATCCTGGGAATGAAAAGGTTAACGTATGAGGAGTATGCCTCTGGACCTGTACTCACTGGAGTTTAGAAGAATGAGGAGGGATCTCACTGAAATCTATTGAATTTTGAAAGGTCAAGATAGAGTGGATGTGGAAAGGATGTTTTTTCTAGTGGAAGAGTCTGGGACCAGAGGGCACAGCCTCAGAATAGAAGGATGTTCCTCCTTCTGATTGTCTGTAGAATGTTTAAATTCAAACTTTCCACTTCTCTGGAACTCGATTCTTTAAGATTAAAGATCTCCTGGCAGCCGCCCATTTTAATTCCACTCGCCATCCCAACATGTCGGTCCATGGCCGCCTCTACTTCCACGATGAGGCCAAGCTCAGGTTGGAGGAGCAACCCCTCGTATTCCGTCGGGGTGGCCTGCAACCTGATGGCATGTACATTATTCTAACTTCCAGTAATCTCTCTCCTCTTCCCCCCCCCCCACCTTTTTCCATTACCCATTCTGGCTCCCCTCTCACCCCTTCCCTTCTCCTGACATGCCCATTATTTCTCTCTGGTTCCCCTCCTCCTCCTCTCCTTTCTCCTATGCTCCACTCTCTTCTCCCATCAGATTCCTCTTCTTCAGCTCTTTACTTCTTCCACCTATCACTTCCCAGCCTCTTGCTTCTTACTTCACCCTCACTGCCCCCACCCCTCCAACCTGGCATCACCCATCACCTGCAGACTTCTTATTCTGGACTCTGTCCCCTGTCTCTCCAGTCCTGAAAAAGGGTCTCTGCCTGAAAAGTCAACAGTTTATTCCCCTCAGGCAACACACACAAAATGCTGGTGGAACGCAGCGGGCCAGGCAGCATCCATAGGAAGAAGCACAGTCGACGTTTCAGTACTGACTGAAAGAAGAGATAGTAAGAGATTTGAAAGTAGGAGGGGAGGGATGGAGCTAAGAGCTGGAAAGTTGATTGACAAAAGGGATACAAGACTGGAGAAGGGAGAGGATCATGGGACGGGAGGCCCAGGGAGAAAGAAAGGGGGAGGGGAGTGCCAGAGGAAGATGGGGAGCAGGCAAGGATGTCCCTCTCACAATTACTCCTTGCCTGCTCCCCATCTTCCTCTGGCGCTCCCCTCCCACTTTCTTTCTCCCTGGGCCTCCCGTCCCATGATCCTCTCCCTTCTCCAGTCTTGTATCCCTTTTGCCAATCAACTGTCCAGCTCTCGGCTCCATCCCTCCCCCTCCTGTCTTCTCCTATCATTTTGGATCTCCCTCTCTCCCTCCTACTTTCAAATCTCTTGCCATCTCTTCTTTCAGTTAGTCGTGATGAAGGGTCTCGGCCCGAAACGTTGACAGTACTTCTTCCTATAGATGCTGCCTGGCCTGCTGCGTTCACCAGCATTTTGTGTGTGTTGAATTTCCAGCATCTGCACATTTCCTTGTGTTTGTGTTTATTCCCCTCCATAGACGCTGCCCGAACTGCTGGGTTCCTTCAGAATTTCCAGCATCCACAGATGCTCAATCTTTAAAAACTGGAAGCTTTCGGGACAGACTTGCTTGGGTAGGTTAAGGGCTAAAATGATGTTAGTTGTCTACTCTTGAACCAATGTGTGCTCTCATTCTGCTTTAATTCTCTGTGCTTACTGCTCATCCGTGCTGCCTGTGCCTCAGCTGACCTGGAGAGCGAGGAGGTGGAGGAGCTGTTGGCGGACATTCTGGATAATGAGTTCGACACGGTGGTAGAGGACGGCAGCCTATCCGAGGTGAGAGGCGCGGGTGGCAGCTGGGAGGGTTACGGGATTCTCTGGCAGGGCTCATCATGGGTTTACATCTTAATCCCCTTTACCTGTGGATCTGGGCCTCTGGTGTCCTCGCCTTGTCCTGATGAGGCCCCCCAGTGTCTGGCCAATGCTATCGGTCCGGTCCGGTCCATTCTGCCCCGTCAGCTATGGAGCACCTACCCCTCTCGCCCCAACTCTGCAGCACTAATCCTTCCCCATCTCTGTGACCCTGGCCCCTCCCTCCCTCCCTCCCTCCCTCACACCTTCATATTCCTGCTCCTGCCTCTTTCCTTCCAGTCTGATGAAGGGTCTCTGCCTGAAATGTCGACTGTTTATTCCTCTCCACAGATGCTGCCTGACCTGCTGAGTTCCTTCAGTTTGTGTGTGTTGCTCTGGATTTCCAGCATCTGCAGAATCTCTTGTGTTTGCTCTTCTGAACTCCCTGTGTCTGTAACCATCCACCTCCTCCCCCCAACTACCTCCACCACCCTCCTCCCATCTCTACAGCCTTGTCTGCCCCTCCTGATCCCTGCGAGCCCTTCCCATCTTTCAACTCTGCCCATCCCCCAATCTGTTTTACGTCTGTGACTCTCTCCTCTTCTGGAGGTGGGGGGGAGGTGAGACTGTAGGAGGGAGGGCTTGATGAGGACAGGGTGAGTGCAGGGGCTGGGGGAGGCAGTGATGGCGTGGAGAGGGATGCAGGGGCAATGGGGGTGTAGTGAAGGGATAGGGATGGCTGCAGGGGCCAGTGGTGGTTGCCGAGATGGGGGGGGGGTGGTGTCAAAGCCGAAGGGGGCTACAAAAATGAGAAAAGTGAGGTATAGGAGACAATGAAGTTTATGGAGACAAAGGGGGAAGGGATCAAGGGAGGGGTATGGGGGCTGGAAAAGGTCAAGAAGGCAGGGATGGAGGGGTTACAGAAATAGGAAGGGGTGTAGGGGAGGGAGGGGCTCATGGAGACAGGGAGAAGCGTAGGGGACAGAGGGTGTCACCGAGATGGGGAGGGGTGAAAGGGGGGGGAAGAGGGGTCACAGTGATGGGGAGGAGTGTAGGGGAGGGAGAGGGCTTACAGAGATGGGGAGGGGTGAGGCTGAGGGGTTATAGAGGTGGGGTATGGGGGTGATGTTGGTGTCATGGTGGGTGGTCACAGATGGAGGTGTTGGGCGGAGGGGTTACAGAGAGAGGGAAGGGTAAGGGGGGGCGTTATGGGGGTTTACACCCACTGGGAAGGGGTCACTGCCGTGCTGGTGTGAGCGTTTGCTGCTTTCGTCACCAGGTGGCTCACCAGATCTGGAGCACCTTCGCCCTGTGCCAGAGGGGTCAGGAGTCGGAGGTGAGGGCTCGCATCCAGCAGCTGGTGGAGAGGCGGAACCGTGTGCGGGTGGAAGTGGTGCCGGCCCGAAGGCCCGGGGAGGAAGCCGCTGAAGAGGACAGTGAGGAGGAGGAGGAGGACGAGGAGGAGGATGGAGCAGAGGTAAGACCCTTTCTGTCAGTGGCATTCCGCCCCTCTGTGCAGTGCTGAGGCCCGAGTTGCCCCTGCACACCCGGTATGGCACTGAAGATTAGCTTCATTTGTCACGAACACTGAAACATGCTGAGTCAACGACCGACACAGTCGGAGGATGTGCTGGGGACAGCCCACGACTGTCACCATGATTCCAGCCCCAACAAAGCATGACCACCACTCAGCAACCCTCCCCGTTATATTTCTCTGGACTGTGGGAGGAGACCGGAGCACCAGGAGGAAAGCCACCCAGTCACGGGGAGAACCTGCAGACTCCTTACAGACAGCGGCAGGGGTTGAACCCCGATCTTCTGATCACTTCCGCTGTAAAGCGTGGTGCTAACCGCCGTGCTACCCCGAGTATCAGTTACAACGTTTGACCGTTTTTTATAAGGTTCTTTTGGGTCTCTTTGTTCTGTGGCTGCCTGTTAGGAGACGAATCTCAACGTCGTATAATCTTTGATGGTAAACATACTTTGAATTAAAGAGAGCTTGGACAAATTTGTTTTTTTTCTTCCCAGAGCATCTGTCCTGATAGAGATTTTAAAATTATAAGAGCTGTAGATAGTTAGACATTCGGAATCTTTTCCCCAGGGTAGAAAAGTCCAACAGCAGAGGACCATACTTTTAAACTGAGAGGGGGAAGGTTTAAAGGTGACATAAGGAGCTGATTTTTTTGACAACGCAGTGAGTGGTAAGTGTGTATAGTCAATAAGTGGGGCTGGCAGTGGAACGAGGCAGCTTGATGGAGGTTTAGCCAGACACATAAATATGAAAGGAGTGGAGAGAGATGGATGTTATATGGGAGGGGGACAGTTACTGTAAATGGGCATCAAGATTGGCACAGCCTAGTGGGCCAAATGGTCTATCCAGCACTTTGCTGTGGAGTGATCTCTGCCCCAGAGGGTTAGGAGAGTGGATTACGGAGGGGAATTTAAAAAGCAGATATGTTCAGTGGCTACTTGATGAGATGCCCCCTGTACCAAATAAAGTGGGCACTGAGTGTATGTTCGTGGTCTTCTGCTATGGCCCATCTGCCTCAAGGCTCAGTGTGATATCTGCAGAGAGATGCTTCTCTGCACGCCACTGTTGTTTGCGTGATTATTTGGATTACTAGCCTTCCTGTCAGCTTGAACCAGTCTGGCCATTCTCCTCTGACCTCACTCTTTAACAAGGTGTTTTCACCCACAGAACTGCTGCTCACTGATGTTTTTTGTTTTTCGCACCGTTCTCTATAAACTCTGGAAACTGTTGTGTGTGAAAATCCCAGGAGATCAGCATTCTCTGAGATACTCGAACCACCTCATCTGGCACCAACAATCATTCCAGGGTCAAAATCACTTAGATCACATTGTTTCCTCCATTCTAATGTTTGGTCTGAACAACAACTGAACCTCTTGACCATGTCTGCATGCTTTGAATTGCTGACGCATGATTGGCCATTTAGATATTTGCATTAACAAGTAGATGTACAGGTGTATCAGATAAAGTAGCCACTAAGTGTAAATTTCTGAAGGATCAGGAGAACTGATGGTGATGGGAAGACAGGTAGAGAAGAGATCAACCACGATCTCGCCCAACGAAGGGTCAGCCTCGAGGGGCTGAAGTTGAGATGGGCAGCACTAATCCCTCTTCCTCTCCTTGTTGCCAGGCCATGGACTGCGACAGCCAGGCAGCTCCTGAGCCGAGATCCCTCTGCCCAGTGGCAGCCGAGAGGCCGAGCGAAGAAGAGGATCCTGATGGCTGGACTGTGGTGCGGCGGAGAAGGAAGTAGGCGGTGAGCGGAATTTGCTCCCCGTGTGCCTCCGTGGCTTGGAAAGACTCTTTTTTCCCCCAACAACCCTGCCCCTGCAGCGGGAGTTCCCTGTGATCAGCCTGGAAAAGATGGGAGTCAGAAACTCTAACTGCACAGCCTCACAACGGAGGCATTTGCACAGTCGCAGAGCCTTCCAGGAGTCTGTCACTGGATTCCCTTCTTCCTGTGTTTAAACACTTCCTCGTTGCAGTAATCAGTCACTCCGTACCTTGTGGACTGAAGCTCCAGTTCCCAATCCACCACCTTTAACGTACTCGGAAACAAATTGCATTCTCCGACCGGCCGTGGCGCCTCAGTGGGAGTTCTTCACTGGTGTTGAGCGAGACACAGCCCCAGAAACGGGCGCAGAGGGAGAGGTGGGCAGAGCAGATGGCGTCCAACCCCTGGACATCAGCACCAACGTCCGCCTGTTCCCTGTCCAGTAGACATCCAGTTCTGTCAGCGAAGCAGAGCAGCTGAATTCAAGCCAACCTTTTTTTTCCCCTGATGAACTTGACTGCCACACTTCTGTGTGTCATCCCTGGGAGGCCCAGGTTGAACTTCTTGTAAATAAGAAAGCAAATGATCAAAAACAATTCTAGGGAGATTTGTGTACCAGTTGGGAATGAGACTCTTGTTTGCAATTAAGTTCTCTGCTGAATAGATTTTGGAATTGATTCATTTTATTGTTAATAAAATAACTTTGGTAATGGTATTGTGAAACAACGAGATTCCAGTAAAATCTCTTTCTCAAGTTCAAGTTCATATGCATGTGTACAGCTAAACAAAACAGTATTCCTCTGGGAACACACATAAAAGTTGCTGGTGAACGCAGCAGGCCAGGTAGCATCTCTAGGAAGAGGTGCAGTCGACGTTTCAGGCCGAGACCCTTCGTCAGGACTAACTGAAGGAAAAGTGAGTAAGGGATTTGAAAGTTGGAGGGGGAGGGGGAGATCCAAAATGATAGGAGAAGACAGGAGGGGGAGGGATGGAGCCAAGAGCTGGACAGGTGATAGGCAAAAGGGATACGAGAGGATCATGGGACAGGAGGTCCGGGAAGAAAGACAAGGGGAGGGGGTTGGACCCAGAGGATGGGCAAGGGGTATATTAAGAGGGACACATTTTAATTCCACATCCCATTCCCATTCTGCGTCGGGTCTCGCCAATATATAAAAGGCATGAACATCGACTTCTCTAACTTCCACTGATGCCCCGCCTCCCCCTTGTACTCCATCTGTTACTTATTTTTATGCACACATTCTTTCTCTCACTCTCCTTTTTCTCCCTCTGTTCCTCTGAATATACCCCTTGCCCATCCTCTGGGTCCAACCCCCCCCCCGTCTTTCTTTCCGGACCTCCTGTCCCATGACCCTCTCCTATCCCTTTTGCCTATCACCTGTCCAGCTCTTGGCTCCATCCCTCCCCCTCCTGTCTTCTATCATTTTGGATCTCCCCCTCCCCCTCCAACTTTCAAATCCCTTACTCACTCTTCCTTCAGTTAGTCCTGACGAAGGGTCTCGGCCTGAAACGTCGACTGCACCTCTTCCTAGAGATGCTGCCTGGCCTGCTGCGTTCACCAGCAACTTTTATGTGTGTTGCTTGAATTTCCAGCATCTGCAGAATTCCTGTTGTTAGTATTCCTCTGGGGTCAGTTTTCAAAATAAAGTACATGCAGTTACACACAGTACACCTACCACACAGTCTCAAAATAATATCAGCACAGGTCCCTGACTGTCATGGCTTGAAGGCTGTTGGTGCAAGGGATGTCGTCCTGGAGCCATGTTCCTGCAAGAACAAGCACGCAGCAGTTCCTCATCTCCCACAGCTGAAGGCAATCCAGCTTGTCTTCCGGGAAGCGAGCGCATGAGAGCAGAATCAATGGGAGACCGAGGCCACACGGCTCCCTCTCTGTCAGTCACCCCACTGAGCCGATGAACCGGACTTGCAGAAGTTTGTAGTGTCACCAGGCTCTTGCGATCACAAGAAAAACTGTATGAGAAGTGTTTGCCAGTCCCTGACCCAGTATGGATTCCTCTGCTCTCCCCCACACCGCCTCTGGTGTCCCCTCTCCCGGGCAGCTGCAACAAGCGACACCGTGGCAACAACTGAGATGGTGCAGCTCCCTGCCGTAGGTCTCGCCAGTGAACCGGACGTAGAGAGTACTCTGCATTGCCAGTGTCCACCAGAGCCTCGTGATCACAATGAAAATGGCTAAACAATCTTTAGCGCCGTTTGTTGGAGCGCGCAACACCTCGGCACAACAATGGTACACAATAACTCCAGGCGGCAACACGGTATGCAGCTCCACCGCTAACAAGCAACTCAATACTGGGGTAGACGTGGAATATTGGATGTTGCTAATATCCAGCAGTGTTGCAATTTTAAAAAAAAGAACAGACGTAAAGGGTGAGTAATCACACCTTTGATTCGACCCAGAGAGGCCGCTGCGCCCGCGTGCGCTGCCATCTTACCTGTAAGACGCAGTGAAATGTGTCAACTGCAGCAAGTCAAAACAGGGTTGTGCTGGGCCATGCTTCTGGCGCCAAGATAACACGCCCGCAACTCACTAACATTAGCCTGTACATTATTGGAACATGGGAGGAAACCGTAGCACCCAGAGGAAACCCTCGCGATCACGGGGAGAACGAACAGACTCCTTACGGGCATCAGCGGGAGTTGGAGCCCGCTTGGTGATTGCCGCTGCTGTAAAGCGTCACGTGAGCCTCTAGGCGAAGGCTCGCACGGTCACAGAAGAGGAGAAGGTGTAAATTCCAACCGCACGCACACACTCGCACAGTGTCACAAGGGTCGTGGGCAGGAGAACAACAGCTTAAGATTGGTTAATACTTTATTAAAAATTCTTGGATATAATACACAAAAAGGATTTATAAGAAATGCCATTCTCCCGGTACGACACCGGGGAACCTGGCTGAGACAAAGTTGTGTAGGGTATTTACATTCTTGTTTATTTGAGGCACTTGGCCTCGGTCACTGCTGAGGTTGCTGCCTATCCGGGGAGGGTGGAGGGAAAGTTGCAGGACTCGGACCCAGTGACGTCTCTCCAAACGTGGGCGCCAAGTGACTCTGAGGAGAGCCGGCTGGGGGTGGTGTCTTTCTGTGCCTGCTGACCTTCGGCTTCCTGCTGGGAGGGTCGGGAGGCGGCACAGCGCTGCAGCAGGGGTGGTGAGGGAATGCTACATTCTGGGAGGGGCGGTGAGGGGAGTGCTACATTCTGGGAGGGGCGGTGGGGGGACACCGCACCCTGGGAGGGTCGGGAGGCGGCACAGCGCCGCAGCAGGGGTGGTGAGGGAGTGCTACATTCTGGTAGGGGCGGTGAGGGGAGTGCTACATTCTGGGAGGGGCAGTGGGGGGACACCGCACCCTGGGAGGGGCAGGGAGGGTGCGCCACATCGTAGGAGGGCATCCACAGGTCTAGACGGCGGAAGGTGGAGGGCGCTGCCCGGGCTGACTGCCTGCCCCTTTTCCGAGGATACGCCCGTGCCCGGCTGTCCTTGGAGAGGGAGCACGCGGTTGTAGCGGGCACACTGGGGGATTTCCGTGAGCGGTGGTCTCCCTGTGGTCTAGACTGTTTTATAGACGGTAGTGACCATATAGTAACTACTGTCTTGTAAATATTGGTTATCTTGTGTCTGTGTGTTGTAAGTAAACTTTTATAGTTTTGATACAAAAACAGGGGTGGTGAGGGAGCACCACACTACTGGTGGCATGCTCCCAAGGGAGCACCATCCTGTGGGAGGTTTGGACCTCAGGGAGCACAACACAGTGGGGAAGGCAGTTTTGGATGGAGTCTCAGGACATCCTAATATTTTGGAAGGTGGACACTGAGGCCCCATCTCCCCTCTCAGGTGCCATGTGCAAGGAATTTGGCAGGCAGGCAAATGGGTGAACTCTCCCCAGCGATCTTAAGGACCGTTATTTATCCCTGAACCAACATCAGTAAAAGAGATCATTCATCAGACTGTGGGGAAATTATACCGAAAATGCTGGAAGCACCCGTCTGGTTGGGCAGCATCTGTGGAGAGAGGATCGAGTTAATGGTTTGTGAGAGCTACAGAGCTATCAGAGTAATAAATTGCAGACAGAATAAAACTCTACGTGTGCATGAAAACATGAACGCACAAAATTAGCCGTTCAGCCCCTCGAAGCTGTTCTGTTTAACGAGGCTGGGCTGATCTGGTTGGAGGCTTTCCTCTGCTTTTCTATCTCCCTCAGAGTAACCTTCCAAACCCTCACTTCAAAGTTCAAAGTAAATTTATTCTTAAGGTACATACACGTCACCATCTACTACCCTGGAATTCATTTTCTTGTGGGCATTCACAGGAGAGCAAAGAAATGCAATAAGAATTGGTGAAAAGCTACACACGAAGACTGACAAGCAACCACAATGTGCAAAAAAACCAAACAAACTGCAATTACAAATACTAAAACGCTGAGAGCAGAAAAATACTTAATCTACACCTAGTGGCCACTTCATTCAGTACCTCCTGTACCTGATAAAGTTGTCACTGAGTGTACATTCATGGTCTTCTGCTGCTGTAGCCCATCCACTTCAAGGTTTGACATGTTGTGCGTTCAGAGATGCTCTTCTGCACATCACTGTTGTAACGTGTGGTTATTTGAGTTACTGTCGTTTTCCTGTTAGCTTTGACCTCGCTCATTAACTAGACGTTTTTGCCCACTGGATTTCTTTTTTTTTTTGTTATTCACACCATTCTCTGTAAACCCTGGAGACTGTTTGCTTGAAAATCCCAGGATATCAGTTCCTGAGATACTCAAACCATCCCATCTGGCACCAATAATCATTCCACAGTCAAAGTCACTTGGATCACATTTCTTCCCCATTCTGATGTTTAGTCTGATCAATAACTGAACTTCTTGACCATGTCTGCAAGCTTTTATGCATCGAGTTACTGCCACATAATTAGCTGATTAAGTAATTTGCATTAACGAGCAGGTGTACCTAATAAAGTGGCCACTGAGTGTATGTCACACTGAGATTCATTTACTTGCAGGCATTCAGAGCAGGACAAAGAAATAATCAGTGAAGATCTGCACACAAAGATTGACAAACAGGCAAAATGTGTGGAAAAAAAGACAAACTGCAAATACAAAAATTAATAATACATAAATTATACAGAGAACATGAAAATATTCAAATATCTGATTATTATGAAATTTAGAATGACGGCTTTCACTGACCTTGGAGGAAGACAGTTCCAAAGATGCACAAACTTGTGAGTGAAAAAGTTATTTCCTGTCTCAAATTCCCCCTTATTTTCCAACGGAAGCCCCTCGTTCTCCCCCAAGTGGGAACTGGAGTTCCAAGATCAATTCCTCCTCCTGGGCAGGAGGTGGCAGCAGAGACCAACAACTCCAGGCACATGGGCCCGTGAGGCTAGGGGCAGCTCGCACAGAGTCTCTCCTGTGGCTCACAGTGAATAGAACACAATCTGGTACTCCCTGTGTCTGCAGACGCCAGGGAACGCTATGTCTACTGACTCAACCCAGGGACCCTCTGTAAACGCTGACACACTCCAAGAGAACCAGTGCAGAAACTGACATACTCCTCTGTAAATACTGAGCCCCTTACAGGGACACCCGTAAGCACTGAGAAACTCCCCGTGACTCTTTGTAAACTACTGACACATTCTCCCTGTAAATAATGACTCATTCTCAGGACCCCTGTGAATACTGACACACTCCATTATGTGCCGTGTCTAATGATGTAGGCGATCTCGGTCTTTCCATGACTATGATTGTTCTTAGCAAATTTTTCTACAGAAGTTGTTTGCCATCGCCTCCTTCACGGCAGTGTCTTTACAAGACGGGTGACCCCAGTCATTATCAATATTCTTCAGAGATTGTCTGCCTGGTGTGCAGTCACAAAACCAAGACCCTATATAAATACAGACACAGTCCTCTATAAATACTGAGACAGTCCAGGAACCCCTTATAGTTACCGACTCATTACCAGGGAACCCTGTAAATAATTACCCAATCTACAGAGACCACCTCAAACCGTGTAAATACAGACAAACTCCTGGTGAACACTTGTAAATACTGACACACTCCCCGGGACCCCCTGTAAATACTGACACACTCCCTGGGACCCCCTGTAAATACAGACACACTCCCCGGGACCCCCTGTAAATACTGACACACTCCCTGGGACCCCTGTAAATACAGACACACTCCCCAGGACCCCCTGTAAATACAGACACACTCCCCGGGACCTCCTGTAAATACTGACACACTCCCCAGGACCCCCTGTAAATACTGACACACTCCTGGTGAACACTTGTAAATACTGGGACACTCTGCAAATACTGACACACTCCCTGGGACCCCCTGTAAATACTGACACACTCCTCGGGACCCCTGTAAATACTGACACACTCCCCGAGACCCCCTGTATATACTGACACACTCCCCGAGACCCCCTGTATATACCGACACACTCCCCGGGACCCCCTGTAAATACTGACACACTCCCCAGGACACTCTGTAAATACTGACACACTCCCTGGGACCCCCTGTAAATACAGAGACACTCCCCGGGACCCCCTGTGAATACTGACACACTCCCTGGGACCCCCTGTAAATACTGACACACTCCCCGGGACCCCCTGTAAATACTGACACACTCCCCAGGACACTCTGTAAATACTGACACACTCCCTGGGACCCCCTGTAAATACAGAGACACTCCCCGGGACCCCCTGTGAATACTGACACACTCCCCGGGACCCCCTGTAAATACTGATACACTCCCCAGGACACTCTGTAAATACTGACACACTCCCTGGGACCCCCTGTAAATACAGAGACACTCCCCGGGACCCCCCTGTGAATACTGACACACTCCCCGGGACCCCCTGTAAATACTGACACACTCCCCAGGACCCCCTGTAAATACTGACACACTCCCCGGGACCCCCTGTAAATACAGACACACTCCCCGGGACCCCCTGGAAATACCGACACACTGCCCGGGACCCCCTGTAAATACTGACACACTCCCCAGGACACTCTGTAAATACTGACACACTCCCCGGGACCCCCTGTAAATACAGAGACACTCCCCGGGACCCCCTGTGAATACTGACACACTCCCCGGGACCCCCTGTGAATACTGACACACTCCCCGGGACCCCCTGTAAATACTGACACACTCCCCGGGACCCCCTGTAAATACTGACACACTTCCCGGGATCCCCTGTAAATACGGACACACTTCCCAGGACACTCTGTAAATACTGGCACACTGCCCGGGACACAGGAGTTTGCCTCAGATGCCGTGTGCTGGTAACTCACCCAAGTGCAGGTCTGCAGTGCGTGCTGCTGTCTGTTGCTACTGGGCTTTAAGGGTCTCTTTGTTGGCGTAGTCCTGCCCACAGATTTTCCCCTCCCGTCTCCCCAGGCGCACAGAGGCGTACAGGTCCGATGACCCGAGGTCGAGGAGCTCGCTGTTCGATGTGGGTGACAAGGTGCTGCTCTGGGTGCTACCCTTCCGAGAATCCAAGGTCCCGTCCACCGCCTGCTGCTCCTCGTGTCCGCGCGTTAACATGTTCAAGATGTCGGTGTATTGTGTCCTGCTTAGCTTACGACCCTGCTGGTCTCGTGACGCGGGGAGTTCGAGCTTGGCATAGCAGATCTGTCTCTGAGCGAGAGAGAGAGGAAAGTACATAACGCACTCAACCCTCTCCACACCGTCCCATCACACACTCCCAGGGTCAGGCACAGAGTGAAGCTCCCTCCACACTATCCCATCACACACTCCCGGGGTCAGACACAGAGTGTATCTCCCTCCACACCGTCCCATCACACACTCCCGGGGTCTGACACAGAGTGAAGCTCCCTCCACACCGTCCCATCACACACTCCCGGGGTCGGACACAGAGTGAAGCTCCCTCCACACCGTCCCATCACACACTCCTGGGGTCGGACACAGAGTGAAGCTCCCTCCACACCGTCCCATCACACACTCCCGGGGTCGGACACAGAGTGAAGCTCCCTCCACACCGTCCCATCACACACTCCCGGGGTCAGACACTGAGTGAAGCTCCCTCCACACCGTCCCATCACACACTCCCAGGGTCAGACACAGAGTGAAACTCCCTCCACTCCGTCCCATCACACACTCCCAGGTCAAGGACTTATCTGGAAGGAAACTTCTCCCCCTCCCAAAAAAAACTGCGGGCTCTCACGGTCAATAGTGATGGGATCTTGCTCGCAGTGGCTTTGGAAGGTCCCGAGATTTGGAGGGGACCCACTCCGCCTCGTGTCGGGACGAGGGATGGACCAGTGACAGAGTTACCACGACTTCATTGTGCTGAGTTCCTCTCCACAGGTGAAGAGAATGTGGTGTAGGTTCAACAGCAAGAACCATGCCCCCACCCATTCCTGATACTCTTGGTGTCAGGGTCGCACCCCACCTCCCGACCCGTCACCGTCAAATACTGTGACAACTTCACAGCTGATTCCCTTGGTTAGGATCAACTCGGGGGGGGGGTGGTTTCTGCTCTCCCACAGCCGGGGGATCAAGGGGGCAGGCACTGTGTAAACTCTTGTGGTGTGGCCAAGAGCTTGCAGCGAAAGCCTCCGGCTTCCTGTCTGAGCAGTTTGTCGTCCATGACATCCTCTGTCGCTATCACTTTTGATCTCGTTCATGGGACAGAGAGCAAGAACACAAGATGTAGGAGCAGAAGTAGGCCATTCAGCCCATCAAGTCTGCTCTGCCACCCCATCATGGCTGATTTATTACGCCTCTCTTCATAACCTTTGAAGCCCTCACTAATCATGAACCTTTCAACCTCCACTTTAAGTATACCGAATGACTTGGCCTCCACAGCCGTCTGTGGAAATGAATTCCACAGATTCCCCACCTTCTGGCTGAAGAAATTCCTGCTCATCCCTGTTCTAAGGGGATGTCCTTCTATTCTGAGGCTGTGCCCTCTGGTCCTAGACTCCCCCACTATAGGATACATCCTCTCCATGTTCACTCTATCTAGGCCTTTCATTATTTGATCGGTGTCAGTGAGATCCTCCCTCGTTCTTCTGAACTCCAGCGAGTATAGGCTCAGAGCCGACAAACGCTCCTCATACGTTAACCCTTTCATTCCAGGAATTTACTCTCGTGTAGCTTGTCTGAACCTTCACCAATGCCAGCACGTCCTTTCGTAGACAAGTGGCCTGAAACTGCTCATAAAGACCCTGGTAGTAGGGGGTGAGGGGGCTCGCCATCTCACCAGGGGTGATGACAGTGGGTGGGGCTCCTGGAGAAAATCAACTCTCTTCTCCCGACTGTCCCTGGATAGAGGGAACTGAGGGGTGGTCACACTATCAGAGGATACTGCCTTGCTCACCTCCCTGTTGGACAGTCAGTGGTGAAGGAGGGGACATCTGCCGTTGTGATCCAGACAAAGGGAATTAAAAAGAAAACATTGCGAGTGTCCTATACTTGAACACTTAATCGCCTTTAGACCAACCTTGCGTTCTCTGTCCTTTCCCATGGAGTGTGAAGTGGTAGCTCTCTCCATTCCTGCGGAGAGAATGCATCCATCATCATAACTGATTCCCGTACTGCGACTATCTCAGTTTGAGATGGGCAGGCTGAGCCGGGGTGAGGCCCGTCCGGCAAGATCGAGGGCGAGGGAAGACCCGAGGTTTGATCAATCTAAGTGCCAGGACGATTTGGAAAGGTCAGGTACGGGCTGAAACGTGGCTGCAGGATCCAGGCCCAGAGCGCGTCAAAGCAACGGGGCCCAGATCCCGGAGCGAGGATGACTTTGGCCGATTTAAACGCTGGGCCGGTTTGAAAATTTAGGGTGTTGTGACCAGAGGGAAGAGACGGGCCAGTTCTGCTCGCTGCTCCATGCATTTACTTGGCTCTGCACTGAACTGAAGGTCAGGCTGTGGCCTGGTCTGGGCTGCATGTCTGAGGACTCACTTCCATTCTGAATACTATTTGTTCACTTTTATTGTTTGCACAATTTTTTTTCCTGCACATTGAGTGTTTGATGGTCTTTCTTTAAATGGGTTATTGTTGGTTTCTTTGTTTTGTCTGTAAGGAGACGAATTTCAAGATTGTATAATAAATGTTCTCTCAAGAGTTGCTACATCAGATAATAGAAATAAAATAAAATAACTATGAGAATATTATAAACTATCTATCATGGTGTGTGTCCCTGTTTTTGTAATATTATATGATATAAACATAGTATCCTTTAAGCTGCGCAGTAACTGAAATGCTCCCGCGCACATAGCCTTCGTTGCTGCACAGCCAGAATTAGATGCACATAAAAAAAGTTTACGAAAGGTGAAAGATTTCCTTTGTTGTACTGTATTTCAATCTACTCTTCAATTAATAAATAAAATCAAAGGTATGCGATTTTCCAATTTTCATTCTAAATATTCATGGAATGCAAATTACAAAAAAAAACACACCTGAAGTGCCACACAGTTTTCAGGCCGTGTAAAAATTTCCTGCTCCATGCAGCTGTAGAAAAACGTTAGAGGGGCTTGTTGGATATTAGGACCCCCACCATCCAGGCCAAAGTTCAAAGTAAAGTTATTCTGAAAATACATCTGTCACCAGATATGATCCTGAGATTCATTTTGTTATGGGCATTCACAGTAGAACAACGAAATACAATAGGACCAATTAAAGACTGCACACAAAGACTGACAAACAACCAATGTGCAAAACACAAACTGCACAAATTCAATAAGTGAATGAATAGATAGATAGATAGATAGACAGACTGATAGACAGACAGATAGACAGACTGATAGACAGACAGATAGACACGGATAGACAAATAGACAGACAGATAGATAAACACAGATAGAGAAATAGACAGATAGATAGACAGACAGATAGCTATATGGATAGATAGATAGATAGACATAGATAGACATAGATAGACAAATAGACAGATAGGCAGACAGATAGATAGACACGGATAGACAAATAGACAGACAGATAGGCAGACAGACAGATAGACAGACTGATAGACAGACAGATAGACAGACAGATAGATAGACACGGATAGACAAATAGTCAGACAGATAGGCAGACAGACAGATAGATAGACAGATAGATAAACACAGATAGAGAAATAGACAGATAGATAGACAGACAGATAGCTATATGGATAGATAGATAGACATAGACAAATAGACAGACAGATGGATAGATAGATGGATACTATAGGTAGGTAGATAGACGAATAGACAGATACAGTATATAGATAAACACACAAATAATTAATGAGTTGTCAAACCTTGAAGGTGAGTGTGTAGGTTGTGGAACTGGTTCAGTGTTGATGTGAGTGAAGTTATCCACACTGGTGAAAGGAAGCCCATGCTCTCCTCTTGTTACTGCCCTCGGGAAGGAGGTACAGGAGCCTCAGGTCCCCCTCACCAGGTTCAGGAACAGTTATTACCCTTCAACCTTCAGGCTCCTGAACCAGTGTGGATACCTTTTATTTGTTAGGTGATTGCACAATACAACTGTAGTGGTTTGAGTTTATATTAAATGGAATTTTGTAAAAAAAAAGTTTTGGTCGTTGTAACGAATCAGTGCATTTTGCTGGGTCATTCGATGTACATGTGACAAATAAAGCTAATCTCTCTTTATGGGACACATCGAAGCTGCAAGACCGTAAGAGAAGTGTGTGAGTTAACTTTGGGCTGGACTACATCATGAAACAAAGAGTCAATTAAATTCTCCAACTGTGCCCACGTCACAGCAAGTTCGGCTCCACAAGTGGGATTCCCTGGTGGCCGACCATTTTAATTCCTATCCCCATTCCCGTTCCAACATGTCGGTCCACGGCCTCCCCTTTTGCCATGGTGAGGCCACTCTCAGGGTGGAGGAGCAGCACCTCTTATTCCATCTGGGTAGCTTCCAACCTGACAGCAGGAACATCGATTTCTCCTTCCAGTAATTTTTTTCCCTTTCCCTTTGCTTCTTCTTCCATTCCCAACTCAGGCTTTTTACCCCTCTCTTTCTCTGCCTGTCATCTCCTCCTTCTTTCTCCCTCATCGTCCCCTCTCCTCTCCTTCCTCTCCAGCTCTTTACTTTCCTCCCCACCTGGCTTCACCTATCACCCTCCAGCTAGTCCTCCCTCCCTCCCCCTACCTTTCTGTTCTGGCGTCTTCCCCCTTCCTTTCCAGTCGTGAAGATGGGTCTCGGCCCGAAACGTTGGCTGTTTATTCATTCCACAGCCACTGCCTGACCTGCTGAGTTCCTCCAGCATTTCGTGTGTGTGCTGCGTCTAGGCTTTGCTCTCAGGGTCTGGAGAGTCACGGTGGGGAAGATGAGGGAGTGGAAGTGCTTTGTCGACGGGGTAAGGGGTTCCAGAGTTGCTTACCTGTGTAAAAGTAGTTGATGTTTCCATATACTGGGTTGTCCTCCACCTCTTCGGGCTTGAAGCTAAAACTATTAACAAGAAAACTGAGTGGCCAAGCAAGACGAAGTCAACGACTTGCCTTTCCTACTTGTGCATTAAATCTCTCCCCCTTACAGCCCCCGGACCGACTCCAGCCAACCATCCCATCCCCTCCTGCAGCCCTTGAATATAAAAGCAAGGATGTCATGCTGAGGCCTTGTAAGGCACTGGCCAGGTTGCACTTAGAGTACAGGGCCCCTTATCGACGAAAGGATGTGCTGGCATCGGAGAGGGTCTGGAGGAGATTGATCCTGGGAATGAAAGGGTTAACAGATGAGGAGCATTGACGGCTCTAGGCCCGTACTTGCTGGAGTTTAGGGAAAAACGAGGAGGTGATCTCATTGAATCCTACTGAATATTGAAAGGCCTAGAGAGGGTGGACGTGGAGAGGATGTTTCCTATAGTGGGAGAGTCTGGGATCAGAGGGCACAGCCTCAGACTGGACGGACGTCCCTTTGGAACAGAGATGAGGGCGGCGGGTGATCTGGTTTCCTCCCACAGGCGTTACGGGTTTGGGTTGGGATGATGCTGGAAGGGTGGCGACACTTGGGGCTGCCCCCTGGATTGTGTTAGTCATCAATGCAAAAACAACACATTTCCCTGTGACAAATAAACCTTTATCTCTTATCTTTCTTTATCTGAGCACCTCAGACGGTGTGAATTAATTCATAAATATGGTCACTTGATTACAAAGTGTGGAACTTACCTTCTCCGGAAATGAGGGAGGAACTTGCTCGAGTTACCTGGAAGAAAGATTCAAGATTCAGGATTGTGTAATGGCATTTCCAGTACACAGGAGTAAAGACGAACAAAATAACAGTGAAACCCAATTTATACTTCTACGTCAAATGTACGCCGTAGGTACCGCGTACTCTACACTGTAGGGTGACGTGCACCTCCCCAAAAATGTAACTCATGCATTGCAGCAACGCAGACTGCAATAACTGTGATTGGTCTGCTTGGTAGCATCGCATTTCCTCCTACGCATTCCAGTTGCTTTCCTCCATCAGTCTGTACACTGATGCGAAATAAGTGGTTGGAGACGACGAACCAAATCGTCAAATCTACCTGCCGACATCGGAAAATATTTGAAATGCATTTCCTCGTTCATGTCTCCCACGAAGAAACTCAACACAGTGGCATAGAAACCCCACCGCCAACTAGCGTTTTGGCGGTGAACTGCAGAGCGACGCAGACACAACTATGCACGCTCGCTACTGCGTAGGGCTACGCAAAAGTATAAGTCAGGCCCACAGCGTAGCCCGTACGCACAGGTATAAATCAGCCTTCACTCTGATGTAACACAAAGAAAACTACAATAAGATGCGCCACCCCGTGGTAGCACAGTGGTTAGCACAACGGTTTACAGTACAGGTGACCAGGGTTCAATTCCCACTGCTGCCTGTAAGGAGTTTGTATGTTCTCACCGTGACCATGTGGGTTTCCTCCAGTTGCTCTGGTTTCCTAGGTTAATTGGTCTTTGTAAACTGTCCCGATATTGCTCAAAGGCCTATTCTACAACGTATCTCAATAAATAAATTTAAAATAATTTAAATAAATAAATAAAATTGGTCCAACCAAACAGAGTTCACTGCCAAGAAGGCCCACCAGTGCCTTTACTTCCTGAGAAAGCTAAAGAAATTTGGTCTGTCCCCTAAAACCCTCACTAACCCTCACCGGAAGAAGCTGCAGAAGATCATGAACACAGCCCAGCACATCACACAAACCAATCTTCCGTCCTTGGACTCACTTTACACCACACGCTGTCGGAGCAGTGCTGCCAGGATAATCAAGGACACGACCCACCCAGCCAACACACTTTTCGTCCCTCTTCCCTCCGGGAGAAGGCTCAGGAGCTTGAAGACTTGTACGGCCAGATTTGGGAACAGCTTCTTTCCAACTGTGATAAGACTGCTGAACGGATCCTGACCCGGATCTGGGCCGTACCCTCCAAATATCCAGACCTGCCTCTCGGTTTTTTTGCACTACCTTACTTTCCACTTTTCTATTTTCTATTTATGATTTATGATTTAAATATTTACTATCGATTTGTACTCCAGGGAGCGCGAAACGCAGAATCAAGTATTGCTGTGATGATTGTACATTCTAGTATTGATTGTTTGGCGACAATAAGGTATAAAGTATAAAGTAAAAAAGATATGGAACACAATAATAGTAAAAACAAAAAATATTAGTACATAAGGTAGCTTTCTTTATTTAGTGATAGAGTGCGGAGAAGGGACTGCTGACCCTTCGAGTCGAGCCAGCAACCCTTGACTATCTGATTCAACCTAACCCAATCACGGGACAATTTACAATGACCAGTTAACCTGCCCTCTACGCCTTTGGACTCTGAGGGGGATCCAGAGAGAGCCCCTCTGCCGGGATGCTGGAGGCCTCGAGCAGTGCACAGACACAAAATGGCGGAGGAACTCAGCGGGTAAGGCAGCATCTCCGGAGGGGAATAAACAGCCGACGTTTAGGGCCGAGACCCTTCACCAGGACGAGAGAGGAAGCGGGACGAGAGCAGGTGGAAGGGAAGGGGCCCAGGTAGGTGAGAGCAGGTGAGGTGGGGGGGGATGTGACCAGGTAAGGTGAGGGGAGGAAGTAAGAAGCTGGCAGATGACAGGTGGCTGAAGAAGAAGGAATCTAATTGGAGAGGACAATGGACCATGGAAGGAAGGGAAGGAGATGGGGCACCAGAGGGAGGTGATGGGCAGGTAAGGGGCAGGGGTAAGGGGATTTTAGCCTGAGGGTGGTGAATATGTGGAGTTTATTGCCATGGACAGCTGTGGAGGCCAAATCATTGGGTATATTTAAAGCAGAGGCTGATAGGTTCCTGATTAGTAAAGGTGTCAAAGAAGGTAGAAGAAGAGAGGGAAAATAAATCAGCCATCATGGAATAGCAGAGCAGACTCAATGGGCTGAATGGCCCTTTTCTGCTCCTATGTTTTATGGTCTATGGAAACTTAAAGGATTCTACAACTCATGTTCTCAGTATTATTTATTTATTTTCACAATTTGACCTCTTCTGCACATCAGTCATTTATGTATATGTCCTTTTGTAAAATCTAACGTATTTCTTTATTTTTCTGTGAATGACTGCAAGAAAATGAATATCAAGGTAGTATATGATAATATATACGTACTTTAATATAAATGTTTTTCTTTGACTTTGACCTCCCCTTCCTGCCCTCCACACTCCGTGCAAGAAAACGTCATAAATCTCCACTAGCCTGTCTTTCCCCTCACCTTCAACCACTGCCCTCTTGGAACTTCACGTTTCGACCCTGGGGAAAAAGAGCCTGACTGTCTACACTCTCCAGGCCTCGCATAGTTCTCTACACTTCTGTCAGGTCTCCGACACTCCGGGTAGAACAACCAACGGTGGGCCAATTTCCCTCTTCAGACCGAAGACAAGGCGGCAAGCTTGCCTTCACAGTCCAGGCACTCGAAGCAAAAGTTAGGATGTCATGTTGAAACTTTTCT
This sequence comes from Mobula hypostoma, assembly GCF_963921235.1. Lineage (NCBI taxonomy): Eukaryota > Metazoa > Chordata > Chondrichthyes > Myliobatiformes > Myliobatidae > Mobula > Mobula hypostoma. Next base: position 27,563,148 of record NC_086124.1, read on the forward strand.
TTCTTAACCAGAGATGTTACGTCAAAGTTGTATAAAAGGTTGGTCTGGCTTAATTGGGAGTGTTGTGTGCAGTTTTAGTCACCTACCTACAGGAAAGAAAAAAAAGATGAAAAGAGAAAATTCACAAGGTCGTTGCTGGGACTCGAGGACCTGAGTTATAGGGAAAGGTTGAATAGGTTAGGATTTTATTCCCTGGGACACAGAAGATTGAGGGGGTTGGGCTTATCGTGGAACAAACTCTAGAGATATTCTGTTGGACGTGTCCTGACTGAGTGCACAATGGCCCGGTGCAGCAATCTGAATGTACAGGAATGTACAAAGGTGCAGAGCGTCGCGGGTTCAGCCCAATCCACCTTCTCACAAAAACGTGAACCGTGTCCGGTTTATTATCCCTCTCAACGTCACTGTACTGCTTTCTCCCTGAACCATCGATGCCTTTGCTAATCAGGAACCTAACAACCTCCGCTTTAAATATACCCAACGACCCGGCCTCCACAGCCGACTGTGGCAAAGAATTAGTCAAGGAACTAGTTAAAGAAATTCTACCTTATATCCCAACCTGTAACCCTAGACATATCACGCCACAGAAAGCAGGATCTCCCAGTGGCCACACATTTTAATTCCACATCCCATTCCCATTCTGATATGTCTATCCACGGCCTCCTCTACTGTAAAGATGAAGCCACACTCAGATTGGAGGAACAACACCCTATATTCCGTCTGGGTAGCCTCCAACCTGATGGCATGAACATTGACTTCTTAAACTTCCGCTAATGCCCCACCTCCCCCTCGTACCCCATCCGTTATTTATTTATATACACACATTCTTTTTCTCTCTCTCCTTTTTCTTCCTCTGTCCCTCTGACTATACCCCTTGCCCATCCTCAGGGCTTCCCCCCGACCCTTTTCTTTCTCCCTGGGCCTCCTGTCCCATGATCCCCTCATATCCCTTTTGCCAATCACCTGTCCAGCTCTTGGCTCTATCCCTCCCCCTCCTGTCTTCTCCTATCATTTTGGATCTCCCCCTCCCCCTCCCACTTCCAAATCTCTTACTAGCTCTTCCTTCAGTTAGTCCTGACGAAGAGTCTCAGCCCGAAACGTCAACTGTACCTCTTCCTAGAGATGCTGCCTGGTCTGCTGTGTTCACCAGCAACTTTTATGTGTGTTACAGCAATACTCTGACCACTTTGCTCTACAATTGACTTTGATAATAAATTTACTCTCACTTTTTCACCTTGATATTGGCCGATTGATAACCGATTGATTTGCGTAATCAATCATCAAATCACAGTGTGGTAACACAGTATTAACAGCCAATGAAATCTACACATTCATCCTCGTGTGCAGTGTCATATGACATGGGCGATCATGGTCTTTCCAAGCCTACAATTGCTCCTGGCAAATTTTTCTACAGAAGTGGTTTGCCATTGTCTTCTTCTGGGCAGTGTCTTTACAAGATGGGTGACCCCAGCCATTACCAATATTCTTCAGAGATTGTCTACCTGGAGTTAGTGGTCGCATAACCAGGACTTGTGATATGCACTGGCTGCTCATACAACCATCGCCACCTGGTCCCATGGCTTCACGTGACCCTGATCTGGGGTGGGGGTGGTGCTACACCCTACCCAGGGGTGAGGGAAGAAGCACCTTACACCTCCTTTGGTAGAGATGTATCTCCTCCCCGAAACCTGCCTATTGTACTAGGGAACTATATGTACGTCTCGTTCAAGATGGAACACAATCATAGGAACAGGATATTCTGTTGTAGTGCCAAGCAAACTCTGCTATACAGTACCGAGGTGGTGATTAGGGTTGTACTGTCTGGTTCAAGAACTGAATGGTTGAAGGGAAGTACGTTGCCATTGGTTCATTATCAGGGTTGTCGAGCACCTCCGCTCCATCTGCCAAAGCAGAATTTCCTGGTGGCCAACCATTTTAACTCCTGTCCCCATTCCTGCTCCAACCTGTCGGCCCATGGCCTCCTCTTGTGGCGAGAAGAGGCCATCCTCAAGGTGGAGGAGCAACACCTTATATTCTGTCTGATGGCATGAACGTCGATTTCTCCTTCCAGTAATTCTTTCTGCCTCCTGCTTCCCTCAGCTTCTATTCCTCACTCTGGCCTCTCACCTCTTCTCCTCACCTGCCTATCACCTCCCCTGGGTGCCCTCCTCCTTCCCTTTCCCCTCTGGTCCACTCTCCTCTCCGATCAGATTCCTTCCCCTCCAGCCCTTTACCTTTCCCACCCACCTGGCTTCACCTGTCACCTTATCGCAAGTCCTCCTTCCCTCCCCCCCCCACCTTTATCTTCTGGCATCTTCCCCCTTCCTTTCCAGTCCTGCAGAAGGGTCACGGCCTGAAATGACAACAGTTTATTCATTTCCATAGATGCTGCCTGACCTGTTGAGTTCCTCCAGCACTTTGTGTGTGTGTGTGTGTGTGTGTGTGTGTGTGTGTTGCTCTGGATTTCCAGCATCTGCAGAATCTCCCGAGTTTTTGGTTTATTCCTGAGACGCAGTGAAAAATCTTGCACACTGTTCGTTCAGATCAGAACATTACACAGTGGATTGAGGTAGAACGAGGCAAAACAATAACAGAATGCAGAATAAAGCGCAACAGCTAGAGAAAACCATAGGTGTAAGATCATAACGATGTGAATTTTGGGGTCGAGTTTTATTGTACGAGAGGTCTATTGAAGTGTGATGGCAGTGGGTTACAGGCTGGCATCTAGTCCAGGGGTTTGGGAGGTTTATATACAGAATAACAGATTCCTGGGAGTGCAACATAGAAACATAGAAAATAGGTGCAGGAGTAGGCCATTCGGCCCTTCGAGCCTGCACCGTCATTCAGTACGATCATGGCTGATCATCCAACTCAGAACCCCGCCCCAGCCTTCCCTCCATACCCCCTGACCCCCGTAGCCACAAGGGCCATATCTAACTCCCTCTTAAATATAGCCAATGAACTGGCCTCAACTGTTTCCTGTGGCAGAGAATTCCACAGATTCACCACTCTCTGTGTGAAGAAGTTTTTCCTCATCTCGGTCCTAAAAGGCTTCCCCTTTATCCTCAAACTGTGACCCCTCGTTCTGGACTTCCCCAACATCGGGAACAATCTTCCTGCATCTAGCCTGTCCAATCCCTTTAGGATTTTATACGTTTCAATAAAATCCCCCCTCAATCTTCTAAATTCCAACGAGTATAAGCCTAGTTCATCCAGTCTTTCATCATATGAAAGTCCTGCCATCCCAGGAATCAATCTGGTGAACCTTCTTTGTACTCCCTCTATGGCAAGAATGTCTTTCCTCAGATTAAGGGCTCCTGTACTTCCCGTCTGTTGGCAGCAGCGAGAAGAGAGCGTGGTCTGGGTGGTGGGGGTCCTTGATGACGGATGCTGCTGTCTTGCGGCAGTGCTCCTAGCAGATGAGCTCAATAGTGGGGAGGGCTTTTTCGACGATGGACCGAGAAGACTCTGCCCTCTGCTGTCTCAGGGAGAAACCCTTCCCGACAGGCTTGTTTGAACCAAGGGGGATAACTTCACTCAACCTCACCTGTCCCCCGTCACTCCAAGTGCACTTACCTCGTTTGTAACTCTGTGCGTAGCAGACGATGTTGCAGGACAGCGAGACCAGGAGCAGGACGCCAGTGGCTCCACAGATGACCCACATGAGGGAACTACAGCACAGGTCCTGAAGGCCTGAAAGTGACCCAAGCAGAATCACGTTCATTATCAACTTCAAATTCAGCTTGATGTCTATCAACATTCAACCGTGCACATGTTTACTGCCAAACGAAACGTTCCTCTAAGACAAAGGTGCACAACACAGTACGTATAACTCACATACACTAACCACAAAGTAATATCACCGTAAATAGATTAACAATCAATAGTTCAAGGTTCAAAGTACATATATGCCACCTTATACAACCCTGAGATTAACTTTGTGTGGGTATACTCAACAAATCTGCAGAATAATAAGTATAACAGAATCAATGAGAGACTGTCAGTTAGAGTATTCAACCAAAGTGCAGAAGACAACAAACTGTGCAAATACAAAAAAGAAGAAATAATAATAATAAACAAATAACCAATAAATATTGAGATCATGAGGCGAAGAGTCCTTGAAAGTGAGTCTATAGGTTGTGGGAACATTTCGGTGATGGGGCAAGTGAAGTTGAGTGAAGTTAAAGCAACACACACAAAATGCTGGTGAACGCAGCAGGCCAGGCAGCATCTATAGGAAGAGGTACAGTTGACGTTTCGGGTCGAGACCCTTCAAACGTCGACTGTACTTCTTCCCGTAGATGCTGCCTGGCCTGCTGCGTTCACCAGCATTTTGTGTGTGTTGCTTGAATTTCCAGCATCTGCAGATCTTCTCGTGTCTGAGTGAACTTAACCCCTTTGGTTCAAACCGCTAAAATCTATTCCAGAAGACTGACATTTAGCGTAAGGTGCATCTATGACACAAGTTAAAAAGCAACCAGTCTAATGCTACTGGCGCTTCATGAGTGATGAGGCTCGGGTGCTGGCTGGGAGTCCAGTCAGCTCACGGCCCGAGGGAAGAAGCTGTTTCCCATCCTAACAGTCCTTGCCCTAATGCTGTGGTACCTCCTGCCTGGTGGTAGCTGGCCAAAGAGATAATGGGATGGATGGGAGGGATCCCTGACAACACTAAGGGCCCTGTGTATGCAGCGATCCTGATAAATATCTTGGATGGCTGGAAGAGAGGCTCGGTGATCCTGTCAGCAGTCCACGCAATCCTTTGTCACTGATTTACGTGACTTGTTGCTTTATGGGAACAGACCAGTCCGAAGGCAAAAAAAACTATAATTTACAAAATGAATAAATAGTGCAAAAAGACGGATAATAGAACGTTCCAGTACATTACAGGCCCTTCGGCCCACAATGTTGTGCCAACCTTTTCACCTACTCTACGATCAATCTAACCCTTCCCTTCCACATAGCCCTCCATTTTTGGATCGCTCATGTGAATATCTAAGAGTTTCTTAAACATCCCTAATGTATCTGCCTCTACCACCCCAGGCAGGGCGTTCCATGCACTCACCGTGCTCCGTGTAAAGAGCCTACCACTGACATCCACTCTGTACTTTCCTCCAATCACCGGAAAATTATGCCTCCTGGTATCAGCCATTCCAGCCCCGGGGAAAATGTACTGGGCTGTCAACTCAACCAATGCCTCTTATCATCTTGTCACCTCGCATCCTCCTTCACTCCAAAGAGAAAAGCCATAGCTCGCTCAACCCATCCTTATAAGACATGTTCTGTAATCCAGGCAGCATCCTGGCAAACCTCCTCTGCAACCCCTCTGAGATCCTTCCTACAATGAGGAGTTTAACCCAGACAGGTGTGAGGTGGTTCATTTTGGCAGGTCAAATATGATGGCAGAATATAGCATTAATGGCAAGACTCTTGGCAGTGTGGAGGATCAGAGGGATCTTGGGGTCCGAGTCCATAGGACACTCAAAGCTACTACACAGGTTGACTCTGTGGTTAAGAAGACGTACGATGCATTGGCCTTCATCAATCGTGGGATTGAGTTTAAGAGCCGAGAGGTAATGTTGCAGCTATATAGGGCCCTGGACAGACCCCACTTGGAGTACTGTGCTCAATTCTGGTCGCTTCACTACAGGAAGGACGTGGAAACCATAGAAAGGGTGCAGAGGAGATTTACAAGGATGTTGCCTGGATTGGGGAGCATGCCTTATGAGAATAGGTTGAATGAACTCGGCCTTTTCTCCTTGGAACGACGGAGGATGAGAGGTGACCTGATAGAGGTGTATGAGATGATGAGAGCTATTGATCGTGTGGATAGTCAGAGGCTTTTTCCCAGGGCTGAAATGGCTAGCACGAGAGGGCATAGTTTTAAGGTACTTGGGACTAGGTACAGAGGAGATGTCAGGGGTAGGTTTTTTACGCAGAGAGTGGTGAGTGCGTGGAATGGGCTGCCAGCGACGGTGGTGGAGGCGGATAGGATAGGAACTTTTAAGAAACTCCTGGTTAGGGACATTGAGTTTACAAAAATAGAAGGCTATGGGTAAAGCCTAGGTAATTTCTAAGGTAAGGACATGTTCGGCACAGCTTTGTGGGCCGAAGGGCCTGTATTGTGCTGTAGGTTTTCTGTTTCTATGAGGGGACCAGAACTGAACACAAGACCCCAAGTGTGGTCTGAACAGGGTTTTATAGAGCTGAAACCTTACCTCGAAGCTCTTGAACTCAACCCTGAAGGCCAACACACTAAACCCCTTCTTAACCATTCTGTTAAATTGTGCTGTTCAAAGATAGAAAACACATGGGTGTTGGGGTGGAGATACGTCTCTACCAAAGGAGGTGTAAGGTACTATGTAGCACCTGCTTAGCCCCCCGATCAGGGTCATGTGAAGTCACGGGAGCAGGTGGTGGATGGTCGTGTGAGCAGCCGGTGCAGATCACAAGTCCTGGTTGTGCGACCATTGACACCAGGCAGACAATCTCTGAAGAGTATTGATCACGGCTGGGGTCACCCGTCTTGTAAAGACGCTGCCCAGAAGAAGATAATGGCAAACCGCTTCTGTAGAAGAATTTGCGAAGAACAAACATGGCCATGGAAGGACCATGATCGCCCACATCATACAACACGGAACATGATGCTGATGTGTAAACACAGGAAATTCTGCAGACGCAGGAAATCTGGAGCAACACACACACAGATTGCTGGAGGAACTCAGCAGGTCGGGCAGCATCTACGGAGAGGAAAGAATAGGTGACATTTTGGACCCTTCATCAGGACTGGACAAGAAGTAGGCAGAAGCCAGAATAAGAAGGTGGGGGGGGGGAGGAGGGGAAAGAGTAGAAGGTGATAGGTAAGAGCAGGTGAGGGGGGAGGGATGGGGCAGTGTTCATGGTAGAATGGACTGTTCAGAAATCTAATGGTGGAGGGGGAGAAGTTGTTCCTGAATCATTGAACGTGGGGCTTCAGGGGTCTCTGTGTCTCCTTCCTGATGGTAACAATGGGAAGAGATGGTGAGATGGTGAGAGTTCCTCGTTATGGAAGCCACCTTCTCTTGAAGATCTTCTCAAAGGTGGAGAGGGTTGTGCCCGCGATGGGGCTGGCTGAGTCAACAATGATCTGCACCTTCTCGTAATCCTGAGTACTGGAGGCTTCATACAAGACAGTGATGTGACCAGTCAGAGAGCTCTCCACTGTATGTCCCGGAAATGCTTGAAGAAATAACAAGCAGGATAGACAAGGGATGTTGAGTACTTGTATTTTTCAGAAGGTCCTGGGTTAGGCTTTGTGTGTGAGTGTGTGTGTCTGAATGTGTGTGATGTGTGTGTGTGTGTGTGTGAGTGTGTGTCTGAATGTGTGTGATGTGTGTGTGTGTGTCTGAATGTGTGTGATGTGTGTGTGTGTGCGTGTGTGTCTGAGTGTGTGTGATGTGTGTGTGTGTGTCTGAGTGTGTGTGATGTGTGTGATGTGTGTGTGTGTGTGTCTGAATGTGTGTGATGTGTGTGATGTGTGTGTGCGTGTGTGTGTGTCTGAGTGTGTGTGTGTGTGTGTGTGTGTGTGTGTCTGTGTGTGTGTGTGTGTGTGATGTGTGTGTGTGATGTGTGTGTGTGTGTCTGAGTGTGTGTGTGTGTGTGTGTGTGTGTCTGTGTGTGTGTGTGTGTGTGTGTGTGTCCACTGGAGGTTGGAGGCCAGGCCGGGTAAGGCCTGTCCTGGGGTTGGATTGTCTGTGTGCGTGAGTGGGTGGGAAGGAGGACCAGGGCCCATTTTGTTGTTGTTCTGTGAATGTGTGGCACACTCTGTTGGCGCTGGAATGTGTGGCAACACCTTATAGCCTAGAGCGAAGATTGTCTGCCTGGCATCAGTGGGCGCATCGCCAGGACTTGTGATCTGCACCAGCTGCTCATATGACCATCCACCACCTGCTCCCATGGCTTCACGTGACCCTGACCAGGGGGCTAAGCAGGTACTACACCTTGCCCAAGGGTGACCTGCAGGCTAGCGGAGCGAAGGAGCTCCTGTCACCTCTATTGGCAGAGACGTATCTCCACCCCGCCACCCCGCTAGTTTAGTATCATCCACAAGCTCCTACTTTTCACTAATTCAGCAGCAATGGCAATGTTATTCTCTCTGCACTCCCACCAATCCTCTATGACTGTAAGACCCAAAGACATTGAAGAGGAACCAGGCCATTCGGCCCATCTAGTCAAAGGTGTACTGCCCAGTAGGGTAATTGGTCACATGGGTGCAATTGGGCGGTGGGGGCTCGATGTGCTGGAAGGGTCAGTTTCCATGTTGTGTCTGTCAATGAGACCCTCCGCCGGTCAGGGGCGACCATGGATGTTGCGTTTTTCCTGTCTCGATAAGCAAGCCAAGTCAGTACGATGTGGAGAGCAAGCTTTGCCCGAGTAGCAAGCTCCCTGTCTCCCCGCATCTGATGAACCCAAAGGAAGGGCAGAGACTGGCACAGCGTTGCAGGAGTTGCCAGTCAGCGTTGAACTCAACGTAGGACTGCCGCAGGGACTGCAGCTCCAGATTTTTCACTCTAGATTTATTTCTGATGCCTTCCCTGTGAGCGGGTTTAGCTGCAAGGCAGCGGAGGTTTGAGATCAGAGTTTTCCTTCTCCCAGGTGAGCTGCCAACCACGGCTGACGAGCCCCATCTGCCCGAAGCGACTGGTTTTAAGGCGCCAGTAACCCGCCTTGCCCCTTCTCCGGTCGGTAGAGACGGTTCCACCAGTGGAAACAGTTCGGCCGTTGTGTCTCGAGTGATGGTAATAGTAATTCCAAAGTTCAAAGTTCAAAGTAAATTTATTATCAAAGTACATATATGTCACGATATACTACCCTGAGATTCGTTTTTGTGGCATTCTCAATGACTCCAGGAAACATAACAGAATCAATGAAAGACCACACCAACTTGGACGTTCAACTATAAACTACCTTGACATTCATTTCCTTGCAGGTATTCACAGAAGAACAAAGAAATAAATGAAAAAAAAGCCTCACACAAAGACAGCCAAACAACCAATGTGCAAAAGCAGACAAACTTTTTTGTGCAAATACAAAAAAAAAACCTAATGATAATAAATAAATGTTACTGAGAGCATGGGTCTTTGAAAAGGAGCCCATAAGTTGTGGAATCAAAGGTTCAAAGGTCAAATTTAATGTCAGAGAAATGTATACAATATACATCCTGGAATGCTTTTTCTTCGCAAACATCCACGAAAACAGAGAAGTGCCCCAAAGAATGAACGACAGTTAAACGTGGTGTTACGTACCCCGTAACTGGGTTGCCAAACCAGCAGAAATGGATCACTCAGTTGGAGTCTGGAGTACTAGAACTAAGAAAGTTTTATTAAAGAAACAAGAATTAAGCACAGAATTAAGATAACAGCATCAATCAAGCTCTATCGTTGTCTAGGGGTAAATGACCAAATTTCAAAGTGACTCAAAGTTCAGTCCAGTTTAGTAGTTCAGTTCGCAGTAATCGTTGCCATGGGGATGGACAAGGTGGGGGAAGAGAGAGAGAACAGGAACAACTGATCACTCAGAACGGCTTCACTCACAGACCGGCGAGATGACTCACAAGCAGCTTTTGGGCAGGTCCTTGGTGATGTCACCTGAGGTCACCGACTGTGACCCCTCCTCCAGATGCGGTCGATCCTCTGCAGTGAACCCGGCACCCAGGCAAGGGCGGACACACACCGGGTTCCCGCTGATCGTACCTTTTCACCCTGGCCGTTGTCTGGTACCTCCCACCGACTCGTGAGAAGCGCACCGCTTCCAGGGTCTCGTTACCTCGGGTGGCGTGTGTGTGTCCTGCCTTAGCGAACCGGTCCCTTTTTATCCCCCTGCTGGGGTATCGCCTGTCCATCACCTCAAACAGTTCAAGGTTCAAAGGGGGGAGCCGCTCCAGACAGCTCTCTCTCCCCCGTCCCTTCATTACACATCTCCAGACGCTGCTCCATTGTTCCTTATCTCTCCTTCCCCTGAGGGCAGGTGGCAGACCACTTGCTGATGTCACTGATGCTAACCCAGGCCAGCAAACATCTTAATTTTATGTGTATTCTCGTCACAGTGGGAACACCAAAGTCCCTCCCCGTGCATAAGCAACAATCCCCCTCCCCCGCCAGCAAAAAAACATGTATTGGTACCATCACCGAGCCCAAGCATGTGCCAAACAATGGCAAAGACACAGACCAAAGTTACCCCAAAGGCTTCGCATCTCATCTGACATCTGACAAACCACAGGTTCTCTCTCTCCCTGGGAGGGAGGTGTCCCCCATTTTCACAGTGAGCCGGAGACATAACAACAACCCGCTGTTTGCGATGTTAAAAGTCCGTTTTGTTGCTTTTTTTCGAGCTCTGTGTCGGAAGATTGCATTCAGTGTTAAGTTATCCACGCTAGTTCAGGAGCCTGAAGTTTGAAGGTCCAGGAAGTCTAGGATGGTTAGAGAGAACTTCTCTCCCCCTCCGAAGGGGTGTGGAATCTGGAACAGTCTGCCTGAAGGGGCAGTGGAGGTAGAGGCTCTCCCAGTGTTCAGAATGAACCATTGAATTACCAAGGTGTAGAAAGCTGTGGGCCATGCGCTGGCCAAATGGGATCGGTGTAGATGGGTTGGCGTGGGCGTCAGAACCAGGGTCGGTTTCTTACCACTGACGTGTGTTGTGAACTTTGTCGTTTCATGAGGAAAGGATGGTGCAATACTTAAAAGTTTCTATTACAATTGGAATATGCACAGAGTGACCTCATTGTCAGTTACATCTGTATACCTGCTCGTTAATGCAAATATTTAATCAGCCAATCATGTGGCAGCAACTCATGCAGACATAAGACCGTAAGACGCATGAGCAGAACTAGTCCATTCAGCCCATCAAATTTCTTCTGCTGTTCCATCATGACTGATTATTTTCCTTCTCAACCTCATTCTACCCCCTCCCCTGGTAACCTTTCACACCCTTATAATCAAGAACCTATCAACCTCCGCTTTAAATATACCCACTGACTTGGCCTCTTCAGCCATCTGTGCAATGAATTCCACAGATTCACCACCCTCTGGCTAAAGAAATTCCTCCTCACCTCTTTTCTAAATAGACACCCCTCTTATATGAGGCTGTGCCCTCTGGTCCTAGACTCCCCCACTATTGGAAACATCCTCTCTACATCCATTCTATCCAGACCTTTCAATATTCAATAAGTTTCAAATAAGTTTTTCCCCTCAATCCTTGAAACTCCAGTGAGTACAGGCCCAGGGCCATCAAACACGCCACATACATTAACCCTTTCATTCCTGGAATCATTCTCGTGATCCTCCTCTGAACCCTCTCTAATGTCAACACATCTTTTCTTAGATAAAGGGCCCAAAAGCTCACCATACCCCAAGTTTAGTCTGACCAGAGTCTTTAAAGCCACAACATTAAATCCTTGCTCTTATATTCTAGTCCTTTCAAAATGGATGCTAACATTGCATTTGCACTCCTCACCACCAACTCAACCTGCAAATTAACCCACAGGGAATCCTGCACGAGGACTCTCAAGTCCCTTTGCACCTCTGATTTTTAATTTTCTTCCTGTCTACCCCTTCATTCGTTTGACCAAAGTGCATGACCATCCATTTCCTGACACTGTATTCCATTTGCCACTTCTTTGTCCACTCTCCGAATCTGTCTAAGTCCTTCTGGAGACTCACTGTGTCCTCAGCACTAGATCCCCCTCCACCTACCTTCGCATTGTCGGCAAACTTGGCCACAAAGCCATCAATTCAGTCATCCAAATCATTGACATATGAGGTGAAAAGAAGGGGTCCCAACACCGACCCCTGTGGAACAACACTAGTCACCGGCAGCCAACTCGAACAGGCCCCCTTTATTCTCATTCTTCGCCTCTTCAGCCAATCTTCTATCCAAACTAGCACCTTCCCTGTAATACCATGTGCCTCATGTGCAGTACCTTGTCAAAGGCCTTTCTGAAAATCCAAATGCAGAACATCCACTCTCTTTTGTCTGTTATTTCCTCTCTTCAGCCCCACTGTTTGCCTCCTGGCAGTCAGCCAAGCTTCTATCCAGAGCAGGGGGGCATAGGTTAAGGTGAAAGGTGAACTATTTTAGGGTATGCGGAAGGAGAACTTTTTCACTCAGAGGATGGTGAGTAGGGTTGCCAATTGTCCCGTATTAGCCGGGACATCCCGTATATTGGGCTAATGGTTTGTCCCATACCGGACCGCCCTTGTCCCGTATTTCCCCCACTAAGGTAGAGCGTTCCTATGAAACCGTTCGTAAGCCGAAATGGCGTAAAGCGCGGAAGCAATTACCATTAATTTATACGGGAAAAATTTTTCAGCGTTCCCAGACCCAAAAAATAACCTACCAAATCATACCAAATAACACATAAAACCAAAAATAACACTAACATATAGTAAAAGCAGAAATGATATGATAGATACACAGCCTATATAAAGTAGAAATAATGTATGTACTGTGTAGTCGGGAAGATTAAGCCAAAACCGATTTGTAGAAAAAATAGGCACGTACGTGCATGCGCACGTCACGTATGTGCACGTCACACATGCGCACACGGGTGCCAGTGCAAGGCTTCATGGTCGTGGTAGTCTTTCTCGGGGTAAACACAAGTGTCCCATATTTGACTGCTACTTTTGTCCCTTCTTCGGGAGTGAGAAAGTTGGCAACCCTAGGGGAGGGGGCATAGGTTAAGGGTGAAAGGTGAAATATTTAAGGGTCTGCTGAGGGAGAACTTCTTCACTCAGAGAGTGGTGAGGGTGTGTGTTGAATGAGCTGCCAGAGGAAGTGGTAGGTGAAGCAACAATTCCAACATTTAAGAGGAGTTTGGATAAGCTTGGGTGCAGGTAGATGGAACTAGGCGAAGGCCAGGCTGGTACAAACTAGCTAGGCCCAAAGGCCTGTTTCACCGCTGTACTCCTCAATGAGTTTTACTTCAGCCTCCCATAATTAGAGACAGGACAGATGGCCAGGGCAGGAGATTCTGGATCTGCAGGGCACAGGTCGAAAGTGAATGGGAAATATCTAAAGGGATTCTAGATCAGTGGCTTCCCAAACTTTTTTATGCCATGGACAAAAACCATTCAGCAAGGGGTCCGTGAACCACAGATCAGGATGCTCTGATCTCAAGGGTGAATTTTGTTTTGTCACAGAGGCTTGTGGGTTTAGGAACGAGCCTCCGGAGGAAGTGGGTTATCAGTGTCACCAGCACCGAGATGCAGTGGAAAAACTTTCTTTGATGTGCCACCCAGACAGATCATGTCACAACGTCAAGTTCGTCGAGGCAGAGCCAAGGGAGAGGCAAAAGGAGAATGTGAAGTATGGAGTGACAGAGAGAGTGTAGTGTCGGTGGAGCAGTGAGACGTGAGGCTCATGACGAGGTAGACTGGGAGATCGAGAGTTCATCTGTCTCATACAAGAGGCCCGTTGAAGAGTCTGAGAACAGCGAGGTCGAAGCTGTCCTTGGGCCCGGTGGGACGAGCTTTCGGGCTTTTGTACCTTCTGCCCGATGGGAGAGGGGGAGTCCAGGGTGGGTCGGGACTTTGATGACGCCGGCTGCTTTGCAGAGGCAGCAGGAAATGTAGATAGAGTTCACGGAGGTGAGGCTAGTTTTTGTGAAATGATAACAAGGTTTCTTTAAAAAACTTATTGAGACACAGGGCGTGATAAGCCCTTCTGGCCCTTCGATCTGCGCTGCTCAGCAAACCCCCGATGTAATCCTAGCCCAATCACGGGACAATTTACAATTAACCCACCAACCGGTCTGTCTTTGGACAGTCGGAGGAAACAGGAGCACCCGGACGAAGCCCACATGGGAGAAGGTATGAACTCCTCACAGGCAGAGGTGGGAATTGAACCCTGGTCGTCTGAACTGTGGAGTGCAGTGCGAACCACTACGCTACGTTTTCAAATACATTTGGACAAGTACGTGAAAGGAATGGGATACGGGCCAGCAACATGGGTTTAATTCCACGTACTGTACGTTCACCCCGTGACTGCGAGGGTTCCGGTTTCCTCCCTCATTCCAAATACTTCTAGGTTGATACGTTAATTGGTCACATGGGTATAAGTGGGCAGCAGGGGCTCAATGGGCAGAAAGGCCTGTTACCCTGCTGTTTCTCTAATGATAATAATATTTGAAATGGGCCTAATGTGGGCAAATGTGTTTGGGGGGTGTGGGCTTCACGGTTGGCATGGAAACGATGGGCCGGTTTCTGTGCTTTACGGTTCTATCCAGGTGTTACTCTAAGCAGCGGGTAGGAGAAAGCAAATGGTGGCTGCAGTTCGAATCTAAACATCCGTTCGTTCAGTGAAGCATCACCCTGGAAATGTGCAAACTTAGAAACGGAGCACACCCACTCGTGGTACCGCAATGTCATCTTCGTTTGCCTTCGCTGGGAACGGCCTGCCCACGCAGCACGAATCAGCCTAGTGCTGAGCCACAGCTGTAGAAACATAAAACAAAACAAAAAATACCAAAGGTAGGGGCACAGAGTCGACAGTGAAGAGCAAGGAAGGTCAGATATACTCAGCCGGTCGGGCAGCATCTGTGGTGGGAGTGCTACAACATACTACAGTGCAGCACAGGAACAGGGCCTGCTGTTCACGACATCGGCACGGAACCCGATCCCAAATTCATCCAAATTCCCTTCCACCCGCTCAGGATCCATATCCCGCCATTCCCGACTCTAACAGCCTCTGAAATACAGACGGCTGTGGAGGGCAAGTCATCGGGGAGAATGAAAGCGGAGGGCAACAGGTTCCTGATTAGTCAAGTTGTCAAAGATCACAGGGAGAAGGCAGGAGAATGGGGTTGAGAGGGGGAATAAATCAGCCATGATGCACTAGCAGAGTAGAATCGATGGACTGAATGGCCTGATTCTGCTCTGGAAATACTGTGAAAAATTCTTGTATCTATATGTGTGTGTATATATATATATATACACACACACAAAAAACTACAAAGATATTTATCTAGGGTGCCTGAGAGTTTTTGCACAGTACTCTGAGTAATTTCATGTATTGCACTGTTCTGCTGCTGCAAAAAAACACATTTCATGACATATGTGAGTGTTTATAAACCTGATTCTGATCTGGGTCTCTATTGTGGACTGAGAGTGGGAAGGGAGCCGGGAGAGGGGAATCATAGTTGGGAAAAGGGGAAAGGAGAGGGAGGGAGTGGGAAGCACCAGAGAGACATTCTGTAATGATCAATAAACCAATTGTTTGGTTTATTTGTTTGGAATCAAATGACCTTGCCTGGTGTCTCAGGGTTGGGTGTGTCTGCACCCACAGCAGACACCTCCCCCGCCCCTGGCACTCCCTCTCTGCCACCTGTCCCACACCCCTACCGTGCCACTCTACCCTCACCATTCCCGACATCCTTTGGTCCCGCCAGATTTACAAACTCTCTCTCTGCTCCACATTGACAAATACTGTACTGTGCAAAAGTCTTCAGCACCCTATCGATATATATGTGCCTAAGACTTTTACACAGTACTGTATGTTTTAAACACCTCGATCGTAACTGATTCCACCAGCACTCCTGGCAGCCCAATCCAACTACCCACCATTCTGTGTGTAAAAACATTCAGCCCACACATCTCCTTTAACCCTTCGTCCTCTCCCCTCAGTGCATGCCCTCCAGTGTCTGCCAGGTTACTGGCACTGAGCATCGGTCTATGTTGCAGAAGGTCAGGAGGGAGAAGAGGGGAGCGGTAGTGATAGGGGACTCAGTGGACAGAGGAACAGACAGGGGATATTCTGTGGACGTGAATGTGAACGGGACACCCGGATGGTTTGTTGCCTCCCAGGGACAACTTGGATTGTGCCCACAGCATTTTCGATATGAAGGGAGAACAGTCAGATGTCTTGGTACATATTGGTACCAATGACATAGGAAGGAAAAGCAATGAGATCCAGAAGAGAGAATTTAGAGAGCTAGACATAAAGCCGAGAAGCAGGACCTCCCGGATAGTAATTTCTGGATTGCTGCCTGCACCATGTGCCAGTGAGGGTAGGAACAGGATGATTTGGCAGGTAAGAGCTTGGCTGAGAAGCTGGTTCAGGGGGCAGGGCTTCAGGTTCTTAGATCATTGGGATCTCCTCTGGGGGAGGTATGACCTGTTCAAAAGTGACGGGTTGCACCTGAACCCAAGGGGGACCAATATTCTCGCGGGCAGGTCTGTTAGAGCAGTTGGGGAGGGTGTAAACTAATTTGGCTGGGGGTGGGAACTGGAGTGAAGGGACTGAGGATAGGACTGATGGTGAAAAAGCAAAGCTAGCGTGTAGTCAGACTGTCAGAATGGGCAGGCAGAAGACAGGACAACATTGCAGCCAGTAGGGTGAGTATCAGCGCTTTAGGGATGCAGAATCAAAAAGGGTAGCGAATACAGTACTCAAAGTGTTATATCTCAATCGACAGAGTACAAGAAATAAGTTGGATGATCTTGTTGCACTGTTACAGATTGTCAGGTATGATGTTGTGGCCATCACTGAGTCGTGACTGAAGGATGGTTGTAGTTGGGAGCTGAATGTGCAAGGTTACACGTTATATCGGAGGGATAGGATGGTAGGCAGAGGGGCTGGCACGGCTCAGCTGGTAAAGAATGGCATGAAATCAGAAGAAAGTTGTGACGTAGGGTTGGAAGACGTTGAATCCTTCTGGGTTGAGTTCAGCAACTGCAAGTGTAAAAGGTCCCTGATGGCAGATCTATACAGGCCTCCCAACAGTAGCTGGGACGTGGACCACAGGTTACAACAGGAAATAGATAAGGCACGTCAAAAGGCGGGTGGCTGCAGAAAGAAGTTTACAGACCAGTTAGCCTGACCTCAGTGGTTGAGAAGATATTGGAGTTTATGATAAGAATGAGTTTGTGGGGTACTTGGTGACACAGGACAAGACGGCATGGTTTTCTTAAGGGAAAATCTTGCCTGATGAACCTATTGGAATTCTTTGAGGGAGGGAGGAGCTGTCCTTGAACCCGGTGGGACGAGCTTTTGGGCTTTTGTACCTTCTGCCCGATGGGAGAGGGAAAGTCCAGGGTGGGTCGGGTCTTTGATGACGCCGGCTGCTTTGCAGAGGCAGCAGGAAGCGTAGATAGAGTTCACCGAGGTGAGGCTGGTTTTTGTGAAATGATAACAAGGTTTCTTTAAAAATCTACGTGTTCACGGTTCACGGTTGGCATGGAAACGATGGGCCTGTTTCTGTGCCTTACTGTTCTATCGAGGTGTTAGTCAAAGTGGCGGGTAGGAGAAAGCAAATGGTGGCTCCAGTTTGAATCTAAACATCCGTTCGTTCAGTGACTCGCCACCCGGAAATGTGGAAACTCAGAAAGGGAGTGCACCCACTCGAGGTACTGCAATGTCATCTTCGTTCGCCTTCGCTGGGAACGGCCTGCCCACGCAGCACGAATCAGCCTCGTGCTGAGCCACGGCCGTAGAAACACAAAACAAAACAAAAAGTACCAAAGGCAGGGGCACCCTCTCAATATATATGTGCCTAAGACTTTTACACAGTACTGTATGTTTTAATCACCTCGATCGTATCTGCTTCCACCAGCACTCCTGGCAGCCCAATCCAAGCACCCACCATTCTGTGTGTAAAAACATTCAGCCCACACATCTCCTGTAACCCTTCCTCCTCTGCCCTCAGTGCATGCCCTCCAGTGTCTGCCAGGTTACTGGCACTGAGCATTGGTCTATGGTGCAGAAGGTCAGGAGGGAGAAGAGGGGAGCGGTAGTGATAGGGGACTCAATGGACAGAGGAACAGACAGGGGATTCTGTGGACGTGAACGTGAACGGGACACCCGGATGGTTTGTTGCCTCCCAGGGACAACTTGGATTGTGCCCACAGCATTTTCGATATGGAGGGAGAACAGTCAGATGTCTTGGTACATATTGGTACCAATGACATAGGAAGGAAAAGCAAGGAGATCCAGAAGAGAGAATTTAGAGAGCTAGACATAAAGCCGAGAAGCAGGACCTCCCGGATAGTAATTTCTGGATTGCTGCCTGTACCACGTACCTGTGAAGGTAGGAACAGGATGATTTGGCAGGTAAGAGCTTGGCTGAGAAGCTGGTTCAGGGGGCAGGGCTTCAGGTTCTTAGATCATTAGGATCTCCTCTGGGGGAGGTATGACCTGTTCAAAAGTGACGGGTTGCACCTGAACCCAAGGGGGACCAATATTCTCGCGGGCAGGTCTGTTAGAGCAGTTGGGGAGGGTGTAAACTAATTTGGCTGGGGGTGGGAACTGGAGTGAAGGGACTGAGGACAGGACTGATGGTGAAAAAGCAAAGCTAGAGTGTAGTCAGACTGTCAGAATGGGCAGGTAGAAGACAGGACAACATTGCAGCCAGTAGGGTGAGTATCAGTGCTTTAGGGATGCAGAATCAAAAAGGGTAGTGAATACAGCACTCAAAGTGTTATATCTCAATGGACAGAGTACAAGAAATAAGTTGGATGATCTTGTTGCACTGTTACAGATTGTCAGGTATGATGTTGTGGCCATCACTGAGTCGTGACTGAAGGATGGTTGTAGTTGGGAGCTGAATGTGCAAGGTTACACGTTATATCGGAGGGATAGGATGGTAGGCAGAGGGGCTGGCACGGCTCAGCTGGTAAAGAATGGCATGAAATCAGAAGAAAGTTGTGACGCAGGGATGGAAGACGTTGAATCCTTCTGGGTTGAGTTCAGCAACTGCAAGTGTAAAAGGTCCCTGATGGCAGATCTAAACAGGCCTCCCAACAGTAGCTGGGACGTGGACCACAGGTTACAACAGGAAGTAGATAAGGCACGTCAAAAGGAGGGTGGCTGCAGAAAGAAATTTACAGACCAGTTAGCCTGACCTCAGTGGTTGGGAAGATGTTGGAGTTTATGAATGAGTTTGTGGGGTACTTGGTGACACAGGACAAGACGACATGGTTTTCTTAAGGGAAAATCTTGCCTGATGAACCTGTTGGAATTCTTTGAGGAGATTACAGGTGGGTTAGATAAAGGGGATGCAGTGGATGTTGTATATTTGGATTTCCAGAAGGCCCTTGACAAGGTGCCAACCATGAGACTGCTTACCGAGTTAAGAGCCCATGGTATTCCGACATGGTTAGAGCGTTGACTGATTGGTAGGAGGCAGCGAGTGGGAATAAACGGATCCTATTCTGGTTGACTGCCAGTGACTCGTGGTGTTCCACAGCAGTCGGTGTTGGGACCACTTCTTTTTATGTTGTATTTCAATATCAATGACAATTTGATGGAATAGATGGCTTTGTTGTCAGGTTTGCAGTTGATATGCAGATTGGTGATGAGGAAGGCTAATGGAATTTTAGCATTCATTTCAAGAGGTCGAGAATACAAGAGAAGGGATGTGATGCTGCGGTGTTATAAGGCACTGGTGAGGCCTCACCTTGAGTACGTGAACAGGTTTGGGCTCTTCACCTTACAAAAGACGTGCTGGCATTGGAGAGGGTCCAGAGGCCGTTCACAAGGATGATTCTGGGAATGAAAGAGTGATCATACAAGGAATGTTTGATGGCTCTGGGACGGTACTAGGTCGAGTTTAGAAGACTGAGGGAGGGTCTCTTTGAAACCTTTTAAATGTTGAAAGGCTCGACAGAGCAGATGTAGAGAGGATGTTTCCTGTGCTGGAAGGGTCCAGGACAAGAGAGCACAGCCTCAGGATAGAGCGGTGTCCATTTAAAACAGAGATGCGGAGAAATTTCATTCACCAGAGGGTCGTTACTGTGTGGAATTTGTTACCACAGGCAGCAGTGGAGGCCAGGCCATTGGATATATTTAAGGAAGTGCTTGATAGGCTCTTGATTAGACACGGCATCAAAGGTTATGGGGGGAGTAGGCTGGGGAGTGGGGCTGAGGAGGGGTAAAAGGATCAGCCATGATCGAATGGTGGAGCAGACTCGATGTGTCAAATGGCCTATTTCTGCTCTTGTATCTTATGGACATGATCACCCTGGGGGAAAAGATTCTGACCGTTTCAAAGTTCAAAGTCCAAGGTAAGTTTGAAGAATTTCAAATGTAGAATCTCACAGGAGCAGAATGAGAGAGCAGCAGAATGTCAAAAACATCAGAATCTCAGAAATGGAGAAAGAGAGAAACTCAGAATCTCAGAGAAGCAGAATTGCAGCGAAGGAGAATCCCCGAGAAGATAAATGTCACAGATACTGAATCTCAGAGACAGGAATGAGAGAGAAGGAAGAATTTCAAAGAGGCATAATCTCAGGGGGAGTAGAATTTCAGAGTAGCAGAATCACCAGACTGCAGTCATCAGAAACAACCATTTTTATGCCATGGACCAAAACCATTCAGCAAGGGGTCCTGGTCCCCAGGTCGGGACGCTCTGATCTCAAGGGTGAATTTTGTTTTACACAGAGGCTTGTGTTCAGGAACGAGCCTCCGGAGGAAGTGGGCTATCAGTGTCACCAGCACCGAGATGCAGTGGAAAAACCTTCTTTGATGTGCCACCCAGACAGATCATGTCGCAATGTCAAGTTCGTCGAGGCAGAGCAAAGGGAGAGGCAAAAAGAGAATGTGAAGTATGGAGTGACAGAGAGAGCGTAGTGTCAGTGGAGCAGTGAGACGTGAGGCTCATGACGAGGTAGACTGGGAGATCGAGAGTCCATCTGTCTCATACAAAAGACCCGTTGAAGAGTCTTAGAACAGTGAGGGAGGAGCTGTCCTTGAGCCCGGTGGGACGAGCTTTCGGGCTTTTGTACCTTCTGCCCGATGGGAGAGGGGGAGTCCAGGGTGGGTCGGGTCTTTGATGACGCCGGCTGCTTTGCAGAGGCAGCAGGAAGCGTAGATAGAGTTCACCGAGGTGAGGCTGGTTTTTGTGAAATGATAACAAGGTTTCTTTAAAAAATTACGGGTTCACAGTTCACGGTTGGCATGGAAACGATGGGCCTGTTTCTGTGCCTTACGGTTCGATCGAGGTGTTCCTATAGGTAGTGGGTCGGAGAAAGCAAATGGTCGCTGCAGTTTGAATCTAAACATCCGTTCGTTCAGTGAAGCATCACCCCGGAAATGTGCAAACTCAGAAAGGGAGCGCACCCACTCGTGGTACTGCAATGTCATCTTCGTTCACCTTCGCTGGGAACGGTCTGCCCACGCAGCACGAATCAGCCTAGTGCTGAGCCACAGCCGTAGAAACACAAAACAAAACAAAAAATACCAAACGCAGGGGCACAGGGTCGACAGTGAAAAGCAAGGAAGGTCAGATATACTCAACTGGTTGGGCAGCATCTGTGATGGGAGTGCTACAACGTACTACAGTGCAGCACAGGAACAGGGCCTGCTGTCCACGACATCGGCACAGAACCCGATGCCAAATTCATCCAAATTCCCTTCCACCCGCTCAGGATCCATATCCCGCCATTCCCGACTCTAACAGCCTCTGAATCACAGACGGCTGTGGAGGGCAAGTCATCGGGGAGACTGAAAGCGGTGGGCGACAGGTTCCTGATTAGTCAGGGAGTCAAAGGGCACAGGGAGAAGGCAGGAGAATGGGGTTGAGAGGGGCAATAAATCAGCCATGATGGACTAGCAGAGTAGAATCGATGGACTGAATGGCCTGATTCTGATCCTGAAATACTGTGAAAAATTCTTGTGTATATATATAGATATATATCTATATCTATATATATATATATCTATATCTGTATACAAAAAACGACAAAGATATTTATCTCGGGTGCCTGAGAGTTTTTGCACAGTACTCTGAGTAACTTGATGCATTGCACTGTTCTGCTGCTGCAAAAAAACACATTTCATGTCGGTGGTGGGGAAACTGCAGGAGTCAGTTATCAAAGATGTGATAACAGCACATTTGGAAAGCTGTGAAATCATCGGACAAAGTCAGCATGGATTTGTGAAAGGAAAATCATGTCTGACGAATCTCATAGAATTTTTTGAGGATGTAACTAGTAGAGTGGATAGGGGAGAACCAGTGGATGTGGTATATTTGGATTTTCAAGAGGCTTTTGACAAGGTCCCACACAGGAGATTAATGTGCAAACTTAAAGCACACGGTATTGGGGGTAAGGTATTGATGTGGATAGAGAATTGGTTAGCAGACAGGAAGCAAAGAGTGGGAATAAACGGGACCTTTTCAGAATGGCAGGCAGTGACTAGTGGGATACCGCAGGGCTCAGTGCTGGGACCCCAGTTGTTTACAATATATATTAATGACTTGGATGAGGGAATTAAATGCAGCATCTCCAAGTTTGCGGATGACACGAAGCTGGGCGGCAGTGTTAGCTGTGAGGAGGATGCTAAGAGGATGCAGGGTGACTTGGATAGGTTGGGTGAGTGGGCAAATTTATGGCAGATGCAATTTAATGTGGATAAATGTGAAGTTATCCACTTTGGTGGCAAAAATAGGAAAACAGATTATTATCTGAATGGTGGCCGATTAGGAAAAGGGGAGGTGCAACGAGACCTGGGTGTCATTATACACCAGTCATTGAAAGTGGGCATGCAGGTACAGCAGGCGGTGAAAAAGGCGAATGGTATGCTGGCATTTATAGCGAGAGGATTCGAGTACAGGAGCAGGGAGGTACTATTGCAGTTGTACAAGGCCTTGGTGAGACCACACCTGGAGTATTGTGTGCAGTTTTGGTCCCCTAATCTGAGGAAAGACATCCTTGCCATAGAGGGAGTACAAAGAAGGTTCACCAGATTGATTCCTGGGATGGCAGGACTTTCATATGAAGAAAGACTGGATGAACTGGGCTTGTACTCGTTGGAATTTAGAAGATTGAGGGGGGATCTGATTGAAACGTATAAAATCCTAAAGGGATTGGACAGGCTAGATGCAGGAAGATTGTTCCCGATGTTGAGGAAGTCCAGAACGAGGGGACACAGTTTGAGGATAAAAGGGAAGCCTTTTAGGACCGAGATGAGGAAAAACTTCTTCACACAGAGAGTGGTGAATCTATGGAATTCTCTGCCACAGGAAACAGTTGAGGCCAGTTCATTGGCTATATTTAAGAGGGAGTTAGATATGGCCCTTGTGGCTACGGGGATCAGGGGGTATGGAGAGAAGGCTGGTGCAGGGTTCTGAGTCGGATGATCAGCCATGATCATAATAAATGGCGGTGCAGGCTCGAAGGGCTGAATGGCCTACTACTGCACCTATTTTCTATGTTTCTATGTTTCTATGACATATGTGAGTGATGATAAACCTGATTCTGATCTGGGTCTCTATTGTGGACTGAGAGTGGGAAGGGAGCAGGGAGAGGGGAATCATGGTTGGGAAAAGGGGAAAGGAGAGGGGAGGGAGTGGGAAGCACCAGAGAGACATTCTGTAATGATCAATAAACCAATTGTTTGGAATCAAATGACCTTTCCTGGTGTCTCAGGGTTGGGTATGTCTGCATCCACAGCAGACACCTCCCCCGCCCTGGCACTCCTTCTCTGCCACCTGTCCCACACGCCTACCGTGCCACTCTACCCTGACCATTCCCGACATCCTTTGGTCCCGCCAGATTTACAAACTCTCTCTCTGCTCCACATTGACAAATACTGTACTGTGCAAAAGTCTTCAGCACCCTATCGATATATATGTGTCTAAGACTTTTACACAGTACTGTATGTTTTAAACACCTCGATCGTAACTGATTCCACCAGCACTCCTGGCAGCCCAATCCAACTACCCACCATTCTGTGTGTAAAAACATTCAGCCCACACATCTCCTTTAACCCTTCGTCCTCTCCCCTCAGTGCATGCCCTCCAGTGTCTGCCAGGTTACTGGCACTGAGCATCGGTCTATGTTGCAGAAGGTCAGGAGGGAGAAGAGGGGAGCGGTAGTGATAGGGGACTCAGTGGACAGAGGAACAGACAGGGGATATTCTGTGGACGTGAATGTGAACGGGACACCCGGATGGTTTGTTGCCTCCCAGGGACAACTTGGATTGTGCCCACAGCATTTTCGATATGGAGGGAGAACAGTCAGATGTCTTGGTACATATTGGTACCAATGACATAGGAAGGAAAAGCAATGAGATCCAGAAGAGAGAATTTAGAGAGCTAGACATAAAGCCGAGAAGCAGGACCTCCCGGATAGTAATTTCTGGATTGCTGCCTGCACCATGTGCCAGTGAGGGTAGGAACAGGATGATTTGGCAGGTAAGAGCTTGGCTGAGAAGCTGGTTCAGGGGGCAGGGCTTCAGGTTCTTAGATCATTGGGATCTCCTCTGGGGGAGGTATGACCTGTTCAAAAGTGACGGGTTGCACCTGAACCCAAGGGGGACCAATATTCTCGCGGGCAGGTCTGTTAGAGCAGTTGGGGAGGGTGTAAACTAATTTGGCTGGGGGTGGGAACTGGAGTGAAGGGACTGAGGATAGGACTGATGGTGAAAAAGCAAAGCTAGCGTGTAGTCAGACTGTCAGAATGGGCAGGCAGAAGACAGGACAACATTGCAGCCAGTAGGGTGAGTATCAGCGCTTTAGGGATGCAGAATCAAAAAGGGTAGCGAATACAGTACTCAAAGTGTTATATCTCAATCGACAGAGTACAAGAAATAAGTTGGATGATCTTGTTGCACTGTTACAGATTGTCAGGTATGATGTTGTGGCCATCACTGAGTCGTGACTGAAGGATGGTTGTAGTTGGGAGCTGAATGTGCAAGGTTACACGTTATATCGGAGGGATAGGATGGTAGGCAGAGGGGCTGGCACGGCTCAGCTGGTAAAGAATGGCATGAAATCAGAAGAAAGTTGTGACGTAGGGTTGGAAGACGTTGAATCCTTCTGGGTTGAGTTCAGCAACTGCAAGTGTAAAAGGTCCCTGATGGCAGATCTATACAGGCCTCCCAACAGTAGCTGGGACGTGGACCACAGGTTACAACAGGAAATAGATAAGGCACGTCAAAAGGCGGGTGGCTGCAGAAAGAAGTTTACAGACCAGTTAGCCTGACCTCAGTGGTTGAGAAGATATTGGAGTTTATGATAAGAATGAGTTTGTGGGGTACTTGGTGACACAGGACAAGACGGCATGGTTTTCTTAAGGGAAAATCTTGCCTGATGAACCTATTGGAATTCTTTGAGGGAGGGAGGAGCTGTCCTTGAACCCGGTGGGACGAGCTTTTGGGCTTTTGTACCTTCTGCCCGATGGGAGAGGGAAAGTCCAGGGTGGGTCGGGTCTTTGATGACGCCGGCTGCTTTGCAGAGGCAGCAGGAAGCGTAGATAGAGTTCACCGAGGTGAGGCTGGTTTTTGTGAAATGATAACAAGGTTTCTTTAAAAATCTACGTGTTCACGGTTCACGGTTGGCATGGAAACGATGGGCCTGTTTCTGTGCCTTACTGTTCTATCGAGGTGTTAGTCAAAGTGGCGGGTAGGAGAAAGCAAATGGTGGCTCCAGTTTGAATCTAAACATCCGTTCGTTCAGTGACTCGCCACCCGGAAATGTGGAAACTCAGAAAGGGAGTGCACCCACTCGAGGTACTGCAATGTCATCTTCGTTCGCCTTCGCTGGGAACGGCCTGCCCACGCAGCACGAATCAGCCTTGTGCTGAGCCACGGCCGTAGAAACACAAAACAAAACAAAAAGTACCAAAGGCAGGGGCACCCTCTCAATATATATGTGCCTAAGACTTTTACACAGTACTGTATGTTTTAATCACCTCGATCGTATCTGCTTCCACCAGCACTCCTGGCAGCCCAATCCAAGCACCCACCATTCTGTGTGTAAAAACATTCAGCCCACACATCTCCTGTAACCCTTCCTCCTCTGCCCTCAGTGCATGCCCTCCAGTGTCTGCCAGGTTACTGGCACTGTGCATTGGTCTATGGTGCAGAAGGTCAGGAGGGAGAAGAGGGGAGCGGTAGTGATAGGGGACTCAATGGACAGAGGAACAGACAGGGGATTCTGTGGACGTGAACGTGAACGGGACACCCGGATGGTTTGTTGCCTCCCAGGGACAACTTGGATTGTGCCCACAGCATTTTCGATATGGAGGGAGAACAGTCAGATGTCTTGGTACATATTGGTACCAATGACATAGGAAGGAAAAGCAATGAGATCCAGAAGAGAGAATTTAGAGAGCTAGACATAAAGCCGAGAAGCAGGACCTCCCGGATAGTAATTTCTGGATTGCTGCCTGTACCATGTGCCAGTGAGGGTAGGAACAGGTTGATTTGGCAGGTAAGAGCTTGGCTGAGAAGCTGGTTCAGGGGGCAGGGCTTCAGGTTCTTAGATCATTGGGATCTCCTCTGGGGGAGGTATGACCTGTTTAAAAGTGACGGGTTGCACCTGAACCCAAGGGGGACCAATATTCTCGCGGGCAGGTCTGTTAGAGCAGTTGGGGAGGGTGTAAACTAATTTGGCTGGGGGTGGGAACTGGAGTGAAGGGACTCAGGACAGGACTGATGGTGAAAAAGCAAAGCTAACGTGTAGTCAGACTGTCAGAATGGGCAGGCAGAGGACAGGACAACATTGCAGCCAGCAGGGTGAGTATCAGCGCTTTAGGGATGCAGAATCAAAAAGGGTAGTGAATACAGCACTCAAAGTGTTATATCTGAATGGACGGAGTACAAGAAATAAGTTGGATGATCTTGTTGCACTGTTACAGATTGTCAGGTATGATGTTGTGGCCATCACTGAGTCGTGACTGAAGGATGGTTGTAGTTGGGAGCTGAATGTGCAAGGTTACACGTTATATCGGAGGGATAGGATGGTAGGCAGAGGGGCTGGCACGGCTCAGCTGGTAAAGAATGGCATGAAATCAGAAGAAAGTTGTGACGCAGGGATGGAAGACGTTGAATCCTTCTGGGTTGAGTTCAGCAACTGCAAGTGTAAAAGGACCCTGATGGCAGATCTATACAGGCCTCCCAACAGTAGCTGGGACGTGGACCACAGGTTACAACAGGAAGTAGATAAGGCACGTCAAAAGGCGGGTGGCTGCAGAAAGAAGTTTACAGACCAGTTAGCCTGACCTCAGTGGTTGGGAAGATGTTGGAGTTTATGAATCAGTTTGTGGGGTACTTGGTGACACAGGACAAGACGACATGGTTTTCTTACGGGAAAATCTTGCCTGATGAACCTGTTGGAATTCTTTGAGGAGATTACAGGTGGGTTAGATAAAGGGGATGCAGTGGATGTTGTATATTTGGATTTCCAGAAGGCCCTTGACAAGGTGCCAACCATGAGACTGCTTACCGAGTTAAGAGCCCATGGTATTCCGACATGGTTAGAGCGTTGACTGATTGGTAGGAGGCAGCGAGTGGGAATAAACGGATCCTATTCTGGTTGACTGCCAGTGACTCGTGGTGTTCCACAGCAGTCGGTGTTGGGACCACTTCTTTTTATGTTGTATTTCAATATCAATGACAATTTGATGGAATAGATGGCTTTGTTGTCAGGTTTGCAGTTGATATGCAGATTGGTGATGAGGAAGGCTAATGGACTTTTAGCATTCATTTCAAGAGGTCGAGAATACAAGAGAAGGGATGTGATGCTGCGGTGTTATAAGGCACTGGTGAGGCCTCACCTTGAGTATCGTGAACAGTTTTGGGCTCTTCACCTTACAAAAGACGTGCTGGCATTGGAGAGGGTCCAGAGGCCGTTCACAAGGATGATTCTGGGAATGAAAGAGTGATCATACAAGGAACGTTTGATGGCTCTGGGACGGTACTAGGTCGAGTTTAGAAGGCTGAGGGAGGGTCTCTTTGAAACCTTTTAAATGTTGAAAGGCTCGACAGAGCAGATGTAGAGAGGATGTTTCCTGTGCTGGAAGGGTCCAGGACAAGAGAGCACAGCCTCAGGATAGAGCGGTGTCCATTTAAAACAGAGATGCGGAGAAATTTCATTCACCAGAGGGTCGTTACTGTGTGGAATTTGTTACCACAGGCAGCAGTGGAGGCCAGGCCATTGGATATATTTAAGGAAGTGCTTGATAGGCTCTTGATTAGACACGGCATCAACGATTATGCGGGGGGGGAAGGCTGGGGAGTGGGGCTGAGGAGGGGAAAAAGGATCAGCCATGATCGAATGGTGGAGCAGACTCGATGTGTCAAATGGCCTAATTCTGCTCTTGTATCTTATGGACATGATCACCCTGGGGGAAAAGATTCTGACCGTTTCAAAGTTCAAAGTCCAAGGTAAGTTTGAAGAATTTCAAATGTAGAATCTCAGAGAAGAAGAATCTAACGGGAGCAGAATGAGAGAGCAGCAGAATGTCAAAAACATCAGAATCTCAGAAATGGACAAAGAGAGAAACTCAGAATCTCAGAGAAGCAGAATTGCAGCGAAGGAGAATCCCCGAGAAGATAAATGTCACAGATACTGAATCTCAGAGACAGGAATGAGAGAGAAGGAAGAATTTCAAAGAGGCATAATCTCAGGGGGAGTAGAATTTCAGAGTAGCAGAATCACCAGACTGCAGTCATCAGAAACAACCATTTTTATGCCATGGACCAAAACCATTCAGCAAGGGGTCCTGGTCCCCAGGTCGGGACGCTCTGATCTCAAGGGTGAATTTTGTTTTACACAGAAACTTGTGTTCAGGAACGAGCCTCCGGAGGAAGTGGGCTATCAGTGTCACCAGCACCGAGATGCAGTGGAAAAACCTTCTTTGATGTGCCACCCAGACAGATCATGTCGCAATGTCAAGTTCGTCGAGGCAGAGCAAAGGGAGAGGCAAAAAGAGAATGTGAAGTATGGAGTGACAGAGAGAGCGTAGTGTCAGTGGAGCAGTGAGACGTGAGGCTCATGACGAGGTAGACTGGGAGATCGAGAGTCCATCTGTCTCATACAAAAGACCCGTTGAAGAGTCTGAGAACAGTGAGGGAGGAGCTGTCCTTGAGCCCGGTGGGACGAGCTTTCGGGCTTTTGTACCTTCTGTCCGATGGGAGAGGGGGAGTCCAGGGTGGGTCGGGTCTTTGATGACGCCGGCTGCTTTGCAGAGGCAGCAGGAAGCGTAGATAGAGTTCACCGAGGTGAGGCTGGTTTTTGTGAAATGATAACAAGGTTTCTTTAAAAAATTACAGGTTCACGGTTCACGGTTGGCATGGAAACGATGGGCCTGTTTCTGTGCCTTACGGTTCGATCGAGGTGTTCCTATAGGTAGTGGGTCGGAGAAAGCAAATGGTCGCTGCAGTTTGAATCTAAACATCCGTTCGTTCAGTGAAGCATCACCCCGGAAATGTGCAAACTCAGAAAGGGAGCGCACCCACTCGTGGTACTGCAATGTCATCTTCGTTCACCTTCGCTGGGAACGGTCTGCCCACGCAGCACGAATCAGCCTAGTGCTGAGCCACAGCCGTAGAAACACAAAACAAAACAAAAAATACCAAACGCAGGGGCACAGGGTCGACAGTGAAAAGCAAGGAAGGTCAGATATACTCAGCTGGTTGGGCAGCATCTGTGATGGGAGTGCTACAACGTACTACAGTGCAGCACAGGAACAGGGCCTGCTGTCCACGACATCGGCACAGAACCCGATGCCAAATTCATCCAAATTCCCTTCCACCCGCTCAGGATCCATATCCCGCCATTCCCGACTCTAACAGCCTCTGAATCACAGACGGCTGTGGAGGGCAAGTCATCGGGGAGACTGAAAGCGGTGGGCGACAGGTTCCTGATTAGTCAGGGAGTCAAAGGGCACAGGGAGAAGGCAGGAGAATGGGGTTGAGAGGGGCAATAAATCAGCCATGATGGACTAGCAGAGTAGAATCGATGGACTGAATGGCCTGATTCTGATCCTGAAATACTGTGAAAAATTCTTGTGTATATATATAGATATATATCTATATCTATATATATATATATCTATATCTGTATACAAAAAACGACAAAGATATTTATCTCGGGTGCCTGAGAGTTTTTGCACAGTACTCTGAGTAACTTGATGCATTGCACTGTTCTGCTGCTGCAAAAAAACACATTTCATGTCGGTGGTGGGGAAACTGCAGGAGTCAGTTATCAAAGATGTGATAACAGCACATTTGGAAAGCTGTGAAATCATCGGACAAAGTCAGCATGGATTTGTGAAAGGAAAATCATGTCTGACGAATCTCATAGAATTTTTTGAGGATGTAACTAGTAGAGTGGATAGGGGAGAACCAGTGGATGTGGTATATTTGGATTTTCAAGAGGCTTTTGACAAGGTCCCACACAGGAGATTAATGTGCAAACTTAAAGCACACGGTATTGGGGGTAAGGTATTGATGTGGATAGAGAATTGGTTAGCAGACAGGAAGCAAAGAGTGGGAATAAACGGGACCTTTTCAGAATGGCAGGCAGTGACTAGTGGGATACCGCAGGGCTCAGTGCTGGGACCCCAGTTGTTTACAATATATATTAATGACTTGGATGAGGGAATTAAATGCAGCATCTCCAAGTTTGCGGATGACACGAAGCTGGGCGGCAGTGTTAGCTGTGAGGAGGATGCTAAGAGGATGCAGGGTGACTTGGATAGGTTGGGTGAGTGGGCAAATTTATGGCAGATGCAATTTAATGTGGATAAATGTGAAGTTATCCACTTTGGTGGCAAAAATAGGAAAACAGATTATTATCTGAATGGTGGCCGATTAGGAAAAGGGGAGGTGCAACGAGACCTGGGTGTCATTATACACCAGTCATTGAAAGTGGGCATGCAGGTACAGCAGGCGGTGAAAAAGGCGAATGGTATGCTGGCATTTATAGCGAGAGGATTCGAGTACAGGAGCAGGGAGGTACTATTGCAGTTGTACAAGGCCTTGGTGAGACCACACCTGGAGTATTGTGTGCAGTTTTGGTCCCCTAATCTGAGGAAAGACATCCTTGCCATAGAGGGAGTACAAAGAAGGTTCACCAGATTGATTCCTGGGATGGCAGGACTTTCATATGAAGAAAGACTGGATGAACTGGGCTTGTACTCGTTGGAATTTAGAAGATTGAGGGGGGATCTGATTGAAACGTATAAAATCCTAAAGGGATTGGACAGGCTAGATGCAGGAAGATTGTTCCCGATGTTGAGGAAGTCCAGAACGAGGGGACACAGTTTGAGGATAAAAGGGAAGCCTTTTAGGACCGAGATGAGGAAAAACTTCTTCACACAGAGAGTGGTGAATCTATGGAATTCTCTGCCACAGGAAACAGTTGAGGCCAGTTCATTGGCTATATTTAAGAGGGAGTTAGATATGGCCCTTGTGGCTACGGGGATCAGTGGGTATGGAGAGAAGGCTGGTGCAGGGTTCTGAGTCGGATGATCAGCCATGATCATAATAAATGGCGGTGCAGGCTCGAAGGGCTGAATGGCCTACTACTGCACCTATTTTCTATGTTTCTATGTTTCTATGACATATGTGAGTGATGATAAACCTGATTCTGATCTGGGTCTCTATTGTGGACTGAGAGTGGGAAGGGAGCAGGGAGAGGGGAATCATGGTTGGGAAAAGGGGAAAGGAGAGGGGAGGGAGTGGGAAGCACCAGAGAGACATTCTGTAATGATCAATAAACCAATTGTTTGGAATCAAATGACCTTTCCTGGTGTCTCAGGGTTGGGTATGTCTGCATCCACAGCAGACACCTCCCCCGCCCTGGCACTCCTTCTCTGCCACCTGTCCCACACGCCTACCGTGCCACTCTACCCTGACCATTCCCGACATCCTTTGGTCCCGCCAGATTTACAAACTCTCTCTCTGCTCCACATTGACAAATACTGTACTGTGCAAAAGTCTTCAGCACCCTATCGATATATATGTGTCTAAGACTTTTACACAGTACTGTATGTTTTAAACACCTCGATCGTAACTGATTCCACCAGCACTCCTGGCAGCCCAATCCAACTACCCACCATTCTGTGTGTAAAAACATTCAGCCCACACATCTCCTTTAACCCTTCGTCCTCTCCCCTCAGTGCATGCCCTCCAGTGTCTGCCAGGTTACTGGCACTGAGCATCGGTCTATGTTGCAGAAGGTCAGGAGGGAGAAGAGGGGAGCGGTAGTGATAGGGGACTCAGTGGACAGAGGAACAGACAGGGGATATTCTGTGGACGTGAATGTGAACGGGACACCCGGATGGTTTGTTGCCTCCCAGGGACAACTTGGATTGTGCCCACAGCATTTTCGATATGGAGGGAGAACAGTCAGATGTCTTGGTACATATTGGTACCAATGACATAGGAAGGAAAAGCAATGAGATCCAGAAGAGAGAATTTAGAGAGCTAGACATAAAGCCGAGAAGCAGGACCTCCCGGATAGTAATTTCTGGATTGCTGCCTGCACCATGTGCCAGTGAGGGTAGGAACAGGATGATTTGGCAGGTAAGAGCTTGGCTGAGAAGCTGGTTCAGGGGGCAGGGCTTCAGGTTCTTAGATCATTGGGATCTCCTCTGGGGGAGGTATGACCTGTTCAAAAGTGACGGGTTGCACCTGAACCCAAGGGGGACCAATATTCTCGCGGGCAGGTCTGTTAGAGCAGTTGGGGAGGGTGTAAACTAATTTGGCTGGGGGTGGGAACTGGAGTGAAGGGACTGAGGATAGGACTGATGGTGAAAAAGCAAAGCTAGCGTGTAGTCAGACTGTCAGAATGGGCAGGCAGAAGACAGGACAACATTGCAGCCAGTAGGGTGAGTATCAGCGCTTTAGGGATGCAGAATCAAAAAGGGTAGCGAATACAGTACTCAAAGTGTTATATCTCAATCGACAGAGTACAAGAAATAAGTTGGATGATCTTGTTGCACTGTTACAGATTGTCAGGTATGATGTTGTGGCCATCACTGAGTCGTGACTGAAGGATGGTTGTAGTTGGGAGCTGAATGTGCAAGGTTACACGTTATATCGGAGGGATAGGATGGTAGGCAGAGGGGCTGGCACGGCTCAGCTGGTAAAGAATGGCATGAAATCAGAAGAAAGTTGTGACGTAGGGTTGGAAGACGTTGAATCCTTCTGGGTTGAGTTCAGCAACTGCAAGTGTAAAAGGTCCCTGATGGCAGATCTATACAGGCCTCCCAACAGTAGCTGGGACGTGGACCACAGGTTACAACAGGAAATAGATAAGGCACGTCAAAAGGCGGGTGGCTGCAGAAAGAAGTTTACAGACCAGTTAGCCTGACCTCAGTGGTTGAGAAGATATTGGAGTTTATGATAAGAATGAGTTTGTGGGGTACTTGGTGACACAGGACAAGACGGCATGGTTTTCTTAAGGGAAAATCTTGCCTGATGAACCTATTGGAATTCTTTGAGGGAGGGAGGAGCTGTCCTTGAACCCGGTGGGACGAGCTTTTGGGCTTTTGTACCTTCTGCCCGATGGGAGAGGGAAAGTCCAGGGTGGGTCGGGTCTTTGATGACGCCGGCTGCTTTGCAGAGGCAGCAGGAAGCGTAGATAGAGTTCACCGAGGTGAGGCTGGTTTTTGTGAAATGATAACAAGGTTTCTTTAAAAATCTACGTGTTCACGGTTCACGGTTGGCATGGAAACGATGGGCCTGTTTCTGTGCCTTACTGTTCTATCGAGGTGTTAGTCAAAGTGGCGGGTAGGAGAAAGCAAATGGTGGCTCCAGTTTGAATCTAAACATCCGTTCGTTCAGTGACTCGCCACCCGGAAATGTGGAAACTCAGAAAGGGAGTGCACCCACTCGAGGTACTGCAATGTCATCTTCGTTCGCCTTCGCTGGGAACGGCCTGCCCACGCAGCACGAATCAGCCTCGTGCTGAGCCACGGCCGTAGAAACACAAAACAAAACAAAAAGTACCAAAGGCAGGGGCACCCTCTCAATATATATGTGCCTAAGACTTTTACACAGTACTGTATGTTTTAATCACCTCGATCGTATCTGCTTCCACCAGCACTCCTGGCAGCCCAATCCAAGCACCCACCATTCTGTGTGTAAAAACATTCAGCCCACACATCTCCTGTAACCCTTCCTCCTCTGCCCTCAGTGCATGCCCTCCAGTGTCTGCCAGGTTACTGGCACTGTGCATTGGTCTATGGTGCAGAAGGTCAGGAGGGAGAAGAGGGGAGCGGTAGTGATAGGGGACTCAATGGACAGAGGAACAGACAGGGGATTCTGTGGACGTGAACGTGAACGGGACACCCGGATGGTTTGTTGCCTCCCAGGGACAACTTGGATTGTGCCCACAGCATTTTCGATATGGAGGGAGAACAGTCAGATGTCTTGGTACATATTGGTACCAATGACATAGGAAGGAAAAGCAATGAGATCCAGAAGAGAGAATTTAGAGAGCTAGACATAAAGCCGAGAAGCAGGACCTCCCGGATAGTAATTTCTGGATTGCTGCCTGTACCATGTGCCCGTGAGGGTAGGAACAGGTTGATTTGGCAGGTAAGAGCTTGGCTGAGAAGCTGGTTCAGGGGGCAGGGCTTCAGGTTCTTAGATCATTGGGATCTCCTCTGGGGGAGGTATGACCTGTTTAAAAGTGACGGGTTGCACCTGAACCCAAGGGGGACCAATATTCTCGCGGGCAGGTCTGTTAGAGCAGTTGGGGAGGGTGTAAACTAATTTGGCTGGGGGTGGGAACTGGAGTGAAGGGACTCAGGACAGGACTGATGGTGAAAAAGCAAAGCTAACGTGTAGTCAGACTGTCAGAATGGGCAGGCAGAGGACAGGACAACATTGCAGCCAGCAGGGTGAGTATCAGCGCTTTAGGGATGCAGAATCAAAAAGGGTAGTGAATACAGCACTCAAAGTGTTATATCTGAATGGACGGAGTACAAGAAATAAGTTGGATGATCTTGTTGCACTGTTACAGATTGTCAGGTATGATGTTGTGGCCATCACTGAGTCGTGACTGAAGGATGGTTGTAGTTGGGAGCTGAATGTGCAAGGTTACACGTTATATCGGAGGGATAGGATGGTAGGCAGAGGGGCTGGCACGGCTCAGCTGGTAAAGAATGGCATGAAATCAGAAGAAAGTTGTGACGCAGGGATGGAAGACGTTGAATCCTTCTGGGTTGAGTTCAGCAACTGCAAGTGTAAAAGGACCCTGATGGCAGATCTATACAGGCCTCCCAACAGTAGCTGGGACGTGGACCACAGGTTACAACAGGAAGTAGATAAGGCACGTCAAAAGGCGGGTGGCTGCAGAAAGAAGTTTACAGACCAGTTAGCCTGACCTCAGTGGTTGGGAAGATGTTGGAGTTTATGAATCAGTTTGTGGGGTACTTGGTGACACAGGACAAGACGACATGGTTTTCTTACGGGAAAATCTTGCCTGATGAACCTGTTGGAATTCTTTGAGGAGATTACAGGTGGGTTA
This sequence comes from Mobula hypostoma, assembly GCF_963921235.1. NCBI lineage: Eukaryota > Metazoa > Chordata > Chondrichthyes > Myliobatiformes > Myliobatidae > Mobula > Mobula hypostoma. The sequence goes on from NC_086124.1 coordinate 27,598,381, forward strand.
GATAAAGGGGATGCAGTGGATGTTGTATATTTGGATTTCCAGAAGGCCCTTGACAAGGTGCCAACCATGAGACTGCTTACCGAGTTAAGAGCCCATGGTATTCCGACATGGTTAGAGCGTTGACTGATTGGTAGGAGGCAGCGAGTGGGAATAAACGGATCCTATTCTGGTTGACTGCCAGTGACTCGTGGTGTTCCACAGCAGTCGGTGTTGGGACCACTTCTTTTTATGTTGTATTTCAATATCAATGACAATTTGATGGAATAGATGGCTTTGTTGTCAGGTTTGCAGTTGATATGCAGATTGGTGATGAGGAAGGCTAATGGACTTTTAGCATTCATTTCAAGAGGTCGAGAATACAAGAGAAGGGATGTGATGCTGCGGTGTTATAAGGCACTGGTGAGGCCTCACCTTGAGTATCGTGAACAGTTTTGGGCTCTTCACCTTACAAAAGACGTGCTGGCATTGGAGAGGGTCCAGAGGCCGTTCACAAGGATGATTCTGGGAATGAAAGAGTGATCATACAAGGAACGTTTGATGGCTCTGGGACGGTACTAGGTCGAGTTTAGAAGGCTGAGGGAGGGTCTCTTTGAAACCTTTTAAATGTTGAAAGGCTCGACAGAGCAGATGTAGAGAGGATGTTTCCTGTGCTGGAAGGGTCCAGGACAAGAGAGCACAGCCTCAGGATAGAGCGGTGTCCATTTAAAACAGAGATGCGGAGAAATTTCATTCACCAGAGGGTCGTTACTGTGTGGAATTTGTTACCACAGGCAGCAGTGGAGGCCAGGCCATTGGATATATTTAAGGAAGTGCTTGATACGCTCTTGATTAGACACGGCATCAACGATTATGCGGGGGGGGAAGGCTGGGGAGTGGGGCTGAGGAGGGGAAAAAGGATCAGCCATGATCGAATGGTGGAGCAGACTCGATGTGTCAAATGGCCTAATTCTGCTCTTGTATCTTATGGACATGATCACCCTGGGGGAAAAGATTCTGACCGTTTCAAAGTTCAAAGTCCAAGGTAAGTTTGAAGAATTTCAAATGTAGAATCTCAGAGAAGAAGAATCTCACGGGAGCAGAATGAGAGAGCAGCAGAATGTCAAAAACATCAGAATCTCAGAAATGGACAAAGAGAGAAACTCAGAATCTCAGAGAAGCAGAATTGCAGCGAAGGAGAATCCCCGAGAAGATAAATGTCACAGATACTGAATCTCAGAGACAGGAATGAGAGAGAAGGAAGAATTTCAAAGAGGCATAATCTCAGGGGGAGTAGAATTTCAGAGTAGCAGAATCACCAGACTGCAGTCATCAGAAACAACCATTTTTATGCCATGGACCAAAACCATTCAGCAAGGGGTCCTGGTCCCCAGGTCGGGACGCTCTGATCTCAAGGGTGAATTTTGTTTTACACAGAAACTTGTGTTCAGGAACGAGCCTCCGGAGGAAGTGGGCTATCAGTGTCACCAGCACCGAGATGCAGTGGAAAAACCTTCTTTGATGTGCCACCCAGACAGATCATGTCGCAATGTCAAGTTCGTCGAGGCAGAGCAAAGGGAGAGGCAAAAAGAGAATGTGAAGTATGGAGTGACAGAGAGAGCGTAGTGTCAGTGGAGCAGTGAGACGTGAGGCTCATGACGAGGTAGACTGGGAGATCGAGAGTCCATCTGTCTCATACAAAAGACCCGTTGAAGAGTCTGAGAACAGTGAGGGAGGAGCTGTCCTTGAGCCCGGTGGGACGAGCTTTCGGGCTTTTGTACCTTCTGTCCGATGGGAGAGGGGGAGTCCAGGGTGGGTCGGGTCTTTGATGACGCCGGCTGCTTTGCAGAGGCAGCAGGAAGCGTAGATAGAGTTCACCGAGGTGAGGCTGGTTTTTGTGAAATGATAACAAGGTTTCTTTAAAAAATTACAGGTTCACGGTTCACGGTTGGCATGGAAACGATGGGCCTGTTTCTGTGCCTTACGGTTCGATCGAGGTGTTCCTATAGGTAGTGGGTCGGAGAAAGCAAATGGTCGCTGCAGTTTGAATCTAAACATCCGTTCGTTCAGTGAAGCATCACCCCGGAAATGTGCAAACTCAGAAAGGGAGCGCACCCACTCGTGGTACTGCAATGTCATCTTCGTTCACCTTCGCTGGGAACGGTCTGCCCACGCAGCACGAATCAGCCTAGTGCTGAGCCACAGCCGTAGAAACACAAAACAAAACAAAAAATACCAAACGCAGGGGCACAGGGTCGACAGTGAAAAGCAAGGAAGGTCAGATATACTCAGCTGGTTGGGCAGCATCTGTGATGGGAGTGCTACAACGTACTACAGTGCAGCACAGGAACAGGGCCTGCTGTCCACGACATCGGCACAGAACCCGATGCCAAATTCATCCAAATTCCCTTCCACCCGCTCAGGATCCATATCCCGCCATTCCCGACTCTAACAGCCTCTGAATCACAGACGGCTGTGGAGGGCAAGTCATCGGGGAGACTGAAAGCGGTGGGCGACAGGTTCCTGATTAGTCAGGGAGTCAAAGGGCACAGGGAGAAGGCAGGAGAATGGGGTTGAGAGGGGCAATAAATCAGCCATGATGGACTAGCAGAGTAGAATCGATGGACTGAATGGCCTGATTCTGATCCTGAAATACTGTGAAAAATTCTTGTGTATATATATAGATATATATCTATATCTATATATATATATATCTATATCTGTATACAAAAAACGACAAAGATATTTATCTCGGGTGCCTGAGAGTTTTTGCACAGTACTCTGAGTAACTTGATGCATTGCACTGTTCTGCTGCTGCAAAAAAACACATTTCATGTCGGTGGTGGGGAAACTGCAGGAGTCAGTTATCAAAGATGTGATAACAGCACATTTGGAAAGCTGTGAAATCATCGGACAAAGTCAGCATGGATTTGTGAAAGGAAAATCATGTCTGACGAATCTCATAGAATTTTTTGAGGATGTAACTAGTAGAGTGGATAGGGGAGAACCAGTGGATGTGGTATATTTGGATTTTCAAGAGGCTTTTGACAAGGTCCCACACAGGAGATTAATGTGCAAACTTAAAGCACACGGTATTGGGGGTAAGGTATTGATGTGGATAGAGAATTGGTTAGCAGACAGGAAGCAAAGAGTGGGAATAAACGGGACCTTTTCAGAATGGCAGGCAGTGACTAGTGGGATACCGCAGGGCTCAGTGCTGGGACCCCAGTTGTTTACAATATATATTAATGACTTGGATGAGGGAATTAAATGCAGCATCTCCAAGTTTGCGGATGACACGAAGCTGGGCGGCAGTGTTAGCTGTGAGGAGGATGCTAAGAGGATGCAGGGTGACTTGGATAGGTTGGGTGAGTGGGCAAATTTATGGCAGATGCAATTTAATGTGGATAAATGTGAAGTTATCCACTTTGGTGGCAAAAATAGGAAAACAGATTATTATCTGAATGGTGGCCGATTAGGAAAAGGGGAGGTGCAACGAGACCTGGGTGTCATTATACACCAGTCATTGAAAGTGGGCATGCAGGTACAGCAGGCGGTGAAAAAGGCGAATGGTATGCTGGCATTTATAGCGAGAGGATTCGAGTACAGGAGCAGGGAGGTACTATTGCAGTTGTACAAGGCCTTGGTGAGACCACACCTGGAGTATTGTGTGCAGTTTTGGTCCCCTAATCTGAGGAAAGACATCCTTGCCATAGAGGGAGTACAAAGAAGGTTCACCAGATTGATTCCTGGGATGGCAGGACTTTCATATGAAGAAAGACTGGATGAACTGGGCTTGTACTCGTTGGAATTTAGAAGATTGAGGGGGGATCTGATTGAAACGTATAAAATCCTAAAGGGATTGGACAGGCTAGATGCAGGAAGATTGTTCCCGATGTTGAGGAAGTCCAGAACGAGGGGACACAGTTTGAGGATAAAAGGGAAGCCTTTTAGGACCGAGATGAGGAAAAACTTCTTCACACAGAGAGTGGTGAATCTATGGAATTCTCTGCCACAGGAAACAGTTGAGGCCAGTTCATTGGCTATATTTAAGAGGGAGTTAGATATGGCCCTTGTGGCTACGGGGATCAGGGGGTATGGAGAGAAGGCTGGTGCAGGGTTCTGAGTCGGATGATCAGCCATGATCATAATAAATGGCGGTGCAGGCTCGAAGGGCTGAATGGCCTACTACTGCACCTATTTTCTATGTTTCTATGTTTCTATGACATATGTGAGTGATGATAAACCTGATTCTGATCTGGGTCTCTATTGTGGACTGAGAGTGGGAAGGGAGCAGGGAGAGGGGAATCATGGTTGGGAAAAGGGGAAAGGAGAGGGGAGGGAGTGGGAAGCACCAGAGAGACATTCTGTAATGATCAATAAACCAATTGTTTGGAATCAAATGACCTTTCCTGGTGTCTCAGGGTTGGGTATGTCTGCATCCACAGCAGACACCTCCCCCGCCCTGGCACTCCTTCTCTGCCACCTGTCCCACACGCCTACCGTGCCACTCTACCCTGACCATTCCCGACATCCTTTGGTCCCGCCAGATTTACAAACTCTCTCTCTGCTCCACATTGACAAATACTGTACTGTGCAAAAGTCTTCAGCACCCTATCGATATATATGTGTCTAAGACTTTTACACAGTACTGTATGTTTTAAACACCTCGATCGTAACTGATTCCACCAGCACTCCTGGCAGCCCAATCCAACTACCCACCATTCTGTGTGTAAAAACATTCAGCCCACACATCTCCTTTAACCCTTCGTCCTCTCCCCTCAGTGCATGCCCTCCAGTGTCTGCCAGGTTACTGGCACTGAGCATCGGTCTATGTTGCAGAAGGTCAGGAGGGAGAAGAGGGGAGCGGTAGTGATAGGGGACTCAGTGGACAGAGGAACAGACAGGGGATATTCTGTGGACGTGAATGTGAACGGGACACCCGGATGGTTTGTTGCCTCCCAGGGACAACTTGGATTGTGCCCACAGCATTTTCGATATGGAGGGAGAACAGTCAGATGTCTTGGTACATATTGGTACCAATGACATAGGAAGGAAAAGCAATGAGATCCAGAAGAGAGAATTTAGAGAGCTAGACATAAAGCCGAGAAGCAGGACCTCCCGGATAGTAATTTCTGGATTGCTGCCTGCACCATGTGCCAGTGAGGGTAGGAACAGGATGATTTGGCAGGTAAGAGCTTGGCTGAGAAGCTGGTTCAGGGGGCAGGGCTTCAGGTTCTTAGATCATTGGGATCTCCTCTGGGGGAGGTATGACCTGTTCAAAAGTGACGGGTTGCACCTGAACCCAAGGGGGACCAATATTCTCGCGGGCAGGTCTGTTAGAGCAGTTGGGGAGGGTGTAAACTAATTTGGCTGGGGGTGGGAACTGGAGTGAAGGGACTGAGGATAGGACTGATGGTGAAAAAGCAAAGCTAGCGTGTAGTCAGACTGTCAGAATGGGCAGGCAGAAGACAGGACAACATTGCAGCCAGTAGGGTGAGTATCAGCGCTTTAGGGATGCAGAATCAAAAAGGGTAGCGAATACAGTACTCAAAGTGTTATATCTCAATCGACAGAGTACAAGAAATAAGTTGGATGATCTTGTTGCACTGTTACAGATTGTCAGGTATGATGTTGTGGCCATCACTGAGTCGTGACTGAAGGATGGTTGTAGTTGGGAGCTGAATGTGCAAGGTTACACGTTATACCGGAGGGATAGGATGGTAGGCAGAGGGGCTGGCACGGCTCAGCTGGTAAAGAATGGCATGAAATCAGAAGAAAGTTGTGACGTAGGGTTGGAAGACGTTGAATCCTTCTGGGTTGAGTTCAGCAACTGCAAGTGTAAAAGGTCCCTGATGGCAGATCTATACAGGCCTCCCAACAGTAGCTGGGACGTGGACCACAGGTTACAACAGGAAATAGATAAGGCACGTCAAAAGGCGGGTGGCTGCAGAAAGAAGTTTACAGACCAGTTAGCCTGACCTCAGTGGTTGAGAAGATATTGGAGTTTATGATAAGAATGAGTTTGTGGGGTACTTGGTGACACAGGACAAGACGGCATGGTTTTCTTAAGGGAAAATCTTGCCTGATGAACCTATTGGAATTCTTTGAGGGAGGGAGGAGCTGTCCTTGAACCCGGTGGGACGAGCTTTTGGGCTTTTGTACCTTCTGCCCGATGGGAGAGGGAAAGTCCAGGGTGGGTCGGGTCTTTGATGACGCCGGCTGCTTTGCAGAGGCAGCAGGAAGCGTAGATAGAGTTCACTGAGGTGAGGCTGGTTTTTGTGAAATGATAACAAGGTTTCTTTAAAAATCTACGTGTTCACGGTTCACGGTTGGCATGGAAACGATGGGCCTGTTTCTGTGCCTTACTGTTCTATCGAGGTGTTAGTCAAAGTGGCGGGTAGGAGAAAGCAAATGGTGGCTCCAGTTTGAATCTAAACATCCGTTCGTTCAGTGACTCGCCACCCGGAAATGTGGAAACTCAGAAAGGGAGTGCACCCACTCGAGGTACTGCAATGTCATCTTCGTTCGCCTTCGCTGGGAACGGCCTGCCCACGCAGCACGAATCAGCCTCGTGCTGAGCCACGGCCGTAGAAACACAAAACAAAACAAAAAGTACCAAAGGCAGGGGCACCCTCTCAATATATATGTGCCTAAGACTTTTACACAGTACTGTATGTTTTAATCACCTCGATCGTATCTGCTTCCACCAGCACTCCTGGCAGCCCAATCCAAGCACCCACCATTCTGTGTGTAAAAACATTCAGCCCACACATCTCCTGTAACCCTTCCTCCTCTGCCCTCAGTGCATGCCCTCCAGTGTCTGCCAGGTTACTGGCACTGTGCATTGGTCTATGGTGCAGAAGGTCAGGAGGGAGAAGAGGGGAGCGGTAGTGATAGGGGACTCAATGGACAGAGGAACAGACAGGGGATTCTGTGGACGTGAACGTGAACGGGACACCCGGATGGTTTGTTGCCTCCCAGGGACAACTTGGATTGTGCCCACAGCATTTTCGATATGGAGGGAGAACAGTCAGATGTCTTGGTACATATTGGTACCAATGACATAGGAAGGAAAAGCAATGAGATCCAGAAGAGAGAATTTAGAGAGCTAGACATAAAGCCGAGAAGCAGGACCTCCCGGATAGTAATTTCTGGATTGCTGCCTGTACCATGTGCCAGTGAGGGTAGGAACAGGTTGATTTGGCAGGTAAGAGCTTGGCTGAGAAGCTGGTTCAGGGGGCAGGGCTTCAGGTTCTTAGATCATTGGGATCTCCTCTGGGGGAGGTATGACCTGTTTAAAAGTGACGGGTTGCACCTGAACCCAAGGGGGACCAATATTCTCGTGGGCAGGTCTGTTAGAGCAGTTGGGGAGGGTGTAAACTAATTTGGCTGGGGGTGGGAACTGGAGTGAAGGGACTCAGGACAGGACTGATGGTGAAAAAGCAAAGCTAACGTGTAGTCAGACTGTCAGAATGGGCAGGCAGAGGACAGGACAACATTGCAGCCAGCAGGGTGAGTATCAGCGCTTTAGGGATGCAGAATCAAAAAGGGTAGTGAATACAGCACTCAAAGTGTTATATCTGAATGGACGGAGTACAAGAAATAAGTTGGATGATCTTGTTGCACTGTTACAGATTGTCAGGTATGATGTTGTGGCCATCACTGAGTCGTGACTGAAGGATGGTTGTAGTTGGGAGCTGAATGTGCAAGGTTACACGTTATATCGGAGGGATAGGATGGTAGGCACAGGGGCTGGCACGGCTCAGCTGGTAAAGAATGGCATGAAATCAGAAGAAAGTTGTGACGTAGGGTTGGAAGATGTTGAATCCTTCTGGGTTGAGTTCAGCAACTGCAAGTGTAAAAGGTCCCTGATGGCAGATCTATACAGGCCTCCCAACAGTAGCTGGGACGTGGACCACAGGTTACAACAGGAAATAGATAAGGCACGTCAAAAGGAGGGTGGCTGCAGAAAGAAATTTACAGACCAGTTAGCCTGACCTCAGTGGTTGGGAAGATGTTGGAGTTTATGAATGAGTTTGTGGGGTACTTGGTGACACAGGACAAGACGACATGGTTTTCTTAAGGGAAAATCTTGCCTGATGAACCTGTTGGAATTCTTTGAGGAGATTACAGGTGGGTTAGATAAAGGGGATGCAGTGGATGTTGTATATTTGGATTTCCAGAAGGCCCTTGACAAGGTGCCAACCATGAGACTGCTTACCAAGTTAAGAGCCCATGGTATTCCAACATGGTTAGAGCGTTGACTGATTGGTAGGAGGCAGCGAGTGGGAATAAACGGATCCTATTCTGGTTGACTCCCAGTGACTCGTGGTGTTCCACAGCAGTCGGTGTTGGGACCACTTCTTTTTATGTTGTATTTCAATATCAATGACAATTTGATGGAATAGATGGCTTTGTTGTCAGGTTTGCAGTTGATATGCAGATTGGTGATGAGGAAGGCTAATGGAATTTTAGCATTCATTTCAAGAGGTCGAGAATACAAGAGAAGGGATGTGATGCTGCGGTGTTATAAGGCACTGGTGAGGCCTCACCTTGAGTACGTGAACAGGTTTGGGCTCTTCACCTTACAAAAGACGTGCTGGCATTGGAGAGGGTCCAGAGGCCGTTCACAAGGATGATTCTGGGAATGAAAGAGTGATCATACAAGGAATGTTTGATGGCTCTGGAACGGTACTAGGTCGAGTTTAGAAGCCTCAGTGAGGGTCTCTTTGAAACCTTTTAAATGTTGAAAGGCTCGACAGAGCAGATGTAGAGAGGATGTTTCCTGTGCTGGGAGAGTCCAGGACAAGAGAGCACAGTCTCAGGATAGAGTGGTGTCCATTTAAAACAGAGATGCGGAGAAATTGCATTCACCAGAGGGTCGTTACTGTGTGGAATTTGTTACCACAGGCAGCAGTGGAGGCCAGGCCATTGGATATATTTAAGGAAGTGCTTGGTAGGCTCTTGATTAGACACGGCATCAAAGGTTATGGGGGGGGGGGGAAGGCTGGGGAGTGGGGCTGAGGAGGGGAAAAAGGATCAGTCATGATTGAATGGTGGAGCAGACTCGATGTGTCAAATGGCCTAATTCTGCTCTTGTATCTTATGGACATGATCACCCTGGGGGAAAAGATTCTGACCGTTTCAAAGTTCAAAGTCCAAGGTAAGTTTGAAGAATTTCAAATGTAGAATCTCAGAGAAGAAGAATCTCACAGGAGCAGAATGAGAGAGCAGCAGAATGTCAAAAACATCAGAATCTCAGAAATGGAGAAAGAGAGAAACTCAGAATCTCAGAGAAGCAGAATTACAGTGAAGGAGAATCCCCGAGAAGATAAATGTCACAGATACTGAATCTCAGAGAATAAGAATCTCAGAGACAGGAATGAGAGAGAAGGAAGAATTTCAAAGAGGCATAATCTCAGGGGGAGTAGAATTTCAGAGTAGCAGAATCACCAGACTGCAGTCACCAGAAACAATCATTTTTATGCCATGGACCAAAACCATTCAGCAAGGGGTCCTGGTCCCCAGGTCGGGACCCTCTGATCTCAAGGGTGAATTTTGTTTTACACAGAGGCTTGTGGGTTTAGGAACAAGCCTCTGGAGGAAGTGGGTTATCAGTGTCACCAGCACCGAGATGCAGTGGAAAAACTTTCTTTGATGTGCCACCCAGACAGATCATGTCACAACGTCAAGTTCGTCGAGGCAGAGCGAAGGGAGAGGCAAAAGGAGAATGTGAAGTATGGAGTGACAGAGAGAGTGTAGTGTCGGTGGAGCAGTGAGACGTGAGGCTCATGACGAGGTAGACTGGGAGATCGAGAGTCCATCTGTCTCATACAAGAGACCCGTTGAAGAGTCTGAGAACAGCGAGGGAGGAGCTGTCCTTGAGCCCGGTGGGACGAGCTTTCGGGCTTTTGTACCTTCTGCCCGATGGGAGAGGGGGAGTCCAGGGTGGGTCGGGTCTTTGATGACGCCGGCTGCTTTGCAGAGGCAGCAGGAAGCGTAGATAGAGTTCATCGAGGTGAGGCTGGTTTTTGTGAAACAGTAACAAGGTTTCTTTAAAAATTTACAGGTTTACGGTTGGCATGGAAACGATGGGCCTGCTTCTGTGCCTTACGGTTCTATCCAGGTGTTACTCTAAGCGGCGGGTAGGAGAAAGCAAATGGTTGCTGCAGTTCGAATCTAAACATCCGTTCGTTCAGTGAAGCATCACCCCGGAAATGTGCAAACTCAGAAAGGGAGGGCACCCACTCGTGGTACTGCAATGTCATCTTCGTTCACCTTCGCTGGGAAAGGTCTGCCCACGCAGCACGAATCAGCCTAGTGCTGAGCCACAGCCGTAGAAACACAAAGCAAAACAAAAAATACCAAACGCAGGGGCACAGAGTTGACAGTGAAAAGCAAGGAAGGTCAGATATACTCAGCTGGTCGGGCAGCATCTGTGATGGGAGTGCTACAACGTACCACAGTGCAGCACAGGAACAGGGCCTGCTGTTCACGACATCGGCACGGAACCCGATCCCAGATTCACCCAAATTCCCTTCCACCCGCTCAGGATCCATATCCCGCCATTCCCGACTCTAACAGCCTCTGAATCACAGACGGCTGTGGAGGGCAAGTCATTGGGGAGACTGAAAGCGGAGGGCGACAGGTTCCTGATTAGTCAGGGTGTCGAAGGTCACAGGGAGAAGGCAGGACAATGGAGTTGAGAGGGGCAATAAATCAGCCATGATGGGCTAGCAGAGTAGAATCAATGGAGTGAGTGGCCTGAAATACTGTGAAGAATGTCTAGGCACATATGTATAGGCAGGGTGCCTGAGACTTTTGCACAGTACTGTAGTGATTTTTTGTATTGCACTGTGTGAGCGATGATAAACCTGATTCTGATCTGGGTCTCTATTGTGGACTGAGAGTGGGAAGGGGACAGAGAGGGGAATCATGGTTGGGAAAAGGGGAAGGGAGAGGGGAGAGAGCGGGAAGCACCAGAGAGATATTCTGTAATGATCAATAAACCAATTATTTGTTATCAAATATGTGTGGCACGCGGCCAAGTGGTTAGGGCATTGCACTAGCGATCTGAAGGTCGTGGGTCGAGCCTCGGCCGGGGCAGCGTGTGTGTCCTTGGGCAAGGCACCTAGCCACACATTGCTGCCGTCTACCCAGCTGAGAATGGGTACCGGCAAAAAAAAAATGCTGGGGGTTAACCTCGCGATAGACTGGTGTCTTATCCGGGGTGGGGGCTGCGGAGTCTCGTACTCTCAGTCGCTTCACGCCACGGAAACCGGCACAAGCACCATCCCCCGCTTGTGACAGTCTTCAGTCTCTGGAATCAAATGACCTTGCCTGTGGTGTGTCTGCTCCCGTACCATTCTCTGCTTCCTGTCCCACACACCTCCCGTGGCGTTCCACCCTCGCCATGCCCAACATCCTTTTCTCCCCGTAGATTTACACATTGACAAATACAGTACAGTGGAAAAGACAGCACCCTATCGATATATATGTGCCCGAGACTTTCACACAGTACTGTATACTTTAAACGCCTCGATCGTATCTGCCTCCTCCAGCACTCCTGGCAGCCCAATCCAAGCACCCACCGTTCACCCCACACATCTCCCTTAAACCTCTCCCTTCAGTGCATGCCCTCCAGTTTTTGACGTGATCATCATGGGGAGAAGGTTCTGCCTGTCTCGAAGTTCAAAGTTGAAGGTAAAGTTAGCAGAATCACGGGGCGAGCAGAACCTCACAGGTTCAGAATGAGAGAGAAGGACGAATTTCAGAGATACATAATCTGAGAAAGGCAGAATGTTCGAGCAGCAGAATCTCCCGATTGTAGTCGCCGTAGACAACCCTGGGATTCACTTTCTTGTGGGCATTCTCCCCAGATCTATAGAATAATCACCATAACAGAACCAACGAAAGGGAGCACCAACCCGGGAGAAGGTTACACGCTGCAAATTGCATTGGGAGGAATCCGAAAGCAGTATATTTCAAAGTATGTTTTGAAGTGCTGCCCGTGGCCCACAGAAGGTCACTGTGGCTCACTGGTGCCATCGCGACCTTTCCCCTGATCTGTGCTGAACTTAAGTCAGGTCTCCCCTCAGCTCTCTCAGACTCCAGAGAAAACGACCCACATTTGTCCAGCCTCTCCGTATCGCCCATGCCCTCTAATCCTGGCAGCATCTTCTGCACCCTCTCCACATCCTTCCTGCAACGGGGCGACGGGAACAGCACACCAGGGTTTAAGTTTCCATCACCGGACAGGGAATATTTGGAAAACAGTGGTTCCCAACTTTTTTTTATGCAATGGACCCCTACCATTAACCGAGGGGTCCGTGGGTCCCAGGTTGGGAACCCCTGATGTAGAGGAACAAAGAAATGGGGACGTCTGTGTCAGGTTGAAGTCCAGGATAGACAGGATGGCATCAGCTGGTGCTGGCTGAGAGAGGCAGGGAGGAAGGTTCTGAAGGAGGTGTGAACAGAGGAGGAGAGAGGGGAGAATACATGCTGTAACACATAGAGAGAGAGAGAGAGAGAGAGCGAGAGCGAGATAGAGTGAGAGAGATAGAGAGGGAGAGAGAGAAACAGACCGAGATATAGAGGTAGGGAGTGTGTGAGAGAGAGAGAGAAAAGGAGGAGAGAGTGAGAAAGAGAGGAGAAGAGGTGAATGAAAGGGTTAATGTATGAGGAGTGTGTCATGGCTCTGGGCCTGTTCTTGCTGGCATTTAGAAGTATAAGGAGGGTGGATTTCATTGAAAACTACTGAATATTGAAAGGCCTGGAGAGACTGAACGTGGAGAGGATGTTTCCTAGAGTGAGAGAGTCGAGGACCAGAGGGCACAGCCTCAGAATAGGACGTCCCTTTAGAACAGAGATGAGGAGGAATTTCTTTAGCCAGAGGGTGGTGAATCTGCGGAATTCTTTGCCACGGACGGCTGTGGAGGCCGCGTCATTGGGTAAATTTAAAATGGAGGTTGACAGGTTCTTGATTAGTAAGGGCACCAAAGACAGGAGAATGGGGCCAAGAGGAATAATAAATCAGCCATGATGGAGTGACGGGGCAGAGTTGATGGCCCGAGTGGCCCAATTCTGCTCCTTTGTCTTACGGACTATAGGGAGAGCTCAGATCTGTTGGGGCTGTATTGCCTGGAACGAAGGCAGCTGAGGGATCACCTGATAGAGATTCATAAAATCAAGAGAGGTATATCTATTTATTTATTCATTCATTCATCTGTTTATTTGTTATTTATTGATTTCGATACTGCGTGGAACAGGCGCTTCCGGCCCTTCGAGCTGCACAGCGTAGCAATCCTCTGACTTCACCCCAGCCTAAACACGGGACAATTTACAATGATCAGTTAACGGGGAGACGTACAAACTCCTTACAGGCTGTGGTGGGAACTGAACCTGGGTCGCTGGTACCGTGCTAACCACCATCCTTCCGTCAGTAAGGTGGGTGGTCACAGTCCTTTCTTAGGGGAGTCTAAAATAAAGGCGCAGGGTTTAAGATAAGTGGGGGAAGACTTAAAGAGGATCTGAGGAGCAAATTTTGTTCACACAAGGGGTGCTCGGTTAATATAACAAGCTGCCAGAGCAAGTAGTGGAGAGGGGGCAATTTCGATTACAATAAAGGCACTTGGATAGGCGACATTTAACACGGACCACAGAACCATTCAGGACCTTCAGCCCACGATGTTTTGACAACCTTTTAACTCAACCTAAACCTTCCCTCCTACATAAACCGAAATCTTCCCTCCTTCCCTTCTGCAGGGTAGGATTTACACAGTGAGCGGGAGGGCACTGAGGAGTGTGGTAGAACAAAGGGATCTGGGAATACAGGTCCATAATTTGTTGAAAGTGGCGTCACAGGTAGATAGGGTTGTAAAGAAAGATTTTGGCATACTGGCCTTCATTAATCAAAGTATTGATTACAGGAGTTGGGATGTTATGTTGAATTTGTATAAGATGTTAGTGAGGCCTAATTTGGAGGATTGTGTGCAGTTTTGGTGATCTACCTACAGTAAGGATTAAAAGGTTGAAAGAGCGCAGGGAGAACTTACAAGGATTTTGCTGGGACTGGAGGAACTTATAGGGAAAGATTGAATAGGTTAGGACTTCATTCCTTGGAACGTAGAAGATTTAGAAGAGATTTGATAGAAGTATACAGAACTATGAGGGGTATAGATAGGGAAAATGCAAGCAGGCTTTTTCCACTGAGGTTGGGTGGGACTACGACCAGAAGTCATGGGTTAAATGTGAGAAGTGAAGAGATTAAGGAGAACATGAGGGGGAGGAGAACTTCTTCACAGAGGGTCGTGAGAACGAGCTGCTAGTACAAGCTCGATTTTAACATGCAAGAGGTGTCTGCATGCGTACGTGGATGGGAGGGGTGTGGAGGGTGTGGTCCCGGTGCAGGTCGATGGGAGTAGACATTTTAAATGGTTCGGCACGGAGTAGATGGGCTGAAGAGCCTGTTTCTGTCCTGTGCTTTTCTATGACTCTATAGCTCTCCATTTTTCTATCATCCATGTGCTTGTCAAAGAATGTCTTAAATGTCCCTAATGTATCTGCCTCTACCACCAACCCTGGCAGGGCGTTTCCCCATACCTACAACAGTCTGTATTTAAAAAACGGCCTCTAACATCGCCCTTATACTTTATCGCTCTGGGAAAACAAACTCTGCCTGTCCACGCGATCTATGCCTCATCACCTCTATCACCTCTATCTCCTCTATCACCTCTATCACCTCTATCTCCTTCACTCCGATGAGAAAAGCCCTAACTCACTCAAGGCAGCATCCTGGTAGATCTTCGCTGCGCCCTCTCTAAAGCTCCCGTGTCCTTCCTGCAGGGTTAGAGAGATACAAGTCCAACCCCAGCAAGTGGGACCAGCTCGGGCTGGCACGGACGTGATGGGCCGAAGGAGCTCTAATAAAGATAGATTTCGTCTCTTCTCTTACCGTAACAGTCCTGCGTCTGATTGCTTCCCGGCGCGCTCATGCCTTTGTGCCCCGTCTCCGTCCTTTCCCAATCAGACGATGGAGGCCCTTTTCCCTCCGAGGTGCCTTTCTGAGCTGAGGTTGATTCCACTGGGAGAGGCTGCTCGGCCCGATTACCACGACGCCGGGGCCCACCCTCTCCTTCCGCCGGACTGACCCTGCGCCGGAGTAGAAAGTCTCCAAAGTTTCCCAAACAGAGCTAATACCTTGGAGTTTTCACTCACTCTATAACTGCACAATGCAAACTCTCTCCTGCCTCCTCTGTATTTCTATCTACCAGGGTTCCACCCTCCTCGATTGTCTCCTGTGTGGCTGCCAGACGTTCAGCGTTCGTGTCGTGGTCTCTCTACCCCCCCCCGTGCTCATTGGCGCCTGCGTCTTGGTCACTCTGAGCGGGCGACGCTGTCTGTATCGAGCACCACTCTGTCTCAGTCCCTCTCCGTTGGTGGCCGTGTCCCCACCCCCCCCCCCGACTCCGCCTCTCGAGCTTGACTGCTCCGCTTAGCTGCTTTTTAATCGGTTCGCCTTCGCCACAGGGGATGGGGCGAAGATGAAAGATGACGTGCTGCTTCCTGTGTCGGCCCCCGGCAGAACCCAAACCCTCACCGCACAACAGCAGCCCACGGAAGAGAAACAGAGAGAAAAAAAAACACTTTTTCTGTCTGATTTAGTTTCAGAAATGAATTTCAAAAAGAGATTTTTTAGACGCTGGCAATCCAGAGCAACACAGGAAACTCAGCAAGGTTGGGCAGCATCTATGGAGAGGAATAAACAGTCGACGTTTTTGGACCGGGCTCTTTCTTTAGGACTGGAAAGGACGGGGGAAGAAGCCAGAGGGAGGGGAAGGAGGATAAGCTAGAAGGTGGTAGGTGATGCTGGGTGGGTGGGGAAGGGGGAGGAATGAAGCAAGAAGCTGAGAGGTGATAGGTAGAAAAGGCAAAGGGCTGGAGAAGAGGGAGTTTGATAGGCGAGAAGGGCGAACCATGATAAAAAAAAGATGTTAAGTTAAAAAAAGTATACAAAAAAGGATGCTTAATCTGAACGAGCATAATCGAGAGTAATCTGCAGTGCAGCTGGCAACAGGAAACTACAGCCCGTTACAGTGAGAGGTAGCAATTCAAGGTCATGTTTGCAGCAGTCTTTGGGCGCACCGAGCAAACTTATCTCGGTTTTCATCTGCACACAGCAGGCTAAAGGGGCCGGAAGATGTTCTAGTGAAGAACTCCCCCCCTCCAAAAAATGCCTCCAGGCCCGAACGATACCAGCTGGGGAGGGAGATGCATAAATTGCTGATGCGACGGCCAGTGCAGTCGTTAGATTGCATCACTGTCCAAGCAGGAGACCACAGAGGTATCAGTATCAACCACATCACAGCCATGGGGCTGACCACTGATTTATCCAGCCTTCCGCTCCCCCAAGAATACGGCCAGCAGAAACCCTGCTGCAAGAAAATCAGTGTCCAGGTACTCGAGGAGCTCGCCAAAGTCCGCGTTTCTTAAACAACCTGTGGGCACTCATCCAGGAGCATGAGGTCCAGGTGCCCGCTGTTCATAATAAAGTGGCCACTGAGTGTGTGTTCGTGGTCTCTCGCTGCTGTAGCCCCTCCACTCCGAGTGCAGTGTGTTCAGAGATGCTCTTCTGCACACCACTGTTGTAACGTGTGGTTATTTGAGTTACCGTCACTTTCCTGTCAGATTGAACCAGTCTGGCCATTCTCCTCTGACCTCTCTTTCTCATTAACAAGGCATTTCCACCCACAGAACTGCCGTTCACTGGATGTTTTTTTGTCTCTCGCACCATTCTCTGCGAACTCTAGAGACTGTTGTGCGTGAACATCCGAGGTGGTCAGCACTTTCTGAGATACTCAAACCACCCCATCTGGCACCAACAATCATTCCACAGTCAAAATCACTTAAATCACATTTCTTCTCCAATCTGATTTTTGGTCTGAACCTCTTGACCATGTCTACATGCTTTTTATGCATTGAGTTGCTGCCACATGATTGGCTGATGAGATATTTGCATTAATGATCAGGTGTACTGTGTACTAATAATGTAGCCACTGAGTCTAATTGGTTGTTCTACCATGAAAGACCATGGGTTAGATGAAGACAACTAGGGAATGGAGAAGTTCACCCATTGCAATGTTTTGTAATGGGTGAACTTACATTACAAATCCGTGAAATCTGTTGTTCTGTGGCAGCAGTAGAATGCAAAGACATAAAATAACCATAAGTTGCAAGATGGCGTCTGCGTCCAGTGCTCCTTCTGTCGACATCTTCCAGATAGATCATGATACCATATATTTCACTTTTAAACATCTTTTACGTTTGTTTTTCATTTTGAAAGTGATTCTGGAACAGTTGGAGCCCGTGATTTGCAGTTTGGTCGCTCCTGCGCTCTGCTGTCTCCCAGAGGATTCCGCGAGGCAGAGGCAGTGTGCGGGGAATGCAGTGGTGAGAAGGCTGCAGGACGGCGAGCGAGCTGAAATTTCACCCCATTTCACCGATTAAAGCTTCCGTTGTTCACTGATTAAAGTGATGAAGGAGATCGAAACATCGAGGTGAATGCGGAAGGTAAGTGCCGGCTGCCTGTCTTTTGATCACTGGTGGGATCACTCTGCTACGGAGGGGGGAGACTGCCTTTTGATCACTGGTGGGATCACACTGCTACGGAGAGGGGAGACTGCATTTTGATCACTGGTGGGATCACACTGCTACGGAGAGGGGAGACTGCATTTTGATCACTGGTGGGATCACTCTGCTATGGAGGGGGGAGACTGCCTTTTGATCAGTGATGGGTGGGATCACTCTGCTACGGAGGGGGGAGACTGCCTTTTGATCACTGGTGGGATCGCTCTGCTATGGAGAGGGGAGACTGCCTTTTGATCATTGGTGGGATCACCCTGCTACGGAGGGGGGAGACTGCCTTTTGATCACTGGTGGGATCACTCTGCTACGGAGGGGGGAGACTGCCTTTTGATCACTGGTGGGATCACTCTGCTACGGAGAAGGGAGACTGCCTTTTGATCAGTGATGGGTGGGATCGCTCTGCTATGGAGAGGGGAGACTGCCTTTTGATTGCTGGTGGGATCGCTCTGTTATGGAGAGGGGAGACTGCCTTTTGATCACTGGTGGGATCACTCTGCTATCAGAGAGAGGAGACTGCCTTTTGATCAGTGATGGGTGGGATCACTGCTACGGAGAGGAGAGACTGCCTTTTGATCGTGGGGGATCACTCTGCTACGGAGAGGGGAGGCTGCATTTTGATCACCGGTGGGATCACTCTGCTACGGAGAAGGGAGACTGCCTTTTGATCAGTGATGGGTGGGATCACTCTGCTACGGAGAGGGGAGACTGCCTTTTGATTGCTGGTGGGATCGCTCTGTTATGGAGAGGGGAAACTGCCTTTTGATCACTGGTGGGATCACTCTGCTACGGAGAGGGGAGACTGCCTTTTGATCACTGGTGAGATCACTCTGCTATCAGAGAGAGGAGACTGCCTTTTGATCAGTGATGGGTGGGATCACTGCTACGGAGAGGAGAGACTGCCTTTTGATCATGGGGGATCACTCTGCTAGGGAGAGGGGGGACTGCCTTTTGATTGCAGGTGGGATCACTCTGCTACGGAGAGGGGAGGCTGCATTTTGATCACTGGTGGGATCACTCTGCTACGGAGGGGGGAGACTGCCTTTTGATCACTGGTGGGATCACTCTGCTACGGAGGGGGGAGACTGCCTTTTGATCAGTGATGGGTGGGATCACTCTGCTACGGAGGGGGGAGACTGCCTTTTGATCACTGGTGGGATCACTCTGCTACGGAGGGGGGAGACTGCCTTTTGATCACTGGTGGGATCACTCTGCTAGGGAGAGGGGGGACTGCCTTTTGATCACTGGTGGGATCACTCTGCTACGGAGAGGGGAGACTGCCTTTTGATCACTGGTGGGATCACTCTGCTACGGAGAAGGGAGACTGCCTTTTGATCAGTGATGGGTGGGATCGCTCTGCTACGGAGAGGGAGGACTGCCTTTTGATTGCAGGTGGGATCACTCTGCTACGGAGAGGGGAGGCTGCATTTTGATCACTGGTGGGATCACTCTGCTACGGAGAGGGGAGACTGCCTTTTGATCACTGGTGGGATCGCTCTGCTACGGAGAGGGGAGACTGCCTTTTGATTGCTGGTGGGATCACTCTGCTACGGAGGGGAGAGACTGCCTTTTGATCACTGGTGGGATCACTCTGCTAGGGAGAGGGGAGGCTGCATTTTGATCACTGGTGGGATCACTCTGCTACGGAGAGGGGAGGCTGCATTTTGATCGCTGGTGGGATTGCTCTGCTACAGAGAAGGGAGAGCCTGCCGTTGTGCCTGGAGAATGTTACCCAGGTTTTCTGTGGTTTGGGTGTGGACTTGTACTATAGACTTTTTCCAGTCTTATAGTATCTTTATATTCTATGTTTTCCACCCAGTCTTCTCATTTTTTATGTGTTGGGGAGGGTAATTTCGGGGGTCAATACGCCTGTTCTGATTTTGTTTGTTTTTCGTGCAGGGAGGAGGGATTTGGGGGTAAATGATCGTGCTGCCATTCTTTTCTTTCTTGGTTTCGTGGCCGTCTGGAGAAAAAGAATTTCAGGGTTGTATATTTTGATAATAAGTGAACCTTCAAGTCTTTGAACTAGAAAGCTGTGAAGTCAGTCAGCTCCATCATGGGCACGAGCCTCACCAGCGTCCCGGACATCAACGTTTTGTGCCTGCTACTCAAGATTTCCAGCATCTGCAGAATCTCGTGCCTGAAGTTTGAACGCACTCATTTCAACTGTTCCTTCAGAGGCAAACGAGATGAGTTAAACAATTTGTCTCAGATACTGTTCAACCTGTTGAGGTGGATCATCTGACTGGGTGGTGTCGTAACAACAAACTTTGCTCTGAACGTCGGTAAGATAAAAGGAGTTGATCGTGGGCTTCAGGAAAGGGAAGTTGAGGAAAAAACACACCAGTCATTATCAAAGTGTCAGCCGTGGAAAGATTCAAGGTTCAAGGCTGTTTAGTGTCATTTCCAGTTCACAAGTATAAAGGAGAACGAGATAATTACTTCTCCAGATCTGATGTAGCAGGAAAAAAACTCAAAATAAAGGATACAATAATAATAAAAACAGAATAAATACAAAGACACAAGATAGCTGATGTAGATAGATTGATGGTATGCCCCTAAAGTGATACCAGGCTGCACAGAAGGTGGCTGACAGGAATTGGTAAAGTTGTGGTGGTTCGGGGCGTGGAGGGGTGGGGTAGTGGGTGGAGGTGTTCACCAGCCTTCCTGCTGTGAGCAGTTTCGAGTTTCGTCGTCTCTGAAGATCTTTCCTAGGCCCAGCACCATTGACGCCATTATGAGGAAGGCCTGCCAGTGAATGTATTTCACGAGGAGTTTGAGGGGAATCGGTATGTCACCAAAGACTCTGACAGATTTCTACCGACGTGCCGCGGAGAGCTTTCTGAGTGGTTCCATCACTGTCTGGAATGGAGGCTCCATTGCACAGGGTTAGGAACATCTGACCAGGGTTCGAACTCAGTCAGCTCCATCACGGGCACTAACCTTCCCACCATTGAAGACATCTTCAAATGGAGATGCCTCAGGAAGGGGGGGGGATCCATCATTAAGGACCCTCACCATCCAGCACATTCCCTCGTCTCATTGCTACCATCAGGGCGGTGGTACAGGAGCCTGAAGACATACACTCGATGTCTTAGGAACAGCCTCGTCCCCTCCGCCGTCAGATTTCTGAACTGACAATGAACCCATGAGCACTCTCTCACTTTCCTTGGTCTCTTTTGCACTTATCCTCTATTTAAACTTCAGCAAGATTGGGAAAGAGAGCTTAACATGACTCTGATAACAGAAGATAGGTTGCGAATTTTGAAGTCGGTTAACTCTTCTTCGATTTGCGCCAGTCATTCTCTAATTCAATTTAAAATTGCACATCGTTATTATTTGACAAAGGAGAGACTGTGGAAAATATTTCCTAATGTTGATAGTGTAATAGATGTAAAACTGAGATAGCTACATTGACACATATGCTTTGTTCGTGTTCTGTGTTGAAACAGTTTTGGAAATCTATTTTTTCCACAATTTCCAAAGCTCTAAATATTAACTTATAACCTAATAAACTGACAGTTTTGTTCAGTATTATTCCTCAATACATTCATGGTATTTCTATATCAGACTGACATGTAATTGCGTTTGTTAGATTGTTGCCTAGAAGGGCTATTTTATTAAAATGGAAAGATGCCTCTGCTCCCACTTTGATACAGTGGTTCTCCCAGGCAATTCTATGTCTTAGTTTGGAAAAAATCAGAAGTCGAACTTTTGATCCTCGATTTGACTTTTGAGAAAAGGTGGGGCTCTTTTGCCTGTTACTATCATTTGATTTGAGTTAATTAAGATGGTTCCCTTCTGATTCTTGGGTAAATGGATTTGGTTGGTGGATTGATGTCTTTTTTTTAATGGAAGCTTGTATGGTGTATAGCTCCGGGTTTGTGCTCCAAATGGGTTTTTTTTTTCTCTTTTTTTTTCGTTAGCACTTTTTTTTTGTTTTAGTTAGTAGGGGTTCTTTTTTCCTTCTTTCTTTTTTTCCCAAAAAAATAGCTTTCACATTTTGTTTTTCTTCTTATTATTATTATTGATACACTGTTTAGTTTGGTTAATAGTTTGACTTTTATTATACATATTGATATACTGACTTGATTATTTTAATGTATTTTTATTGTCAATTTTCAATAATAACTAATAAAAAGATTTAAAAAAGAAAACAAAATGCACTTCTGGGGTGTATGGGCTGTCCAGGGAGGGGTAGCACCTCTGGTGAAGGGTCATGTCGTGTCCGCTCACCAGACACTCAGCCCTCTCCTGTGGCTCCAAGTAGCTGTTTGCATGTGACGGCGGCCACACCCTGGTACACCGCTTCGACAGGTGGGGGTAGCCGATGCCTCGTACCTCAGGGAGATAGGGACGTGTCTGTCTTAGCATGTGAAGTCAGCTCTAGCAGACTGGGCAGATAAGATCTACAGTGAGATCCAACGGGACAGGAAGGTGATACTGCAACCCACACACAGAGTGGATTCTGGTTAATCCGGCCAGCTGCTTATTTGGGACAACTCTTAAAGAACAAAAACTAATCAAGAAAAATGGCTGAGATTCCCTTCATTTATTTTGGACACTATGCTGCTCAATTGGGACAGGAGGCTGTTGCCGAACAGTTTCTAAGTAGCGTCAGTCATGTGCGCTTGAGTGGCTGTTAGACGCTGAGCCATGCGTTGTGTAAATAGTTTTTAAATAGCCTCAGTTGCTTGTGCTTATGCTCCAAAAACAATAATTCTTGACATTGATTGCTGGCCAACAATGAAAGTAAGACAATTCAGAACTGTTTTGCTCACTGTGGTTTCAAGCATTCAGGCTTGCAGATGCCATAAACGGCCAGAAGTGAAAATGAAATAATTTTATTTATGTTAGGCACTATGACGAATTTGAAGGTATCGACAACCATCTTGAATGTTACAATGAAGATAAAGATTTGGAGGATGCAATCATTGAAAGCATTGTATGAAGGCAGTCCATTATCTGCACTCAATGTCTGGACTGATTTTGTTCATTGTGTTCATTGAATGGATTCCTCTCATGATAACCATTCGGAGCTAATACGCAGTTTTATAGTACCTTAATATTATTTGTAGTGTTTTGATTTGTCCCATATTTCACTTAAATACAAAATTTGTTACTTAGTTTGCATTTTTCTGATACCTTTTTAACTATTTCCATGAAACTTCGGCTCACTAGGGCAGCCGCTTAATTGGGCCAAAATGTACTGGTGTCCCAATTAACCAGAATCCACTGTCTATCTCCTCCAAGAGGACCACAGTCTTCTCAAGGTTAGGCAGCCTCAATGGCCCGGAGAGCTATGTTGGCTGGAGCCAGGGCTTTATGGTAGGGTCAGCCACGCCAAAAAGGTCAAAGGGTAGAGGCCAGACTATGACTGATCCACTGGTCCTCCAGGTTCTGGGGTTCAGCTCAGGGCCAACAACTCTGACGGGTCAAACAAAGTTGTTACGGAACCATCAATGAAGAATCCTTCTACATCTGAGTGTGACGATATTCCTGGGTCTCCACTGGGACTGACAGTAGTGAAAACCAAGAGGAAGCTACTGACACGATGAAGGAAACCCTGAATACCGCCAGGGCTGGAGGTCCATCAGTGTTGACCGAAACGCCAGCGGCATAATGGGCAGTAAGTACCGTATATATATTTCATATTGAAATATATAGTGTATTTTATGCACTGCAGCCACAAAACAACAAATTTCACAACATACTTCAGTGATAATTATTCCGATCCTAATGTTTTTATCCCACAGTAAGACAGACGGGTTAGTAATTGGACAGCGTGGGCTCGTTAGGTCAGAGGGGATTGCTACCATACCATAACGCAAAATAAATAATTATCACCATTGGGGAGCATGATTCCCGAGAAAGGAAGTCATCTCGGATGTCCTGGATCAGGCGAATTCATCTCGAGAACAGGTGATTGACATGATTCCAGGCATACTTGTTCCGACTCACTGGGAACAATCTGCTGAAGGTCTCAACACAGACGAATGTAGATGCTGGAAGAACTCAGCAGGTCAGGCAGCATCTGTGGAAGGGAAAAACAGTCGATGTTTCATCTGGACTGATGTTGGGACAGGGTGTCTTAGTCTACAGCTAACCCCCAGTGTGACAGAGCAGTGACAGGATAGAGTAAATTTTATTCTGTGTCTAACACAGTATGTCCCTGATGCCCCGAGTGCGTGATGGGACAGTGTGGATGGGGCTTCACCCTGTGTCTGACCCCGGGAGTGTGTGATGGAACAGTGTGGAGGGGGCTTCACTCTGTGTCTGACCCCGGGAGTGTGTGATGGGACAGTGTGGAGGGGGCTTCACCCTGTGTCTGACCCCGGGAGTGTGTGATGGGACGGTGTGGAGGGAGCTTCATTCTGTGTCTAACCCCAGGGGAGTGTGATGGGATGGTGTGAAGAGAGCTTCACTCTATGTCTGACCCCTTTTTTGCTATACAAAATACCTTTATTACAAATTCAGTGTTACATATACAAAACAGTGACTAACACAATTACTTCACTATATATAGACAGCACACATTAAACCAAAGTGTTTCCATCTCTGTCATTGACGGCAATTACCCCCCGCTGAGCCCAACGGTCCCGGAACGCCTCTAAGGTTGCTGTGGACTGCGTGTGTTCCTTCTCAATATTCACCTGGGCACAAACATACTCCTTAAACATTGCCAGGCAGTCTACCCGGGCAGATCCTCCTGCCTCCCGTTTCCAGGAGCCACAGATAGCTATTTTCGTCAGCCCCAGGAGCAAGTTGACAAGGACATCCTCATTCCTCTGTGCCCCCCTCCCTTACTAGATGACCATATATAAATAGGGTGGGGCTAAAATGCAACCAGAAGGCGAGAAGCAGCCCACGCAAATACGCGAAAAGGGGCTGCAGTCTCGCGCACTCCATGCACATATGGTACACGGTCTCCTCCAGCCCGCAGAAGTGGCAAATGGCTGGGAGATCTGTGTACAGACTGAAGAATTTATTACAGGGCACCGCCCTATGCAGCACCCTCCAGCCCAGATCCCCAAGGTGCATGGGAAGAACTCCCTCGTAAAGGGGCTTCCACTGGGGACCCCCCTCACCTCCATGTGGAAAGACAGACCGCCAAGGCGTGTCGGGATGGTGGACGAGGGCTGGGAAGTGGAGTGTGTCCTACCTCAACAGATGTCGGTGTGGCTCAGGTGTGTGGATCAACTCAGGCTGAGCTGCTCATCGGGCCCAGGCCCCGCAATCTTATCCGAGGGCTGAGCCCACACAACCTGACACCCACAGTCCCAATCAGGGATGCAAGTAGATGCAAGTAGGAGGTACATCTATGGGCTGCTGCTCCACACCCTCCACTTCCTAGCCCTGTGTCTGACCCCGGGAGTGTGTGATGGGATAATGTGGAGGGAATTTCACTCTTTGTCTGACCCTTTTTTTTTTACAAAATTCTTTATTACAAATGTCGGTGCTATACAATATTTACAAACCCAGTGACTAACATATTTACTACACTACAAACAGACAATACATCTTAAACCAATATATTGCCATCCTCATCAATGATGGCATTTACACCCCGCGGAGCCCAACGGTCCCGGAACACCTCTACGGTCGCCGTGGACTGTGCGTATTCCTTTTCAATGTTCACCCGGGCACGAACATACCCCCTAAACATAGCCAGGCAGTCCGCCCGGGGAGAACCTCCTGCCACCCTTTTCCAGGAGCCACGGATGGCAATTTTCGCCAGCCCCAGGAGCAAGTTGACAAGGACATCCTCATCCCTCTGTGCCCCCCTCCTTACTGGATGACCATATATAAATAGGGTGGGACTGAAATGCAACCAGAAGGCAAGAAGCAGCCCACGCAAAAACGCGAAAAGGGGCTGCAGCCTCACACACTCCACGTACATATGGTACACGGTCTCCTCCAGCCCGCAGAAGTGACACGCGGCTGGGAGATCCGTGTACAGACTAAAGAACTTATTGCAGGGCACCGCTTTATGCAGCACCCTCCAGCCGAGATCCCCAAGGTGCATGGGGAGGACTCCCTTGTAAAGGGACTTCCATTGGGGACCCCCCTCACCTCCAGGTGGAAAGACCGACCGCCATGGCGTGTCGGGACGGTGGACAAATGCTAGGAAGCGGAGGGTGTGGAGCAGCCGCCCATAAAGTTATCTCCTACCTGCATCCCTGAATGGGATTGTGGGTGTCGATGAAAGACGGCTCAAGTTGTGTGGATTCGTCTCTCGGGTAAGGCTGCGGGGCCTGGGCCCGACGAGCAGCTCAGCTTGAGTCGATCCACACACCTGAGCCGCACCGACATCCGTTGAGACAGGGCAAGGGTCGGCCAGGACCCCGCCCTCTGCCAGAGGAGGGGATTCCCGGCCTGAGGCAACCATGTTCCAGACTCTCAGTAGGTCCTGATAGAAGCCGGGCAGCCTCTGCAAAGCAGCACGGCTGACGCCTGCCGGTGGTAGCTGCATATCTTCGTGAAGGCAGCAGCCCCTCCGGAGGAAGAAAGTCGCCAACACGTGCCACCTGGGAGGGCGCTCGGCGTACAGGAATCTCTGCAGAGTCCTGAGGCGGAGAGCCGCCAGTCGTGTGCGTACACACACCAGCGACTGTCCGCCCTCTCCTACTGGGAGACTCAGAACCGCTGCAGAGACCCAGTGTTTCCTGTTTCCCCAGAAGAAGTCCACCAGCTTCCTCTGCATTCTCGCAACAAAAGGGGCAGGGGGGGCCAAGGTGACCATCCGGTACCACAACATGGAGGCCACCAGCTGGTTTATGACCACCACCCTGCCTCGATAGGAAAGCACCCTGAGAAGGCCTGACCAGCGCCCTAGCCGGGCCATGACCTTTGTCTCCAGGTCCTGCCAGTTCGCCAGCCAGGTCTCCCCAGAAGGACTCAGGTAGACTCCCAGATAGAGAAGACGTCTGGTGCTCCACTCAAAAGCTCTCATCTCCTCCGGCAGGGAGTCCACCTGCCACTGGCCTACTAAGAGTCCGGAACATTTCGCCCAGTTGATCCTGGCGGAGGATGCCGCCGAGAAAACATCTTGGCACTCGCGCATCCTCCGCAGGTCACAGGGGTCTGTCATCATGAGGAGTACGTCATCGGCGTAGGCCGAGAGGACGACCCTCATGTCCGGTTCGCGCAGAACCAGACCTGTCAGCCTTCGCCGAAGAAGGCCGAGGAATGGCTCGACACAGATCGCATACAGTTGACCGGACATGGGGCACCCTTGACGCACTCCTCTTCGGAAGTGGATAGGTCCTGTCAGTGATCCGTTGATCTTAACTAGGCACTCTGCGGCAGAGTACAGGAGCCGAACTCGGGCCACAAAGTGTGGTCCGAGCCCAAAAGCCTGCAGGGTGCCCAGCAGGAAACTGTGGTCCACCCGGTCAAACGCCTTCTCCTGGTCAAGAGAAAGAAACGCTGCCGGGGTCCCAGTCTCCTGGAGCAGGTGGATCAGGTCCCGTACTAGGTGGACATTGTCCTGGATGGAGCGGCCCGGGACCGTGTAAGATTGGTCAGGATGGACCACCTGTCCAATTACCGAACCCAGACGGTTGGCCATTGCCCGGGCGAAGATCTTGTAGTCCGCGCACAAGAGGGAGACCGGCCGCCAGTTCTTTAGCAGGCGGAGGTCTCCCTTCTTGGGCAGTAGGACCACAACAGCTCTTCGCCATGAGAGGGGCATTTCTCCGGTGGCTAGGCTCTCCCCTAGGACAAGGCTGTAATCATCCCCCAGGACATCCCAAAAAGCCTGATAAAACTCAACACTCAGTCCATCCAAACCAGGGGACTTGCCCCTCCGGAGTTGCCGAAGGGCAGTGGACAGCTCCTCCCGAGTCAGGGGGGCATCCAGACGCACTGCATCCTCTGGACTGACCTTAGGCAAATCCTTCCAGACCTCATTGCACGCCTCCGCATTTGACGGATCAGGCGAGAATAAGGACCGATAGAATGAACGGACCTCGTTGTTAATTCCATCAGGGTCCGTGATGGAGGAGCCATCGGCAGCCAGCAATTCCACTAGCTGCTTTTGAACTCCCCGCCACCTCTCCAACGAGTAGAAGAAGGGTGAGCCACGGTCCAAATCCTGCAGCATTTGGATCCGTGACCTCACGTACGCACCTCGGGACTGCTGAAGCTGCAAGTCCCTTAGTGCGTCCTTCTTCTCCTGGTATTCCTGCCACAGCTGCTGGTCTCCAGTGGTCGGACCGAGGCGGGGCTCCAGGTCAAGCAACGCTCTCTCAAGCCGCTCAATCTCAGAGCCCCGCCCTTTGGTCGACCCCCTAGTGTACTCCCGACATAAAAACCGGATGTGGGCTTTGCCCACATCCCACCATAGCCGTAGGGAGCAGAACTCTCTCCGCCTCTCCTTCCAGGAGACCCAGAACGCTCGGAACGAATCCCGGAAACGGCTGTCCTCCAGCAGCCGGTTGTTAAAATGCCAATACCCGGATCCCACCCGAGGGTGTAGTGGAATAAATTCCATCCACACAAGGTGATGATCCGAGCACGACACCGGCCGCATGGAGGACGCCGACACGCGGGAGGCGTAGGCCCGAGAGATGTAAATGCGGTCTATCCTGGAACCTCCTTCTCTAGACCTTCTCGAGAAGGCGCTAGAGTTGGGGTGAAAATTCCGCCAGCTGTCCACCAAGTCAAAGGAGCCGACTAGCTCCTTTAACTTTTTTGCTGATGCTGGGTCGCGTTGGAGGCTCGAACGGTCCTCCGCCTCGAGGGTACAATTGAAATCTCCCCCGAGGATGACGCAGTCCCCAGGATCGATGGAGCTCAGCAGGGTGGACAGCTGACAGAATAGGCGCGTCTGCATCACACCGCGCCTGGGAGCGTACACATTGATAAAATGCAATGGTACGCCATCCAGGCGCACAACCAGGTGGAGCAGACGGCCGGGCACAACGTCTTGGACCCTTTCAATTACTGGCTGGAAGGTCGGGGCCAACAGGATCGCCACCCCGCTAGAAATGGAGCTGAGGTGGCTCATGTAGACCCCGCCCTGCCACGCCAGGAGCCAAGCAGACTCGTCCCCAGGGATGGTATGGGTTTCCTGCAGGAAACTCACCGTATACCGCCCATCCCTGAGGACTGAGAGATTGTTATGCCTGCGAAGAGGACCCCTGCTGCCGTTTACATTGAGACTAGCTATGGTAAGCTTCATGGCGGGAACACACTAGGTCTCAGCAGCTGCGCCCATTTCGGTGAGAGCGGAGGCGCCTTCCACCACACTGTCCGGAAAGAAAGCAAGGATACCTTTTGCTTTCCGGGCTCGAGCGGTACCAGCAACACCCTGTGACCCACCATCCCCCGTAGGAGCGAGGCTGCTTCTCCCTCTGATGTCCCTTACTAGGTCATCCAGGAAAGATTTTAGTTGCCGTCTGTCGTTCCCCACCACCGCATTCCCCTTTCCCTTTCCTTTTCGTCTGAGGATGACTCGCAGGGACCTCACCAGCCTCGGCATGCTGGGCCAGCGAAGCGAGGCTAGCTGAGGCCGGTGCTTGGCACCCTCAGAGGTGAGAATGAAATGCTTAATTTCCTCTACAGGTATCAATGGGGATTTCTCAGGAGGGGTGAGGATGTCCATTGTTTCACTATCGAAAGAGTCTCCCTCCAACCCGTCACTGCAGACAGAATCCCCATCGGCCTCCCCGCATGTTCCAATAGATGGCTGCGCCTGCGACCCACACCGCGCAGCGGGTACCTCGCTCTTACCTGCCTGCTCCACCGTCGCATCAGCCTCATCCACATTTGCGACAGTGGAGAGACAATCCCCAGGGACTCCCTGGAAGTCATTTATTGCTGGGGTCGATGTGCACAGAATATCGTCCTCCCTAGGGGGCAGGCATAGAGAAGAACCCGGCACCTTTGGTCCAAGGGATTCATAAGCCGCCTGGTGCTGAGAATGAGAGAGCTTTGCCTCGTCTCCTCTTACACTATTCGGTACACTGGCCTCCAGAGAGGCGCTGACTTGTAGGTCCTGGGTGGAGGCCTCCAGGGCTGCCTCGTTTGTGCAAACAGGCCTATCACAAGCTTTTTGCACAACCACACCATCTACCCCAGGACTGGTGGCTACATCTGAGGACTCAGGTTTAGAACCAACCCCTACCCGGATTCCCACCCCTTCCTGGGACTCCCCCGCATCTACATCCCCTGCCCTCTTGCGGGAACGTTCCCTTCTCCTCTTCACGCTGGAGGAGCACACAGGTGCAGGCTTCACCGATGGGGCGGCGCCTTCTGTTTCCATCGCCCCGTCTGCTTGCGCACCTCCCCGAGCCCCACGCTCCACTTCAGACGAAATGGGTGTGAGCTCTGCGGCCTCAAAGGCCCGCTTCTTACTATGTTTGGATTTCCCCTTTGCCTTCTTACTCCGCACAGACTCCACCCCGTCCCCCACCTGAACTACAGGGAGAGGAGCAGGGACCGACCCAACCGTAGAAGTAGGGACAGGGGTAGGGGTAGGGGCAGGGTGAGGGGCTGGGGCAGGATCACGGGCGGGGGCAGGGTCAGATGCAGGTGCAGGCGCACGCGCAGGAATAGGATCAGGGGCAGAGGTAGCTGCGGCACTGGTGCCCGAAGTGGGCTCCCTCGGGTTCCGGGCGGCAGGACAGTCCCTCCGAAAGTGCCCCACCTCCCTGCACGCATGGCACCGTGGGCGCTCGGAGCTCCAGTACACCTGATAATCTACTCCCTCGTGCCGGACAGTAAAGCGGCCCTCAACATCGTCCTCCCTCTCCAGCTGCATGAAAACCTGACGCCGGAAAGAGATTACCGTGCGGAGGGTGCGTCTCTTAAATTTGTGTCGGATGGCAGTGATCTCCGACCTTACTTGCCCTAAACGGGCCAGTGGGGGAAGCAAGTCCTCATTTGGAATGAAAGGCTTAACATGCCCAAGCACGATACGTTGCGTGGGAGCCGTCACCAGCTCCATAGGTAAAAAGATGTTGTCCACCGTGACTCCCCTGCTTAGGGCCCGGTGCACTAGCTCTTCATTCACCAGATAGAACACCGCCTTTCCGAACTCCTTCTCGGTGGCCAGAATCCCACCTTTCCCCACAAGGTCCTCCATTGCCTCCGTACACTTTTCTAGTGTCATTCCAGGGCGCAAAATACATTGCACCCCACGTTCCACCTTCACCGACCGAAACAGGGCGTTGTCCGAGGCCGGGGAGGCAGCCGCCCTTGCGTAACTCCCCGAAGGCCCGCGACTCCCTGGAGACCGGTCCGGCATGCTGGCGCTCTTTCCAGTCCGAGAATCCTACAGCGCTGTCGATTAGAAGTCCCGGAGCGAAACGAGTAACTGGCCGGGAAAGTTTGCAGTCGACAGGTCCTCGCTGGCTCGGCGCCAGGAAAAGGCTCCGTCGGACTTGCAGAGACCGAGGCCGGGAGAGGCCGAAACGTCCTTCCAGATGCTCCGGCACCGGCACCGGACGAAAAATCAGGAAAACAATGGAGGAGGAACGTTGCCCCGATGTCAATGGGGGGAAAACGACGGCGTTTGCCTCCGGTTTTGGAGCGAACCGGCTTACTGGCGAGTTGCCAGCGGCCGCAGCTGGGAGCTACGCAGTAAGCAGCCGCCAACAAACCCAGTCCAAACCGGCAGCAAAAACTCCACACCGAGCTTCCACGCCAACGCCGTCACTCACTCAGTTGTCCAAGAGACTTTTAGAGCCACCTCCAAAGTATTCCACGAACTTTATCCAGTAGTTTTCCTTCGATTTCTCCCAGCTCAGTCAGCACAGCTCCTCTCTGTGTCTGACCCCTTTTTTTTTTACAAAATTCTTTATTACACATGTCGGTGCTATACAATATTTACAAACCCAGTGACTAACATATTTACTACACTACAAACAGACAATACATCTTAAACCAATATATTGCCATCCTCATCAATGATGGCATTTACACCCCGCGGAGCCCAACGGTCCCGGAACACCTCTACGGTCGCCGTGGACTGTGCGTATTCCTTTTCAATGTTCACCCGGGCACGAACATACCCCCTAAACATAGCCAGGCAGTCCGCCCGGGGAGAACCTCCTGCCACCCTTTTCCAGGAGCCACGGATGGCAATTTTCGCCAGCCCCAGGAGCAAGTTGACAAGGACATCCTCATCCCTCTGTGCCCCCCTCCTTACTGGATGACCATATATGAATAGGGTGGGACTGAAATGCAACCAGAAGGCGAGAAGCAGCCCACGCAAAAACGCGAAAAGGGGCTGCAGCCTCACACACTCCACGTACATGTGGTACACGGTCTCCTCCAGCCCGCAGAAGTGACACGCGGCTGGGAGATCCGTGTACAGACTAAAGAACTTATTGCAGGGCACCGCTTTATGCAGCACCCTCCAGCCGAGATCCCCAAGGTGCATGGGGAGGACTCCCTTGTAAAGGGACTTCCATTGGGGACCCCCCTCACCTCCAGGTGGAAAGACCGACCGCCATGGCGTGTCGGGACGGTGGACAAAGGCTAGGAAGTGGAGGGTGTGGAGCAGCAGCCCATAAAGGTACCTCCTGCCTGCATCCCTGAATGGGATTGTGGGTGTCGATGAAAGACGGCTCAAGTTGTGTGGATTCGTCTCTCGGGTAAGGCTGCGGGGCCTGGGCCCGACGAGCAGCTCAGCTTGAGTCGATCCACACACCTGAGCCGCACCGACATCCGCTGAGGCAGGGCAAGGGTCGGCCAGGACCCCGCCCTCTGCCAGAGGAGGGGATTCCCGGCCTGAGGCAACCATGTTCCAGACTCTCAGTAGGTCCTGATAGAAGCCGGGCAGCCTCTGCAAAGCAGCACGGCTGACGCCTGCCGGTGGTAGCTGCATATCTTCGTGAAGGCAGCAGCCCCTCCGGAGGAAGAAAGTCGCCAACACGTGCCACCTGGGAGGGCGCTCCTCGTACAGGAATCTCTGCAGAGTCCTGAGGCGGAGAGCCGCCAGTCGTGTGCGTACACACACCAGCGACTGTCCGCCCTCTCCTACTGGGAGACTCAGAACCGCTGCAGAAACCCAGTGTTTCCTGTTTCCCCAGAAGAAGTCCACCAGCTTCCTCTGCATTCTCGCAACAAAAGGGGCAGGGGGGGCCAAGGTGACCATCCGGTACCACAACATGGAGGCCACCAGCTGGTTTATGACCACCACCCTGCCTCGATAGGAAAGCACCCTGAGAAGGCCTGACCAGCGCCCTAGCCGGGCCATGACCTTTGTCTCCAGGTCCTGCCAGTTCGCCAGCCAGGTCTCCCCAGAAGGACTCAGGTAGACTCCCAGATAGAGAAGACGTCTGGTGCTCCACTCAAAAGCTCTCATCTCCTCCGGCAGGGAGTCCACCTGCCACTGGCCTACTAAGAGTCCGGAACATTTCGCCCAGTTGATCCTGGCGGAGGATGCCGCCGAGAAAACATCTTGGCACTCGCGCATCCTCCGCAGGTCACAGGGGTCTGTCATCATGAGGAGTACGTCATCGGCGTAGGCCGAGAGGACGACCCTCATGTCCGGTTCGCGCAGAACCAGACCTGTCAGCCTTCGCCGAAGAAGGCCGAGGAATGGCTCGACACAGATCGCATACAGTTGACCGGACATGGGGCACCCTTGACGCACTCCTCTTCGGAAGTGGATAGGTCCTGTCAGTGATCCGTTGATCTTAACTAGGCACTCTGCGGCAGAGTACAGGAGCCGAACTCGGGCCACAAAGTGTGGTCCGAGCCCAAAAGCCTGCAGGGTGCCCAGCAGGAAACTGTGGTCCACCCGGTCAAACGCCTTCTCCTGGTCAAGAGAAAGAAACGCTGCCGGGGTCCCAGTCTCCTGGAGCAGGTGGATCAGGTCCCGTACTAGGTGGACATTGTCCTGGATGGAGCGGCCCGGGACCGTGTAAGATTGGTCAGGATGGACCACCTGTCCAATTACCGAACCCAGACGGTTGGCCATTGCCCGGGCGAAGATCTTGTAGTCCGCGCACAAGAGGGAGACCGGCCGCCAGTTCTTTAGCAGGCGGAGGTCTCCCTTCTTGGGCAGTAGGACCACAACAGCTCTTCGCCATGAGAGGGGCATTTCTCCGGTGGCTAGGCTCTCCCCTAGGACAAGGCTGTAATCATCCCCCAGGACATCCCAAAAAGCCTGATAAAACTCAACACTCAGTCCATCCAAACCAGGGGACTTGCCCCTCCGGAGTTGCCGAAGGGCAGTGGACAGCTCCTCCCGAGTCAGGGGGGCATCCAGACGCACTGCATCCTCTGGACTGACCTTAGGCAAATCCTTCCAGACCTCATTGCACGCCTCCGCATTTGACGGATCAGGCGAGAATAAGGACCGATAGAATGAACGGACCTCGTTGTTAATTCCATCAGGGTCCGTGATGGAGGAGCCATCGGCAGCCAGCAATTCCACTAGCTGCTTTTGAACTCCCCGCCACCTCTCCAACGAGTAGAAGAAGGGTGAGCCACGGTCCAAATCCTGCAGCATTTGGATCCGTGACCTCACGTACGCACCTCGGGACTGCTGAAGCTGCAAGTCCCTTAGTGCGTCCTTCTTCTCCTGGTATTCCTGCCACAGCTGCTGGTCTCCAGTGGTCGGACCGAGGCGGGGCTCCAGGTCAAGCAACGCTCTCTCAAGCCGCTCAATCTCAGAGCCCCGCCCTTTGGTCGACCCCCTAGTGTACTCCCGACATAAAAACCGGATGTGGGCTTTGCCCACATCCCACCATAGCCGTAGGGAGCAGAACTCTCTCCGCCTCTCCTTCCAGGAGACCCAGAACGCTCGGAACGAATCCCGGAAACGGCTGTCCTC
Source organism: Mobula hypostoma (assembly GCF_963921235.1). Lineage (NCBI taxonomy): Eukaryota > Metazoa > Chordata > Chondrichthyes > Myliobatiformes > Myliobatidae > Mobula > Mobula hypostoma. The sequence goes on from NC_086124.1 coordinate 27,632,792, forward strand.
CAGCAGCCGGTTGTTAAAATGCCAATACCCGGATCCCACCCGAGGGTGTAGTGGAATAAATTCCATCCACACAAGGTGATGATCCGAGCACGACACTGGCCGCATGGAGGACGCCGACACGCGGGAGGCGTAGGCCCGAGAGATGTAAATGCGGTCTATCCTGGAACCTCCTTCTCTAGACCTTCTCGAGAAGGCGCTAGAGTTGGGGTGAAAATTCCGCCAGCTGTCCACCAAGTCAAAGGAGCCGACTAGCTCCTTTAACTTTTTTGCTGATGCTGGGTCGCGTTGGAGGCCCGAACGGTCCTCCGCCTCGAGGGTACAATTGAAATCTCCCCCGAGGATGACGCAGTCCCCAGGATCGATGGAGCTCAGCAGGGTGGACAGCTGACAGAATAGGCGCGTCTGCATCACACCGCGCCTGGGAGCGTACACATTGATAAAATGCAATGGTACGCCATCCAGGCGCACAACCAGGTGGAGCAGACGGCCGGGCACAACGTCTTGGACTCTTTCAATTACTGGCTGGAAGGTCGGGGCCAACAGGATCGCCACCCCGCTAGAAATGGAGCTGAGGTGGCTCATGTAGACCCCGCCCTGCCACTCCAGGAGCCAAGCAGACTCGTCCCCAGGGATGGTATGGGTTTCCTGCAGGAAACTCACCGTATACCGCCCATCCCTGAGGACTGAGAGATTGTTATGCCCGCGAAGAGGGCCCCTGCTGCCGTTTACATTGAGACTAGCTATGGTAAGCTTCATGGCGGGAACACACTAGGTCTCAGCAGCTGCGCCCATTTCGGTGAGAGCGGAGGCGCCTTCCACCACACTGTCCGGAAAGAAAGCAAGGATACCTTTTGCTTTCCGGGCTCGAGCGGTACCAGCAACACCCTGTGACCCACCATCCCCCGTAGGAGCGAGGCTGCTTCTCCCTCTGATGTCCCTTACTAGGTCATCCAGGAAAGATTTTAGTTGCCGTCTGTCGTTCCCCACCACCGCATTCCTCTTTCCCTTTCCCTTTCGTCTGAGGATGACTCGCAGGGACCTCACCAGCCTCGGCATGCTGGGCCAGCGAAGCGAGGCTAGCTGAGGCCGGTGCTTGGCACCCTCAGAGGTGAGAATGAAATGCTTAATTTCCTCTACAGGTATCAATGGGGATTTCTCAGGAGGGGTGAGGATGTCCATTGTTTCACTATCGAAAGAGTCCCCCTCCAACCCGTCACTGCAGACAGAATCCCCATCGGCCTCCCCGCATGTTCCAATAGATGGCTGCGCCTGCGACCCACACCGCGCAGCGGGCACCTCGCTCTTACCTGCCTTCTCCACCGTCGCATCAGCCTCATCCACATTTGCGACAGTGGAGAGACAATCCCCAGGGACTCCCTGCAAATCATTTATTGCTGGGGTCGATGTGCACAGAATATCGTCCTCCCTAGGGGGCAGGCATAGAGGGGAACCCGGCACCTTTGGTCCAAGGGATTCATAAGCCGCCTGGTGCTGAGAATGAGAGAGCTTTGCCTCGTCTCCTCTTACACTATTCGGTACACTGGCCTCCAGAGAGGCGCTGACTTGTAGGTCCTGGGTGGAGGCCTCCAGGGCTGCCTCATTTGTGCAAACAGGCCTATCACAAGCTTTTTGCACAACCACACCATCTACCCCAGGACTGGTGGCTACATCTGAGGACTCAGGTTTAGAACCAACCCCTACCCGGATTCCCACCCCTTCCTGGGACTCCCCCGCATCTACATCCCCTGCCCTCTTGCGGGAACGTTCCCTTCTCCTCTTCACGCTGGAGGAGCACACAGGTGCAGGCTTCACCGATGGGGCGTCGCCTTCTGTTTCCATCGCCCCGTCTGCTTGCGCACCTCCCCGAGCCCCACGCTCCACTTCAGACGAAATGGGTGTGAGCTCTGCGGCCTCAAAGGCCCGCTTCTTACTATGTTTGGATTTCCCCTTTGCCTTCTTACTCCGCACGGACTCCACCCCGTCCCCCACCTGAACTACAGGGAGAGGAGCAGGGACCGACCCAACCGTAGAAGTAGGGACAGGGGTAGGGGTAGGGGCAGGGTGAGGGGCTGGGGCAGGGTCACGGGCGGGGGCAGGGTCAGATGCAGGTGCAGGCGCACGCGCAGGAGTAGGATCAGGGGCAGAGGTAGCTGCGGCACTGGTGCCCGAAGTGGGCTCCCTCGGGTTCCGGGCGGCAGGACAGTCCCTCCGAAAGTGCCCCACCTCCCTGCACGCATGGCACCGTGGGCGCTCGGAGCTCCAGTACACCTGATAAACTACTCCCTCGTGCCGGACAGTAAAGCGGCCCTCAACATCGTCCTCCCTTTCCAGCTGCATGAAAACCTGACGCCGGAAAGAGATTACGGTGCGGAGGGTGCGTCTCTTAAATTTGTGTCGGATGGCAGTGATCTCCGACCTTACTTGCCCTAAACGGGCCAGTGGGGGAAGCAAGTCCTCATTTGGAATGAAAGGCTTAACATGCCCAAGCACGATACGTTGCGTGGGGGCCGTCACCAGCTCCATAGGTAAAAAGATGTTGTCCACCGTGACTCCCCTGCTTAGGGCCCGGTGCACTAGCTCTTCATTCACCAGATAGAACACCGCCTTTCCGAACTCCTTCTCGGTGGCCAGAATACCACCTTTCCCCACAAGGTCCTCCATTGCCTCCGTACACTTTTCTAGTGTCATTCCAGGGCGCAAAATACATTGCACCCCACGTTCCACCTTCACCGACCGAAACAGGGCGTTGTCCGAGGCCGGGGAGGCAGCCGCCCTTGCGTAACTCCCCGAAGGCCCGCGACTCCCTGGAGACCGGTCCGGCATGCTGGCGCTCTTTCCAGTCCGAGAATTTTGCGGCGGTGCCAGTTAGAAGTCCTGGAGCGAGTCGAATAACTGGCCGGGAAAGTTTGCAGTCGACAGTTCCTCGCTGGCTCGGCGCCAGGAAAGGCTCCGTCGGACTTGCAGAGACCCAGGCCGGGAGAGGCCGAAACGTCCTTCCAGATGCTCCGGCACCGGCACCGACACCGGACGAAAAATCAGGAAAACAATGGAGGAGGAACGTTGCCCCGATGTCAATGGGGGGAAAACGACGGCGTTTGCCTCCGGTTTTGGAGCGAAACGGCTTACTGGCGAGTTGCCAGCGGCCGCAGCTGGGAGCTACGCAGTAAGCAGCCGCCAACAAACCCAGTCCAAACCGGCAGCAAAAACTCCACACCGAGCTTCCACGCCAACGCCGTCACTCACTCAGTTGTCCAAGAGACTTTTAGAGCCACCTCCAAAGTATTCCACGAACTTTATCCAGTAGTTTTCCTTCGATTTCTCCCAGCTCAGTCAGCACAGCTCCTCTCTGTGTCTGACCCCGGGAGTGTGTGATGGGACGGTGTGGAGGTAGTTTCACTCTGTGTCTGACCCCGGGAGTGTGTGATGGGACGGTGTGGAGGGAGCTTCACTCTGTGTCTGACCCCGGGAGTGTGTGATGGGACGGTGTGGAGGGAGTTTCACTCTGTGTCTGACCCCGGGAGTGTGTGTTGGGACGGTGTGGAGGGAGCTTCACTCAGTGTCTGACCCCGGGAGTGTGTGATGGGACGGTGTGGAGGGAGCTTCACTCTGTGTCTGACCCCGGGAGTGTGTGATGTGACGGTGTGGAGGGAGCTTCACTCTGTGTCTGACCCCGGGAGTGTGTGATGGGACGGTGTGGAGGGAGCTTCACTCTGTGTCTGACCCCGGGAGTGTGTGATGGGACGGTGTGGAGGGAGCTTCACTCTGTGTCTGATCCCCGGGAGTGTGTGATGGGACTGTGTGGAGGGAGCTTCACTCTGTGTCTGATCCCCAGGAGTGTGTGATGGGACGGTGTGGAGGGAGCTTCACTCTGTGTCTGATCCCCGGGAGTGTGTGATGGGACGGTGTGGAGGGAGCTTCACTCTGTGTCTGATCCCCGGGAGTGTGTGATGGGACGGTGTGGAGGGAGCTTCACTCTGTGAGTAACATGTAGCTCAGGAGTGTGTGGAGAGAGCTTTACCCTGCATTTTGTCTCATGTTTCTAAAATGTTCGCCCATCTGTAATATCCAAAAATCATAAAAGTACCCTAAGAAAAACAAAATGAAAACCCACTCGATAACCCGGTCTAAGGCTGGGAGAAAGATGAACCTGCCCTGAAACAAGGTTTGTGTTCCTGGAAATCGCGTTTACTCAAAAGGAACTGATTTTAAAAGCCACCCTTATCTTTTACCTTTAGTGTGAACGAGACATCATAGACAGTGCATTTGTAAACCACTCGCAAATGATTTTCCTGCAAGCAAGAACAGGGCTGCTGAACAGACCACGACTAAAAAGATTCTGCCGTAGTTTTTCTATGAAAGACAAGGACATCAAAAGCGGCCTGTGTACGATTAAGGTGTCATAGAACGCAGAATATTACAGAGTTTCAGCCCACGATGTTGTGCCAACCTTTTAATCTATTCTAAGATCACTAAACCCTCTCTGCTACATAGCCTCCATCTTCCTATCATCCATGTGCCTTTCGAAGAGCTTCTTAAATGCCCCACATGTTGTTTTCTCTGCCACCAACCCTGGCAGGGCGTTCCGTCCTCTGTGTCAAGAACTTACCTCTCATCTGGACAGCGAAGATGCACGCATCAGGATGCCTCGTATTCGACTACAGCTCTGCATTCAACGCGAGCACCCCTTCAAGACTGTTTAATAAACCCCAAGACCTCAATCACACCTTGTGCAATTGGATCCTCCATTTCCTCACTTGCAGGCCCCAGTCACTTTGGATTGGCAAAAACCAAAGGTGATAAGAGAAGATGGCGGCACGACACAGCGCGCAGCGGCCACTCCGGTGATGAATATCTATTACTTGTCAAGAAGGATGCCGTGCACAATCCTGATTTGATGGAGACGGACGTGAGAAGCACGGAGGAACATCTGGTGAAACTTCTAAAATTCCTGTTTCGCTGCCGTTGCTACTGTGCCATCCAGAATCTCCGGAGGGGAAGGCCCCAAATCCTCGGCTTTGCCTGTTGCTTGGCGGCCGGGGCTGGGGTCGAAGCGCTCGGCAGAGATGGCGCTCGGTGCTCTGTGTTGGAGGCTCAAAGTTTTCGGACTGACTCAGAGTCGGCTGTGGTTGGGTGTTTCCAGGGTGCTGCATCGGCAAGTTTGCGGTGCTGGAGGTTCATGGCAGGGAGAGTTTTTCTTCCTTCTACCATCTGCGTGGGATGATGGGGCTATCAGGACTTTGGGACTTTTTTTTACCATGCCCATGGTCTGCTCTTTATCAAATTACGGTATTGCTTTGCACTGTTGTAACTATATGTTACAATTATGTGGTTTTTGTCAGTTTTAGTCTTGGTCTGTCTTGTGTTTCTGTGATATCATACTGGAGGAACATTGGATCATTTTTTAATGCATGCATTTCTAAATGACAATAAACGAGGACTGAGTGTCCTCATAATCTAAAAACATCTGCTCCATGATTTCTATCAGCACAGGTGCATCTCAAGGCTGTGTGCTTAGTCCCCTGCGCTATTCCCTTTATACTTATGACTGTGAGGTAAGTATAGCTTCAATGCCATATTTATGTTTGCTGATGACACCACTGCTGTAGGCCCAATCAAAGGAGGTGACAAATCGGAATTCAGGAGCGAGATTGAAAATCTGGTTGAACGTGCCTTTCTCCAGTCACCTTAAAATTACGCCCCCTTGATTTACCCCTTTTTGCCCTGGGAAAATGTCTCTGACTGTCCACTCCATCTCTGCCTCTTATCATCTTGTACATCTCTATCAAATTACCTCTCAACCTTTTCCTCCAAACTAAAGGTGTAGCTATGGGCACCCGTATGGGTCCTAGCTATGCCTGCCTTTTTGTTCGGTTTGTGGAACAATCTATGTTCTGTGCCTATTCTGGTATCTGTCCCCGACTTTTCCTTCGCTACATCAACGACTGCATTGGCTCTGCTTCCTGCACACATGCAGAACTCGTTGACTTTATTAACTTTGCCTCCAACTTTCACCCTGCCCTCAAGTTTACCTGGTCTATTTCCGACACCTCCCTCCCCTTTCTAGATCTTTCTGTCTCTGTCTCTGGAGACAGCTTATCCACTGATATCTACTATAAGCCTACTGACTCTCACAGCTATCTGGACTATTCCTCTTCTCACCCTGTCTCTTGCAAAAACGCCATCCCCTTCTCGCAATTCCTCCGTCTCCACCGCATCTGCTCTCAGGATGAGGCTTTTCATTCTAGGACGAGGGAGATGTCTTCATTTTTTAAAGAAAGGGGCTTCCCTTCCTCCACTATCAACTCTGCTCTTAAACGCATCTCCCCCATTTCACGTACATCTGCTCTCACTCCATCCTCCCACCACCCCACTAGGAATAGGGTTCCCCTGGTCCTCACCTACCACCCCACCAGCCTCCAGGTCCAACATATTATTCTCCGTAACTTCCGCCACCTCCAACGGGATCCCACCACTAAGCACATCTTTCCCTCCCCCCCCTCTCTGCATTCCGCAGGGATTGCTCCCTACACAACTCCCTTGTCCATTCGTCCCCCCCATCCCTCCCCACTGATCTCCCTCCTGGCACTTATCCGTGTAAGCGGAACAAGTGCTACACATGCCCTTACACTTCCTCCCTTACCACCATTCAGGGCCCCAAACAGTCATTCCAGGTGAGGCATCACTTCACCTGTGAGTCGACTGGGGTGATATACTGCGTCCGGTGCTCCCGATGTGGCCTTTTATATATTGGTGAGACCCGACGCAGACTGGGAGACCGCTTTGCTGAACATCTACGCTCTGTCCGCCAGAGAAAGCAGGATCTCCCAGTGGCCACACATTTTAATTCCACATCCCATTCCCATTCTGACATGTCTATCCATGGCCTCCTCTACTGTAAAGATGAAGCCACACTCAGGTTGGAGGAACAACACCTTATATTCCGTCTGGGTAGCCTCCAACCTGATGGCATGAACATTGACTTCTCTAACTTCCGCTAGGCCCCACCTCCCCCTCGTACCCCAGCTGTTACTCATTTTTATGCACACATTCTTTCTCTCACTCTCCTTTTTCTCCCTCTGTCCCTCTGAATATACCTCTTGCCCATCCTCTGGGTCACCCCCCCCCCGTCTTTCTTCCCGGACCTCCTGTCCCATGATCCTCTCGTATCCCCTTTTGCCTATCACCTGTCCAGCTCTCGGCTCCATCCCTCCCCCTCCTGTCTTCTCCTATCATTTTGCATCTCCCCCTCCCCCTCCAACTTTCAAATCCCTTACTCACTCTTCCTTCAGTTAGTCCTGACGAAGGGTCTCGGCCTGAAACGTCGACTGCGCCTCTTCCTATAGATGCTGCCTGGCCTGCTGCGTTCACCAGCAACTTTGATGTGTGTTACCTCTCAACCTCCCTTGTTCCGATGAGAAAAGCCCCAGCTCGCTCAGCCAAACCTCAGACATGCCCTGCCGTCTAGGCAGCATCCTGGTAAAATCTCCTCATTGGATATCTTGAATGTAGAAGGGCCCTGATGGAATTGATGTGGAGAGGATGTCCTATGGTGGGGGAGTCCAAGACCAGAGGACACAGCCTCAGAACATACGGATGTCTGTTTAGAAAAGAGATGAGGAGGAATTTCTTGAGCCAGAAGGTGGCGAATCTTGCCACAGGAGGCTGGGAGGCTGAGCCGTTGACTATATTTAATGAGGAGGTTGATAGGTTCTTGATTAGTCACTGTCTCAAAGGTTACAGGGAGAAGGCAACAGAAAGGGATAGTAATTCAGCCATGATGGAATGGCAGAGCAGACTCAACGGGCTGAATAAAGAGCATTTTGGGCTGAGACCCTTCATCGGGACTGGAGAGGAAGGGCGCAGAAGTAAGAATAAGAAGGTGGGGGAGGGAAGGATTATAAACTGACTGGTATAGATGAGGGGGAAGGTATGTGGGTAGAGGCTAGTGGGAAGGAATGTGATGGAAGAAGTTGGGAGGTGATAGGTGGGAGAGGGAATCTGACAGCGGACCATGGGATAAAAGAAGGAGGAGGGGAACCAGAGTGGGGGTTATGCTGAGACTTTATAAACCACCGGTGAGCCCCCACTTGGAGTATTGTGAGCAGTTTTGGGCCCCTTATCTAAGAAAGGATGAGCTGACTTTGGAGAGAGTTCAAAGGAAGTTCACAGAAATGATTCTGGGATTTAAAGGCTTGTCACACGAGGAGCATTTGATGGCTCTGGGCCTGTACTCACTGGAATTCAGAAAAATGAGGGGTGACCTCATTGAAACCTATCGGCTGGTGAAAGGCCTTGATAGAGTGCATGTGGAGAAGATGTTTCCTATGGCAGGAGAGTCTAAGACCAGAGGATACAGCCTCAGAATAGAGGGGTGTCCATTTAGAACAGAGGTGAGGAGGAATTTCTTTAGCCAGAAGGTGGTGAATCTGTGGAATTTGCATGACAGGCAGCTGTAGAGGCCAGGCGATTGGGTATATTTAAGGTGGAGGCCAATAGGTTCTTGGTTAGACAGGGTATGAAGGGATACGGGGAGAAGGCAGGAGATTGGGACTGAGAGGAAAAATGGATCAGCCATGACGAAATGGCGGAACAGACTCGATGGGCCAAATGGCCTACTTCTGCTCCTATATCTTATGGTCTTATAGAAGCAATGACCAGCTTTGCTAGAACAAGGAGCAGCCCTTCACTGGGAGGGTAGGTAGACGGCAGAGGAGAGATTGTGTGTATTTAATATTTCAATAATATTAGAGTAATCTTGTAAATATATTGTTTATATATTGTGATGATGTATGCAATTCACGTATTTACAGTATATATATAACCTGTAGTAAATTTAAACAAACTAGAATGCGTAATCAATATATATATGTATCTCATCATCATCATTAGGTGCCATGTCCAGTTTGAGTTTTGACTGTCATGGCCCACACACTCCTGTTTCCGGTCAAGTGGATCAATTCATTGGTATTCATTTCCAGTTCTCTGGCTGCTGTCTCCATCATCATTTGCCTTTGCCTTCCTCTTGCTTTCTTCCCCTTAATCTTTCCCATAATTACCGTGCATTCTAACTCCTCTTTCCTAATCACATGTCCAATGAAGTTACGTTGCCTTTTCATGATCTCATACATTATTTCTCTTTTCGTGTTTGCTCTTTTCATGACATCCTCACTAGATATTCGTTTCATCCATGATATTCTTTGCATCCTCCTCAAAAGCCACATTTCTGCTTCCACAATTCGTTTCCTCATGTTACTAGATATTGTCCAACGTTCTGAGCCATATAACATAACTGGATAAACGTAACATTTCAGTACTCTGAGGCGGGTTGTCATGCCTAGCTTAGTATTGGTCAGTATACTCTTCATTCTTATAAAAGTGTCTTTTGCCATCCCTATTCTTCTTTTGATGTCCATGTCACACCTGCCATCTGATGTCACCCAGCTTCCTAAGTAGCAAAAGTTCTTTACTTGTTTCATGTCTTCCCCATTTATTCTCAGCCTGCAGATAGATTCTCCTTCTTTTTGGATATCACCATACATTCTGTCTTTTTGCAATTGATAGATAGACCCATTTTTGCACTTTCTTCAACAATTATATCAATTATGTTTTATAGTTCTTCCACCGTACTTGCAATTAACACAGTGTCATCTGCATATCTGAAATTATTGATGGTTTCACCACCAACTTTGATTCCCAAGATGTCTCTTTTTTTTTGTAATATTGTTTCACTGTACACATTAAATAAATCAGAGGAGAAAACACACCCTTGTCTAACGACTCTCTTGATTTTTGTAAACTGACTCACTTCTCCATCTATTCTTACAGCGGCAGTTTGTTCCCAGTACAGATTTCTGATTAGGTGGAGGTCTTTCAAATCTAGATCTAGAGTTTTCTGTAAAATTTCAGGTAACTTATTGTGCGTCACTTTATCAAATGCTTTTGTGTAATTGATAAAACAAACAAACAAACAAATCTTTTTGCACTTGAATAGCTTGTTCTGATAGTATCCTTAACATCAATATTGCATTTCTTGTGGCTTTGTCTTTCACAAAACCACATTGTTCTTTGCCTGTTTCAGCTTGTATCTTACTTTTAGCTTGTCATCAAAATTCTTAGAAGTATCTTGGTGATACGACTCATTAAACTTATGGCCCTATGTAATTCACATTCTATTGCTCCAGGTTTCTTAGGAAGAGTGATAAATACTGATTTTTTCATCTCTTCTCTATTATTCCAGTCTCATAAATGTTATTGATTAAATCCGTAAGTTTTTCAATTCCATAATCTTCAAGGGCAATAATTTGTTCTATTACTAATTCATCAGGACCTGCTGCCTTTCTTTTCTTCATCTTATTTATTGCATTACAAACTTCAGATTTTAAAATACTTGGACCTTCAATGTTTTTCTTAATTTCTGGTTTTTCGCCTCGATCATCTTCAAACAATTCCTGAATATACTCAGTCCATCTGTTCATAATCTCATCTTTTTCAATGATAATGGTATCGTCCTTTGCTTTCAAACAGCCACTTGAAGAACAGAGGAGCTTTTTACCAGTGATATTCTTGATTTGTTGATGTAACCTTTTTGGATCAGTAATGGGGATTCTTTCTAGTTGCTCACATTCCTGGTTTAACCATTCTTCTTTGGCTTTTTGACATAAGCTTTTAATTTTTTTTAAATCTAGGGGACTTATATTCTATAGGATTTGCTTTCTTCCGTCTCCTTTCTCCCATTAGATTTTTGATTTCATCTGTCATCCATTTATTCTTTGTGCGTTTTTCTTTTTTAGGAATCACTGACATTGGTGATTCTACCAATTTTAAATATATACAGGTATATATATATAGTAGTCATAGTCATACTTTATTGATCCCAGGGGAAATTGGTTTTCATTACAGTTGCACCATAAATAATTAAATAGTAATATGTAAATTATGCCAGGAAATAAGTCCAGGACCAGCCTATTGACTCAGGGTGTCAGATCCTCCAAGGGAGGAGTTGTAAAGTTTGATGGCCACAGGCAGGAATGACTTCCAATGACGCTCTGTGTTGCATCTCGGTGGAATGAGTCTCTGGCTGAATGTACTCCTGTGCCCACCCAGTACATTATGTAGTGGATGGGAGACATTGTCCAAGATGGCATGCATATATTCATTACAGGTTATATGTATGAATGCATGCATATATTCATTACAGGTTATATGTAGAAATGCATGAATTGCATACATCATCACACTAACACTTGACACGTGCATGCCTCGCTTAACGTGAACTCAACGTTGGTCCTGCAGTTCGGACTCCTGTGTCTTCCTTTCAATAAGTTTAATGTTTTGAAGTTACAAAACACAGCAGAGATGAAGGGGAATAATGTGAGAATTTCGGCGCTGATAGATGGATAGGGCATAGAGCAGGGGTTCCCAACTTTCTTATGCCATGGACCCCCTACCGTTACCCGAGGGGCCTGTGGACCCCAAGTTGGGAAGCCCTGGTATAGAGGGAGCTTCACTTTATGTCTTACCCTATACTTGTCAATCATAATACATCGGCATTGAAAACTGTAGAGGGAGCTGTCCTCTCTGCATCAGACTTGTGGTGCTTACATCTATTACACTGGACAGCAAAGATTTTGCTTGCTGAATACATTTGGATGGATCTTAAGGATTTTGGGCTGCCAATCATGAAAATCAGCATGAAATTTTCCTATCACACACCCCGTTCCTTTTTTTGAAGTTGCCTATATTTGTCATTTCAATTCATAATTCAAGTCAGAATAACTGATGCCAAGATTAAGGAAGGCATTTTTGTTGGTCCTCAAATCAAACAGGTCACCGATGACAGGCAATTTGAAGAAAACCTAGTGGGACTGGAGAAAATTGCATGGAAGGCATTCAAGGATGTTGGTGAAAATTTTCTTGGCAACAACAGAGCACCAGACTATGTGCAGCTGGTCGACAACATGCTTCAAACATGCAAAACCATGAAATGCAACATGTCACTAAATATTCATTTCTGCATTCCCATTTAGACTTCTTCCCTGCAAATCTTGTCGCTGTCAGTGAAGGCAGGAGAATGGGGTTGAGAGGGATAATAAATCAGCCATGATGGAATGGTGGAGCAGATCTAGGTGGACCGAATGGCCAAATTTGGCCCCCATATCTTACAGTTTAAATCACCCAGCTGACAGGAGATACTGACCGGGGGAGAGATTGTACACAGCACAGTACAGGCCATTCGGCCCCTGACGGGCTGAGTTGACAAATTGGATTTGGGGTGGAGAATGGAGGCTCTAGTGTTCATCAGATAGAACATATGAAACACTCTGGTTTCATTGGCTGCGTAAGTCTAAGGAAAACAACCTCCGGCCCCACCAAACTCGCAAACCCGTGAGATTGAGGTGCGAGACTCCCCGCCAAACCCCGGTTTGTGTGGATGCTGTGTCATTTGCTACCCCGTCACAAATTTGGTGCCACAAAATAACAGACGGTACACGGCATACGATTAGAGGAATTATATTTATGAATCTTAACTTCACCGAAGGGTTAGCAAACAACAACAAAAAGAAAATGGCCCGATCTAATTAAACAGCCAAATGTGCACAAGTTGGAGATCATCTTGAACTTCTCTGTCACTCGCGCTGGGCCCTCGGTCAATGTGAAAGCACACACTACCTTCTGAACGTTGCTCGCAATCCTTCTCGAACAAACGAGTCTCCCACCAGATCGTATGCTACGACCAGTTCTCCCCAGCATCTTCTCTCTTCATCTCCCAACAAACAAAAGCCCAAGACCAACCTTATGGTCTCTCACCAAGAAAGCCTCCCGCTAACTGGATGGCACACATTCCACATCATCCCTTCTCTTCAACAGTAACCCAAACAGACTGCTCTTACAGGACCGCCAAAATGAAATACATACAGCATAACAGTGAAAACATGAACCAGGGCATTACTCATATGAAGGCTGCCATTAAGCTGCCTCAGGGAAGGAGGTCCAGGAGCCTCAGGGCCATACCACCAGGCTCAGGAACAGTTATTACCCCTCAACCATCAGGCTCTTGAACAAAGGGGACAACTTCACTTGCCCCATCACTGAACTGTTCCCACAACCTATTGACTCACTTTCAAGGACTCTTCGCCTCATGTTCTCGATATTTATTATTCTTTGTTTTTGTATTTGCTCAGTTTGTGGTCTTTTGCACTCTGGTTGAAAGCCCAAGGCCTTTTATTGATTCTATTGTGGTTATTATTTTATCGTGGATTTATTGAGTATGTCAACAAGAAACTGAGTCTCAGGATTGGTTATGGTGACGTATATGTACTTTGATAATAAATTTACTTTGAACTTTGATCTTTAAGAGATGTCAGAATCGGTAACCATGGAGGGACGGTGGTGTGGATGGCCCGTGGTTGTCGTGACGATGGTGCGGGTGGCCCGTGGTTGTCGTGACGACGGTGCGGACGGCCCGTGGTTGGCGTGACGACGGTGCGGACGGCCCGTGGTTGGCGTGACGATGGTGCGGACGGTCCATGGTTACAAGGAGAGATTGGACAGACTGAGTTAGTTCTGACTGGAGTGGAGGAGGCTGAGGGTGTCCGGATTCAAGATTGGTAACCGCCATTTCCAATGCACAAGTGTAAAAGGAGATTGAAGTAATTGTTACTCTGGATCTGTCGCGTCACAAAAAAAAAGATAAGAAAGCAATAATAAAAAAACACAATAAATATAAATACATAAGATTACATATACATCGATGGTTCCTTAAGGCTCATAATGAGGTTAAGCTCCCGCTACCTATTAAATGCTTCCAGTGGTGTGCATCTCACATAGTCTTTGACAACCAGATCCAGCCCCTGGCCTTCATGTGTAGCTTAGCTACTAAACCTGGCGGAACTGTTTCTACTGACAGGAGAACAGGCAAAGGCAGGTTTCTGGCTCCTTAAAACCGGTTGCTTTGGGTGGATGGGGCTTGTCAGCCGTGGTTGGCAGCTCATCTCAGAGAAGAAAAACTCTGATCTCAAACCAACGCTGCCTTGCGGCTGTACCCATTCACAGGGAAGACTTCAGGAGTAAACCCTGAGGGAAAAATCCAGAGCTGGAGTCCCTATGGCAATCCTATGTTGAGTTCAATGCTGACTGGCAACTCCTGCGACGCTGCTGGTGCCAAAATGTATCGGTCTCTGCTGTTCATCAGATGCGTGGAGAGGAGGAGCTCGTTACATGGGCAACAGCTTGCTCTCCACATTTAGACAGTTAGGACGGTGGACACCGCCCCTTGGAGGCCTCAAAAATCATTGATTAATTGCATTTCCATAAAGGGAATCTTGGCACAGGAGGGTCTGGACATAAGGTGACCGACAGGAAATGATAAACTCGTGGTGATCATCACCCTTCACCTGGGAGAGGTGGGATGTCTGTTTTTCACTGTCGTGTGGTGAACGGAGGCTGAGGCTCTGGGCTTGCTCTGGCTGCTTCGGGCTTCATGTCTATTTGTCAGTTCGTGTCACTTTCGTTCCCAACGCTGTTGCCTGCACGATTTTTCTCTCTCCCTGCACATTGATTTTTGTTCTGGGTTCTTTTGGGTTTCTTTGTTCTGTGGCTGCCTGTAAGGAGATGAATCTCAAGGTTGTATAACGTACACGTACTTTAATAATAAACGTACTTTGAAAAGCATCTCTTCCAGACCGGGCAACTGAAGGAGTTCGGCAGGGACCCCCAGATCCTCAAGGGGCACCATTGAGAGCATCCTGACTGGCTGTATCACTGCCTGGTACGGGAACTGCACCAACCTTGGTCACTGGGCATTGCAGAGAGTGGTACAGACAGCTCAGTGCATCTGTGGACGTGAACTTCCGTCCACTGAGGACATTTACAGCAGCAGGTGCAGAGAGAAGGCCTGGAAGATCATCAGGGACACCAGTCACCCGTCAACCCAACTGTAGCTGTTTCAGCTGCTTCTGTCTGGCAAACGGTACCGCAGCATTAAAACCAGGACCAACAGGCTACAGGACAGCTTCTTTCTACAAGCATTAGACATATAATCTCACATGTCTGAACATTGCACTGGAGTCATAACGCGAAGATTTTTACCCCCTCATGTTGAGGGATGGATGTAAGATTTAAATCAGTTCTAAACTCTAAATTGAATTTTTAAGATTTCACAGACTGATCATTTTAATCAAAGGTTCAAAAAGGGTTCAAAGGTTCATTTATTATCAAAGTATGCAACTCTGAAATTCTTCTTCTCCAGATAGTCAGAAAACTAAGAAAGAAAAGAACGGCAACATGATCATCAACCCCCGAATCCCCCTCCCCATACAAAAAAAAACAAAAAACAGAAGAGACATATTGACCCCCAAATTCCCTCCCCCCGCATACAAAAAAAGAGAAAAATCAGGCGAAAAACACAAAATATAAAAGAACTATAAGACTGGAAAAAAAGTCCATCGTCCGTAGTCCAAAACCATATTCATTTACAAAACGCAGAAACCTTTGGTGACAACTTCTGGGCACAGTGGTAGGCCACACAGACCCTCCTCTCTGGCATAAGAACGATCCCACCAGTGATCAAAAGGCAGGCAGCCGTGATGTTTCAATCTCCCTTCTTGCTTTAATCGACGAAATGGAGTTGAATTTCGGCTCGCGCCCCGTCCCGCAGTCTCCTCACCACGAGGCTCGCGCTCGCTGCCTCTGCCTCCCGGAATCCTCTTGGAGACTGCAGAGTACTGGATCATCCAAATGATCCCCAAACTGCAAATCGCTGATTCCGACCGTTCCAGGGACACATTCAAGACGAAATACAGATGTAAAATAAGTGAAATAAATAGTTTTGTGGTCTATCCAGAAAATGTCAACTGTGGCGGTGTTACACGCAGATGCCACCTTTTTCCAGACAACAAAAGGAGGGGAAATAGGATAAATTCTTCCAACCTACAAGAAATGCCCTGTTATTTTTGTTTTTATATCATGTTGTATGACATGGGCGATCATGGTCTTTGACCACGATTGTCCTTGGCAAATTTTTCCACAGAACTGGTTGGCTATTGTCTTCTTCTGGGCAGTGTCCTTACAAGACGGGTGACCCCAGCCATTATCATTACTCTTCAGAGATTGTCTGCCTGGTGTCAGTGGTCGTATAACCAGGACTTGTGATCTGCACCGGCTGCTCATACGACCATCCACCACCTGCCACCACGGCTGACCGGGGAGGGGAGGCTAGGCAGGTGCTACACCTTACCCAAGGGTGACCTGCAGGCTAGCGGAGGGAAGGAGCACCTTACACCTCCTTTGGAGGAGACATATCTCCACCCTGCCACCTGGATACAAAAGTAGACCTCCCAAATGGAGACTGAAGGATATTTCACATGGAGGAAGAAATTCTTTAGATTAGATTCAACTTTATTGTCATTGTGCCAAGTACAGATACAAAGCCAATGAAATGCAGTTAACATCTAACCAGAAAAGCAAAGAATAGTGTTATTTACAAAATAACTGTGAATAAAAAGTGCTACAGCACACAAATATAAACGTACTGAGACAGTACAATATGGGTGCAATACTGCTTAGCGCTGTGATGTGAGATTCAGCAGGGTCACAGCCTCAAGGAAGAAACTCTTCCTGTGCCTGCTGGAGCGGGAGCGGAGGCTCCTGTAGCACCTACCGGATGGGAGGAGAGTAAAAAGTCCATGGTTAGGGTGAGATGCATCCTTGATAATGCTTTTCGCCCTGCCCAGGCAGCGTTTATGGTAGATTTACAATTTACATTGGTGGTGCGTAAGTGGAACAGGTCAAAAGCTTTAAGTTCCTCGGGGTCAATATCACAAATGACCTGACTTGGTCCAACCAAGCAGGGTTCACTGCCAAGAAGGCCCACCAGCGCCTTTACTTCCTGAGAAAACTAAAGAAATTTGGCCTGTCCCCTAAAACCCTCACTAATTTTTATAGATGCACCATAGAAAGCATTCTTCTAGGGTGCATCACAACCTGGTATGGAAGTTGTCCTGTCCAAGACCGAAAGAAGCTGCAGAAGATCGTGAACACGGCGCAGCACATCACACAAACCAATCTTCCGTCCGTGGACTCACTTTACCCCGCACGCTGTCGGAGCAGTGCTGCCAGGATAATCAAGGACATGACCCACCTAGCCAACACACTTTACGTCCCTCTTCCCTCCGGGAGAAGGCTCAGGAGCTTGAAGACTCCTACGGCCAGATTTAGGAACAGCTTCTTTCCAACTGTGATAAGACTGCTGAACGGATCCTGACCCGGATCTGGGCCGTACCCTCCAAATATCCGGACCTGCCTCTCGGTTTTTTTGCACTACCTTACTTTCCATTTTTCTATTTCCTATTTATGATTTATAATTTAAATTTTTAATATTTACTAATTTTTACTATTTTAAATATTTTTGATATTTAATATTTGTAATCCAGGGAGTGGGAAGCGCAGAATCAAATATCGCTGTGACGTTTGTACATTCTAGTACCAATTGTTTGGTGACAATAAAGTATAAAGTATAAGGTAAAGTATAAAGATGTTCTCAGTGGTGGGCAATTGGGTGCTGATAATCCGCTGGGCAGTTTTCACCACACGCTGGAGTGCTTTGTGGTCTGATATGAGACAATTACGATACCACACTGAGATGTCGTTGATGAGTATGTTCTCAATGGTACAGCAGTAAAAGTCCGTCAGTATCCTGGGACAGAGGTGAGCTTTCTTGATTCTCCGCAGGAAATAAAGGCACTATTGTGCCTTTTTGATCAGGATGGAGGAGTTCAGGAAAGATTCAACTTTATTGTCATTGGGCCGAGTACAGATGCAAAGCCAATGAAATGCAGTTAGCATCTGACCATAAATGCAAAGAATAGTGTTATTTACAAAATAACTGCGAATAAAAAATAAGTGCAACAGCACACAAATATAAAAGTACTGAGACAGTACAATATGGGTGCAATACTGCTTAACGCTGTGATGAGAGGTTCAGCAGGGTCACAGCCTCAGGGAAGAAGCTCTTCCTGTGCCTGCTGGTGTGGGAGCGGAGGCTCCTGTAGCGCCTACCGGATGGGAGGAGAGTAAAAAGTCCATGGTTAGGGTGAGATGCATCCCTGATAATGCTTTTCGCCCTGCCCAGGCAGCATTTATGGTAGCTGTTCTCAATGGTGGGCAATTGGGTGCCGATAATCTGCTGGGCAGTTTTCGCCACACGCTGGAGTGCTTTGCGGTCTGATACGGGACAATTGCCATACCACACTGAGATGCAGTTGGTGAGTATGCTCTCAAAGGTAAAGCGGTAAAAGTCCGTCAGTATCCTGGGACAGAGGTGAGCTTCCTTGATGCTTTGCAGGAAATAGAGGCGCTATTGCGCCTTGTTGATCAGGATGGAGGCCTGAGTGCGGAAAAGAAGAAGAGGGGAAGGAAGGAGAGTCCTTGAAAGTAAGATCATAAGTCGTGTTCAGTGATCAGTTCAGTGCCGAGGTGATCGGAGTTATCGTCTCCACTTCAGAAGTCTGATGGTTGTAGGGTAATAACTGTCGCCTAACTGAGCGAGTCCCTACCCCAACATCAACAGCAGCCTTTCCTGCAGCTGTCTTCTGCCGTGTTCAGCTGCCGAGGGTGGGAGGGAGGAATCTTTTTTTAAGCAAAGGATGGTTGGTATACTGAAGGAGCTGTCAGAGGAAGTGGTTGACACAGGTACAATAATAACATTTAAGAGAGGATTGTGTCATGTACGAAATATTTCAGTAATATTAGAAATATATTGTTCGATTAAGCATTCTTGCTCATTTAAATAATTCATTACAAGTTATATATAAAAATATGTTAATTACATATGTTATCACGCTACCATGTGATACGTGCACGCCTCGCTTAAAGTAAACTTGAAGTTAGACCCACATTCCTGCAGTCCAGTGTCTTCCTTTGAATTAGTTCAATGTTTTAAAGTTACAAAACAGAACAATCCTGGTTAACCCCCCCCAACACACACAACAAAGAGCATCAAACACCCAATGCGTGAAATAAAGAACAAATCGCACAATGTGAAGGAATAACACACACAGAACATTAAACATCAAAGTTCAAAGTACATTTTTATTCAGTATTATCAAAGTGTGCATGCAGTAAACATGCCTGAGGTTTGTCTTCCCACAGCCAGGCGTGAAACAAAGAAAACCATGGAACTCCTTCAAAGAAAACATCTCGCACCCAACACGCAAAAAAAATTACGCAAACAGCAGAAAATGAATGAATAACACACAGAATATTTAATCTCAAGAGCCCTTGAAACAGCCTAGGAATGTTCAGATTTCAGATGATCACAAAACAAAGGAGCAGAAGTAGGCCATTTGGCCCATCAAGTCTCTTCTGCCACCCCACTATGAGCTAAACTATTTTCCCATCTAGTTCCAATTTCCGGCTTTTTCCCCATATCCTTTGATACCCTGACTAATTTGATACCTATCAATCTCCTCCTTAAACACCCTCAATGATTGGGCCTCCACAGCTGTATGTGGCAACGAATTCAATAAATCCACGACCCTCTGGCTAAAAAAAATTCTCCTCATCTCTGTTTTAAATGGGTACCCTCTAATTCTAAGACTATGGCCTCTTGTCCTAGACTCACTCACCAAGGGAAACAGCCTTTCCACATCTACTCTGTCCAACCCTTTCAACATTCGAAATGTTTCTATGAGATCCCCTCTCTTTCTTCTATACTCTAATGTATACAGTCCAAGAGCCGACAAACGTTCCTCATATGTTAGACCCTGCGTTCCAGGAATCATCCTCGTAAATATTCTCTGAACTCTCTCTGACATCAGTACATCCCTTCTAAGATAGAGGGCCCAAAACTGCACACAGTATTCCAAATGAGGTCTCACCAGTGCCCCATAGAGCCTCATCAACACCTCCTTACTCTTATACACTATTCCTCTTGAAATGAATGCCAACATAGCATTCGCTTTCTTTACTGCTGATCCAACCTGGTGGTTAACCTTGAGGGTATCCTACACGAGGACCCCCAAGTTCCTTTGCACTTCCGAGTTTTGAATTTCCTCCCCATCTAAATAATAATCCGCCCGATTATTTCTTCTTCCAAAATGTACAACCGTACATTTCTCAACATTGTATCTCATCTGCCATTTCTTTGCCCACTCTCCTAAACTGACCAAGTCTCTCTGCAACTTTTCCGTTTCTTCAACACTTCCTGTTCCTCCACCTATCTTGGTGTCATCCGCAAATTTAGCCACAAAACCATTTAATCCATAATCTAAATCATTTGTCTCAGCGTTGTATTGTTCGCTGACTGCAGGCCGCTGAGCCAGTCTGGCCTGATTAAAATCGCGCAAAGCAGCGATTAAAAAAGGGACTAACCAGAAACGTATATAACATGAAGTTCAGAGTCCTCTAAAACCGAGTCCAATCCATAAACCATGCTGATCAAACCTTGCCTGAGAACCCAGAACCCTTCCTTCAGCAGTGACGAGTGAGATGGAGAGGGAAAACATGGGCAGAGGGCACTGAACACCCGCTCCCTCTACTCGTGTCCTCTTTCATTTCAATCTTGCTTGACGCTTTAATTAGCAGGTTGGTAGAGAATTGGAACCGACCGTGGCTCCGCGCTCTGCCACCAGGCCACGTGCACCATTCCCAACCGCGCCGAATTTCCTCGGAGGTAGCAAAAGCACCAGATCGCTCAGTCGGCCCAAAAACACATTCATCAAAATGTAAATGGTTGCCTCCCATCGCACGCCGATTTCCAGTGGAAGCATTTTTAAAAGAAGAAGTAGCTTCGTGAACTTTCTGCAGGACGTCGCTGGTAGTGGTGTGGTCGCTGATGCCATCTTGCCCAAACTGCTGAGACTGCAAAGTGGCCCAGGAGCCGCAGCCAGTTCCGCGTCAAAGTGCCTGGATCAAAGCGGTACACACTGCAAAAAAAGAGGGAGCACAAACACCTGGAACATGAATGACATCAAGCCACAGAGACCCCTAAAACGAGCCCACAGCCACCAGCCGTCGAGGCGGTTGAACCTTGCAGCGTAGTACCCAAGGCTCCTGCGAGAAGGAGACCGGTCAAATGCGGGCAGACGGCGCGAAACACCCATTCGTTTCCTGCTCTCGTCCTCGTCGATTTTCAGCTGCGAGCGGCGCGGAGTCGCGGGACCGGCCACGGGTCGGCATTCCACCATCGGGGATCGCTGGGCGCCCTTGCACACTCTGCTGTCAACCTCGCCGAGCCCCCCAGGAGATCGCAAGAGCGCCAGACCGTTTAGGCCGTCCTTGATGTGGAAATTGCAGGCTGCAATCGGTCACAGTTCGGGAGAAGAAGTATATTTAAAAGAAGAGCATTCAGCAGTTCCGTGAGCAGCCTGCAAGATGTCGCCGTAGGTCACTGGCGCCATCTGGCGATACCTGGTTACCTGTGACAATAATAAGACCATCAGACGGAGGAACAGAATTAAACCATTCAGCCCATCAGTCCTGCTCAGTCCTTCCATCATGGCTGATTTACTAACCCTCTCAGCCCCATTCTCCCGTCTCTCCCTGACACCCTATCCACCTCTGTTTTAAACTTACCTGATGACTTGGCCCCCACAGCCGTCTGTGGCAATGAATTCACAGGTCACCACCCTCTGGCTAAAGAAATTCCTCCTCATCTCTATTCTAAAGGATATCCTTGTATGTTGAGGCTGCGTCCTCTGGTCCTAGATTCCGCCACTATAGGAAACATCCTCTCCACATCTACTCTGTCTAGGACTTTCAATATTCATTAGGTTTCAATGAGATCCACCCTCATTCTTCTAAACTCCAGCGAGTACAGACTAGAGCTATAAAATGCTCCTCATACATTAACCCTGTCATTCCTGGGATCATTCTCATGAACTTCCAGTGGACCTTTTATAGCAGGGGTTCCCAACCTGGGGCCACAGACCCCTTGGTAAATGGTAAGGCTCCGTGGCATAAGAAAGGTTGGGAACCCCTGTTCAAGAGTCATAAAACAATACAAATTGGGTACAGGCCCTTCTGCCCAACCAGTTGATGCTAACCATGGTGCCCACCCAACTAGTCCCAATTTCCTACATTTGGACCATGGCACACCAAGCCCCACTCCTCCATGTACTCGTCCAAGTGCAACTGAAATGATACACTGTACCTTCCTCAACTACCTTCTGGCGGCTCGTTCCACACACTCACCGCCTCCTGTTGAAAATGGTACAAACTCCCCCCTTATGAAATCTAAGCCCTCTTGGTTTTGGACTCCGCTGTCCTGGGTAACGGGTGGAAGGGTGGAGATACATCTCTACCAAAGGAGATGTTCGGAGCTTCTTCCCTCCACTAGCCTTGGGCCAAGGTGTAGCCCCTGCCTGGCCCACGTCAAGCTGTGGGAGAGATGGTGGACGGTCGTATGATGAGCCAGTGCAGGTCACAAGTCCTGGTTATGAGACCACTGACGATCTCTGAAGAGTATCGATAATGGCTGGAGTTACCCGTCTTGGAAAGACAGTACCCAGAGGAAGGCCACTTGTACAGAAAAGTTTGCCGAGAAAAATCATGGTCATGGAAAGACCATAATTCATTAAAGTTCCCCACCACCCAGGACACGCCTTTTTCTCATTATTACTGTCAGGAAGGAGGCACAGAATCCTGCAGGCACACATTCAATGATTCAGGAACAGCTTTTGCTCCTCTGCCATCTACTTTCCAAATGGATATTGAACCCAGGAAACCTACCTCACTACTTTTTATTTCTTTTTTTTTGCACTACGTATTTTAAATTAACTATTTAAAGACATATATATCCTTACTGCAATTCAGGTTTTTTTCCCCTATATTTATGTAGCCCCCTGGCCAGCATCAGGGTCGCTCGGCTTGCTGTCGTCTAGGGAAACAGCCCTCGGCCCTGCCAAACTGGGTAATCAGTTTGTGTGGACGCTGTGTGATGTACCCCACCCCGCCCAAATAACAGACAATACACCAGATACGATTAAATGAAGTGCAGTTTATAGATATTACTGGAACTATATAATTAATAGTGAATAAAATATAAAAGGAAAATAAAAGGTGCCACACTTATCAAAGTTCAATCTCTTCGTGCACAAACAGTTGGAGCTCAGGACCCTCCTTCTTCACCCTGCGATCCCCTCGGACCACCTCGATCTGCCGCCTGGGACCAACCACGGTGGTCCCAGATGCTCCACATGAGTCCGTCTCCGTCTCCTCTCCTCGCCGAACACCCTGGACCTCAGACTCCTGCTCGGGGTCCGACCCCGTTAGCGGACTCACAGCACCTGGTCCATCCTCTGTCTCTCTCTCCTGCCTTCTGCCAAAAAACCCATGCATTACAATATCTTACAGACACACAGAAAGCATAACAACTATCCCAATTGGTTCGTAACACCTTCTTCTCAGTAACATAATCCAAATAAACTGCTAGCGGGAGGACTTTCTCAGCAGTTAACATAACAAAGAAGCAATTTCAATTATAACATAACAAAGAAGCCATTTTAATTAGACTATGCAGTAACATAAAAGAAGAAACCTCTTGCACTCTCCCCCCACCAAATAAAGTCATATCCTCATGACTTCTAAATAACTCGCCAACCAGTCCTGCAGACACAAAAACCCATCCAGATACACACAGTGACATTGCTCCCCAAACAGTGGACCTTCTGCCCGTCCACAGGCGCTACATAGGCCAACCTACCTGGGAGCTCCCTAATCCTCCAAGACCTCCGTACCCCCTCACCTAAACCCTAAAGGCTTGGGCACTACTGAGGATACCTCGGGTCTGCTTGCCAACTCCTCTCTCACTCATGCCTCCACTACAACTAGGAGCCCCCTGTCCTGTGTCCGGGGCCCCGCTTCTTTTTCTTCCTGGTCCTGCTGTAACCCAGACTGCCCACTGCTAGCCCTCCCCCGCCCACACCTGACTAAGTGGAAGAAGGGCCAACAGTCTCTTCCTCAATCATGGGGAAGTTAGCGAAAGGCAGCACGTACCACATGTCCAGCACATCATCCTTCGAATCCGTATTCTTCCTCATTCCCTCGCTCGGTAACTGCTGTTTGAGTTTCTTCACACTGAAACATTTAGCCGGGGCTACCCCTTCAGCCTCCTGCAGTCGAGACGTCAGCTTCTTCGGGGACTCCTCCAACTCTCACCACAGCCTCCGCAGTTCTGGCTCAGGGTTCTTGGCCATCTCCATCTGGGACGTAGTTACCCCACCAGCTTCTTCCACCCTGACCTGAAAAGCAGCAGTTAAAGGATGGTCAGCCTCCGGTTGTTTCTTCCTGATGACGTCTTCCAGGTCAACTTTCAGTTTTTCCACTTCACCTAACTGTCATCTTCAGGTTCCTTTCAAGTGTCCGCCTCCCTTTTCCGAGATCTGTCCTCCATTTCTTCACCTCCTCGGGCGTGTAGTCAAACTCCCTTCCCTGGGCTCTCGGTTTTCTGTTGGCCTTAGTCAGAACACTTCCTTGATCTTCCCCAACTTGTAAGTCTTCCAATCTTTTCTGGATCGACGCCTTGAGTTTCTGCTGATCCCTTTGAAGGTGGGTCATTGTTTCGTCTCGCTGGATTAATTCATCAGTACATGACCGCAGTGTCGGCTCGGAATTCCGTTTCTCTGTCTCCACTTTGACGAGCGTGAATTCCAAGTCTGCAATGGTCATCTCGCAAGAGCGGCACTCAGTCTCCGGCCTGCATTTCTGAGCGCTCAGTTCAGCGATGCAAATCCCCTCTCTCCCCTGTGTCTCATTCAGATTGACAACCTGGATTTCCATCCCCCGGTCCACAACCGTCTGTTCCAACACCAGGAAGTTCAACTGGTATGTCAGATCATTTATCTCACATTGCACCAAACTCCTCCGGCAAAAAACTCCTCCACATTTGACACTTCGCTTCGGTCGCCCGGGCTCAGCCACTCGCCTTGCCTCATAGTCCCCCCAGGCGAATCCAAGCTCTAGGCGGTCATCCACATACGCCAAAACTCCACACACCTTCATTTCCCCCATGGTCTTCCTCATGCCCCGCGGGAAGGATGCAGGGGCTCCGGATATGCCTTTGGGCATCTTTTCGGATCAGAAGAATCCTAGGGAACTAGTAACGGCCATCTTCTCCTCATCAGCCGCACTCCTCAGGATCTGGCAACATCTACTCCTCAGATCCAGCACATTAAACCATGTCGCATAATCAGCACACACGCTGCCTACGTCTTCCATGGTGCCAGGGTCCAGTTGCTGTGACCTCTCTCTCACTGAGGTGTCTTCATTGGTCAACTCCCCTCCCTTGTGGTAGTTCGGAGCATCTACTAAGAGGATCTCACCCTCAGCTACTTCCCCCAGGCCGTACCATAGCTGGGTCTCGTTTAAATTCGGTACTGGCTCAAGGCTGCTACACACGTCCTCAGAAGCAACTGGACATGCTGGGTGCCCAGACAATGCCCCCATGAACTCCAGGGTCACTAACCAATCATCGTCTTCTGAATAATTCTGGCATTGGTACCCAAAATCTCCGGTGCCCTTGCAGTTGTCACGGGTAAATGCTTCAGACATCGGTTGTAAAATGAACTGTAGAACAACTTGACCTGCGCCCCGGGGTCGAGGATAGCTTTAGCATCGCTTCCCTCTATCTGTAATGACACCCTGGGGCGTGGTCCCTCTAAGCCTTCAGGAATAGGGTCTTTTCCTTTCGGAAGTTCATCGGTACATTGCTGGGAACGTGCTCCCCCAAACACCCCAAGCCGTTCCCCCACTGGGCCTCCACTAAGTTTCCCGACACCTCTCTGATCAGCTGAACAACTGGAGGAGGGGCTGATCCCCTGAAATGATCCCCCTGGCACTACAAGCAATTTACCTGCCCCCCTGGCCAGAGAAGACACACTGAAAACTTTCCCCCCTCTTTCAAACTGATAGCTGTCACTACGGTGTAATTGAACCTGACAGCTCTAACACTGTCACCAGCCCGCTTACTTAAACTTTCAACCAAACCCTGTCGCTCTCCCTCAACCGAGCACTGCCACTTATCTAACAACTGAGAGATCTGCTTCGTCCACGTCTCCCATGCCTCCGCCCCTCTTGGGGTGGACACTATCCCAAACGCCAGGCGGAGCCTGCCGGAGCTAGAACATTTATTCGCACACACTACCTCCAAATCAGACCACTCTTTCCTCTCTCTCTCAACAGCATGGACAGCCCCGAGTTCCACCACCGACTCATCAACACTAGTCTGAACTCAAACAAAGACCTCACCCACCATGCATGCAGCAATAACCAGCAAATAACCCACAGAGACACACATTACTGATTTAAACAGGGCAACCACACAGCATACCACTAGATCCAATCCCGGATGAGCCCCAAAATGTAGCCCCATGATATAGTTATTTATCGTGGATTTCATTGTACTGTTGCCGTTAAGTGAACAAATTTCATGACATATGCTGGTGATGTTAAGCTTGATCCTGATGATTGCCTTGAGGCTGATTTATACTTACGCGTCAAGTGTACGCTGTAGCCGTGAACCCTACGCTGAACCTAACGCCATAGCCTGACGCGCACCTCTCCCAAAATGTAACTACGCGTTGCGGCGTCGCAGACCGCGACAACTGTGATTGGTCCACTTGGTAGCATCGCATTTCCTCCTACGTTGCAATAGCTTCCCATCGGGCGACTGAAGGGCAGGGAAGGAACTCTGACTGCAATGCTTTCCATAAGCTTTACAGACCTCCGAAATTATGGAGGACCCTGTGCTTGACGCCAGTTTGTAGCTAGCTGCTACAGCCTGCTGACTTCCACCTGAAGCTAAAACTGGAATGGTGATTGCCAGTCTCTGAGTATACTGTGCGTACACTGATGCAAAATAAATGGTTGGAGGCGATGAACCAAATCGTCAAATCTACCTGCCGACATCCGAAAATATTTGAAATGCATTTCCTTGTCCATGTCTCTCAGTGGCCAGACAAGCACAGAAAATTCACCCTCCTTCAGTTCCAGTCACCATTGTTTGGAGTTTGAATTTCTTCGTGTTGAGTTTCAACACGAAGAGACTCAACACAGTGGCATAGAAACCCCACCGTCAACTGGGATTTTGGCGGTGAATTGCAGAGCGACACAGACACACCAACGAACAAGAATAAATGCTCACAACGGCGTAGCCCACTTGCGTAGGCTGCGGCGTAAACTAGTACACACAAATATTAATCAGACTTAAGTCATACAAGACAGCACATAATGAACAGACCCTGGGGAAAAGACGGTTGCAATCTGTGTTATTTTACTGTATGCCTCTCACCATGTTAAACATTTCTATGATGTCGCTCCTCATTCTCCTACATTCCAAGTAATAAAGTCTTACACCAGGCCAATCCCTCCCTATAACTGTAGCCCTGGGAACATCCTTGCAAATCTTCTCTGCACTCTTTTTATTAACCGAGTCTTTTTGATAATACTTACTTAAGCCCTTCACCCCTACTGATTTTCCAGCTGCTGTATGCTATGTCTATCTCACTGCCCTTTCTAACTCTTTTGTCCCTTTGCGGTGGCTAACCAAACAAGTAAGTAAGATGGTTACTTGACTTCACAAACTACCCCATAATGGTCTTGCATTTCATTTCAAGGGTCACAGCCCGAAACTTTTTTCCATCGCTGCTGCCTGGCCTGCTATGCTCCTCCAGCATTTTCTGTGTGATCATTGGATTTCCAGCATCTGCACATTTTCTCTTGTCTGCATTTCATTATTTACCTGCACTGCGCTCTTTTGGAAACTGTTACACTTTATTCTGCATTGTAATTGTTTTACCTTGTTCCCCCACAATGGATCATGTAATGTCAGGTCAGGTGATTTTTCAATCCGCAGGTTCTTTTGGGAATTCAAGAATGAGTTGAGATCTTAGTGCTTTATGATCATTTATTGAAAGTTTGAACAAAGAAACAGGTACAGAGCACATGAAACTGAAGGAGAAAACCTTAGGAAAAGACAAAGACAAGATGGTGATTTTTGCAGAAAGAGAAACTTTTATACCTAGCAGAGGCAAATTCCCAAGATAAGCAAAGGCACACAGGTATAGCATGTTTAACACTTAGCCAATGAAAAATGAAAGGTGATAAACCGTGATGTAGCTGTGCCACCAGTAGGTGGAGTCTAGCACCATATATTGTGAAAAATATAAGTTATATTTTAACGAAACAACAAATACATTCTTCCTAAGAACTTATTAATACAACTGATATCTTATTAAATAAATCCTACTTCTCGTGCTCTCCCCGCAGCCCCGTGTCAGTCCCCAAACTAATCCCACTACCCCACTCTCTCCCCACAGCCCTGTGTCACCCCAAACTAATCCCACTACCTCCACTCTATCCCCACAGCCCTGTGTCACCCCAAACTAGCCCCAATACCCCACTCTCTCCCCACAGCCCTGTGTCAGTCCCCAAACTAATCCCACTGTCCCACTCTCTCTCCACAGCCCTGTGTCAGTCCCCAAACTAATCCCACTGCCCCACTCTCTCCCCACAGCCCTGTGTCACCCCAAACTAATCCCACTACCTCCACTCTCTCCCCACAGCCCTGTGTCACCCCAAACTAGCCCCAATACCCCACTCTCTCCCCACAGCCCTGTGTCACCCCAAACTAATCCCACTACCTCCACTCTCTCCCCACAGCCCTGTGTTGCCCCAAACTAATCCCACTGTCCCACTCTCTCTCCACAGCCCTGTGTCAGTCCCCAAACTAATCCCACTGTCCCACTCTCTCTCCACAGCCCTGTGTCAGTCCTCAAACTAATCCCACTGTCCCACTCTCTCTCCACAGCCCTGTGTCAGTCCCCAAACTAATCCCACTGTCCCACTCTCTCTCCACAGCCCTGTGTCAGTCCCCAAACTAATCCCACTGTCCCACTCTCTCTCCACAGCCCTGTGTCAGTCCCCAAACTAATCCCACTGTCCCACTCTCTCCCCACAGCCCTGTGTCAGTCCCCAAACTAATCCCACTGTCCCACTCTCTCCCCACAGCCCTGTGTCAGTCCCCAAACTAATCCCACTGTCCCACTCTCTCCCCACAGCCCTGTGTCACCCCAAACTAATCCCACTACCTCCACTCTCTCCCCACAGCCCTGTGTCACCCCAAACTAGCCCCAATACCCCACTCTCTCCCCACAGCCCTGTGTCACCCCAAACTAATCCCACTACCTCCACTCTCTCCCCACAGCCCTGTGTTGCCCCAAACTAATCCCACTGTCCCACTCTCTCTCCACAGCCCTGTGTCAGTCCCCAAACTAATCCCACTGTCCCACTCTCTCTCCACAGCCCTGTGTCAGTCCTCAAACTAATCCCACTGTCCCACTCTCTCTCCACAGCCCTGTGTCAGTCCCCAAACTAATCCCACTGTCCCACTCTCTCTCCACAGCCCTGTGTCAGTCCCCAAACTAATCCCACTGTCCCACTCTCTCCCCACAGCCCTGTGTCAGTCCCCAAACTAATCCCACTGTCCCACTCTCTCCCCACAGCCCTGTGTCACCCCAAACTAATCCCACTGTCCCACTCTCTCCCCACAGCCCTGTGTCAGTCCCCAAACTAATCCCACTGTCCCACTCTCTCTCCACAGCCCTGTGTCAGTCCCCAAACTAATCCCACTGTCCCACTCTCTCTCCACAGCCCTGTGTCAGTCCCCAAACTAATCCCACTGTCCCACTCTCTCCCCACAGCCCTGTGTCAGTCCCCAAACTAATCCCACTGTCCCACTCTCTCCCCACAGCCCTGTGTCAGTCCCCAAACTAATCCCACTGTCCCACTCTCTCCCCACAGCCCTGTGTCAGTCCCCAAACTAATCCCACTGTCCCACTCTCTCTCCACAGCCCTGTGTCAGTCCCCAAACTAATCCCACTGTCCCACTCTCTCCCCACAGCCCTGTGTCAGTCCCCAAACTAATCCCACTGTCCCACTCTCTCTCCACAGCCCTGTGTCAGTCCCCAAACTAATCCCACTGTCCCACTCTCTCCCCACAGCCCTGTGTCAGTCCCCAAACTAATCCCACTGTCCCACTCTCTCCCCACAGCCCTGTGTCAGTCCCCAAACTAATCCCACTGCCCCACTCTCTCCCCACAGCCCTGTGTCAGTCCCCAAACTAATCCCACTGTCCCACTCTCTCTCCACAGCCCTGTGTCAGTCCCCAAACTAATCCCACTGTCCCACTCTCTCCCCACAGCCCTGTGTCAGTCCCCAAACTAATCCCACTGTCCCACTCTCTCTCCACAGCCCTGTGTCACCCCAAACTAATCCCACTGTCCCACTCTCTCTCCACAGCCCTGTGTCAGTCCCCAAACTAATCCCACTGTCCCACTCTCTCTCCACAGCCCTGTGTCAGTCCCCAAACTAATCCCACTGTCCCACTCTCTCTCCACAGCCCTGTGTCAGTCCCCAAACTAATCCCACTGTCCCACTCTCTCCCCACAGCCCTGTGTCAGTCCCCAAACTAATCCCACTGTCCCACTCTCTCCCCACAGCCCTGTGTCAGTCCCCAAACTAATCCCACTGTCCCACTCTCTCCCCACAGCCCTGTGTCAGTCCCCAAACTAATCCCACTGTCCCACTCTCTCTCCACAGCCCTGTGTCAGTCCCCAAACTAATCCCACTGTCCCACTCTCTCCCCACAGCCCTGTGTCAGTCCCCAAACTAATCCCACTGTCCCACTCTCTCCCCACAGCCCTGTGTCAGTCCCCAAACTAATCCCACTGTCCCACTCTCTCTCCACAGCCCTGTGTCAGTCCCCAAACTAATCCCACTGTCCCACTCTCTCCCCACAGCCCTGTGTCAGTCCCCAAACTAATCCCACTGTCCCACTCTCTCTCCACAGCCCTGTGTCAGTCCCCAAACTAATCCCACTGTCCCACTCTCTCCCCACAGCCCTGTGTCAGTCCCCAAACTAATCCCACTGTCCCACTCTCTCCTCCACAGCCCTGTGTCAGTCCCCAAACTAATCCCACTGTCCCACTCTCTCTCCACAGCCCTGTGTCAGTCCCCAAACTAATCCCACTGTCCCACTCTCTCCCCACAGCCCTGTGTCAGTCCCCAAACTAATCCCACTGTCCCACTCTCTCCCCACAGCCCTGTGTCACCCCAAACTAATCCCACTGTCCCACTCTCTCCCCACAGCCCTGTGTCAGTCCCCAAACTAATCCCACTGTCCCACTCTCTCCCCACAGCCCTGTGTCAGTCCCCAAACTAATCCCACTGTCCCACTCTCTCCCCACAGCCCTGTGTCAGTCCCCAAACTAATCCCACTGTCCCACTCTCTCCCCACAGCCCTGTGTCACCCCAAACTAATCCCACTGTCCCACTCTCTCCCCACAGCCCTGTGTCACCCCAAACTAATCCCACTGTCCCACTCTCTCCCCACAGCCCTGTGTCAGTCCCCAAACTAATCCCACTGTCCCACTCTCTCCCCACAGCCCTGTGTCAGTCCCCAAACTAATCCCACTGTCCCACTCTCTCCCCACAGCCCTGTGTCAGTCCCCAAACTAATCCCACTGTCCCACTCTCTCCCCACAGCCCTGTGTCACCCCAAACTAATCCCACTACCTCCACTCTCTCCCCACAGCCCTGTGTCACCCCAAACTAATCCCACTGTCCCACTCTCTCTCCACAGCCCTGTGTCAGTCCCCAAACTAATCCCACTGTCCCACTCTCTCCCCACAGCCCTGTGTCAGTCCCCAAACTAATCCCACTGTCCCACTCTCTCCCCACAGCCCTGTGTCAGTCCCCAAACTAATCCCACTGTCCCACTCTCTCTCCACAGCCCTGTGTCAGTCCCCAAACTAATCCCACTGTCCCACTCTCTCTCCACAGCCCTGTGTCAGTCCCCAAACTAATCCCACTGTCCCACTCTCTCCCCACAGCCCTGTGTCAGTCCCCAAACTAATCCCACTGTCCCACTCTCTCCCCACAGCCCTGTGTCAGTCCCCAAACTAATCCCACTGTCCCACTCTCTCTCCACAGCCCTGTGTCAGTCCCCAAACTAATCCCACTGTCCCACTCTCTCCCCACAGCCCTGTGTCAGTCCCCAAACTAATCCCACTGTCCCACTCTCTCTCCACAGCCCTGTGTCAGTCCCCAAACTAATCCCACTGTCCCACTCTCTCTCCACAGCCCTGTGTCAGTCCCCAAACTAATCCCACTGTCCCACTCTCTCCCCACAGCCCTGTGTCAGTCCCCAAACTAATCCCACTGTCCCACTCTCTCTCCACAGCCCTGTGTCAGTCCCCAAACTAATCCCACTGTCCCACTCTCTCCCCACAGCCCTGTGTCAGTCCCCAAACTAATCCCACTGTCCCACTCTCTCTCCACAGCCCTGTGTCAGTCCCCAAACTAATCCCACTGTCCCACTCTCTCCCCACAGCCCTGTGTCAGTCCCCAAACTAATCCCACTGTCCCACTCTCTCTCCACAGCCCTGTGTCAGTCCCCAAACTAATCCCACTGTCCCACTCTCTCCCCACAGCCCTGTGTCAGTCCCCAAACTAATCCCACTGTCCCACTCTCTCCCCACAGCCCTGTGTCAGTCCCCAAACTAATCCCACTGTCCCACTCTCTCCCCACAGCCCTGTGTCAGTCCCCAAACTAATCCCACTGTCCCACTCTCTCCCCACAGCCCTGTGTCAGTCCCCAAACTAATCCCACTGTCCCACTCTCTCTCCACAGCCCTGTGTCAGTCCCCAAACTAATCCCACTGTCCCACTCTCTCCCCACAGCCCTGTGTCAGTCCCCAAACTAATCCCACTGTCCCACTCTCTCCCCACAGCCCTGTGTCAGTCCCCAAACTAATCCCACTGTCCCACTCTCTCTCCACAGCCCTGTGTCAGTCCCCAAACTAATCCCACTGTCCCACTCTCTCTCCACAGCCCTGTGTCAGTCCCCAAACTAATCCCACTGTCCCACTCTCTCCCCACAGCCCTGTGTCAGTCCCCAAACTAATCCCACTGTCCCACTCTCTCCCCACAGCCCTGTGTCAGTCCCCAAACTAATCCCACTGTCCCACTCTCTCCCCACAGCCCTGTGTCAGTCCCCAAACTAATCCCACTGTCCCACTCTCTCCCCACAGCCCTGTGTCAGTCCCCAAACTAATCCCACTGTCCCACTCTCTCCCCACAGCCCTGTGTCAGTCCCCAAACTAATCCCACTGTCCCACTCTCTCCCCACAGCCCTGTGTCAGTCCCCAAACTAATCCCACTGTCCCACTCTCTCCCCACAGCCCTGTGTCAGTCCCCAAACTAATCCCACTGTCCCACTCTCTCCCCACAGCCCTGTGTCAGTCCCCAAACTAATCCCACTGTCCCACTCTCTCCCCACAGCCCTGTGTCAGTCCCCAAACTAATCCCACTGTCCCACTCTCTCCCCACAGCCCTGTGTCAGTCCCCAAACTAATCCCACTGTCCCACTCTCTCCCCACAGCCCTGTGTCAGTCCCCAAACTAATCCCACTGTCCCACTCTCTCCCCACAGCCCTGTGTCAGTCCCCAAACTAATCCCACTGTCCCACTCTCTCCCCACAGCCCTGTGTCAGTCCCCAAACTAATCCCACTGTCCCACTCTCTCTCCACAGCCCTGTGTCAGTCCCCAAACTAATCCCACTGTCCCACTCTCTCTCCACAGCCCTGTGTCAGTCCCCAAACTAATCCCACTGTCCCACTCTCTCCCCACAGCCCTGTGTCAGTCCCCAAACTAATCCCACTGTCCCACTCTCTCCCCACAGCCCTGTGTCAGTCCCCAAACTAATCCCACTGTCCCACTCTCTCCCCACAGCCCTGTGTCAGTCCCCAAACTAATCCCACTGTCCCACTCTCTCCCCACAGCCCTGTGTCAGTCCCCAAACTAATCCCACTGTCCCACTCTCTCCCCACAGCCCTGTGTCAGTCCCCAAACTAATCCCACTGTCCCACTCTCTCCCCACAGCCCTGTGTCAGTCCCCAAACTAATCCCACTGTCCCACTCTCTCCCCACAGCCCTGTGTCAGTCCCCAAACTAATCCCACTGTCCCACTCTCTCCCCACAGCCCTGTGTCAGTCCCCAAACTAATCCCACTGTCCCACTCTCTCCCCACAGCCCTGTGTCAGTCCCCAAACTAATCCCACTGTCCCACTCTCTCCCCACAGCCCTGTGTCAGTCCCCAAACTAATCCCACTGTCCCACTCTCTCCCCACAGCCCTGTGTCAGTCCCCAAACTAATCCCACTGTCCCACTCTCTCTCCACAGCCCTGTGTCACCCAAACTAATCACTGTCCACAGCCCCCCAAACTAATCCCACTGTCCCACTCTCTCTCCACAGCCCTGTGTCAGTCCCCAAACTAATCCCACTGTCCCACTCTCTCCCCACAGCCCTGTGTCAGTCCCCAAACTAATCCCACTGTCCCACTCTCTCTCCACAGCCCTGTGTCAGTCCCCAAACTAATCCCACTGTCCCACTCTCTCCCCACAGCCCTGTGTCAGTCCCCAAACTAATCCCACTGTCCCACTCTCTCTCCACAGCCCTGTGTCAGTCCCCAAACTAATCCCACTGTCCCACTCTCTCTCCACAGCCCTGTGTCAGTCCCCAAACTAATCCCACTGTCCCACTCTCTCTCCACAGCCCTGTGTCAGTCCCCAAACTAATCCCACTGTCCCACTCTCTCCCCACAGCCCTGTGTCAGTCCCCAAACTAATCCCACTGTCCCACTCTCTCTCCACAGCCCTGTGTCAGTCCCCAAACTAATCCCACTGTCCCACTCTCTCCCCACAGCCCTGTGTCAGTCCCCAAACTAATCCCACTGTCCCACTCTCTCTCCACAGCCCTGTGTCAGTCCCCAAACTAATCCCACTGTCCCACTCTCTCCCCACAGCCCTGTGTCAGTCCCCAAACTAATCCCACTGTCCCACTCTCTCCCACAGCCCTGTGTCAGTCCCCAAACTAATCCCACTGTCCCACTCTCTCTCCACAGCCCTGTGTCAGTCCCCAAACTAATCCCACTGTCCCACTCTCTCCCCACAGCCCTGTGTCAGTCCCCAAACTAATCCCACTGTCCCACTCTCTCTCCACAGCCCTGTGTGTCAGTCCCCAAACTAATCCCACTGTCCCACTCTCTCTCCACAGCCCTGTGTCAGTCCCCAAACTAATCCCACTGTCCCACTCTCTCCCCACAGCCCTGTGTCAGTCCCCAAACTAATCCCACTGTCCCACTCTCTCCCCACAGCCCTGTGTCAGTCCCCAAACTAATCCCACTGTCCCACTCTCTCTCCACAGCCCTGTGTCAGTCCCCAAACTAATCCCACTGTCCCACTCTCTCCCCACAGCCCTGTGTCAGTCCCCAAACTAATCCCACTGTCCCACTCTCTCTCCACAGCCCTGTGTCAGTCCCCAAACTAATCCCACTGTCCCACTCTCTCCCCACAGCCCTGTGTCAGTCCCCAAACTAATCCCACTGTCCCACTCTCTCCCCACAGCCCTGTGTCAGTCCCCAAACTAATCCCACTGTCCCACTCTCTCCCCACAGCCCTGTGTCAGTCCCCAAACTAATCCCACTGTCCCACTCTCTCTCCACAGCCCTGTGTCAGTCCCCAAACTAATCCCACTGTCCCACTCTCTCTCCACAGCCCTGTGTCAGTCCCCAAACTAATCCCACTGTCCCACTCTCTCCCCACAGCCCTGTGTCAGTCCCCAAACTAATCCCACTGTCCCACTCTCTCCCCACAGCCCTGTGTCAGTCCCCAAACTAATCCCACTGTCCCACTCTCTCCCCACAGCCCTGTGTCAGTCCCCAAACTAATCCCACTGTCCCACTCTCTCTCCACAGCCCTGTGTCAGTCCCCAAACTAATCCCACTGTCCCACTCTCTCCCCACAGCCCTGTGTCAGTCCCCAAACTAATCCCACTGTCCCACTCTCTCTCCACAGCCCTGTGTCAGTCCCCAAACTAATCCCACTGTCCCACTCTCTCTCCACAGCCCTGTGTCAGTCCCCAAACTAATCCCACTGTCCCACTCTCTCTCCACAGCCCTGTGTCAGTCCCCAAACTAATCCCACTGTCCCACTCTCTCCCCACAGCCCTGTGTCAGTCCCCAAACTAATCCCACTGTCCCACTCTCTCCCCACAGCCCTGTGTCAGTCCCCAAACTAATCCCACTGTCCCACTCTCTCTCCACAGCCCTGTGTCAGTCCCCAAACTAATCTCACTGTCCCACTCTCTCCCCACAGCCCTGTGTCAGTCCCCAAACTAATCCCACTGTCCCACTCTCTCTCCACAGCCCTGTGTCAGTCCCCAAACTAATCCCACTGTCCCACTCTCTCTCCACAGCCCTGTGTCAGTCCCCAAACTAATCCCACTGTCCCACTCTCTCCCCACAGCCCTGTGTCAGTCCCCAAACTAATCCCACTGTCCCACTCTCTCTCCACAGCCCTGTGTCAGTCCCCAAACTAATCCCACTGTCCCACTCTCTCTCCACAGCCCTGTGTCAGTCCCCAAACTAATCCCACTGTCCCACTCTCTCCCACAGCCCTGTGTCAGTCCCCAAACTAATCCCACTGTCCCACTCTCTCTCCACAGCCCTGTGTCAGTCCCCAAACTAATCCCACTGTCCCACTCTCTCCCCACAGCCCTGTGTCAGTCCCCAAACTAATCCCACTGTCCCACTCTCTCCCCACAGCCCTGTGTCAGTCCCCAAACTAATCCCACTGTCCCACTCTCTCTCCACAGCCCTGTGTCAGTCCCCAAACTAATCCCACTGTCCCACTCTCTCCCCACAGCCCTGTGTCAGTCCCCAAACTAATCCCACTGTCCCACTCTCTCCCCACAGCCCTGTGTCAGTCCCCAAACTAATCCCACTGTCCCACTCTCTCCCCACAGCCCTGTGTCAGTCCCCAAACTAATCCCACTGTCCCACTCTCTCTCCACAGCCCTGTGTCAGTCCCCAAACTAATCCCACTGTCCCACTCTCTCCCCACAGCCCTGTGTCAGTCCCCAAACTAATCCCACTGTCCCACTCTCTCTCCACAGCCCTGTGTCAGTCCCCAAACTAATCCCACTGTCCCACTCTCTCCCCACAGCCCTGTGTCAGTCCCCAAACTAATCCCACTGTCCCACTCTCTCTCCACAGCCCTGTGTCAGTCCCCAAACTAATCCCACTGTCCCACTCTCTCCCCACAGCCCTGTGTCAGTCCCCAAACTAATCCCACTGTCCCACTCTCTCCCCACAGCCCTGTGTCAGTCCCCAAACTAATCCCACTGTCCCACTCTCTCCCCACAGCCCTGTGTCAGTCCCCAAACTAATCCCACTGTCCCACTCTCTCCCCACAGCCCTGTGTCAGTCCCCAAACTAATCCCACTGTCCCACTCTCTCCCCACAGCCCTGTGTCAGTCCCCAAACTAATCCCACTGTCCCACTCTCTCTCCACAGCCCTGTGTCAGTCCCCAAACTAATCCCACTGTCCCACTCTCTCTCCACAGCCCTGTGTCAGTCCCCAAACTAATCCCACTGTCCCACTCTCTCTCCACAGCCCTGTGTCAGTCCCCAAACTAATCCCACTGTCCCACTCTCTCTCCACAGCCCTGTGTCAGTCCCCAAACTAATCCCACTGTCCCACTCTCTCCCCACAGCCCTGTGTCAGTCCCCAAACTAATCCCACTGTCCCACTCTCTCCCCACAGCCCTGTGTCAGTCCCCAAACTAATCCCACTGTCCCACTCTCTCCCCACAGCCCTGTGTCAGTCCCCAAACTAATCCCACTGTCCCACTCTCTCCCCACAGCCCTGTGTCACCCAAACTAATCCCACTGTCCCACTCTCTCCCCACAGCCCTGTGTCAGTCCCCAAACTATCCCATCCCACTGTCCCACTCTCTCCCCACAGCCCTGTGTCAGTCCCCAAACTAATCCCACTGTCCCACTCTCTCCCCACAGCCCTGTGTCAGTCCCCAAACTAATCCCACTGTCCCACTCTCTCCCCACAGCCCTGTGTCAGTCCCCAAACTAATCCCACTGTCCCACTCTCTCCCCACAGCCCTGTGTCAGTCCCCAAACTAATCCCACTGTCCCACTCTCTCCCCACAGCCCTGTGTCAGTCCCCAAACTAATCCCACTGTCCCACTCTCTCTCCACAGCCCTGTGTCAGTCCCCAAACTAATCCCACTGTCCCACTCTCTCCCCACAGCCCTGTGTCAGTCCCCAAACTAATCCCACTGTCCCACTCTCTCCCCACAGCCCTGTGTCAGCCCCAAACTAATCCCACTGTCCCACTCTCTCCCCACAGCCCTGTGTCAGTCCCCAAACTAATCCCACTGTCCCACTCTCTCCCCACAGCCCTGTGTCAGTCCCCAAACTAATCCCACTGTCCCACTCTCTCTCCACAGCCCTGTGTCAGTCCCCAAACTAATCCCACTGTCCCACTCTCTCCCCACAGCCCTGTGTCAGTCCCCAAACTAATCCCACTGTCCCACTCTCTCTCCACAGCCCTGTGTCAGTCCCCAAACTAATCCCACTGTCCCACTCTCTCCCCACAGCCCTGTGTCAGTCCCCAAACTAATCCCACTGTCCCACTCTCTCTCCACAGCCCTGTGTCAGTCCCCAAACTAATCCCACTGTCCCACTCTCTCTCCACAGCCCTGTGTCAGTCCCCAAACTAATCCCACTGTCCCACTCTCTCTCCACAGCCCTGTGTCAGTCCCCAAACTAATCCCACTGTCCCACTCTCTCCCCACAGCCCTGTGTCAGTCCCCAAACTAATCCCACTGTCCCACTCTCTCTCCACAGCCCTGTGTCAGTCCCCAAACTAATCCCACTGTCCCACTCTCTCCCCACAGCCCTGTGTCAGTCCCCAAACTAATCCCACTGTCCCACTCTCTCTCCACAGCCCTGTGTCAGTCCCCAAACTAATCCCACTGTCCCACTCTCTCCCCACAGCCCTGTGTCAGTCCCCAAACTAATCCCACTGTCCCACTCTCTCTCCACAGCCCTGTGTCAGTCCCCAAACTAATCCCACTGTCCCACTCTCTCTCCACAGCCCTGTGTCAGTCCCCAAACTAATCCCACTGTCCCACTCTCTCTCCACAGCCCTGTGTCAGTCCCCAAACTAATCCCACTGTCCCACTCTCTCCCCACAGCCCTGTGTTGTCCCCAAACTAATCCCACTGTCCCACTCTCTCCCCACAGCCCTGTGTCAGTCCCCAAACTAATCCCACTGTCCCACTCTCTCTCCACAGCCCTGTGTCAGTCCCCAAACTAATCCCACTGTCCCACTCTCTCTCCACAGCCCTGTGTCAGTCCCCAAACTAATCCCACTGTCCCACTCTCTCCCCACAGCCCTGTGTCAGTCCCCAAACTAATCCCACTGTCCCCTCTCTCTCCACAGCCCTGTGTCAGTCCCCAAACTAATCCCACTGTCCCACTCTCTCCCCACAGCCCTGTGTCAGTCCCCAAACTAATCCCACTGTCCCACTCTCTCCCCACAGCCCTGTGTCAGTCCCCAAACTAATCCCACTGTCCCACTCTCTCTCCACAGCCCTGTGTCAGTCCCCAAACTAATCCCACTGTCCCACTCTCTCTCCACAGCCCTGTGTCAGTCCCCAAACTAATCCCACTGTCCCACTCTCTCCCCACAGCCCTGTGTCAGTCCCCAAACTAATCCCACTGTCCCACTCTCTCTCCACAGCCCTGTGTCAGTCCCCAAACTAATCCCACTGTCCCACTCTCTCCCCACAGCCCTGTGTCAGTCCCCAAACTAATCCCACTGTCCCACTCTCTCCCCACAGCCCTGTGTCAGTCCCCAAACTAATCCCACTGTCCCACTCTCTCCCCACAGCCCTGTGTCAGTCCCCAAACTAATCCCACTGTCCCACTCTCTCCCCACAGCCCTGTGTCAGTCCCCAAACTAATCCCACTGTCCCACTCTCTCTCCACAGCCCTGTGTCAGTCCCCAAACTAATCCCACTGTCCCACTCTCTCCCCACAGCCCTGTGTCAGTCCCCAAACTAATCCCACTGTCCCACTCTCTCTCCACAGCCCTGTGTCACCCCAAACTAATCCCACTGTCCCACTCTCTCTCCACAGCCCTGTGTCAGTCCCCAAACTAATCCCACTGTCCCACTCTCTCCCCACAGCCCTGTGTCAGTCCCCAAACTAATCCCACTGTCCCACTCTCTCCCCACAGCCCTGTGTCAGTCCCCAAACTAATCCCACTGTCCCACTCTCTCCCCACAGCCCTGTGTCAGTCCCCAAACTAATCCCACTGTCCCACTCTCTCTCCACAGCCCTGTGTCAGTCCCCAAACTAATCCCACTGTCCCACTCTCTCCCCACAGCCCTGTGTCAGTCCCCAAACTAATCCCACTGTCCCACTCTCTCTCCACAGCCCTGTGTCAGTCCCCAAACTAATCCCACTGTCCCACTCTCTCCCCACAGCCCTGTGTCAGTCCCCAAACTAATCCCACTGTCCCACTCTCTCTCCACAGCCCTGTGTCAGTCCCCAAACTAATCCCACTGTCCCACTCTCTCCCCACAGCCCTGTGTCAGTCCCCAAACTAATCCCACTGTCCCACTCTCTCTCCACAGCCCTGTGTCAGTCCCCAAACTAATCCCACTGTCCCACTCTCTCCCCACAGCCCTGTGTCAGTCCCCAAACTAATCCCACTGTCCCACTCTCTCCCCACAGCCCTGTGTCAGTCCCCAAACTAATCCCACTGTCCCACTCTCTCTCCACAGCCCTGTGTCAGTCCCCAAACTAATCCCACTGTCCCACTCTCTCTCCACAGCCCTGTGTCAGTCCCCAAACTAATCCCACTGTCCCACTCTCTCTCCACAGCCCTGTGTCAGTCCCCAAACTAATCCCACTGTCCCACTCTCTCTCACAGCCCTCCACAGCCCTGTGTCAGTCCCCAAACTAATCCCACTGTCCCACTCTCTCTCCACAGCCCTGTGTCAGTCCCCAAACTAATCCCACTGTCCCACTCTCTCCACAGCCCTGTGTCAGTCCCCAAACTAATCCCACTCCCACTCTCTCTCCACAGCCCTGTGTCAGTCCCCAAACTAATCCCACTGTCCCACTCTCTCCCCACAGCCCTGTGTCAGTCCCCAAACTCCCACTGTCCCACTCTCTCCCCACAGCCCTGTGTCAGTCCCCAAACTAATCCCACTCCCACTCTCTCCCCACAGCCCTGTGTCAGTCCCCAAACTAATCCCACTGTCCCACTCTCTCTCCACAGCCCTGTGTCAGTCCCCAAACTAATCCCACTGTCCCACTCTCTCCCCACAGCCCTGTGTCAGTCCCCAAACTAATCCCACTGTCCCACTCTCTCTCCACAGCCCTGTGTCACCCCAAACTAATCCCACTGTCCCACTCTCTCTCCACAGCCCTGTGTCAGTCCCCAAACTAATCCCACTGTCCCACTCTCTCTCCACAGCCCTGTGTCAGTCCCCAAACTAATCCCACTGTCCCACTCTCTCTCCACAGCCCTGTGTCAGTCCCCAAACTAATCCCACTGTCCCACTCTCTCCCCACAGCCCTGTGTCAGTCCCCAAACTAATCCCACTGTCCCACTCTCTCTCCACAGCCCTGTGTCAGTCCCCAAACTAATCCCACTGTCCCACTCTCTCCCCACAGCCCTGTGTCAGTCCCCAAACTAATCCCACTGTCCCACTCTCTCCCCACAGCCCTGTGTCAGTCCCCAAACTAATCCCACTGTCCCACTCTCTCCCCACAGCCCTGTGTCAGTCCCCAAACTAATCCCACTGTCCCACTCTCTCCCCACAGCCCTGTGTCAGTCCCCAAACTAATCCCACTGCCCCACTCTCTCCCCACAGCCCTGTGTCAGTCCCCAAACTAATCCCACTGTCCCACTCTCTCCCCACAGCCCTGTGTCAGTCCCCAAACTAATCCCACTGTCCCACTCTCTCCCCACAGCCCTGTGTCAGTCCCCAAACTAATCCCACTGTCCCACTCTCTCCCCACAGCCCTGTGTCAGTCCCCAAACTAATCCCACTGTCCCACTCTCTCCCCACAGCCCTGTGTCAGTCCCCAAACTAATCCCACTGTCCCACTCTCTCTCCACAGCCCTGTGTCAGTCCCCAAACTAATCCCACTGTCCCACTCTCTCCCCACAGCCCTGTGTCAGTCCCCAAACTAATCCCACTGTCCCACTCTCTCTCCACAGCCCTGTGTCATCCCCAAACTAATCCCACTGTCCCACTCTCTCCCCACAGCCCTGTGTCAGTCCCCAAACTAATCCCACTGTCCCACTCTCTCCCCACAGCCCTGTGTCAGTCCCCAAACTAATCCCACTGTCCCACTCTCTCCCCACAGCCCTGTGTCAGTCCCCAAACTAATCCCACTGTCCCACTCTCTCCCCACAGCCCTGTGTCAGTCCCCAAACTAATCCCACTGTCCCACTCTCTCCCCACAGCCCTGTGTCAGTCCCCAAACTAATCCCACTGTCCCACTCTCTCCCCACAGCCCTGTGTCAGTCCCCAAACTAATCCCACTGTCCCACTCTCTCTCCACAGCCCTGTGTCAGTCCCCAAACTAATCCCACTGTCCCACTCTCTCTCCACAGCCCTGTGTCAGTCCCCAAACTAATCCCACTGTCCCACTCTCTCTCCCACACAGCCCTGTGTCAGTCCCCAAACTAATCCCACTGTCCCACTCTCTCTCCACAGCCCTGTGTCAGTCCCCAAACTAATCCCACTGTCCCACTCTCTCTCCACAGCCCTGTGTCAGTCCCCAAACTAATCCCACTGTCCCACTCTCTCTCCACAGCCCTGTGTCAGTCCCCAAACTAATCCCACTGTCCCACTCTCTCTCCACAGCCCTGTGTCAGTCCCCAAACTAATCCCACTGTCCCACTCTCTCTCCACAGCCCTGTGTCAGTCCCCAAACTAATCCCACTGTCCCACTCTCTCCCCACAGCCCTGTGTCAGTCCCCAAACTAATCCCACTGTCCCACTCTCTCCCACAGCCCTGTGTCAGTCCCCAAACTAATCCCACTGTCCCACTCTCCACAGCCCTGTGTCAGTCCCCAAACTAATCCCACTGTCCCACTCTCTCCCCACAGCCCTGTGTCAGTCCCCAAACTAATCCCACTGTCCCACTCTCTCCCCACAGCCCTGTGTCAGTCCCCAAACTAATCCCACTGTCCCACTCTCTCCCCACAGCCCTGTGTCAGTCCCCAAACTAATCCCACTGTCCCACTCTCTCCCACAGCCCTGTGTCAGTCCCCAAACTAATCCCACTGTCCCACTCTCTCTCCACAGCCCTGTGTCAGTCCCCAAACTAATCCCACTGTCCCACTCTCTCCCCACAGCCCTGTGTCAGTCCCCAAACTAATCCCACTGTCCCACTCTCTCTCCACAGCCCTGTGTCAGTCCCCAAACTAATCCCACTGTCCCACTCTCTCTCCACAGCCCTGTGTCAGTCCCCAAACTAATCCCACTGTCCCACTCCTCTCTCCCCACAGCCCTGTGTCAGTCCCCAAACTAATCCCACTGTCCCACTCTCTCTCCACAGCCCTGTGTGTCACTGTCCCCAAACTAATCCCACTGTCCCACTCTCTCCCCACAGCCCTGTGTCAGTCCCCAAACTAATCCCACTGTCCCACTCTCTCCCCACAGCCCTGTGTCAGTCCCCAAACTAATCCCACTGTCCCACTCTCTCTCCACAGCCCTGTGTCAGTCCCCAAACTAATCCCACTGTCCCACTCTCTCTCCACAGCCCTGTGTCAGTCCCCAAACTAATCCCACTGTCCCACTCTCTCTCCACAGCCCTGTGTCAGTCCCCAAACTAATCCCACTGTCCCACTCTCTCTCCACAGCCCTGTGTCAGTCCCCAAACTAATCCCACTGTCCCACTCTCTCCCCACAGCCCTGTGTCAGTCCCCAAACTAATCCCACTGTCCCACTCTCTCTCCACAGCCCTGTGTCAGTCCCCAAACTAATCCCACTGTCCCACTCTCTCTCCACAGCCCTGTGTCAGTCCCCAAACTAATCCCACTGTCCCACTCTCTCCCCACAGCCCTGTGTCAGTCCCCAAACTAATCCCACTGTCCCACTCTCTCTCCACAGCCCTGTGTCAGTCCCCAAACTAATCCCACTGTCCCACTCTCTCTCCACAGCCCTGTGTCAGTCCCCAAACTAATCCCACTGTCCCACTCTCTCTCCACAGCCCTGTGTCAGTCCCCAAACTAATCCCACTGTCCCACTCTCTCCCCACAGCCCTGTGTCAGTCCCCAAACTAATCCCACTGTCCCACTCTCTCTCCACAGCCCTGTGTCAGTCCCCAAACTAATCCCACTGTCCCACTCTCTCCCCACAGCCCTGTGTCAGTCCCCAAACTAATCCCACTGTCCCACTCTCTCTCCACAGCCCTGTGTCAGTCCCCAAACTAATCCCACTGTCCCACTCTCTCTCCACAGCCCTGTGTCAGTCCCCAAACTAATCCCACTGTCCCACTCTCTCTCCACAGCCCTGTGTCAGT
Source organism: Mobula hypostoma (assembly GCF_963921235.1). NCBI lineage: Eukaryota > Metazoa > Chordata > Chondrichthyes > Myliobatiformes > Myliobatidae > Mobula > Mobula hypostoma. The sequence goes on from NC_086124.1 coordinate 27,677,257, forward strand.
CCCCAAACTAATCCCACTGTCCCACTCTCTCCCACAGCCCTGTGTCAGTCCCCAAACTAATCCCACTGTCCCACTCTCTCTCCACAGCCCTGTGTCAGTCCCCAAACTAATCCCACTGTCCCACTCTCTCCCCACAGCCCTGTGTCAGTCCCCAAACTAATCCCACTGTCCCACTCTCTCTCCACAGCCCTGTGTCAGTCCCCAAACTAATCCCACTGTCCCACTCTCTCTCCACAGCCCTGTGTCAGTCCCCAAACTAATCCCACTGTCCCACTCTCTCCCACAGCCCTGTGTCAGTCCCAACTAATCCCACTGTCCCACTCTCTCTCCACAGCCCTGTGTCAGTCCCCAAACTAATCCCACTGTCCCACTCTCTCTCCACAGCCCTGTGTCAGTCCCCAAACTAATCCCACTGTCCCACTCTCTCCCACAGCCCTGTGTCAGTCCCCAAACTAATCCCACTGTCCCACTCTCTCCCCACAGCCCTGTGTCAGTCCCCAAACTAATCCCACTGTCCCACTCTCTCCCCACAGCCCTGTGTCAGTCCCCAAACTAATCCCACTGTCCCACTCTCTCTCCACAGCCCTGTGTCAGTCCCCAAACTAATCCCACTGTCCCACTCTCCACAGCCCTGTGTCAGTCCCCAAACTAATCCCACTGTCCCACTCTCTCCCCACAGCCCTGTGTCAGTCCCCAAACTAATCCCACTGTCCCACTCTCTCCCCACAGCCCTGTGTCAGTCCCCAAACTAATCCCACTGTCCCACTCTCTCTCCACAGCCCTGTGTCAGTCCCCAAACTAATCCCACTGTCCCACTCTCTCTCCACAGCCCTGTGTCAGTCCCCAAACTAATCCCACTGTCCCACTCTCTCTCCACAGCCCTGTCAGTCCCCAAACTAACCACTGTCCCACTGCCACTCTCTCTCCACAGCCCTGTGTCAGTCCCCAAACTAATCTCACTGTCCCACTCTCTCTCCACAGCCCTGTGTCAGTCCCCAAACTAATCCCACTGTCCCACTCTCTCCCCACAGCCCTGTGTCAGTCCCCAAACTAATCCCACTGTCCCACTCTCTCTCCACAGCCCTGTGTCAGTCCCCAAACTAATCCCACTGTCCCACTCTCTCTCCACAGCCCTGTGTCAGTCCCCAAACTAATCCCACTGTCCCACTCTCTCCCCACAGCCCTGTGTCAGTCCCCAAACTAATCCCACTGTCCCACTCTCTCTCCACAGCCCTGTGTCAGTCCCCAAACTAATCCCACTGTCCCACTCTCTCCCCACAGCCCTGTGTCAGTCCCCAAACTAATCCCACTGCCCCACTCTCTCTCTCCACAGCCCTGTGTCAGTCCCCAAACTAATCCCACTGTCCCACTCTCTCTCCACAGCCCTGTGTCAGTCCCCAAACTAATCCCACTGCCCACTCTCCACAGCCCTTGTGTCCCAAACTAATCCCACTCTCTCTCCCACAGCCCTGTGTCAGTCCCCAAACTAATCCCACTGTCCCACTCTCTCCCCACAGCCCTGTGTCAGTCCCCAAACTAATCCCACTGTCCCACTCTCTCCCCACAGCCCTGTGTCAGTCCCCAAACTAATCCCACTGTCCCACTCTCTCCCCACAGCCCTGTGTCAGTCCCCAAACTAATCCCACTGTCCCACTCTCTCCCCACAGCCCTGTGTCAGTCCCCAAACTAATCCCACTGTCCCACTCTCTCCCCACAGCCCTGTGTCAGTCCCCAAACTAATCCCACTGTCCCACTCTCTCTCCACAGCCCTGTGTCAGTCCCCAAACTAATCCCACTGTCCCACTGTCCACTCTCTCCCCACAGCCCTGTGTCAGTCCCCAAACTAATCCCACTGTCCCACTCTCTCCCCACAGCCCTGTGTCAGTCCCCAAACTAATCCCACTGTCCCACTCTCTCCCCACAGCCCTGTGTCAGTCCCCAAACTAATCCCACTGTCCCACTCTCTCTCCACAGCCCTGTGTCAGTCCCCAAACTAATCCCACTGTCCCACTCTCTCTCCACAGCCCTGTGTCAGTCCCCAAACTAATCCCACTGTCCCACTCTCTCTCCACAGCCCTGTGTCAGTCCCCAAACTAATCCCACTGTCCCACTCTCTCTCCACAGCCCTGTGTCAGTCCCCAAACTAATCCCACTGTCCCACTCTCTCTCCACAGCCCTGTGTCAGTCCCCAAACTAATCCCACTGTCCCACTCTCTCCCCACAGCCCTGTGTCAGTCCCCAAACTAATCCCACTGTCCCACTCTCTCTCCACAGCCCTGTGTCAGTCCCCAAACTAATCCCACTGTCCCACTCTCTCCCCACAGCCCTGTGTCAGTCCCCAAACTAATCCCACTGTCCCACTCTCTCTCCACAGCCCTGTGTCAGTCCCCAAACTAATCCCACTGTCCCACTCTCTCCCCACAGCCCTGTGTCAGTCCCCAAACTAATCCCACTGTCCCACTCTCTCCCCACAGCCCTGTGTCAGTCCCCAAACTAATCCCACTGTCCCACTCTCTCCCCACAGCCCTGTGTCAGTCCCCAAACTAATCCCACTGTCCCACTCTCTCCCCACAGCCCTGTGTCAGTCCCCAAACTAATCCCACTGTCCCACTCTCTCTCCACAGCCCTGTGTCAGTCCCCAAACTAATCCCACTGTCCCACTCTCTCCCACAGCCCTGTGTCAGTCCCCAAACTAATCCCACTGTCCCACTCTCTCCCCACAGCCCTGTGTCAGTCCCCAAACTAATCCCACTGTCCCACTCTCTCTCCACAGCCCTGTGTCAGTCCCCAAACTAATCCCACTGTCCCACTCTCTCTCCACAGCCCTGTGTCAGTCCCCAAACTAATCCCACTGTCCCACTCTCTCCCCACAGCCCTGTGTCAGTCCCCAAACTAATCCCACTGTCCCACTCTCTCTCCACAGCCCTGTGTCAGTCCCCAAACTAATCCCACTGTCCCACTCTCTCCCCACAGCCCTGTGTCAGTCCCCAAACTAATCCCACTGTCCCACTCTCTCCCCACAGCCCTGTGTCAGTCCCCAAACTAATCCCACTGTCCCACTCTCTCTCCACAGCCCTGTGTCAGTCCCCAAACTAATCCCACTGTCCCACTCTCTCCCCACAGCCCTGTGTCAGTCCCCAAACTAATCCCACTGTCCCACTCTCTCTCCACAGCCCTGTGTCAGTCCCCAAACTAATCCCACTGTCCCACTCTCTCTCCACAGCCCTGTGTCAGTCCCCAAACTAATCCCACTGTCCCACTCTCTCCCCACAGCCCTGTGTCAGTCCCCAAACTAATCCCACTGTCCCACTCTCTCCCCACAGCCCTGTGTCAGTCCCCAAACTAATCCCACTGTCCCACTCTCTCCCCACAGCCCTGTGTCAGTCCCCAAACTAATCCCACTGTCCCACTCTCTCTCCACAGCCCTGTGTCAGTCCCCAAACTAATCCCACTGTCCCACTCTCTCTCCACAGCCCTGTGTCAGTCCCCAAACTAATCCCACTGTCCCACTCTCTCCCCACAGCCCTGTGTCAGTCCCCAAACTAATCCCACTGTCCCACTCTCTCTCCACAGCCCTGTGTCAGTCCCCAAACTAATCCCACTGTCCCACTCTCTCCCCACAGCCCTGTGTCAGTCCCCAAACTAATCCCACTGTCCCACTCTCTCTCCACAGCCCTGTGTCAGTCCCCAAACTAATCCCACTGTCCCACTCTCTCCCCACAGCCCTGTGTCAGTCCCCAAACTAATCCCACTGTCCCACTCTCTCCCACAGCCCTGTGTCAGTCCCCAAACTAATCCCACTGTCCCACTCTCTCTCCACAGCCCTGTGTCAGTCCCCAAACTAATCCCACTGTCCCACTCTCTCTCCACAGCCCTGTGTCAGTCCCCAAACTAATCCCACTGTCCCACTCTCTCTCCACAGCCCTGTGTCAGTCCCCAAACTAATCCCACTGTCCCACTCTCTCTCCACAGCCCTGTGTCAGTCCCCAAACTAATCCCACTGTCCCACTCTCTCCCCACAGCCCTGTGTCAGTCCCCAAACTAATCCCACTGTCCCACTCTCTCTCCACAGCCCTGTGTCAGTCCCCAAACTAATCCCACTGTCCCACTCTCTCTCCACAGCCCTGTGTCAGTCCCCAAACTAATCCCACTGTCCCACTCTCTCCCCACAGCCCTGTGTCAGTCCCCAAACTAATCCCACTGTCCCACTCTCTCTCCACAGCCCTGTGTCAGTCCCCAAACTAATCCCACTGTCCCACTCTCTCCCCACAGCCCTGTGTCAGTCCCCAAACTAATCCCACTGTCCCACTCTCTCCCCACAGCCCTGTGTCAGTCCCCAAACTAATCCCACTGTCCCACTCTCTCTCCACAGCCCTGTGTCAGTCCCCAAACTAATCCCACTGTCCCACTCTCTCCCACAGCCCTGTGTCAGTCCCCAAACTAATCCCACTGTCCCACTCTCTCCCCACAGCCCTGTGTCAGTCCCCAAACTAATCCCACTGTCCCACTCTCTCCCCACAGCCCTGTGTCAGTCCCCAAACTAATCCCACTGTCCCACTCTCTCTCCACAGCCCTGTGTCAGTCCCCAAACTAATCCCACTGTCCCACTCTCTCCCCACAGCCCTGTGTCAGTCCCCAAACTAATCCCACTGTCCCACTCTCTCTCCACAGCCCTGTGTCATCCCCAAACTAATCCCACTGTCCCACTCTCTCTCCACAGCCCTGTGTCAGTCCCCAAACTAATCCCACTGTCCCACTCTCTCCCCACAGCCCTGTGTCAGTCCCCAAACTAATCCCACTGTCCCACTCTCTCCCCACAGCCCTGTGTCAGTCCCCAAACTAATCCCACTGTCCCACTCTCTCCCCACAGCCCTGTGTCAGTCCCCAAACTAATCCCACTGTCCCACTCTCTCTCCACAGCCCTGTGTCAGTCCCCAAACTAATCCCACTGTCCCACTCTCTCTCCACAGCCCTGTGTCAGTCCCCAAACTAATCCCACTGTCCCACTCTCTCTCCACAGCCCTGTGTCAGTCCCCAAACTAATCCCACTGTCCCACTCTCTCTCCACAGCCCTGTGTCAGTCCCCAAACTAATCCCACTGTCCACTCTCTCCCCACAGCCCTGTGTCAGTCCCCAAACTAATCCCACTGTCCCACTCTCTCTCCACAGCCCTGTGTCAGTCCCCAAACTAATCCCACTGTCCCACTCTCTCTCCACAGCCCTGTGTCAGTCCCCAAACTAATCCCACTGTCCCACTCTCTCCCCACAGCCCTGTGTCAGTCCCCAAACTAATCCCACTGTCCCACTCTCTCTCCACAGCCCTGTGTCAGTCCCCAAACTAATCCCACTGTCCCACTCTCTCTCCACAGCCCTGTGTCAGTCCCCAAACTAATCCCACTGTCCCACTCTCTCTCCACAGCCCTGTGTCAATCCCCAAACTAATCCCACTGTCCCACTCTCTCCCCACAGCCCTGTGTCAGTCCCCAAACTAATCCCACTGTCCCACTCTCTCTCCACAGCCCTGTGTCAGTCCCCAAACTAATCCCACTGTCCCACTCTCTCCCCACAGCCCTGTGTCAGTCCCCAAACTAATCCCACTGTCCCACTCTCTCCCCACAGCCCTGTGTCAGTCCAAGAATGTGCTTTTGGTGCCAACGTTGCATGCTCAGAACTTATTAACCCTAACCGGTACTTCTTTAGAGTGTGGAGGAAACCACAGCATCCTGCAGAAACCCACGTAGACAAGGGGAGAAATTAGACGGTGGCAGGAATTGAATTGTGATGGTGACCACTGGATCATAGAACACTACAGCACAGTACAGGCCCGGCGGCCCGTGATGTTGTGCCAAACTTTAACCTACTCTAAGATCAATCTTAACCCTTCCATTTTTTTTTCTATCACCCATGTGCCACTCTGAGTTTCTTATATGCCCCTAATGTACCTGCCTCTACCACCAACAAGGCAGAGTGTCCTACGCACTCTCCATTCCCTGTGTAAAGAACTTACCTCTGACATCTCCCATTATAGGAAAGATGTCAACAAAATAGAGAGAGTACAGAGAAGATTTACTAGAATGTTACCCGGGTTTCATCACCTAAGTTACAGAGAAAGGTTGAACATGTTGGGTCTTTACTCTTTGGAGTGTAGAAGGTTGAGGGGGGACTTGATAGAGGTATTTAAAATTATGAGGGGGATAGATAGAGTTGACGTGGATAGGCTTTTTCCATTGAGAGTAGGGGAGATTCAAACAAGAGGACATGAGAGTTAAAGGGCAAAAGTTTAGGGGGAACTTCTTTACTCAGAGAGTGGTAGCTGTGTGGAACGAGCTTCCAGCAGAAGTGGTTGAGGCAGGTTTGATGTTGCCATTTAAAGTTAAATTGGACAGCTATATGGACAGGAAAGGAATGGAGGGTTATGGGCTGAGTGCAGGTCGGTGGGACTAGGTGAGAGTAAGCGTTCGCACGGACTAGAAGGGCCGAGATGGCCTGTTTCTGTGCTGTAATTGTTATATGGTTATATATCATATTTTTCTCCAATTACCTTAATTGACCTCTTGTATTAATCACTTCCAGCCCTGAAAAAAGTCTCACTCTCTTGATCTTGTACACCTCTGTCAAGTCACTTCCCATTCTGCTTTGCTCCAAAGAGAAAAGCCCTAACTCACTCAGCCTATCCTCAGAAGACCTGTGCTCTAATCCAGACAACGTCCTGGACAGCTCCCACATTATACCAGCGTTTTATGGAGCTGCAACAATCCCTTGCGGTTCTTGAACCCAATTGAATCATCTGCGTACGTGTTTGGAATGTGGCAGGAAGCTGGAGTTCCTGGGGGGGTCCTGCACGGTCATGGGGGGGGGGTAGTGGTGCGGGGTGGTGGGGGACTGATAGCCAGTGGTGGGAATTGAACCTCAATCGCCATCATTGGATCAATGTATCACCGTATTCCTACTCACGGTGCCTTGACTGACAGAGAGCTGCGTTCCGAACACCTTTTTAGCCACACTGCGAGCGCTGCCACAAGAAAGCAGCATCCATCATCAAGGACCCCCCACCACCCAGGTCAAGCTCTCATCTTGCTGCTACCATTGGGAAGGAGGTACAGGAGCCTCATGTCCCACTGCACTCGCTTCAGGAACAGATATTACCCCTCAACCATCAGGCTCCCAAAGCAACGTGGATAACCTCACTCACCTCACTTCTACTGTCTAGGAAACCTCAACTCAAGTTCTCAGGATTATTTATTTACTTTTTTTTTGTATTTGCACAGTTTGCCTTTTGTACTTTGGTAGTTTGTCAGCCTTTGTGTGGTGTTTTTCATCAATTCTATTGTATTTCTTTGTTCACAAGAAAATGAGTTTCCGGTAGGATATACAAATTTTTAATAATAAATTTACTTTGAACTTTGAACTCTGTTGACCTGCCACACCACTGTCGATGAGCACCACTTGTCCTCCGAGGTCCCTCTGCCCCCTGGGGCATTGCTGCAAAATGGAGCCACATCTGGATCACATCCTGATTTAGGATGGCTCCGTTTTGAGACTTGTGCCTTCCTTGTGGACTTCATCTGTTTATTTAGTTTGTTGGTTTTATTTAGATATACAGCATTGGACAGGTCCTTCCAGCCCCACGGGCCATGCTGGCCAGCAAACTAACCACTTCAACACTTGTTGCTTCTTGTCCGGTTGTTAAGTCGAGTCCGTCAATTCGTGACCTCATGGACCACGGGGTCCACAGGGTTTTCATGGCAAGATACGGAAGTTGATCGCCAGGTCTTTCTTCCGCACAGATACTGCTGATGCCCAGGTTGGGACCTGGCTGGGTTTGAACTCAGGACCATCTGCCTTGAAGTCCAGTGCTGATGCCACAGCACCACCAGCCGGCCCATTTTAACACTAGCCTAACACAATTTACAATTCTGATGCCCCAAGCTATAACCGTGCTGTGCTAACCACTACACTACCATGGAAATCATGACTTGAGAGGCTAAAGTTTAGGTCATTGTTCCATTTGTTTAAGAAATTACAATATCTATGTCAATTATACGGGTGTCGGGGTGGAGATACCAAAGGAGGTTTAAGGTGCTCCTTCCCTCCACTAGTCTGCAGGTCACCCTTGGGCAAGGTGTAGCACCTGCTTAGCCCCACCGATCAGGGTCACGTGAGGCCATGGGAGTAGGTGGTGGATAGTTGTATGAGCAGCTGGTGTATATCACAAATCCTGGTTATGCGACCACTGATGCCAGGCAGACAATCTCTGAAAAGTATTGGTAACGGCTGGGGGTCACCCGTCTTGTAAAGACTCTGCCCAGAAGAAGGCAATGGCAAACCACTTCTGTAGAAAAATTTGCCAAGAACAATCATGGTCGTGGATAGACCGAGATCGCCCACCTTACATGACATGGCACATAATGAACACACAATGATATAAGATGACAAGTTTATGCTCGGAAAGCTTTCATCCATTTACTTTTATTGATCTAATAAACTAATAGAAGTCATGGATCAATGTAGCACAGAAAAAGGCCCTTCAGCCCAACACCTCTGCACCAACCATGGTGACCACTAAATTAGTCCCACTTGTCTGTATTTGGTACGTGTCCCACAGAACCCTTCCTACCCATGCACTGAACCAGCTCTGTTTAAGGGACCCCCATCGCTCACAAAGAGACTGGTCCAAGAGTAGGAACATCAGCCTCACATTATTAGCCAACAGCTGTCATGGGTCAGTCAAAGAAAATTGTCTCAGTATCTTAACGAGGCACATTAATTAGTTTGGACAGAAACCAGAGTGTTCAGGAATTGGAGAGAGTGAATGGTAATCAGAACTTTTAGGGTTAAAGAGCTCCATTATTAACTCCCATTCTTCATAAGTTTTATTTAACTGTGTTAAACATCTAAACTCCTGATCAATATTTATAGGCAAACACAAATGGTCTAATTCTAACAAGGTATGGCTCGAAATGGACCAGCAGCTTTCTCAGAAAAGACGTAATTTCACAGTGCAACGTTAGTGACTGATCACAATTGCAACAGGAAAGAACATCTCCGAATGTCGCAGAGGAACAATGAGGAAAAAAAACTTCCATTTAAATCAAATTAAAACAGGAAATCATTGGGGCTTTTATGAAAATAAAACTTGTTCAACATTCCCAAGTTGTTGGAGTCCAGCTTTGCATTCTGTGAAGGAAGAGTGAGTGAGATTAAATACCGAGATTACCCTGATATAAAAAAACATGAAACATTTCACAAAGTTTTCAGTGGAAGTGATGCCAAATAAGAAATCTCCGGTGAAGGTGTCAATTAAAAGGTCACTGTCAAGGGAGGAGCTTTGTCTGAATTTCCTAGGAGATTCTGTTGTTTATCACAATACCGTGAGGTAGTTAATGAGTGACTCGATGAACAGGTTTGGTTTCAAGCTGATTTTCCATCTAAAAAATGGAAAGTCCCATCCTCATTCCAACGATCTGACTCACATTCCACCTGGCTGGACCACACTGGAAAAGTCTTGTCTCCATTCCAGCCATTTACTCCATATTTCAGAGTCCAGTTCCATCAGTCTAGATCAATTTTATTGGCTTCATCCACATTTCTTTCAATCGGTCTAGTCTACATACAGTCAGTTTGATCCAAATTCCATCAATCTAGTCCATATTCTGTAAGTCCGCATCCTAACAGTCTGGCCCACATAACATTGTAAGACATAGGAGAAAGATTATGTTATTCAGACCATCAAGTCTGCTCCACCATTCCATCATGGCTGATTTATTATCCCTCTCAACTCCATTCTCCTGACTTCTCCACATAATCTTTTATGCCCTAATCAAGAACCCATCAACCTCCATTTTAAATATACCCCATAACCTGGCATCCACAACCGTCTGTGGCAATGAATTCCACAGACTTATTACCATCTGGCTAAAGAAATTTCTCCTCACCTCTGCTCAAAAGGGACATCCTTGTATTTGGAGGCTGTGTCCTCTGGTCCTGGACACCCCTACTATATGAAGCATTTGCTCCATGTTCACTCTAGGCCTTTCAATATTCAACATTCCATCAGACTGGTCTACGTTCCATCAATCAGTCTAGTCTACATTCCATCAGTCTAGACTACATATCATCAACCAAGTCCACATACCATCAGTCTGGCCTACATTCTATCGGTCTATGTTCCATCAGTCCAATCCATTTTCCATCAGTCAAGTCCACGTTCCAGTAGTCAAGTCCATGTTCCAGTAGTCAAGTCCACCTTTCATCAGTCCAGTCCAAATACCATTCATCCAGTCCTCATTCCAAAACTCTAGTGAACACCTATCAGTCTGGTCCACATCCCATTAGACTAGTCTACATTCCATCAGCCCATGTTCCATTGCATCAGTCCACCATCATCAATCCAACCTAGTTCACATTGTTCAGAAACCACAGCTTTACAAGTCAGATGTCCCTTTTTTTTTAAACCAACCATGTCACATCAGTAACATTTCACCTGTGAGGCTGTTGGGGTCATATACTGTGTTTGGTGCTCTCAGTGTAGCCTCTTGTATATTGGTGAGACCCAACGTAGATTGGGAGACTGTTTTGCCGAGCATCTACGCTCCATCTGCCAGAATAAGCAGGATCTCCCAGTGGCCACCCATTTTAATTCCACTTCCCATTCCCAATATGTCCATCCATGGCCTCCTCCACTGTCGGGATAAGGCCACACTTAGGTTGGAGGAACACCACCTTATATTCTGTTTGGGTAGCCTCCAACCTGATGGCATGAACATTGATTTCTCAAACTTCCAGTAATACCTTCCCCCTCCACTTCACCATTTCCCATCCCTTGTCCCCCTCTCATATTATCTCCTGCCCGTCCATCGCCTCCCTCTGGTGCTCCTCCCCTGCCCCTTTCTTCTTTCTTCCATTGCCTTCTCTCCCTTTCACCAATCAACTTCCTCGCTCTGTTTCATCCATCGCCCCCCCCCTCCAAGTTTCAACTAGTGCCTGGCGTTTCTCTCTTGCCTACCCCACATTTCAAATCTACTCCTCAGCTTTTTCTCTCGTCCTGCCGAAGGGTTTCAGTCTGAAATGACGACTGTACTTTTTTTCCACAGATGCTGCCTGGCCTGCTGAGTTCCTCCAGCATTTTGTGTGTGTTGCTCACACCAGTGATGTTGCTCTGGGACTTTCCAGACCTGAGAGTGAATTGATTGTGGTGATTTACTTCATGGAAAAGTTCCCAAGCCGACATTTACTGACACCTACACCTAATGGCCACTTCATTGATTACACCTGTACCCTGATCAATAAAGCAAATATCTAACCAGTCAATCACGTGCAGCAACTCAATGCATGAAAGCACGCAGACATGGTGAGGAGGTGAAGTTGTTGTTCAGACCAAACATCAGAATGGGGGAAGAAATGTGATTAAGGCGATTTTGACCGTGGAATGATTGTTGATGCCAGATGGGGTGGTATGAGTATCTCAGGAACTGCTGATCTCCTAGGATTTTCATGCACAACAGTCTCTGGAGCAGGAGTTACTAACCTTTTTATGCCATGGACAAATATCATCTGCCAAAGGGTCCGAACACCCCAAGATGTGAGACTTACACACACCATATACCGGAGGAACTCAGCGGGTCAGTCAGTATCTGTGGAAATGAATGAGCACTTGCTGTTTTGGCCCAAGTCCCTTCTTCAGGACAGGAAAGGAAGGGGGGGAAGAAGGCAGAGAAAAAGGTGTGGGGGGAGGGGAAGGAGAATCGCTAGAAGGTGATAACTGAAGCCAGGTGGGTGGGAAAGCTAAAGTGTCGGAGAGGAAGGAATCTCTAAAGTTTACAGGGATTGATGCGAAAATCAAAAATACACTCAGAGATCAGCAGTCCTGTGGGTGAAAACACCTTGTTAGTGAGAGGGGTCAGAGGAGAATGGCCAGACTGATTCAAGCCGACAGTAACTCAAATAACCACACATTACAACAGTGGTATACAGAAGAGCATCTCTGAATGTACAACACATTGAACCTTGAAGTGAATGGGCTACAGCAGCAGAAGATCACACTGGGTTCCGCTCCTGTACCTAATAAAATGGCCACTGAGCATATGTCCTGTCCTTTCACTACTGAAAAATTCGAGGGACATCTTTATTTAGTACAACCACCAGGGCAGAATATAATAGACAGAATATTTTTACCTTATGTGGAAGATTTAGTCAATCCATCAGCTGAAACAAAGAACATAAGATCGAAGTTAATCAAAGAGCCCCGGAATGTGAATTATTGGATCAGCTGGCAAAATATGAAAAAAAAAGCTTAATTTGGATAAGTCCGAGGTGTGGCATCTTGGAAAGTCTAATCAATGCAGGACTTTCACAGTGAACGAGTGTTGCAGATCGGAGGGAACTGGAAATTCAAGTACGTGGTTCCCTGAAAGTGGCATCGCAGGTAGACAGGACGGTGAAGAATGGTTTTGGTACAGTGGCCAGGAATCCGAATCAGAATCTGGTCTTGTCGGTACTGAACCAACCGCTGCCGCTGGGCTATAAACGTGCAGGAGCAATGTGTGGTTAAGTGCCTTGCTCAAGGACACAACACACTGCCTCGGCTGAGGCTCGAACTCGCGACCTTCAGGTCACTAGTCCAACACCTTATCCACTTGGCCACGCGCCTCGGACATACTGTATGTTGTGAAATTTATTGCTTTGCAGCAGCAATAGTGTAATGCATAAAAACATAAATTACAATGATATAAATATATGTAAAATATTAAATTAAGTAAGTAGTGCAAAAACTACTGAGGTGGCATTCATGGGCTGGTTCATTGTCCATTCCGGAATCTGATGACGGAGAGGAGGAAGCTGTTCCTACAATGTTGAGTGTGAGCCTTCATGCTCCTGTACCTCCTCCCTGATGGTAACGATAAGAGGAGGGTGTGTTTTGAGTGATGGGTGTAAGTAATAATGGATGCTGCCTTTTTGAGGCATTGCCTTTGTAAGACCCGAATCAGAATCAGGTTTATTATCACCGGCATATGTCGTGAAATTTGTTAACTTAGCAGCAGCAGTTCAATGCAATACATGATAATATAGACAAAAAACGACTAAGTCAATTACAGTAAGTAACACTAAATAGTTAAATTAAAAATAGTCCAAAACAGAAATAATAAAAGTGAGGTAGTGTTCATGGGTCAATGTCCATTTAGGAATGGGATGGCAGAGGGGAAGAAGCTGTTCCTGAATCGCTGAGTGTGTGCCTTCAGGCTCCTGTACCTCCTCCCTGATGGTAGCAATGAGAAGAGGGCATGTTCTGGGTGGTGGGGTCTTTAATGATGGGTGCCACCTTTCTGAGGCACCACTCCTTGAAGACGTCTTGGATACTACGGAGGCTAGTACCCATGATGGAGCTGATTAATTTTACAACTTCCTGGAGCTTCTTTCGATCCTGTGCAGTAGCCCCCCTCCCTCCATACCAGACGGTGATGTAGCCTGTCAGAATGCTCTCCATGGTACATCTGTGCAAGTTTTTGAGTGACTTAGGTGACAAACGAAATCTCTTCAAACTTCTGATGAAATATAGCCCCTGACTTGACTTCTTATTAGCTGCATCAATATGTTGGGACCAGGTTAGATCCTCAGAGATAGTGTCACCCAGGAACTTGAAATTTATATATATATATATAGGCATCCCTTAGTCTTGCGAGACCATGGATCTGCGCCTGGAAAGTCTTCACTCTCCAGGGCGCAGGCCTGGGCAAGGTTGTATGGAAGACCAGCAGTTGCCCATGCTGCAAGTCTCCCCTCTCCATGACACCGATGTTGTCCAAGGGAAGGGCATTAGGACCCATACAGCTTGGCACCAGTGTCGTTGCAGAGCAATGTGTGATTAAGTGCCTTGCTCAAGGACACAACATGCTGCCTCGACTGGGGCTCGAACTCACGACCTTCAGGTCGCTAGTCCGATGCCTTAACCACTTGGCCACGTGCCCACTTGAAATTAATAGTTTAATTATATTAGTGAAAAAATAGAAATAAAAAAAATTCAAGTTGAGTTGTCATTCAACCATACATGAATCCATGAATACAGCCAAACAAAACAGCTTCTTCCCCTCTGCCATCCAATTTCTGAACAGACATTGAATCCATGAACTTTTTTTATTTGTATTTATTCACTAATATAATTAAACTGTTATATATTTACTGTAATTGACATTTTTTCTATTATTATGTATTGCGCTATACTGTTGCCGCAAAGACAAGAAACCTCACAACACATCCTGGAGATATTAAACCTGATTCTGACTCTGATTCATTCTGATTCCCTGACCATGTGGGTTTCCTCCGGGTGCTCCGGTTTCCTCCCACATTCCTAAGATGTACGATTAGGGTTAATGAGTTGTGGGCATGCAATAGGACCAAAAAACACATGAGCAGAATTAGGCCATTCAGCCCATAGAGTCTGCTTCGCCTTTCCATCATGCCTTCTCGCCATATCCTTTGATGCCCTGAACAATCAGGAAACTATCAACTTCGGCTTTAAATACACCCCCGGACTTGGCCTTCACGCAGTCTGTGGCAGAGCATTCCACGGAATATTACTGCATAATACAAGATGTCCGTTCTTGTTTTATGCAGTAATATTCACTGAAATGTGCCTTTGTATCGATACGAATCAGCGAAGGTTGTGTTGGGGCAGCCCACAAGTCGCCACCCTCTGGCTACGTCGGCCTTTGAAGTGTGGTGACTTGTGGGCTGCCCCTACACAACCTTCGCTGATTTGTATTGATACAAAGACACATTTCAGTGTATGTTTCGATATTTCGATGTATATATGACGAGTGAAACTAATTTTCTATCAATCTTTTTGTACTAGGAACTATTATCACAACAGGGTAGACACTGTCCTTAAGCCTGGTATCTTCTCCCCAGTGGGAGAGGGGAGAAGAGAGAATGTCCGGTGTGGGTGGGGTCTTTGATTATACTGGCTTCTCTACTGAGGCAGTGGGAAGCGTAGGCAGAGTCCGCGGAGGGGAGGCCTGTCTCCGTGATGTGCTGAGCTGTGTCCGTGACTCTTTGCACTTCTCTGTGGTCACGGACAGAGCGGTGTTAAACTGAGCCGTGACACACCCGGATAGGATGCTTTCAGTGGCGCGAGGACAGGGACGGTTGTGGCACAGGTGGCAGACGGTGGTTTAAAGCACACTGGTACCTGAGCTGGCACTGGAACTGGAGACGCCAGAGTCACTGGACCGCACGCTCGCACTGCACGTGTTCAACCGGCACAGCCCGGCCTGGTTATTGACCTTTGCTGCAGAGACAGAGAGAGAGAGAACGGACATCTTGTATTATGCAGTAATATTCAGCATACTATCCACAAGCTCCAAACTTCAGTCAAAACTTTAAGACATACCTGATATAAGCAACTATGAGTACCCTCACTTAAGAGAGAATAAACTGTATCAACTTACATTTCAGAAACTAATTTACTTTCCCTGTTTCAGCTCCCCCCCACCCCCATGTTCCCATTTTCCATTCATACGGCCATCATACATAGGAGCAGAATTAAGCCATTTGGCCCATCGAATCTGCTCCACCATTCCATCATGGCTGATTCAATATCCCTCCCAACCCTTCTCCCCTAACTTTGTCACCCTTACTAATCAAGGACCTATCAACCCCTGCTTTAAATATACCCTCCACAGCCCTCTGTTAGAATGAGCTCCACAGATTCATTGCCCTCTGGCTAAAGAAATTCCTCCTCATCTCTGTCCTAAAGGGGTGACCTTCTGTTCTGAAGCTGTGCCCTCTGGTCTGGGACTCCCCTGCTGTAGGAAACATCCTCTCCACATCCACTCTATCTGGGCCTTTCAATGTTTGATAGGTTTCAATGAGATCTGACCCCCTCCATTCTTCTAATTTCCATTTAGTGCAGCCATAAACCACTCCTCATACATTAACCCTTTCATTCCCAGCAATATTTACCCACCTCCCTATCACGTTCCAGCTTCTGCAGGTTTCTCCTACCTGCTCCTAGCTCCAACTGCCCATCAGACACTCCTCGTCTGGATCCACCCATCACCTCACAGCCTCTGTTACTGTTCTCTCTCTCCCCTCCACCATCCGCCCATTCTCCCTCCTTCCTTGAATCCACCCATCGCCCCACTTTTCTTCCACCTCTTTATACTGGTTATCTCCCATATAAAGAGTGCCAATGAAGTGTCTCGACTCTGAAGCATTGACTGCCCATTCCCCTCCCCCACCCACAGATGCTGTCTGACCCAGTGAGTTCCTCCAGCATCGAGCACTGTAACAGATTCCAGTGTCTCTGGTCTTTTAGAGTCTGAACTTTCTCACCTGTTGGTTGAATGTCTAGCCTTTTGACCCCTGTGTGAGAAACAGAGAGGTTACAATATCTGACATTAGCTCTGAAACAGTACAGGTCCTTTGGCCCATGATGTTTTATTCGAATATCACAGCAGAGTACAGGCCCCTCAGCCCACAATGTTCTGCTAACCTTTTAACCCATTCCATGATTGATCTAACCCTTCCCTCCCACAGAACCTGCATTTTTCTATCATTCATCTGCTTATCCGTATCTGTATCTGCCTCTACCATTATACTTTACTCTTTATTGTCGCCAAACAATTGATACTAGAACGTACAATCTTCACAGCGATATTTGATTCTGCGCTTCCCGCTCCCTGGATTACAAATATTAAATATTAAAAATAAAAATTAGTAGATATTAAAAATTTAAATTATAAGTCATAAATAGAAAATAGAAAACTGGAAAGTAAGGTAGTGCAAAAAAACTGAGAGGCAGGTCCGGATATTTGGAGGGTACGGCCCAGATCCGGGTCAGGATCCATTCAGCAGTCTTATCACAGTTGGAAAGAAGCTGTTCCCAAATCTGGCCGTACGAGTCTTCAACTCCCGAGCCTTCTCCCAGAGGGAAGAGGAACGAAAAGTGTGTTGGCTGGGTGGGTGGTGTCCTTGATTATCCCGGCAGCACTGCTCCAACAGCGTGCGGTGTAAAGTGAGTCCAAGGACGGAAGATTGGTTTGTGTGATGTGCTGCGCCGTGTTCACGATCTTCTGCAGCTTCTTTCGGTCTTGGACAGGACAACTTCCATACCAGGTTGTGATGCACCCTAGAAGAAAGCTTTCTACAGTGCATCTATAAAACTTAGTGAGGGTTTTAGGGGACAAGCCAAATTTCTTTAGTTTTCTCAGGAAGTAAAGGCACTGGTGGGCCTTCTTGGCAGTGAACCCTGCTTGGTTGGACCAAGTTAAGTCATTTGTGATATTGACCCCGAGGAACTTAAGGATTTTGACCTTACATGTACTGACCGCTCTTCTGTGTGTAAAAACCTGCTTATACCATCCTCCAATCACCTTAAAATCACGCCCTCTCCTAATTAACCATTTCTGTCCTGGGAGAAAGTCTCTGGCTGTCCACTTGTGCCTCTTGCTCACCTCTGTCAGGTCACGTCTCATCCTCCCTCGCTCCAGAGAGAAAAGTCCCAGCTCGCTCAGCCTATCCCCGTGAGAAGTGCTCTGTAATCCCGTCAGCATCCTGGTAAATCTCCTCTACACCCTCTCTCTAAAGCTTCCACATCCTTCCTATAATGAGGTGACCAGAGCTGAACACAACACTCAACGTGTGATCTAACCAGGGTTTTATAGAGTTTACAGAAGCAACCATAGAATAGTTGGCATAACGTAATCCTATCTGCCTCTACGTGGCCCATATCCCTCCAGTCCCAGCTTGTTCATGCACCAAATACTATTTAAACACTATAGTGTCTGCTTCTACCACCTCCCCTCAAGGCACCCACAGCCCTGAGTGCAAAGAAAAAATATATTACATGAGAACGTAGAAGAAGAACGAGGCCATTCAGCCCATCGAGTCGGCCTTTTCTCCTTGAAGCGACGGAGGATGGGAGCTGACCTGATAGAGGTGTATAAGATGATGAGAGGCATTGATTGTGTGGGTAGCCAGAGGCTTTTTCCCAGGGCCGAAATGGCTAACACAAGGGGGCAGAGTTTTAAGGTGCTTGGAGGTAGGTACAGAGGGGATGTCTGGGGTATATTTTCACACAGAGAGTGGTGGGTGTGTGGAATGCACTGCTGGTGGTGGTGGTGGAAGTGGATACAATATGGTCTTTTAAGAGCCTCTTAGATAGGTACATGGAGCTTAGAAAAATAGAGGGCTATGCGCTAGGAAATTCTAAGTGGTTTCTAGAGTAGGTTACATGGTCAGCACAACATTGTGGGCCGAAGGGCCTGTAATGTGCTGTAGATTTCTATGTTCTATGAGTCTGCGGTGACATTCCATCATGGCTGATTCATTACCCCTCTCAACCCCATTCCCCTGCCTGATTTTTTACACCTCTACAATGTCAGCCCTCGGTCTCCTGCACTCCGAGTTGTAAGTCCCAGCCTGTCCGACCTCTCCCGGTAACACAGTCCCTCAAGTCCTGCCAACATTTTTGTAGATGTTTTATGCACTCGTTCCAATTAAATCACCTCTTTCCAATAGCAGGGTGCCCAAAACTGAGCATGATAACTCCAGGGTTAAGATGGTGCTGGTGAATGTCAGCGACTTCTGGCCGGTGGCTGATGAGACAAGGGAAACAACTAAACACTTGCGTTAATCGCTCTTTTCCTGGTAAAAGCGATCATCACAAACAATAGGCCTGCAGCTTCCCTTTGGACTTGGAGGCAATTCAGCGTGGCAAAAGCGAGACAAGCTGAGGAGGGTCTATCGATGTAAGCTCTGGGCCGAATGGGAAAGGTCGGGCACAGGCCAAATGGAGGCAGCGGGTTCCGGGCCCCAGACCGTATCGATGTGACCGAAGATGATATTTGGACGATGACTTAGGCGCTGAGCCAGACTGAAAAGATTTGCATGTCAGGGCCGGTTTGGTTCAATAGACAAACTCCTGGTGGGCTTCATAGAACACAGAGCAGAGAAAGCCTACAGCACAATACAGGCCCTTCAGCCCACAAAGCTCTGCTGAACATGTCCTTACCTTAGAAATTACCTAGGGTTACCCATAGCCCTCTATTTCTCTGAGCGCCATGTACCTGTCCAGGAGTCTCTTAAAAAGCAGATGAGTTTAGAGTGTGCATCAGCACTTGGAGCTATGATGTTGTGGCCATTACAGAGACTTCGATGGTTCAGGGACAGGAATGGCTACTTCAAGTGCCAAGCTTTAGATGTTTCAGAAAGGATAGGGAGGGAGGCAAAAGAAGTAAGGGGCGTGACATTGTTGATCACGGACAGTGTCACAGCTACAGAAAAGTAGGAAGTCATGGAGGGGTTGTCTACGGAGTCTCTGTGGGTGGAAGTTAGGAATAGGAAGGGGTCAATAACTCTACTGGGTGTTTTTTACAGGGACATCAAAGAGCAGATAGGGAGACAGATTCTGCAAAGGTGTAATAATAACAGGGTTGTTTTGGTAGGAGATTTTAATTTCCCCAATATTGATTGGCATCTCCCTAGAGTGAGGGGTTTAGATGGGGTGGAGTTTGTTAGGTGTGTTCAGGAAAGTTTCTTGACATACTATGTAGATAAACCTGCAAGAAGAGAAGCTGTACTTGATCTGGTATTGGGAAATGAAACTGGTCAGGTGTCAGATCTCTCAGTGGGAGAGCATTTTGGAGATAGTGATCACAATTCTATCTCCTTTACCATAGCATTGGCAATGGACAGGAACAGACAAGTTAGGAAAGTGTTTAATTGGAGTAAGGGGAAATATGAGGCTATCAGGCAGGAATTTGGAAGCAAAAATTAGTAACAGATATTCTCAGGAGAAGAAATGTGGCAAATGTTCAGGGAATATTTGCGTGGAGTTCTGCATAGGTACGTTCCAATGAGACAGGGAAAGGATAGTAGGGTACAGGAACTATGGTGTACAAAGGCTGTTATAAATCTAGTCAAGAAGAAGCTTACGAAACGTTTAAAAAACTAGGTAATGATAGAGATCTAGAAGATTATAAGGCTAGCAGGAAGGAGCTTAAGAATGAAAATAGGAGAGCCAGAAGGGGCCAGGAGAAGACCTTGGCAGAGAGGATTAAGGAAAACCCCAAGGCATTCTACAAGTATGTGAAGAGCAAGAGGATAAGACGTGAGAGAATAGGACCAATCAAGTGTGACAGTAGAAATGTGTGTGTGGAACCAAGGAGATAGCAGAGGTACATAATGAATATGTTGCTTCAGTATTCAATATAGAAAAGGAACTTGGTGATTGTAGGAATGACTTACAGTGGACTGAAAAGCTTGAGCATGTAGATATTAAGAAAGACGATGTGCTGTACAGTGGATGCAATAAAAGAATTACTTTTTAATCGGGGCGACGATCAAGATTTTAAAGGCAGAGATTTGTGGCGGATTCTCTGAGTTGAGGAGTGACCAATCAGCAAGAGGGATTCATTAGAAAGGGCCAATAGGAATAATTGAAGTGCAAGTGGAGCGGCCATTGTTTGGAGTGTGCCAGTCTTTAGAGTGGCTAAGAGATCAGGCATGGGTGAGGTAAAATTGTCTTGTAAGTTACTCTCCCTCTGTTCTTGTTTGTTCATTCCTCATCTGTTAGTGCATAGTACAGTGAGAATGGCTCCAGGGGCAGTGGTCTGTGCTGTGTGTGGGATGTGGGAAGTCTGGGAGACCTCCGGTCTCCTAGATACACACATCTGCACCAGGGAAAATGAGCTGCAGCTCCTGAGAGATCATGTTAAGGAACTGGAGCTGCAGCTCGATAACCTTCGACTCATATGGGAGAACAAGGAGGTTGTAGACAGGAGCCACAGGGAGGTAGTCACCCCGAGACTGCATGAGACGGGTAACTGGGTGACTGTCAGGAGAAAGAAGGGAAATTCACAGCCAGTGCAGAGTACACCTGTGGCCATTCTCCGCAATAATAATATATAATTTTAGATACTGTTGAGGGGGATGACCTTACGGGGAAGCCACAGTGACTGGGTCTCTGGCTCGGAGTCTGGTGTTGTGGCTCAGTAGAGTAGAAAGGTGAAGAGGACGACAGTGGTGATAGGAGATTCCTTAGTCAGAGGAACAGAGACAAGGTTCTGTGGCCATGATAGACACCCAGATGGTACGTTGCCTTCCCGGTGCCAGGAATAACTCGGATCGGGTCCATGCCACTCTCAAGGGTGAGGGTGAGCAGCCTGAAGTCCTGGTACATATTGGCACCAATGACCCCGGTCCAGCAGGTGAGGAGGTCCTGAAGAGAGATTTTAGGGAGTTATATAGAAAGCTAAAAAACATGACCTCTGGATTGCTGTCTGTGCCACGCACCAGTGGGGGATCAGCTACTCTGGATTGGTTGTTGTGCAATGAACTGGAATTGATTAGAGAGCTTAAGGTAAAGGAACCCTGAGGGGAAAGTGATCTTAATATGACTGAACTCACCCTGAAATTTGAGAGGGAGAAGCTAGGATGACATAACCATGGCTAACAAGGGCAGTCAGAGCCAACATAAAAGCCAAAGAGAGGGCATATAATGGAGCAAAACTTAGAGGTTTGGGAAGCATTTTAAAACCAACAGAAGGCAACTAAAAAATCATTAAGGTAAAGATAGAATACAACATTAAGCTAGCCAATAATATTAAAGAAGATACCAAAGTTTCTTCAGATACATAAAGTGTAAAAAAGAGGTGAGTAGATATTGGACTGCTGGAAAACAATGCTGGAGGGGTAGTAATGGGGGACGAAGAAATAACAGGTGAACTGAATAGGTATTTTCCCTCAGTCTTCACTGTGAAGACACTAGCAGAATGGTGTAAGTTCCTGGTGTCAGGGGTCATGAAGCAACGTGAAGTTACCATTACTAGAGAGAAGGTTCTTGGGAAACTGAAAGATCTGAAGATAGATAAGTCACCTGGACCAGATGGTGTACACCCCAGGGTTCTGAAAGAGGTAGTTGAAGAGATTGTGGAGGCATGAGTAATGGTCTTTCAAGAATCACTAGATTCTAGAACGGTTCTGGAAGACTGAAAAATTGCAAATGTCTCTCCAGTCTTCAACGGGGAGAGAGCAGAAGAAAGAAAATTGTCGGACAGTAAGCCTGACTCAATAGTTGGGAAACGTGGGAGTCGATTGTTAAGGACGTGGTTTCAGGGTAATTGGAGGCACATGATACAACAGGCCATAGTCAGCATGGTTTCCTCAGGGGAAAATCTTGCCTGACAAATCTGTTGGAATTCTTTGAAGAAGTAACAAGCAGGATAGACAAAGGAGAATCTGTTGATGTTGTGTACTTGGGTTTTCAGAAGGCCTTTGACAAGGTGCCACACGTGAGGCTGCTTGGTAAGCTACGAGCTCATGGTATTACAGGAAAGATTCTCGCATGGATAAAGCAGTGGCTGATTGGCAGGAGGCAAAGACTGGGAATAAAGGGAGGCTTTTCTGGTTGGCTGCCGGTGACGACTGGTGTTCCACGGGGTCTGTGTTGGGACCGATTCTTCTTACATTATATATTAATGGTTTGGATGATGGATTTGATAGCTTTGTCGCAAAATTGCAGACGATTCACAGATAGGTGGAGTGGCAGATAGTTTTGCAGAAATAGAGAGGCTACAGAAGTACTTAGACAGATTAGGAGAATGGACAAAGAAGTGGCAGGTGGAATACAGTGTCGGGAAGTGTTTGGTCATATACTTTGGTAGGAGAAGTGAAAGGGTTGACTCTTTTCTAAACAGAGAGAAAATACAAAAATCTGAGGCACAAGGGGACTTGGGAGTCCTTGTGCAGGATTCTCTGAAGCTCAATTTGCAGGTTGAGTCTGTGGTGAGGAAGGCAACTGCAATATTAGAATTAATTTCAGGAGGACTAGAATATAAAAGCAAGGATGTAATATTGAGACTTTATAAGACACTGGCAAGGCTTCACTTTCAGTATTGCGAGCAGCTTGGTACCCGTTATCTTAGAAAGGATGTGCTGAAATTGGAGAAGGTTCAAAGGGGGTTCACGAAAATGATTCCAGAAATAAACATCTTATCATATGGAGAGTGTGTGATGGTATTCGGCCTGTATTCACTGAAATTCAGCATAATGAGGGGTGACATCATTGAAACTTATCAAATGGTGAAAGGCTTTGATAGAGTGGATGTGGAGAGAATGAGTCCTATGGTGGGAGAGTCTAAGAGCAGAGGGCATAACCTCAGAATAGAGGGGCATCCTTTTAGGACATTGATGAGGAGGAATTTCTTTAGCCAGTGGGTGGTGAATTGGTAAAATTTGTTGCCACAGGCAGCTGTGGAGGCCAAGTCTTTATGTATATTTAAGGCAAAGGTTGAAAGTTTCTTGATTGGTCAGGGCATGAAGGGATACGGGGAGAAGGCAGGAGATTGAGACTGAGAGGGAAAATGGATCAGCCATGAGGAAATGGCAGGGCAGACTCAACGGGTCAAATGGCCTAATTGTTTTAGTGGTTTTATGGCCAACGAATCGCAGAAGCGTTGCTGAATTCGAACTGTACCATCGGCTTCAGAGGACGATGGAGACAGGCATTTATCAATGGTCTATGCCCAAGTGAGTATGTAAGGTGAGTGAGTAAGTGTGTCCAAGGTGACAGGGAGAAAGTAGGAAAATGGGGTTGATGGGGGCATTAAATCAACCATGATGGGGTGATGGAGCAGGCTCGATGGGCTGAATGGCCTAAACCTGCTCCTTGGTCTTATTCTCACTGAGCAAAAACAGCCTCGTCCCTTCCTTCAGATTTTGGAACCCAACCTTGTTATTCTATTTTTTGTGCTACTTAGTTATTTTGGACATTTATAGTAATTTTTTTTATGTCTTTACCCCGACCTTCACGTCACAGAGGTCAGTGATGATAAATCTGATTCTGAGAATAGTGCAGAGACGGTTTCCCAGCTTAATCCACATTGATGAAGCTCTGTAAGCCTCTCAGCCACTTACCCTTTGACGTGCAGCAGTACAAGATTCCAGTCACCACCATTGCGCACAGCCCGAGTATCCCCAGGACAGCTCCAACAATGATCAAAGCTTCATTCTCAACCAGTGCGTTGTGTTCTGAGGAGAAAACGTTGGAGGTTCTGTCGTTGTGTTAAGTCATGTTTCATATCATATCATTAAGTTCAAAGTTAGTTTATTATCAGAGTACATACGCATATGTCACCCTATGCAACCCTGAGGTTCATTTTCCTGTGGGCATACTCAGCAAATCTATGGAGTAGTAACTAGAACGGGATCAATGAACGATCACCTTGACTACAGAAGACAACAAACTGTGCCACTGTGCTGTGTAATAAATAAATAGCATCAAATAACCAGAAACTGAGATAAAGAGTCCTTAAAGAGAGATCATTGGTTGTAGGAGCATCTTAATGGATGGACAAGTGAGTGTAGTCAAGAGCCTCACACATCAAAGTTGCTGGTGAACGCAGCAGGCCAGGCAGCATCTCTAGGAAGAGGCGCAGTCGACGTTTCAGGCCGAGACCCTTCGTCAGGACTAACTGAAGGAAGAGTGAGTCGGGGATTTGAAAGCTGGAGGGGGAGGGGGAGATCCAAAATGATAGGAGAAGACAGGAGGGGGAGGGATAGAGCCGAGAGCTGGACAGGTGATAGGCAAAAGGGGATACGAGAGGATCATGGGACAGGAGGTCCGGGAAGAAAGACAAGGGGGAGGGGACCCAGAGGATGGGCAAGAGGTATATTCAGAGGGACAGAGGGAGAAAAAGGAGAGTGAGAGAAAGAATGTGTGCATAAAAATGAGTAACAGATGGGCTACGAGGGGGAGGTGGGGCCTTAGTGGAAGTTAGAGAAGTCGATGTTCATGCCATCAGGTTGGAGGCTACCCAGACGGAATATAAGGTGTTGTTCCTCCAACCTGAGTGTGGCTTCATCTTTACAGTAGAGGAGGCCGTGGATGGACATGTCAGAATGGGAATGGGATGTGGAATTAAAATGTGTGGCCACTGGGAGATCCTGCTTTCTCTGGCGGACAGAGCGTAGATGTTCAGCAAAGCAGTCTCCCAGTCTGCGTCGGGTCTCGCCAATATATAAAAGGCCACATCGGGAGCACCGGACACAGTATATCACCCCAGTCGACTCACAGGTGAAGTGTTGCCTCACCTGGAAGGACTGTTTGGGGCCCTGAATGATGGTAAGGGAGGAAGTGTAAGGGCATGTGTAGCACTTGTTCCGCTTACACGGATAAGTGCCAGGAAGGAGATCAGTGGGGAGGGATGGGGGGGACGAATGGACAAGGGAGTTGTGTAGGGAGCGATCTCTGCGGAATGCAGAGAGAGGTGGGGGAGGGAAAGATGTGCTTAGTGGTAGGATCCCGTAGTCAAGAGCCTGATGGTTGAGGGGTGGTAACTGATTCTGAACCTGGTGGTGTGAGTCCCGAGGCTCCTGTACCTTCTACCTGATGGCAGCAGCGAGAGAAGTGCATGGCCTGGTTGGTGGGGATCTCTGACAAAGGACGCTGCGTTCCTACAATGTTGTTTCATGTAGATGTGCTCAATGGCCGGGAGGGCTTCACCTGTGACGTACTGGCCCAAATCTACTACCTTTTGTAGGATTTTCCATTCAAAAGGCATTGGTGTTTCCATACCAGGTGGTAATGCAGCCAGACAATGCACGTCTAGAAAAGTTTGTCAAAGTTTCAGTGTCAGGTCAAATCTCCAGTGATTTCTAAGGAAGTAGGGACAAGTCTACTTCCTCAAGAGGTGACTTGTTGTGAGCAGCTCCCATGGGAATCATCAAATATTCCCATTGTTCAGGACCACAACTGCTGAAATCCATGGTCACGGCCATGGGTACTTCAGTAAATAACACATTTCACAACGTATCCCAATGATATTGAGTGGAAGTGGCACATTGCTCATGTGGTTCCATTATTTAAAAGGATTCCAAGCGTAAACCTAGCAATTATTAGCCTGTGAGTTTGACGTCAGTGGTGGGTAAATTGATGGAAAGTATTCTTAAAGATGGTATATATAATTATCTGGATAGACAGGGTCTGATCAGGAACAGTCAACATGGATTTGTCCGTGGAAGATCATGTTTGACAAATCTTATTGAATTTTTTGATGAGGTTACTAGGAAAGTTGACAGGGGTAAAGCGGTGGATGTTGTCCATATGGACTTCAGTAAAGCCTTTGACAAGGTTCCACACGGAAGGTTAGTTAGGAAGGTTCAATCATTAGGCATTAATATCGAAGTAGTAAAATGGATTCAGCAGTGGCTGGGTGGGAGATGCCAGAGAGTAGTGGTGGATAACTGTTTGTCAGATTGGAGGCCGGTGACTAGTGGTGTGCCTCAGGGATCTGTACTGGGTCCAATGTTGTTTGTCATATATATTAATGATCTGGATGATGGGGTGGTAAATTGGATTAGTAAGTTTGCAGATGATACTAAGATAAGTGGCGTTGTGGATAATGAAGTAGGTTTTCAAAGCTTGCAGGGAGATTTAGGCCAGTTAGAAGAGTGGGCTGAAAGATGGTAGATGGAGTTTAATGCGGAAAAATGTGAGGTGATACATTTTGGTAGGACTAATCAAAATAGGACATACATGGTAAATGGTAGAGCATTGAAGAATGCTGTAGAACAGATACAGCAAGTAATAATGGTGCATAGTTCCCTGAAGGTGGAATTTCATGTGTATAAGGTGCTGAAGAAAGCTTTTGGTATGCTGGCCTTTATTAATCAGAACATTGAATATAGGAGTTGGGATGTAATGTTGAAATTGTATAAGGCATTGGTAAGGCCAAATTTGGAGTATTGTGTACAGTTCTGGTCAACGAATTATAGGAAAGATGTCAATAAAATTGAGAGAGTACAGAGGAGATTTACTAAAATGTTGCCTGGGTTTCATCTCCTAAGTTACAGAGAAAGGTTGAACAAGTTAGGTCTTTATTCTTTGGAGCGTAGAAGGTTGAGGGGGGGCTTGATAGAGGTGTTTAAAATTATGAGGGGGATTGATAGAGTTGACGTGGATAGGCTTTTTCCATTGAGAATGGGGGAGATTCAAACAAGAGGACATGAGTTGAGAGTTAAAGGGCAAAAGTTTAGGGGTAAGATGAGGGGGAACTTCTTTACTCAGAGAGTGGTAGCTGTGTGGAACGAGCTTCCAGCAGAAGTGGTAGAGGCAGGTTCGATGTTGTCATTTAAAATTAAATTGGATAGATATATGGACAGGAAAGGAATGGAGGGTTATGGGCCGAGTGCAGGTCGGTGGGACTAGGTGAGAGTAAGAGTTCGGCACAGACTAGAAGGGCCGAGATGGCCTGTTTCCGTGCTGTAATTGTTATATGTTTATATTAAACCTGATTCTGTTTTGTCAAGGCATGTTCAATGTACGAGGAGCATTTGATGGGTCTGGGCCTGTACTCACTGGAGTTTAGAAGAATGAAGAAGGATCCTATAAAATATTGAAAGTCCTACACTGGACATGGAGAGGATGTTTCCTATATAAGGGGAGTCCAGGACCAGAGAGCACAGTCTTAGAATAGAAAGATGTCCATTTAAAACAGAGACGAGAAGGAATTTCTTTAGCTAGAGGGTGGTGAATCTGTGGAATTTGTTGAGTTCTGTTCATTTGGGCTACGTAATTATTTAGTACGCACGTGCACTCTCCCAGTTACGTGCGTGCACGCGGGAGGAGGAAGAGGAACTGTGGGATGTAAAGGTGACGGCCCTCGGGTATTGAACGGGGACATTCAAAGTAAAGTTGTTTAAACAAAAGGGAAATGTGTCTTTGTTGTTTGGGCGTTATCAGTGGTAGTGGAGGACGGTTACGATCTATCGACCTCTGGGCTATGGGCCCTGCGCACTACTGAGTATGTTTGAAGCAGAGATCGATAGGTTCTTGATTAGAAAGAACATCAAAGGTTACGGGGAGAAGTCGGGAGACTGGGGTTGACAGAGACAGTAAATCTGTCACAATGGAATCCCAGAGTAGACTTGATGAGTCAAATGGCCCAATTCTGCTCTTAGCGTTATGGTTTTATGGTATCTAAGCTGTCTGACTTGATTCTCACAATTGACAGCAGAGAGGATGAGAGAGATCTTGAGCAGTTGGGACTTGCTTCTGGACAGAAACGGGCCACGATGGATTCTGTGTCAAGTTGACATCAGTGAGAATACGGTGGTGTTGACGGGGTCAGGCATCATTTCTCCAACTTGCCCGTTCTTACCTAGAGGTATCACGAGCTTCCCACTGACGGCCTCGTGTTCCATCTGACAGACGTACCCCTGGCTGTCTCCATCCAGGGGACGGACACTCCTAACTTGAAAGGCTCCATTGCTTTGAGGGACAACGTTGGTCGTGTCTGATCCATTGTCAGCAACTTCCCCGTTTCTGACCCAGTGCACTTTAATGTCCCGGGGGAAGAAGTTCTTGGCCGTGCACACCAGATACATTTCGCCTCGTTTCTTCTTGTGTGAAGGCTCTGGTATGGGTAGGAGCTGTGAAGGAATTAAAGAACAGAGTATGGGTTCAAAGTAGCTTTGCTCTCTTGTGACTGACAGTATGGATAGAACTTCACTCTGTGTCTGACCCCGCGGGTGTGTGATAGGACAGTGTGCACGGAGTTTCATTCTGTGTCTGACCCCGGCAGTGTGCGATGGGACAGTGTAGATGGAGTTTCACTCGGTGTCTGACCCCAGGAGTGTGTGATGGGACGTTGTCGAGGGAGCTTCACTCTGATTCTGACCCCAGGAGTGTGTGATGGGACGGTGTGGAGGGAGCTTCACTCTGTGTCTGACCCTGGGAGTGTGTGATGGGACGTTGTCGAGGGAGTTTCACTCTGATTCTGACCCCAGGAGTGTGTGATGGGACGGTGTGGAGGGAGTTTCACTCTGTGTCTGACCCCGGGAGTGTGTGATGGGACGGTGTGGAGGGAGTTTCACTCTGTGTCTGACCCCAGGAGTGTGTGATGGGATGGTGTGGAGGAAGCTTCACTCTGTGCCTGACCCCGGGAGTGTGTGATGGGACGTTTTGGAGGGAGCTTCACTGTGTCTGACCTCGGGAGTGTGTGATAGGACAGTGTGGAGGGAGATTCACTCTGTGTCTGACCCCGGGAGTGTGCGATGGGACAGTGTGGAGGGAGTTTCACTCTGTGTCTGACCCCGAGAGTGTGTGATGGGACAGTGTGGAGGGAGCTTCACTCTGTGTCTGACCCCGGGAGTGTGTGATGGGACAGTGTGGAGGGAGCTTCACTCTGTGTCTGACCCCAGGAGTGTGTGATGGGATGGTGTGGAGAGAGTTTCACTCTGTGTCTGACCCCGGGAGTGTGTGATGGGACGTTTTGGAGGGAGCTTCACTCTGTGTCTGACCCCGGGAGTGTGTGATGGGACAGTGTTGAGGGAGATTCACTCTGTGTCTGACCCCAGGAGTGTGTGATGGGACGGTGTGGAGGGAGCTTCACTCCGGCAGTGTGTGATGGGACGGTGTGGAGGGAGTTTCACTCTGTGTCTGACCTCAGGAGTGTGTGATGGGATGGTGTGGAGGGAGCTTCACTCTGTGTCTGACCCCGGGAGTGTGTGATGGGACGGTGTGGAGGGAGCTTCACTGCATGTTTGACCCCGGGACTCTGTCTCTGACCCTGAAGCGTGTTTGATGAGAGTTGTCTCTGTGGCGGTAGAGGTGGCCATGGACTAACATGTCAAAATTGGAATGGGGATTGGAATTAAAATGGTTGGTCACCGGGAAATCGTTCTTGTTGCAGATGGAGCGAAGGCGCCCCGCCTCACTTCCCATCCCTCTCCCTATCCGAGTTAACAGAAAGGTCCTGACCTTTCCTTTCCCATGTGGCATTGGTCGAGATGGCCAGGCGCTTGATCCTGTCACAGAGGCTCGTGATCCGTTCTGGGACGGACTCCACAAAAAGGCTGTTGGCATTTCGCTCATCCACCACTCTTTGGGCAAAGCGACGGGTGGTCACAAACGTCTTGTTGTCTGGGTCGTAGTAAACGATGGTCTCGCCGTCGTAGCCATCCACCCAGGTCACAACGGTCTTGTGATCATGTTGAGCGCACTGACAGTACTGGTGAAGGATGTGTACACCTAGAACCAAACCAAACAGAACAGACAAGAATTGATGTGGCGAAGATGTTCCTGCATTGGAGAAGGTCTAGGGGAGGTTCACAAGAATGATCCTGGGAATGAAAGGGCTAACGTATGAGGAACTGGGAATACAAATCCATAATTCCTTGAAAGTGGAGGCACAGGTAGGTAGGGTCATAAAGAGAGCTTTTATCACATTAGCCTTCATAAAGTATTGAGCACAGGAGTTGGGATGTTATGTTGACATTGTATAAAACATTGGTCAGGCCAAATTTGGAGCATTGTGCGCAATTCTGGTCACCTACCTATAGGAAAGGTATCAATAACTTTGAAAAGGTGCAGAGAAGAATTACAGAGATGTTGCCAGGATTTGAGTTATAGGGAAAGGTTATAGGCAGGAGACTGGAGAGAGTTTTAATAGAGTTACACAAAATTATGAGGGGTACAGATAGGATGAATGTAAGCAGGTTTTTTTTCACACTGAGGTTGGGTGAGACTAGAGCCAGAGGTCATAGGTTAAGAATGAAAGGTGAAATATTTAAGGGGAACATCAGGGGGAGCTTCTTCACTCAGAGGGTGGTGCTAATGTGAAATGGGCTTGGAGTTAGGATCCAGGTGCAGGTCACTGGAACTAGGTTGAATAGTAGTTTGGCACAGAATAGATGGGTCAAAGGGTCTATTTATGTGCTACAGTGAATCTAGGGGCATTTGATGGCTTTGGGCACGTGCTCACTGGAGTTTCGAAGAATATGGAGGGGATCTCGTTGAAAGCTATTGAATATTGAATTAGATAGAATGGATGTGGAGAGGATGTTTACAACAGTGGGAGATCCTAGGACCAGAGGGCACAGCCTCAAAATAGAAGGACAGAGACGAGGAGGAAGTTCTTTATCCAGAGGGTGGTATATCTGTGGAACTCACTGCTACAGCCCGCAGCGGAGGCCAAGTCATTGGGTACATTTAAAGTGGAGGTTGATAGGTCCATGATCAGAGGTTATGGGGAGAAGGCAGGAAGATGGGGTTGAGATAATTAATAAATCAGCTATGATCGAATGGGAGATCAGATGGGACAAATGGCCTAGCTCTTCTCCTGTATCTTCTGGTTTCCATCAGTAGGAGAGTCTTGCACCGGCGGGGAGATCCTCAGAGTCAAGGGGCAATGAGGAATTTACAACTGAGACGATGAGGAATTTCTTCAGGCAGGGTGTGGTAAATCTGTGGAATTCGTGGCCAAGGGGGACCGTGGAGGCCAAGTCATTGGGTGCATTCAAGGCAGGGACTGACGGGTTCTTGATGGGTCGTGTGGGTTGAGAGTCACGGAGAGAAGAGTGGAGGATGGGGTTGATAAAAGGAATCAGCACTGATCGAACGGTGGAGCTCATCTGGTCTGATTCTGCCCTCTTATCATATGGTTAACTTGCTGTCCTGTCTCCCTCGCTCATGGGGTCTGACAGCACATGTGCTTAGTTACGTTTCAAGTAATATGGGGGGAGGGCAAAGCACCCCCGCAGCGAAGGTGAGATAAAAAGAAATAAAAGCCTCTCGGCAAGAGACCAAAACTCTCGCAATTGGATTAGTCTGGAGTCAGTGTGAGGTCATTCATGTCGGAATTTGGAAGAACCGGGGGCTTCATAAATACGCGAAGTTGGAAATGGTGGACAATTAAATGATTTCAGAGAGTCAGCCATTCCTGTTTGGTCAGAACGGAGGAAGGGACGTCATCCTGTAAAATACCCCTCCCACAACGTGGCGCTCCCTCGCCATCGCCCCTCCCACAACGTGGCGCTCCGTCGCCATCGCCCCCCCACACCAAGGTGCTTCCTCGCCATCGCCCCCCCCACACCATGGTGCTTCCTCACCATCGCCCCCCCACAACGTGGCGCTCCCTCACCATCGCCCCTCCCACAACGTGGCGCTCCCTCGGCATCGCCCCTCCCACACCAAGGTGCTTCCTCACCATCGCCCCCCCCACAACATGGCGCTCCCTCGCCATCGCCCCTCCCACACCATGGTACTTCCTCGCCATCGCTCCCCCCCCACACCATGGTGCTTCCTCACAATCGCCCCTCCCACAACGTGGCGCTCCCTCGCCATCGCCCTCCCACACCATGGTACTTCCTCGCCATCGCCCCCCCACACCATGGTACTTCCTCGCCATCGCCCCCCAACACCATGGTGCTTCCTCACCATCGCCCCTCCCACAGTGCGGTTCTCCCTCGTCGTTGCTCCTCCCACAAGCACCTGTGCTCCTTTCTCATTACCCTCCCCCAGAATACAGCTCCCTCCCATTGTGTGGCGCTCCCTCCTCACCGCCCCGCCTAGTGCGTGGCGCTCCCTCCTCACCGCCCCTCCTATAGTGAGGTACTCCCTACG
Source organism: Mobula hypostoma (assembly GCF_963921235.1). NCBI lineage: Eukaryota > Metazoa > Chordata > Chondrichthyes > Myliobatiformes > Myliobatidae > Mobula > Mobula hypostoma. Next base: position 27,709,658 of record NC_086124.1, read on the forward strand.
CACTCCTGTACCACCCAGCCGTGCAATCACTGTTTAGTCCCGAGCTCTGACGGGTTCTCCTCGGAGATTTAGTGCACGGACCCTCAGGACCTCCCGGCGTGGAAGCAGAGCTCCCTCTGTCCATTTTCTGTGTTGACCACCGACCCAACGCAAACGCAATCGCAATCGCCTCCATCCTCCCTGCAGCCGACCACGTCTAGACCGCAGGCCCTCAAGTCCACACGTTGAGAGGCAACTTACCACTCTGGGTGGCCCCCACCACATCCAGGACGGACACCACTGCCCCGAGGAAGGCCAGGAAGGAGGGCCTGCACAGAGCTCTCATCCTTCAGGAGATAAGTCTGAACTGAGCAGTGCAGGCGAGACCGGAGCGATCCACCTGAATCCACCCTCTGGGGCGTTCGGGAGGACGGTCCGTCTACTTGTGATGGAGGGGGCGGGTTTCAGAACCCGAATCAGAATCAGGTTTATTATCGCCGGCCTGTGCGGTGAAATGTGTTAACTTTGCGGCAGCAGTACAATGCAATACATGACAAAAATAGAAAAAAAACTGAATTACAGTAAGTTTATATATGTATATTAAATAGTTAAATCAAAATAAGTGTGACAAAGGCAGAAATGTAAAAAAGTAGTGAGGTAGCGTTCAATGCCCATTCGGAAATCTGTTGGCGGAGGGGAGGAAGCTGTTCCTGAATCGCTGAGTGTGTGCCTTCGGGCTCCTGACGGTAGCAATGTGAAGAGGGCAGGTCCTGGGTGGTGGATGCCGCCCGCCTGAGGCGCTGCTCCTTGCAGATGTCCGGGATGCCGGGGAGGCTGGGACCCATGATGGAGTTGGCTAATTTCACCACCCTCTGCAGCCTGCTTCGATCCCGCGCGGAAGACCCCCACCCCACCAAACCAGACGGAGTGCTCTCCACTGTACGTCTGCAGAAGTACAGATGGAAGAGGTGCTCCAGTCCAGCGGGGGCTGGTTTGAGGACTCCCGGGTGACTCGGGAGTTGACGAAGGACTGCGGTACGAGCGGTGCGAAAAAGCGAAAAATAAAATCCAGTCAGCGGCCGTCCTCTGGACGAAAACGCCACGTTAGTGAGAGAGGTCGGAGGAGAATGGCCAGGCTGTTTTAAACTGACAGGAAGGTGACGCTAACTCGAATAACCACACATTACAACAGTGGCGGGCAGGACAGCATCTCTGAACACAGAAAGCACATTGAAGCTTGAAGTGGACGGGCTACGGCAGCAGCAGACCACACCGGGTGCCACTCCTGTACCTGATAAAGTGGCCACTGTGACAATAAACCTGATTCTGGTTCAGGACTTGAATCATGCCCCCGTCACGCCGAGGACACCCAGATTGAAAGTTTCCCCTCGGCGTTCTGTCGAGCTTCCCATTTCCCGTCGAACTGGTTTCTCCCGCCGAACCTGATGCTGCCAGGTACCCGTCACCGAGGCCCAATGAGCGCAGATGGTGAACTCCCTCCGGGATGACGGGGCGGGCTTTTGTTGCAGTCCGCAACCTCCAAAGACGAAGCGGCACTCGTCTCCACGACGCCCCCCTCTCCCCCGTTCCCAAATTTCAGTGCTTCCAGAAAGAGAGGAGTTATCCACCGAAATGGGGCTCGTCAGCTTCTTAATGGCTCTGTTATCTCTTACAGCAACAGGAGCGGAGATTGGTAAGCACTTTGTCCGGGAGTGTTGGTGGGGCGGTGGCCCTTGTGACCTCTTGGCGTTGTGGGTGGGGATTTGGTCATAAGAGGTTAAGATACGGGAGGATAATCCAGCCATTCGACTCCATCATTCGGATATAGATACACACATCTGTAACCCCCGGGGAAAGGTTTCACTGCCAACGTCATGTCCTTTCTGTTGAAGCAGTGTTTGGGTTACGTTGAGAGATAACGGGTGCTTTGGAATGCAGACATCCCACCTCTCCCGGAATTTCCGGGAGTCTCCCGTAAATTAATAGTGGCTCCCTGATGCCTGCAAATTATGTACAATATCACGGACATCAATTTTTTTTTAAGAGCGAGCGAGAGAGAACGAGAGAGCAAGCAAGCGAGAGCGCGCGCGCGCGAGAGCGCGCCATGGCAGAATGTTCCAAAGAAAGGAAATATAAAACGTACGTCACGCTAGACTACACTAAAGTGTACCCCTGCCTAATAGGGGTCAAAAATAATGACAGTGTTGCTCGCTGCGCTGTTTGCAACAGTGACTTTTCTATTGCCCATGGTGGGTTAAGACTGTAAAAGACGTGTTGAGGTGAGTTTAACAGGTGTCATTCGTTCATTAGCGTAGCTAACCTTATTTAAACTAGCTGGCCAGCTACTAAGGAGCTACTCTATTGCAGACATCCCACCTCCCCTGGAAGTTCTGGGAGTCTCCCGCAAATTGATGGTGCTACCTCCCTGAAATGAGTTTTTGCAGGGTGGGATGTCTGGGAATGTGAGCTGGGTCTTTTGGGTGGGAGAGGAAGATCGGAGATGCTGCAGAGAACCGGTCGTAGGATACGACCTGGTGGGGAGATCGTGAGCAGGGCGACAAGACCGACTGAGCATTGGTAAATTGTGCTCTAACTCGGGTCCCCAACCTATTTTGCACTGCGGACCGGTCGACCGGAGGGGGGGGCGGGTGTTCAAGTGGGGTTAAACTCACCTCAACATGTCTTTCACAGTTAGGGTTGCCAACTTTCTCACTCCCAAATAAGGGACAAAAGTAGCAGTCAAATCCTGACGAAGGGTCCCGGCCCGAACGTCGACTGTACCTCTTCCTATAGATGCTGTCTGCCCTGCTGAATTCCACCAGCATTTTGTGTGTGTTGACGGGACACTTGTGTTTACCCCGAGAAAGACCACCATGACCATGAAGCCTTGCGCGGGCACCTGTGTGCGCATGTGTGATATGGCCGATTTTTTTTTCCACAGATCGGTTTTGACTTACATTATTTCTACTTTATATAGGCTGTGTATTTATCATATCATTCCTGCTTTTACTATATGTTAGTGTTATTTATTTTTGGTTTTATGTGTTATTTGGTATGATTTGGTAGGTTATTTTTTGGGTCTGGGAATGCTCAAAAATTTTTCCCATATAAATTAATAGTAATTGCTTCTTCGCTTTACGCCATTTCGGCACGAAAGGTTTCATAGGAACGCTCTACCTTAGTGGGGGAAATATGAGACAAGGGCGGTCCTGTATGGGAGAAACCAATTTAGCCCAATATACGGGATATCCCGGCAAATACGGGACAGCTGGCAACCCTATGTTCAAGTTTAACGGTGCGTGACGGAATGAGGAAAGGTGCAGCTGACTCATATCTTTCCCTCGCAGCCCGGTAGCACATGCTTTGTGGCCCGGTGGTTGGGGACCACTGCACTGGTGCACTTAATTATAATGGGCCCTTTCTGATTTTTTTTTTACTAACGCTTTAGTTAAGATTCATAAATATAATTCCTTTAATTGTATGCAGTGTGCTGTCTGTTGCTTTGTGGGACGGAGTTGTAACAGGGTTGCAAATTACACAGCATCCACACAAACCGGGGTTTGGGTAGGTCACGGGTTTGGTGGGACCGGAGTGTACATTCCCGAGACTTACGTAACCAAGAAAACCAGCGAGGTTTTGTTATTTATTTACTTACCCATTGATTTAGATACAGCGTAGAACAGACCCAGCAACCCCCAATTTAACCCTTGCCTAATCTGTGCGTAGCATTGCGCATAACGCTTCACAGCACCAGCAAACCGGTTTCAATCACCGACAAGTGCCTGCAAGGACATAATAGGAACAGAAGTAGGTCATCAGACCCGTCAAGCCTTCTCCGCCATTCAATAAGATCATGGCTGATCTGGCCATGGATTCATCTGCACCCACCTGATTTTTCCCCAGAACCCTTAATTACCCTACTGTGCAAAAATTTATCCAACCTTGTCTTAAATATATTTACTGAGGTAGCCTCCACTGCTTCATTGGGCAGAGAATTCCATAGATTCACCATCCTCTGGGAAAAGCAGTTTCTCCTCATCTCTGCCCTAAATCTGCTCCCCCAAATCTTGAGGCTATGTCCCCTAGTTCTAGTCTTTCCTGCCTCTACCTTACCTATCCCTTTCATAACCTTATATCTTCTTTCATTCTTCTGAATTCTAGCGAGTCCAGTCCCAGGTGACTCAATCTCTCCTCATAGTCTAACCCCGTCATCTCTGGAATCATCCTGGTGAACCTCCTCTGCACCGCCTCCAAAGCCAGTCTATCCTTCCTCAAGTATGGAGACCAGAACTGCACGCAGTACTCCAGGTGTGGCCTCGCCAGTACCCTGTACAGTTGCAGCATAACCTCCCTGCTCTTAAATTCAAAGAAGTGTGTATGTTCTCCCCGTGACCGTGTGGGTTTTCTCCGAAACATTCCTAAAACATACTAGGCTGATTTATATTTGTGCGTACCAGCTTACGCCGTAGCCTACGCAAATGGGCTGCGCCGTTGTGAGCATTTATACTTGTGTGTTGGTGTGTCTGTGTCGCTCTGCAATTCACCGCCAAAACGCCTATTGGCGGTGGGGTTTCTATGCCACTGTGTTGAGTTTCTTCGTGTTGAAACTCAACACGAAGAAATTCAAACTTCAAACAATGGCGACCGAAACTGAAGGAGGGTGAATTTTCTGTGCTTGTCTGGCCACTGAGAGACATGGACGAGGAAATGCATTTCAAATATTTTCGGATGTCGGCAGGTAGATTTGACGATTTGGTTCATCGTCTCCAACCATTTATTTTGCATCAGTGTACGCACAGTATACTCAGAGACTGGCAATCACCATTCCAGTTTTAGCTTCAGGTGAAAGTCAACAGGCTGTAGCAGCTAGCTACAAACTGGCGTCAAGCACAGGGTCCTCCATAATTTCGGAGATCTGTAAAGCTTTATGGAAAGCATTACAGCCAGAGTTCCTTCCCTGCCCTTTAGTCGCCTAATGGGAAGTTATTGCAACGTAGGAGGAAATGCGATGCTACCAAGTGGACCAATCACAGTTGTTGAGGTTTGAGTCACCGCGACGCTTCGTTACATTTTGGGAGAGGTGCGCGTTAGGCTACAGCGTAGGGTTCGGCGTAGAGTATAGCATAGGTACGTCGCTACGTCGTACCTACGGTGTACATTTGATGCACAAGTATCTCAAGGTTTATACTTGTTGGGGCTTAGTGAGTTGTGGGCACACTATGTTGGCGATACTGGTGGGCTGCCCCCTGACTATCCTCGGACCGTGTTGATCATTGACGCGTTTCACCATATGTTTGGACGTTATGTGATGAATTGAACTAATCTTTAATTTGTTATGCTTGATCTGTACTGCTGCCACAAAATAAACACGTCTCACGATGTATCATTTGTGGCCGCACTGGGAGGTTAGGTTGCAAACGTTATGTCACCAGACGCGGTGACATCATCAGTGCACAACTGAGTGCTGTTTCTGCGGCGTGTTCGCTTTGCACTGGGTCCCGGCCAGTCGGATAGCTGAGATCCCCGGTTACCGATGGTTGTGAGCGCAGGTTCCTCGGGTGTCTATGGCTCGGCCCCTCGGCCGCGATCCCGCAAACGTTCAATATGGTTGTTAATAGAGTCTTCGACTGGTGGCGAGACATTTGTGACCAACCCTCCAGGCTCGGCGCCAACAATCAGCCAACCCGAGCCACCAATCTTCTTTCAATTTCCTTAATACCCGTGACAACAAACCTGAATCTGGTTCTGAAACTTGTCCCTCCAGGAGGGGGTGATGTCTCCAGCCTGGTTTGCGTGTGACTGCGAACCCCCCAAAAACGAGGGGTTCAAAATTCCGATTCGGATTAATTTATTAATAAATGTATATGCATATTTAACACGGGTACTGTATATCGAAATGCGTTAACAGGCGACGCACCCTGAGGGTGTGCTGGGGGCAGCCTGCGGGTGTCGCCGTACATTGCGACGCCAACATCGCGTGCCCACGATGTTCAGCAGGTCTGGAGAAGATGGAGGCCTTCTTTGGACTTGCAGGTACCAGGCCACCAACTTCCCTAATGGAGACACAGATCCAAGGCTTCCGGCGTGGGAGGGGGGTCTCGACTTCTGGACTTCAACGTGATGGGCCAGAGGGCCTGACAACGCTGTGATGTTCTTTCCCAAGTAACATTCTGGGTGTTCTGTCTGCAGAGTTCGGGCCCATGGCTGAGCACCTGTTCTACAGCCGGGATTCCTCGGACTCGGAGACGACGCTGGATGTCCTCAGCGTCAATTCCGTTCCCTTTCTCGCCTACCATTACGAGGCGCAGACCTTCGTTATCAACGGGCGGGAGACGGACGGGAGAGCCGAGTTGGGTGAGGCAGAGGTGAACTACTACCGGCAGAGGGTACACGACTTCCAGACCCATCTCAGAGGCACCCAGGCTGAATTAATAAGGCGCACAGACAACGCCACCATCGGCAACAGTAAGTAAACCCCAGGAAGGAGGCCATTGGGTCCATTAGCCTGCCTACTAGCTCTTTCTGATACCTGCTGACAAGGAAAGCAATGTCCATTTCAAACTCTCTCTTGAGTCAGGCCCTTCAGCCGATCTCCTGATTGAAAGGTCTCGTCCTGAAACGGTGTCTGTTCATTCCCCTCCATAGATGCTGCCTGTCACGCTGAGTATTTTGCGTTTCCAACACCCACTGTCTGTCCCGTGCCTTCGACCCAACTTGTCTCTGCCGACCAAGATGCCCAGTGAAGCTGGTGTCACTTGCCCGAATATGGCCCATCTGCCTCTGCACCAGGGGTTCGCAACCTGGGGTCTGCAGACCACTTGCTTAATAGCATTGGTCCATGGGATAAAAAAGTACAATGAGATCTAGGTGTCCTTGTTCATCAGTCACTGAAAGCAAGGATGCAGTGTTACGTACCCCGTAACTGGGTTGCCAAACCAGCAGAAATGGATCACTCAGTTGGAGTCTGGAGTACTAGAACTAAGAAAGTTTTATTAAAGAAACAAGCAACACAGTAATCGAAAGGATAATAAATGCAACAATTCAACAATGATAACCACACATGTGCACAGAATTAAGATAACAGCATCAATCAAGCTCTATCGTTGTCTAGGGGTAAATGACCAATTTCAAAATGACTCAAAGTTCAGTCCAGTTTAGTAGTTCAGTTCGCAGTAATCGTTGTCATGGCGATGGACAAGGTGGGGAAGAGAGACATAGAATAGGAACAACTCATCATTCAGCACAGCTTCACTCACAGACCAGCGGGATGGCTCACAAACAGCATTTGGGCGGGTCCTTGGTGATGTCACCTGAGGTCACCGACTGTGACCCCTCCTCCAGATGCGGTCGATCCTCTGCAGTGAACCCGGCACCCAGGCAAGGGCGGACACACACCGGGTTCCCGCTGATCGTACCTTTCCACCCTTGTCGTTGTCTGGCACTTCTCACCCACTCGTGAGAAGCGCACCGCTTCCAGGGTCTCGTTACCTCGGGTGGCGTGTGTGTCTGTCTTAGCGAACCTGTCCCTTTTTATACCCCTGCTGGGGTATCGCCTGTCCATCACTTCAAACAGTTCAGGGTTTAAAGGGGGGAGCCGCTCCAGACAGCTCTTCCTCCCACATCCCTTCATTACACATCTCCAGACGCTGCTCCATTGTTCCTTATCTCTCCTTCCCCTGAGGGCAGGTGGCAGACCAACTGCTGATGCCACTGATGCTAGCCCAGGCCAGCAAACATCTTAATTTTATGTGTATTCTCGTAACAGCAGATACAGCAGGCAGTGAAGAAAGCTAATGGCATGCTGGCCTTCATACCAAGGGGAATTGAGTAGAGGAGCAAAGAGGTCCTTCTGCAGTTGTACAGGGCCCTGGTGAGACCCCACCTGGAGTATTGTGCACAGTTTTGGTCTCCAGATTTGAGGAAGGGCATTCTAGCTATTGAGGGAGTGCAGCGTAGGTTCATGAGGTTATTTCCCGGGATGGTGGGACTGTCATATGTTGAGAGATTGGAGCGACTGGGCTTGTATACACTGGAATTTAGAAGGATGAGAGGGGTTCTGATTGAAACATATAAGATTATTAAGGGATTGGACATGCTGGAGGCAGGAAGCATGTTCCCGATGTTGGGGGCGTCCAGAACCAGAGGCCACAGTTTAAGAATAAGGGGTAGACAATTTAGAACGGAGTTGAGGAAAAATTTTTTCACACAGAGGGTTGTGGATCTGTGGAATGCTCTGCCTCAGAAGGCAGTGGAGGCCAATTATCTGGATTCTTTCAAGAAAGAGTTAGATAGAGCTCTTAAAGATAGCAGAGTCAAGGGATATGGGGAGAAGGCAGGAAAAGGTACTGATTGTGGATGATCAGCCATGATCACAGTGAAGGGCGATGCTGGCTTGAAGGGCTGAATGGCCTACTCCTGCACCTGTTGTCTATTGTAAAATGGCGTCTTCTGAAACTTTCCTATCAACTGCCTTTCCTATCCAAGCTGTCTCGGTGTCTGCCTCTGGCAGCTCATTGCAGACATGGACACATACATAGGTGAAAAAGTAACCTCTCAGGTTCACACACACACACACTGCCGGAGGCCAGGATTGAACCTGAGTCTCCAGGGTTATGAAGCAGCCGCTCCACCCACTGCTCGACGACGCCGTTCCACCAAAAGTGAGTCTACCGACATTATCCTCCATCCACCCTTATGTTTGCCCTTTAGCTGAATCTTCCCATTTCCCTTCCCAGACACCCGTTTCCCGGAACTTCGCGGGCAAATTCATTTGCGCTCAGGACAAACCAGTGACCTTTGACCTGTTCATGGTGACCGTTGCTCCGTGTCCCAGAGAAACCCACCGTCCACATCTACACGGAAGATGACTATGCTCCAGAGAAGTCGAACACCCTGTACTGTTACACTGAGAACTTCTACCCTTTCGAGATCGAGCTCAGCTTCCTGATCAATGGGCAGCCGTTCACCGGGCCTGTCCGATCATCGCAGCTGGTGGTGGAGTCAGACTGGACCTTCAACGTCTACAAATACATTGGGATCGAGCCAAAGGACGGGGACACATTCAGCTGTCGGGCAGCACACGTCAGCCTTGAGGAAGGGCTGACTGTCTCACTCGGTATGTTGGCTGGGAAAGCGGCAGGGAGAGAATACCATGGGTCACGTGTCCAAAACCAAGGTTTCTGTTATGGAGCAAAGCTGTAAACATCAAGGCCTCTCAATCCTGACATCCTTACAGTCCGCTAGATTTTATCAACATTGCTGAGACCCCTGAAATCCTGATACAAGTTCAAAGATCCTGGCACTACTGACACACTCCTTGGGACCCCCTATAAATACCGACACTCTCCCCAGGACACCCCGTAAATACCAACATACTTCCCGGGACCCCCTGTAAATACTGACACACTCCCCGGGACCCCCTGTAAATAGCGACAAACTCCCCAGGACACCCCGTAAATACTAACGCACTCCTCAGGACCCCCTATAAATACCAACACACTCCCCGGGACCCCCTGTAAATACTGACACACTCCCCGGGACCCTTTGTAAATATTGACACACTCCCCGGGACCCCCTGTAAATACTAACACACTCCCCGGGACCCATTGTAAATATTGACACACTCCCCGGGACCCTCTGTAAATACTGACGCACTCCCCGGGACCTCCTGTAAATCCAGACACACTCCCCGGGACCCCCTGTAAATACCGACACACTCCCCGGGACCCCCTGTAAATACCGACACACTCCCCGGGACCCCCTGGAAATACCGACACACTCCCCGGGACCCCCTGGAAATACCGACATACTCCCCGGGACCCCCTGTAAATACTGACACACTCCCCGAGACCCCCTGTAAATACTGACACACTCCCCGGGACCCCCTGTAAATACCGACACACTCCTCAGGACCCCCTGTAAATACCGACACGTTCCCCGGGACCCCCTGGAAATACCGACACACTCCCCGGGACCCTCTGGAAATACCGACACACTCCCCGGGACCCCCTGTAAATACTGACACACTCCCTGGGACCCCCTGTAAATACTGACACACTCCCCGAGACCCCCTGTAAATACTGACACTCCCCGGGACCCCCTGTAAATACTGACACACTCCCCGGGACCCACTGTAAATACCGACACACTCCTCAGGACCCACTGTAAATACTGACACACTCCCCGGGACCCCCTGTAAATACCGACACACTCCCCACGACCCCCTGTAAATACTGACACACTCCCTGAGACCCCCTGTAAATACAGACACACTCCACGGGATCCCCTGTAAATACTGACACACTCCCCGGGACCTCCTGTAAATACTGACACACTCCCCGGGACCCCCTGTAAATACTGACACACTCCCCGAGACCCCCTGTAAATACCGACACGCTCCCCGGGACCCCCTGTAAATACCGACACGCTCCCCGGGACCCCCTGTAAATACTGACACACTCCCCGGGACCCCCTGTAAATACTGACACACTCCCCGAGACCCCCTGTAAATACAGACACACTCCCCGGGACCCCCTGTAAATACTGACACACTCCCTGGGACCCCCTGTAAATACTGACACACTCCACAGACCCCCTGTAAATACTGACACTCCCCGGGACCCCCTGTAAATACTGACACACTCCCCGGGACCCCCTGTAAATACCGACACACTCCCCAGGACCCCCTGTAAATACCGACACACTCCTCAGGACCCACTGTAAATACTGACACACTCCCCGGGACCCCCTGTAAATACCGACACACTCCCCGCGACCCCCTGTAAATACCGACACACTCCCCGGGACCCTCTGGAAATACCGACACACTCCCCGGGACCCCCTGTAAATACTGACACACTCCCTGGGACCCCCTGTAAATACTGACACACTCCCCGAGACCCCCTGTAAATACTGACACTCCCCGGGACCCCCTGTAAATACTGACACACTCCCCGGGACCCACTGTAAATACCGACACACTCCTCAGGACCCACTGTAAATACTGACACACTCCCCGGGACCCCCTGTAAATACCGACACACTCCCCACGACCCCCTGTAAATACTGACACACTCCCTGAGACCCCCTGTAAATACAGACACACTCCACGGGATCCCCTGTAAATACAGACACACTCCACGGGATCCCCTGTAAATACTGACACACTCCCTGGGACCTCCTGTAAATACTGACACACTCCCCGGGACCCCCTGTAAATACTGACACACTCCCCGAGACCCCCTGTAAATACCGACACGCTGCCCGGGACCCCCTGTAAATACCGACACGCTCCCCGGGACCCCCCTGTAAATACTGACACACTCCCCAGGACACCCTGTAAATACTGACACACTCCCCGAGACCCCCTGTAAATACAGACACACTCCCCGGGACCCCCTGTAAATACTGACACACTCCCTGGGACCCCCTGTAAATACTGACACACTCCCCGAGACCCCCTGTAAATACTGACACTCCCCGGGACCCCCTGTAAATACTGACACACTCCCCGGGACCCCCTGTAAATACCGACACACTCCCCAGGACCCCCTGTAAATACCGACACACTCCTCAGGACCCCCTGTAAATACCGACACACTCCCTGAGACCCCCTGTAAATACAGACACACTCCACGGGATCCCCTGTAAATACTGACACACTCCCTGGGACCCCCTGTAAAAACTGACACACTCCCCAGGACCCCCTGTAAATACCGACACACTCCCCGGAGAGCCCCTGTAAGTAATCCCACACTCCTGGATATCACTGAAGGCCGGTGAGTGCGATGGACTGGCCTGCATTTACAACTCTCTACAGTTTCTTGGTGTCACAGGCACAACAGCTGATGTACCAAGCCAAGATGTTTCTGGTTACACTGCTTTTAATGGTGCATTGTTAAAAATTGATGAGAGTCATTGGGGGCCTGTTAAATTTCATCCTAGCTTTATCCCACAGATCTCCCTCCTCCGATGCCCACATCCGGGATTATTGTCTGTGCAGTCGGAGTCATAGTGGGAATTATCGGGTTGCTGGTAACACTGTACCTGGGCAGGGCGATACACAAAAGGTGAGAACTTCCTTCGTCTCTGTGACCGATCCACCCCCTCGTTTCCCAAACAGAACATAGAACACAGGCCACTACATCACAGTACAGGCCATTTGGCCCACTATGTTGTACTAACCCTTTAACCAACTACAAGATAAATCTGCTATAGAGCTCCAGTTTTCTATCACTCGTGTGCTTATAGCGTCATGGGAAAGTACAGCACAGAAACAGGTCCTTCGGCCCATCTAGTCCATGCCCAATCATTTAAACTGCCTACTCTCATTGATCTGCACCAGGACCACACCCCTCCATACCCCTCCCATCCATGTATGTATCCAAACTTCTCATAAACGTTGAAATCAAGCTTGCATGCACCATTTGCACTGGCAGCTCGTTCCACACTCTCACCACCCTCTGAGTGAAGAAGTTTCCCCATAAACTTTTCACATTTCACCCTTAACCCATGACCTCTATTTGTCATAGAAACATAGAAAACCTACAGCACAATACAGGCCCTTCAGCCCACAAAGCTGTGCTGAACATGCCCTTACCTTAGAAATTACCTAGCGTTACCCCTAGCCCTCTATTTTTCTGAGATCCATGTACCTGTCCAGGAATCTCTTAAAATTCTGTATCATAGCCACTTCCACCACCGTCTCTGGCAGCCCATTCCATGCACTCACCACTCTCTGCGTAAAGAAAACTTACCCCGACATCTCCTCTGTACCTACTTCCAAGCACCTTGAAACTGTGCCCTCTCATGCTAGCCATTTCAGCCCTGGGAAAAGGCCTCTGACTATCCACACGATCAATGCCTCAGATCATCTTATATACCTCTATCAGGTCACCTCTCGTCCTCCATCACTCCAAGGAAAAAAGGCCACGTTCACTCAACCTGTTCTCATAAGTCATGCTCCCCAATCCAGGCAACATCCTTGTAAATCTCCTCTGCACCCTTTCTATGGTTTCCACATCCTTCCTGTAGTGAGGTGACCAGAACTGAGCACAGTACTCCAAGTGGGGTCTGACCAGGATCCTATATAGCTGCAACATTACCTCTCGGCTCTCAAACTCAATCCCACGATTGATGACGGTCAATGCACCGTATGCCTTCTTAACCACAGAGTCAATGTGTGCAGCAGCTTTGAGTGTCTTATGGACTTGGACCTCAAGATCCCTCTGATCCTCCACACTGCCAAGAGTCTTACCATTAATACTGTATTCTGTCATCATATTTGACCTACCAAAAGGAACCACCTCACACTTATCTGGGTTGATCTCCATCTGCCACTTCTCAGCCCATTTTTTCATCCTATCAATGTCCCGCTGTGACCTCTGACAGCCCTCCAGACTATCCAGAACACCTCCAACCTTCGTGTCATCAACAAATTTACTAAACCATCCCTCCAATTCCTCATCCAGGTCATTTATAAAAATCACGAAGAGTAAGGGTCCCAGAACAGATTCCTGAGGCACACGACTGGTCACCAGCCTCCATGCAGAATATGACCCCTCTACAACCACTCTTTGATTTCTGTGAGCAAGCCAGTTCTGGATCCACAAAGCAATGTCCCCTTGGATCCCATGCCTCCTTACTTTCTCAATAAGCCTTGCATGGGGTACCTTATCAAATGCCTTGCTGAAATCCATATACACTATATCTGCTGCTATACCTTCATCAATGTGTTTAGTCACATCTTCAAAAAATTCAATCAGGCTCGTAAGGAATGACCTGCCTTTCACAAAGCCATTCTGACTATTCCTAATCATATTATGCCTCTCCAAGTGTTCATAAATCCTGCCTCTCAGGATCTTCTCCATCAACTTACCAGCTACTGAAGTAAGACACTCTATAATTTCCTGGGCTATCTCTACTCCCTTACTATGCCCCATCATAATTTTGTATGCCTCCATCTGCTTAATCCTTTATGTTCTAGGGAATAAAGTTCTAAGCTATTAAATATTTCCTTATAACCAAAGTCCTCAAGTCCTGGCAACATCTTTATAAATTTTCTCTGTACTATTTTTAATTTTATTTACATCTATCCTGTAGGTAGGTGACCAGAACTGCACACAATACTCCAAAATCACCTCTAGCTACAATGGCGCTACTGAGGTTGGGTGACAACTTACTGGTGGTTCATAAAGCAAGAAATATGACTAAATACTTTATTAATAACACTTTCTGTGGTACATTGTGGGAAACTCTCACTGCCAATGATGAGGAGGCGAGCGAAGACGAGGCTGACTCGAGGGTCGAGGCATGCGGGTGCGATGCAAAGTCAGAGTGAGGTATGGTCGAGGAGAAGAGGTCAGAGCAAGGTCAAAGCATGTTCAAGATGGAGTCGGAGCGAGTAAATTGGAGAAAAGTCAGAGCGGAGGAATTTTGGAGCACGTCCACCTAAACTGGGATTGCGGTCTGCTCACTCAAAGTGCCGAGCTGATTTGGAAAGGTCGAGTGTGGGATGGAACGTGATGGCAGGGTCCGGGCTCGAAGTGTATCTATGCAGCGGGGCCCGGGTCCTGGTGCGGGGTATGACCTAGTGTTTGGACAATTTAAATGCCAGCCCAGATGGACTGAAAAGGCAGGGGGTTGGGACTGTGCTGATTGTGCCCGCTGTTTAATTTGCTCCCTGTGGCACTGAATGTGAGACAGCTCCGGGCTTCGAGTCTGTGACCTTTGCGATAGTTTGCCTGGCTGTGTGATGAACTGAGATTGAGGCCGTGGGCCTGTTCCGGCTGTTCTGTGTCCTTTGACTCAATTTCAATCTGAATACCATTGCTTCTTATTGTTAGAACGAGTTTCTTTCTCTATGCATTGGGCGTTTGTACTTTTAAAAAAATTGGATTCTTTCATGTTTCTTGTTTTGTGGCTGCCAGTAAGCAGACGAGTCTCTAGGTTGTACAATTTATATGTACTTTGATATTAAATTAAAAATACTTTGAACTTTGAAATTAGCCTCACCAATGTCTTATACAACACAACATCCCAACTCCTGTACTCAAAACTTAGATCTATGAAGGCCAATGTACCAAAATCTTTCTTAACGATCCTGTCTATCTGTGCCATTACTTTCAATGAATTATGGACCTGTATTCCCAGATCCCTTTGTTCTACCACACTCCTCAGTGCCCTATCACTCACTGTGTAAGACCTACCCTGGCTGGTCCTCCCAAAGTGCAGCACCTCATAATAGTTTACATTAAATTCCATCTGCCATTTTTCAGTCCATTTTTTCCAGCTGGTCTGCAACCTGCTGCAATCTTTGGCAGTCTTCCTCACTGCCCACTACACCACCAATTAGATTAGATTAGATTCAACTTTATTGTCATTGGGCCGAGTACAGATGCAAAGCCAATGAAATGCAGTTAGCATCTGACCATAAATGCAAAGAATAGTGTTATTTACAAAATAACTGCGAATAAAAAATAAGTGCAACTGCACACAAATATAAAAGTACTGAGACAGTACAATATGGCTGCAATACTGCTTAACGCTGTGATGAGAGGTTCAGCAGGGTCACAGCCTCAGGGAAGAAGCTCTTCCTGTGCCTGCTGGTGTGGGAGCGGAGGCTCCTGTAGCGCCTACCGGATGGGAGGAGAGTAAAAAGTCCATGGTTAGGGTGAGATGCATCCCTGATAATGCTTTTCGCCCTGCCCAGGCAGCATTTATGGTAGCTGTTCTCAATGGTGGGCAATTGGGTGTCGATAATCTGCTGGGCAGTTTTTGCCACACGCTGGAGTGCTTTGTGGTCCAATACGGGACAATTGCCATACCACACTGAGATGCAGTTGGTGAGTATGCTCTCAATGGTACAGCGGTAAAAGTCCGTCAGTATCCTGGGACAGAGGTGAGCTTCCTTGATGCTTTGCAGGAAATAGAGGCGCTATTGCGCCTTGTTGATCAGGATGGAGGAGTTCAGGGACCAGGTGAGATCCTCGGAAATGTGGACACCAAGGAATTTGAAGCTTGATACATGCTCCACTACAGTTCCGTTGATGTAGATGGGGACGTGAGTGTGGCTCCTGGCATGCCTGAAATCCACAATGATCTCCTTGGTCTTCTGGGTGTTAAGGGCCAGATTGTTGATGGCAGACCACGCGGCCAGGTACTGGACCTCATCCCTGTATAGGCCGTCTCGTCATCCCCTCTGATCAGCCCAACTTTTGTGGTGTCGTCTGCGAACTTGATTATGGAGTTAGGAATGCAGTCATAGGTGAAAAGGTCCTCTTGGTGTCATCCGCAAATCTGCTGATCCAGTTTACCACATTACCATCTAGATCATTGATATAGATGGCAAATAACAGAACTAGCACTGATCTCTGTGGCATTGCAGTAGTCACAGGCCTGCAGTCAGAGAGGCAACCATCTACAACCTCTCTCTGGCATCTCCCACAAAGCCAGTGTCTAATCCAGTTTACTGCCTCAGCTTGAATGCTGAGCCACTGAATCTTCTTGACCAACCTCCCACGCAGGACCTTGTCAAATGCCTCGCTAAAGTCCATGCAGACAACATCGACTGCCTTACCTTCATCAGCTTTCCTGGAAACTTCCTTGAAAGACTCCATAGATTGATTAGACATGACGTACCAGGCACAAAACCATGCTGACTATCCCTAATCAGTCCCTGTTTCTCCAAGTACTCATAAACCAGTCTCTTAGCATACTTTGCAATAAATTTCTCACAACTGATGTCAGGCACACTGGCCTGTAATATTCTGGTTTATGCTTAGAGCCTTTTATTAAACAGCGAAACTGCATTATCTATCTTCCAATCCTCCGGTACTTCACCTGTCGCTAAGGATGATTTAAATATGTCTGCTAGGGCCCCTGCAATTTCTGCTCTTGTCTCCCACAGAGTCTGAGGGAACATCTTGTCTGGCCCTGTGGATTTATCCACCCTAATTTTCCTCAAGACAGCGAACACCTCCTCCTCTGTAATCTGTACAGACTCCATGATCTTGCTGCTGTTTTGCCTCACTTCTATAGGCTGTGTCTGTCTCCTGAGTAAATACAAATGCAAAAAAGTCCATTTAAGATCTCTCCCATTTCTTTTGGATCCACGCACGGATTACCATCCTGATCTTCCAGAGGACAAATTTTGTTGTTAACATATCTGTAAAAGCCCTTGGGATTATCCTTTACCTTGTCTGCTAGAGCAACCTCGTGCTTTCTTTTCTTGATTTCTTTCTGAAGTGTCCCCTTACATTTTTTTATACTTCATAAGCACCTCATTTGTTCCTGCCTGCCTATGCATCTCTTTTTTTTAAAACCAGGGCCTCAGTATCTCTCGAAAACCAAGTTTTCCCTAAACCTGTTATCCTTGCCTGTTATTCTGACGGGCACGTACAAGCTTTGTACTCTCAAAATTTCACTTGTGAAGGCCTCCCACTTACCAAGTACACCTTTGCCAGAAAACAGCCTGTCCAAATTCACACTTGCCAGAACCTTAAGGATACCATCAAAATTGGCCTTTGTCCAATTTAAAATCCCCACCCAAGGACCAGAGCCATCTTTTTAAAAACTTAGTATGAAACTGATGGCACTGTGGTCACTAGATACAAAGTGTTCTCCTACACAAACTTCTGGCACCTGCCCTGTCTCATTCCCTAACAGGAGATCAAGTACCGCACACTCTCCAGTTGTGTGACTCCTATTAAGGAAACTTTCCTGAACACATTTGACAAGCTCTTTCCCATCCAGCCCTTTTACAGTTCGCAGTCCCAGTCAATATGTGGGAAGTTAAAGTCACCTACCATTACCTTATGTTTCTTGAAACAGTCTACGATCTCTCTGCAAGTTTGTTCCTCTAAATCCTGTGGACTGTTGGGTGGTCTATAATATAGCCCTGATAATATGGTCATACCTTTCCTGTTCCTCAGTTCCACACATAACAGCTCACTGGACATGTTCTCCAGTCATTGATAGAGCACTGCTGTGGCTAGTAATGCCACCCCTCCCCTTTTAATCCCTCTATCATGTCTAAAACAACAGAACCCCGGGATATTGATCTGCCTTCCTGCAGCCAACTCACTAATGATTACAATACCGTAATCCCATGAGTTGGTCCACGATCTGAGCTCATCCGCCTTTCCTACAATACTACTTGCATTGAAATATACACAACTGTAGGAGGGAGGAGAAGATGGCGACGTGACGCAGCGCGCGCAGCCGTTCCGAATTGATATCGATATGTGTTAACTAGGGGGCCGTGCACAATCTGGATTTGATGGGTACAGTCATGAGAAACACAGAGGAACATCAGGAGTAACTTCTGAAATGCCTGCTTCGCTGCTGCTGCTACTGTGCGATCGAGAATCTCCGGAGACGAAGGCCCCAAATCCTCGGCTTTGCGTATCACCTTGTTGCCGGGGCCGGGGTTGAAGCGCTCGGCAGAGATGGTGCTCGGTGCTCGGTGTCGGAGAGGTGGGTCGGAGGATCGGAGTTTTTCGGACGGATTCGGAGTCGGACTGTGGTCGGATGCTTCCGGGATGCTGCATCGGCAAGTTGGCGGCGCTGGAGGTTTACCGTCTGCGTGAGAGACTTTGAGACTTTTACCGTGCCATGGTCTGTTCTTATCAAATTACGGTATTGCTTTGCACTGTTGTAACTATATGTTATAATTATGTGGTTTTTGTTAGTTTTTAAGTTGGTTTGTCATGTGTTTCGTGATATCATTCTGGAAAAGCATTTTATCATTTCTTAATGCATGCGTTACTAAATGACAATAAAAGGGGACTGCGTGTCCTCATAATCATAATAATAATAACTCATAGCATTAGACCCACCGAACTCAAATTTTTGATTCCTGACTTTGTCTGAGGTCTTAACAACCTCTTTTCTCACAACCTTTCCACTGACCGTTCTGGCACTCTGGTTCCTAACTCCCTGCAATTCTAGTTCAAGCTCTCCCCACCCCAAGCAGTACTAGCAACCCTTCCCGCGAGGATATTAGTTCCCCTCCAGTTTAGCTGCAAACCCATCTCTTCTGAACAAGTCCTACCTTCCCTAAAAGAGAGCCCAATCATCCAAAATTCTGAAGCCCTCCCTCCGATACCAACTCCTGAGCCATGTGTTGGTCTGCATGCTCTTCCTATTTCTGGCCTCTCTGGCACGTGGCACGTGTAGCACTCCTGAGGTCATAATCCTGGAGGTCGTGTACTTACCTAAAAGTTTCATGACTGCCCCTAAAGTACTCCCACCTTGTCGTCGTCGTGGCTCTCCCTCGAGGTCGAGGATGACGGTCTTCGTTCTGAAGAAGTGGCCCAGAGTGAAGACGCCTGTGCGTGTATTTGTTTAACATGTACTTGATGTTGCACTCCAAGAAGCACACGATACTTCACAAATCAACCAACTGATTCCAAAGGCATGGAAACCACGACGATTGGAGCTGATGGATTTGTTGCAGCTTCATCCGCCTTCACAGCCGTTGAGTTCGAAGTAACTTTGTCCACCTGTTCCACCGTTGAGGTCTTGGTTGGATTGTTCTTTGTCAGGGACCTCACCCTCGACCTTACCGCCATGGGTGACCCTACCAGGAGCATAGCTCCAGAGGGCATTGCTCTCAGGATCACAGGACCACACAAGCTTCTCCACTGCGACAAGGTGACAATCACCTCCACCTATCACCACCCCTGACAGCACATTCCATTCATCCACAACTCCTTGGGTAAAAACAGCTACCTGACATCCCCCTATACTTTCCTCCAATCACCTTCAAATCATATCAACTGTCCACATGATCGATGCCCCGTATCATCTTGTACACCTCTAATAGGTCAGGAGGCAGGTAACTGGGCTACTGTCAGGAGAAGGAAGGGAAATGGGTAGGTAGTGCAGACTACCCCTGTGGCTGTTCCCCTCACTAATAAGTGTACCACTTAGGAGACTGTTGAGGGGGAGTGACCTTTCAGGGGGAGTCACAACGACTGGGCCTCTGGCACTGAGTCTGGTGCTGTGGCTCAGAAGAACAGAGAGGACTGCAGTGGTGATAAGAGATTCCATAGAGAACCATAGATGAGATTCTGTGAGCACAACAGAGACACACAGGTGGTACATTGCCTCCCAGGTGCCAGGATCAGGTCTAAGGCATTCTAAGCGAGGAGGGTGAGCAGCCAGAAGTCTTGGTACACATTGGCAAGAATGACGTAGATAGGAGAGGTGAGGAGGTCCTGAAGAAATGAATCTGGGATTGAAAGGCTTGTCAAATGAGGAAGTTTTGATGGCTGTAGGCCTCTACTCACTGGAATTCAGAGGAATGAAGGGTGACTTCATTGAGCTTATCGTATGTCGAATGGCCTCGATGAAGTGGATGTGGAGAGGATGTTTCCTGTGGTGGGAGAGTTTAAGACTGGAGGATACAGCCTTAGAATAGAGGGGCATCCTTTGGGAACAGAGATGAGGAGGAATTTCTTTAGCCAGAGAGTGGTAAATGGGAATGGGCTCCCCTCGCCCTTTCTCCCTAGGCTTCCCGTCCCATGATCCTCTCCCTTCTCCAGCCTTGTATCCCTTTTGCCAATCAACTTTCCAGCTCTTAGCTCTATCCCCGCCCCCCCCGTCTTCTCCTATCATTTTGGATCTCCCCCTCCCCTTCCCACTTTCAAATCTCTTACTATCTCTTCTTTCAGTTAGTCCTGACAAAGTGTCTCAGCCCGAAATGTCGACTGTACCTCTTCCTACAGATGCTGCCTGGCCTGCTGCGTTCACCAGCAACTTTGATGTGTGTTGCAAAGAACAGGCTGGTGAGCTTGAATCAGTAGTGGGTGTGTTAATGGAAAATATTCTAAGGGACTGGATATACATTTGAATAGAGAGGGATTGATCAGGAATAGTCAGCTTTGTGAGTGGTAGGTTGTGTCTAACCAGTCTTATAGAGGTTTTCAAGGAAGTTGCCAGGAAAGTTAATGAAGGTAAGGCAGTGGACGTTGCCTACATGGACGTTAGCAAGGCCTTTGACAAGGTCCTGCATGGGAGGTTGGTCAAAAAGTTGGTCGTCGCTTGACATTCTGGTGACCTGCGGGGATCGGTGCTGGGTCCATTGACGTGGATGACAATGTGGTAAAGTAGATCAGCAAATTTGCTGATGACACCAAGATTGGGGGTTGTGTGGACGGCAAGGAAGGCTATCAAAGATTGCAGCGGGATCTTGACCAGTTGGAAAAATGGGCGGAAAAATGGGCTGAAAAAAGGTAAATGGAATTTGATACAAGTGTCAGGTGTTGCACTTTGGAAGCACAAATCAGTGGAAGACTTGCATAGTGAGTGGTAGGGTACTGCGGTAGAACAGAGGGATTCAGCTATACAGATCCATAATTCCTTGAACATGGTGTCACAGGTAGATGGGGTCATAAAGAGAGCTTAGACAATAGATAATAGGTGCAGGAGTAGGCCATTCAGCCCTTCGAGCCAATACCACCATTCACTGTGATCATGGCTGATCATCCACAATCAGTACCCTTTTCCTGCCTTCTCCCCATATCCCTTCACTCCGCTATCTTTAAGAGCTCTATCTAACTCTTTCTTGAAAGAATCCAGAGAATTGGCCTCCACTGCCTTCTGAGGCAGAGCATTCCACAGAACCACAACCCTCTGTGTGAAAAAATTTTTCCTCAACTCTGTTCTAAATTGTCTACTCCTTATTCTTAAACTGTGGCCTCTGGTTCTGGACTCCCCTAACATCGGGAACATGTTTCCTGCCTCTAGCGTGTCCAATCCCTTAATAATCTTATATGTTTCAATCAGATCCCCTCTCATCCTTCTAAATGCCAGTGTATACAAGCCCAGTCGCTCCAATCTTTCGACATATGACAGTCCTGCCATCTGGGAATTAACCTCGTGAACCTACGCTGCACTCCCTCAATAGCTAGAATGTCCTTCCTCAAATTTGGAGACCAAAACTGTACACAGTACTCCAGGTGTGGTCTCACCAGGGCCCTGTACAGCTGCAGAAGGACCTCTTTGCTCTTATACTCAATTCCCCTTGTTATGAAGGCCAGCATGCCATTAGCTTTCTTCACTGCCTGCTGTACCTGCATGCTTACTTTCAGTGACTGATGAACAAGGACACCTAGATCTCGTTGTACTTCCCCTTTTCATAACTTTACACCATTCAGATAGTAATCTGCCTTCCTGTTCTTGCTACCAAAGTGGATAACCTCACATTTATCCACATTAAACTGTATCTGCCCACTCACCCAACCTGTCCAAGTCACCCTGCATTCTCATAACATCCTCCTCACATTTCACACTGCCACCCAGCTTTGTGTCATCTGCAAATTTGCTAATGTTACTTTTAATCCCGTCATCTAAATCATTAATGTTTATTGTAAATAGCTGCGGTCCCAGCACCAAGCCTTGCGGTACCCCACTGGTCACCGCCTGCGATTCTGAAAAGGACCCATTAATCCCTACTCTTTGTTTCCTGTCAGCCAACCAATTTTCTATCCATGTCAGTACCCTACCCCCAATACCATGTGCTCTAATTTTGCCCACTAACCTCTTATGTGGGACCTTTATCAAAGGCTTTCTGAAAGTCCAGGTACACTACATCCACTGGCTTTCCCATGTCCATTTTCATAGTTACATTCTCAAAAAATGCCAGAAGATTAGTCAAGCACGATTTTCCCTTCGTAAATCCATGCTGACTTGGACCGATCCTGCCAGTGCTATCCAAATATGCCACTATTTCATCTTTTATAATTGATTCCAGCATCTTCCCCACCACTGATGTCAGACTAACTGGTCTATAATTGCCTGTTTTCTCTCTCCCTCCTTTCTTAAACAGTGGGATAACAATAGCTACCTTCCAACCCGCAGGAACGGATCCCGAATCTATAGAACATTGGAAAATGATTACCAATGTGTCCACAATTTCTAGAACCACCTCCTTAAGTACCCTGGAATGCAGACATCAGGCCCTGGGGATTTATCAGCCTTCAGTCCCATCAGTTTATCCAACACCATTTTCTGCGTGATGCGAATTTCCTTCCATTCCTCTGTTACCCTAGGTCCTCTGGCCACTATTACATCTGGGAGATTGTTTGTGTCTTCCCTAGTGAAGATAGATCCAAAATACCTGTTCAGGTCGTCTGCCATTTCCTTGTTCTCCATAATAATTTCACCTGTTTCTGTCTTCAAGGGCCCAACTTTGATCCTAACTAATTTTTTCCTCTTCACATACCTAAAGAAGCTTTTACTATCCTCCTTTATATTCTTGGCTAGTTTACCTTCGTACCTCATCTTTCCCCCCCCCCCATATTGCCTTTTTAGTTATCTTCTGTTGCTCCTTAGAAGTCTCCCAGTCCTCTGGCTTCCCACTCATCCTTGCTATGTTATACTTCCTCTCTTTTATTTTTATACTGTCCTTGACTTCCCTTGTCATCCAGGGTCGCCCCTTACTCCCCTTAGAATCTTTCTTTCCCTTTGGAATGAACTGATCCTGCACCTTCTGTTTTATTCCCAGAAATACCTGCCATTGTTGTTCCACTGTCATTCCTGCAAGGGTATCTTTCCAGTCAACTTTGGCCAGCTCCTCCCTCGTGGGTCCACAGTCCCCTTTGTTCAACTGTAATACTGACACTTCCGATCTTCCCTTCTCCCTCTCAAACTGTAGATTAAAACTTATCACATTATGGTCACTACCGCCTAATGGCTCCTTTAACTAGCTTCTGGCACATTTGCCTTCATAAATCAAAGCATTCAGGACAGGAGCAAGAGTGTGATGTTGAAGTTGTCCAAGATGTTGACGAGGCCTAATTTGGATACTGTGTGTATCTGGTCACCTATCTACAGGTCAGATAGTAGTAAGATTGAAAGAATGCAGAGAAAATTTACAAAGACGTTGCTAGGGATTGAGGAGTAGATTTATAAGGAAAGTTTGAATAGATTAGGACTTCATTCCCTGGAGCACAGAAGGTTGAGAGTATAGGAAAATGAGGGAGATTTGATAGAGGCATATAGGATGATGAGAGGCATAGATAGGGTAAATGCAAGCAGGCTTTTTCCACTGACGTTGGCTGAGAATTGCAGGTCATGGGTTAGGGGTGAAAGGTGAAATACTTAAGGGGAACAAGAGGGAGCACTCCTTCACTCAGAGGGTGGAACGAGCTGCCAGTGGAAGTGATGGAGACAGGTTTGATTTTAGGAGAAATTTGGGTAAGTACCTGGATAGAAGTGGTATGGAGAGCAGGTTGATGAGACCGGGCTGAATAGTAGCTTGGCACCATCTAGATGGGCCGAATTGCCTCTTTCTGTGCTGTAGTGTTTTATGGCCCTACGAATAGACACAACTGATGTTGGCTAATGATGCAAGATATTGTTGTAGGAATCGGAAATAGCATTGTTTCCAATGGGAGTGACTGAAGGAAAGGCAGTAATCACGTTCACAAAATGCAGGAGGAGATCAGTAAGTCAGGCGGCATCTATGGAGGGGAATGATGAAGGGTCTTAATCCGAAACATGGACTGTTTATTCACCTCCTCAGATGCTGCCTGACCTGCTGAATTCTTTCAGAATTTGTGTATGGCGCTGAAGATTTCCAGCATCCACAGAATCTCTGGGTTAGTAATCACTGTGACGGGATAAGGTACCAGGAGATTTATTCTGCACCTTCCTCATGTTGAACCATTCCTACAATGTATGATGAAAGCTTCACTCTGTGTCTGACCCCGGGAGTGTGTGATGGGACGGTGTGGAGGGAGCTTCACTCTGTGTCTGACCCCGGGAGTGTGTGATGGGACGGTGTGGAGGGAGCTTCACTCTGTGTCTGACCCCGGGAGTGTGTGATGGGACAGTGTGGAGGGAGCTTCATTCTGTGTCTGACCTTGGGAGTGTGTGATGGGACAGTGTAGAGGGAGCTCCGTTCTGTGTCTGACCCCGGGAGTGTGTGATGGGACAGTATGGAGGGAGATTCACTCTGTGTCTGACCCCGGGAGTGTGTGATGGGACAGTGTGGAGGGAGCTTCACTCTGTGTCTGACCCCAGGAGTGTGTGATGGGATGGTGTGGAGGGAGTTTCACTCTGTGTCTGACCCCGGGAGTGTGCGATGGGATGGTGTGGAGGGAGCTTCACTCTGTGTCTGACCCCGGGAGTGTGTGATGGACGGCGTGGAGGGAGCTTCACTCTGTGTCTGACCCCAGGAGTGTGTGATGGGATGGTGTGGAGGGAGTTTCACTCTGTGTCTGACCCCGGGAGTGTGCGATGGGATGGTGTGGAGGGAGCTTCACTCTGTGTCTGACCCCGGGAGTGTGTGATGGACGGCGTGGAGGGAGCTTCACCGTGTCACCTGCAAAGTTACTAACCCACCATTCTACTTCCTCATCCAAGTCTTTCATAACAATCACAAAGAGCAGGAGTCCCTGAACAGATCCCTGTGGAACACCACTGGTCACTGAGCTCCCTGCAGAGAATGTTCCATCTGCCTTCTGTAGGTGAGCCAATTCTCTGTACACACAGCCACGTCTCCCTGCTTCCCATGCCCCCTGACTTTCTGAATGAGCCCAACATGTGGAACCTTACCAATCACGTCCACCGCTCTACCTTCATTAACGACCTCAAATAATTCCGACATGCTCATGCGACAAGACCTACCCTCACGAAACCATGTTGACCATCGGAAAGCAGGCAATGTTTCTCCAAATACTTCATGTCAACTGCAGCACCTTGAAGATTCAGGACATCTATCAGTGATAATGAGCCTGATTCTGAATGGGCAAGAGATTCCCAGTGTTTGTGAGTCAGGGGCTTCACTTTCGACGCGTTCTCTTGCGGACGGGGTGGAGCTTGGTATGGGAGATTCTGCGATAACTCTGACGGAGAATGGAAGGACTGCAGGAGAAGGTAAGCGCCACTGACGTTTTCTGCAGTGATCAGTCAGACTTTGCACTACTCACAATCTCACCACAGTCAGCAAGCGATCATTTCTGACCAGAGCCCCGTCTGACAGTCCCATGCCCCAGAGACCGGTGAACACGCTGTAGGGTTCCGCCGCTAATGTAATGGCTTCTCTGTAACGTCCCACTGCTGAGGTGATGGTTTCTCTGTAGCAGCAATGTTTGGGTTGTGACTGGAGATAACGGGGCATGCTAGCCAATGAGTGAGATGTTGTTCTTTCTTGTGTGTCTGGGAGCTGGGAATTCGTGGTCTTGCCAGGGAGGGATGAGGAGAGAAGATGCGAATGGAGAGTGTTGGTATATCACCGGATGGTGTGGACTGGGAGCGAGGGTGCGAAGGTTAGCGACGATCGGAGGAGGTCGATGGTGGACGAACGGCCTTATCAGTGAGCTCCAGCCTTGCGCTGTTTCATGAAAATGGGCACTTTTTCTTTTTTCAGTCCTGACGAAGGGTCTCGGCCTGAAACGTCGACTGCACCTCTTCCTACAGACGCTGCCTGGCCTGCTGCGTTCACCAGCAACTTTGATGTGTGTTGCTTGAATTTCCAGCATCTGCAGAATTCCTGTTGTTTACTTTTTCTTTTTTGTTGTCTTTACTAACCATATAGTCAAATTAAGAATTATAAAGCTCAATCGTTTAATTGCATATTGTGTACTGTTTGTTATTTTGTGGCACTGATTTGTAACAAGGGGTACACGTCGCACAGCATCTACCCAAACGAGATTTCTAACTTTGGCCGGGCTGGGGGCTATCACCCCCTAGATTAAGACACTACCTGAAGCGAGAGTTACACCAGCGAGGCTAAATTGGTAAATTGGTTCATTATTGTCTCACGTCCTCACCACGTCTCCTCCACTTACCGCACATCTGCGCTCACCCCATCTTCCCGCTGCCTTAAAGGTGATAGAGTTCCTCCTGCTCTTACCCACCCTCCCGCCAAGGGCCTCTGCATCCAACACATTGTTCTCCACCACTTCCGCCATCTCCAAAGGGATCCTACCACCAAACACATCTTCAGCTCCTTCCACGGTTCCCTTGTCCATTCGCTCCTCCCTACTAATCTCCCTCCCGGCACTTACCCCCTGCAAGTGGCCCAAGAGCAACACCAGCCCGTTCACCTCCTCCCTCGCCTCCATGCAGGGCCCCGATCCGGTGAGGCAATGCTGCACCCGCGGATCTGCCAGGGTCGTCTATTGTGTCCGGTGCTCCCGTGGTGAGTCGGGAGAGCCGCTTCGCCGAGCTCCTCCGCTCCATCTGGTAAAGGCGGAGCTTCCCGGCGGGCGGACGGTTTAATTCCGATCCCCATTCCCGTTCTGACAAGTCAGTCCACAGTCGTCAGTGTGGAGGGACAGCATCTTATATTCCACCTGGGGAACCTCCAATCTGATGGCATGAAGGTCGATTTTTCCTTCTGGTTAAAAAATGTTTTCCTCCTCCCCTCTTCTTCTATTCCCCACTCTGGCCTGTTACGTCGACTCACATGGCTCTCATCTCCCCTAGGCCCCCTCCTCCCCCTTCCATTTCACTTACGGTCGACCCTCCCCTCCTCCCAGATTCTTTCCTCTTTGGCCCTTTACCTTTCCAATCCACGACCCCCCCCAGCTTTACCTATCACCTTCTAGCCATCCTGCTTCCCACTACCACCCCCATTTTTATTCTGGCTTCTTCCCCCTTCCTTTCCAGTCCTGAAGGGGTGTCTCGGTCTGAAACGTCGACTGTTTATGCATTTCCATAGATGCTGCCTGACCTGCAAGTTCCTCCAGCATTTAGTGTGTCGCTTTGAACAAACTTCAGAAAAAGGTGCCGGGGTCCGGGCCATCTCAGATCGAATCTGTAGCGTTGTTAAGTGGGAGGGGAGCAGCCAGAGGTCGTGGTCTGTGTCGGTACCAAAGACATGAGTAGGAAGGGTGACAAGGTCCTGCAAAGTGAGTTTAGGGACTAAGTTAAGTTAAAAGTCAGATCTTCCAAGGTTGTTATTTCAGGATTCGTGATGTCAGAAATATGAAGATAATAGTTCACCCTGTGTCTGACCCCGGGAGTGTGTGATGGGACGGTGTGGAGGGAGCTTCACTCTGTGTCTGACCCTGGGAGTGTGTGATGGGACGGTGTGGAGGGAGATTCACTCTGTGTCTGACCCTGGGAGTGTGTGATGGGACAGTGTGGGGGGAGCTTCACTCTGTGTCTGACCCCGGTAGTGTGTGATGGGACAGTGTGAAGGGAGCTTCACTCTGTGGCTGACCCCGGGAGTGTGTGATGGGACGGTGCGGAGGGAGCTTCACTCTGTGTCTGACCCCGGGAGTGTGTGATGGGACAGTGTGGGGGGAGCTTCACTCTGTGTCTGACCCCGGTAGTGTGTGATGGGATGGTGTGGAGGGAGTTTCACTTTGTGTCTCACCCCGGGAGTGTGGGAGTGTGTGATGGGTTGGTATGGAGGGAGCCTCACTCTGTGTCTGACCCTTGGAGTGTGAGATCGGACAGTGTAGAGGGAGCTTCACTCTGTGCCTCACTCCGGGAGTGTGTGATGGGACGGTGTGGAGGGAGCTTCACTCTGTGTCTGACCCCGGGAGTGTGTGATGGGTTGGTATGGAGGGAGCCTCACTCTGTGTCTGAGGCCAAGCCTCTTTCGCAAGTGATGAATTGCAATAGGAAGTGGAGTATTATTGTCACATGTACTGAGGTACAGTGAAAAACTTGTCTTGCATATTGTTCCTGACGAAGGGTCTCGGCCTGAAACGTCGACTGTGCCTCTTCCTATAGATGCTGCTTGGCCTGCTGCGTTCACCAGCAACTTTGATGTATGTTGCTTGAATTTCCAGCATCTGCAGAATTCCTGTTGTTTGCATATTGTTCATTCAGATCAAGTCCATGAGCTCTTGAAAGGGGCAACCCAGGTCAATGAGGTGGTTAAGATGGCTGATGGAATAGAATGCTTGTTTTTATTGGTCAGGACACCAAGTTCTAAAGCCAAGAGGTTATTTTGCAACTTTATAAAGCCCTGGTTAGGCCACATCTGGATATTGCATGTGGTTCTGGCTGCCCCACTACAGGAAGGATTTTGATGCTTTGGAGAGAGTGCAGAAGAGGTTTACCAGGATACTGTCTGGTTCAGAGGGCGTGTGCTATCACGAAAGGCTGGAGGAGGACAAGATGGTGGCGTGACGGCAGCGTGCGTGGCCACTTCAGTGGTGATGTCTGTTATCTGTCAAGTAGGGGACCGTGCACAATTCTGATTTGTTGGAGATGGACGTGAGAGTACGGAGGAACATCTGGAAAACTTCTGAAATGCCCACGTCACCGCTGCTGCTACTGTGTGGTAACCGGAATCTTCGGAGCAGAAGGCCGTGAAACCCTTGGCTTTGCGTGTTTCAGCGGCTGGGGCGAGGTCAAAGGCACTTGGTAGAGGATGGCGCTCGGGAGGCTGGTTGAAGGCTCAAAGTTTTTGGACGGACCGACTCAGTGTCGGCTATGGTCGGCTGCTTCCAAGGTATCGGCAAGTTGACGGTGTCTGGAGGTTTATGGCAGGGAGTTTCTCCCTTTTGCCGCCTGCTATCGGGGACTCGGGAGTCGATCGACTCGGGGACTTTTTGAGACTTTATTTACCGTGCCCATGGTTTGTTCTTCATCAAATTATGGTATTGCTTTGCACTGCTGTAACTATATGTTATAATTATGTGGTTCTGTCAGTGTTAGTCTTTGGTTTGTCCTGTTTTCTGTGATATCACTCCGAAGAAACATTGTATCATTTCTTAATGCATGTATGCATTTCTAAATGACAATAAAGGAGGACTGAGTGTTCTCATAATCTAAACTTGGGTTGTTTTCTCTGGAGCGATGGAGACTGAAGGGAGGTCTGAGATCTCTATTTCCTGAGGAGACTGAGGTCCTTTAACATCTGCCGGACGATGCTGAGGATGTTCTATGAGTCTGTGGGGGCCAGTCCGATCATGTTTGCTGTTGTGTGCTGGGGCAGCAGGCTGAAGGTAGCAGACACCAACAGAATCAACAGACTCATTCGTAAGGCCAGTGATGTTGTGGGGATGGAACTGGACTCTCTCACGGTGGTGTCTGAAAAGAGGATGCTGTCTAAGTTGCATGCCATCTTGGACAATGTCTCCCATCCACTACATAATGTACTGGGTGGGCACAGGAGTACATTCAGCCAGAGACTCATTCCACCGAGATGCAACACAGAGCGTCATAGGAAGTCATTCCTGCCTGTGGCCATCAAACTTTACGACTCCTCCCCTGGAGGGTCAGACACCCTGAGCCAATAGGCTGGTCCTGGACTTATTTCCTGGCATAATTTACATATTACTATTTAACTATTTATGGTTCTATTACTATTTATTATTTATGGAGCAACTGTAACGAAAACCAATTTCCCCCGGGATCAATAAAGTATGACTATGACTATGACTATGTCTATAAGATTACAAGAGGCATAGAGAGAGTACACAGAGTGTCTGATTCCCAGGGTAGAAATGTCTAATACCAGAGGGCACGCATTGAAGGTGAGAGGGGGTAGGTTGAAAGGGGATGTGAGGGGAAAGTTTTTTACTCAGAGATTGGTGAGTGCCTGGAATGCACTACCTCGTGTGGTGGTAAAAGCAAATACATTGTAGGCTTTTAAGAGACGTTTGGATAGGTCCTTGGATGTAAGGAGGATGGGGGGATGTGGATGTGGTGTAGGTGGGAGGGATTAGTGTTTGGGCATTTTTGATTTGCTTTTTAGCCGGTTCTAAATGAACGGCCTGATGCTGGGCTGTGTTCTGTCAGATCATTACACAGTGCACTGAGGTAGAACATGGTAAAATGTTAACAATGCAGAACAAAGTGTAAGAGCGACGGAGAATTCAGGAAGGATCGTTGATGCATGAAAGCAGGATAGAACATAAAAGCAAGGAGGTGACGCGGAGGCTTTATGAGGCCCTGGTCAGACCGCACTCGGAGTACCGCGAGCAGCTTTGGGCCCCTTGTCTGAGAAAGGATGTGCTGGTGTTGGAGAGGATCGAGAGGCGGTTCGTGGGAATGATCCTGGCAATGAAAGGGTTAACAGATGAGGAGCGTTTGATGGCTCTGGGCCTGTACTCGCTGGAGTTTGGAAGATTGGTGGGGGGAGTCTCGTTAAAACCTGTCGAATTTTGAAAGGCCTAGATGGAGTGGACCTGGAGAGTACGTTTGCTACAGTGGGGGACGGGTGCCTTGATCCGGCGAGCACAGCCTCAAAATAGAAAAACGTCCCTTTTGGACGGAGAGGTGGAGGAGTCTCTTTAGCTGGAGGGCGGTGAATATTTGGAATTCATTGCCAGAGACAGCTGTGGAGCCCGAGTACAGTACCTGGGTATATTTAAAGAGGGAGTTGATAGGTTCCTGATTAGTAAGGGCGTCAAAGGTGACGGGGAGCAGGCAGGAGAATGGAGTTGAGAGGGAAAATAAATCAGCCCTGATCGAATGGCACAGCAGACTCAATGGGCTGAATGGCCTAATCCTGCTCCTGTCTTTTATGGTATAAAACCCTGGTTAGACCACAACTTGGAGTATTGTGTTCAGGTCTGGTCGGCTCATTATAGGAAGGGTGTGGGAGCTTTAGAGAGGGCGCAGAGGAGATTCACCAGGATGCTGCCTGGACCGGAGAACATGTCTTATGAGGAGAGGTTGAGCGAGCTGGGACTTTTCCCTTTGGAGCGAAGGAGGGTGAGAGATGACTTGATAGAGGTGTGCAAGATGATGAGAGGCACAGAGCCTTCTCTTCAGATTGGAGATGTGAGACGGCAGAACTTTAAGGAGGAAAGCACAGGGGGGGATGTCAGAGAGTGGCGGGTTGTGGAACGGGCAGTGGCAGAGGCAGATACCTTAGGAACATTTAAGAGACTCTTAGACAGGCATGTGGATGATAGAAAAATGGAGGGCTCTGTAGGAGGGAAGGGTTGGATTGACCTTGGAGAAGGTTAACACCATGGGCTATACTGATCTATGTTCAACAAAGTGCAGTGCTGGTAGACAATAAGGTGTAGGATCATAACGAGGTAGATTGTGAGGTCAAGAGCCCATCTTTTTGTACTACAGAACCATTCAATACGTTTATAACAGCCGGGAGAAGCTGTCCTTGGGCCTGGTGGGACGTGCTTTCAGGTTTTGCACCTTCTGCCCGATGGGAGTGGGGGAAGAAGTGAGAATCTCCGGGGGTGGGTGGGACCTCTCATCATTCTGGCTGCTATACTTGGGCAGCGAGATGTCTATTGAGGGGAGGCTGGTTTCTGTGACGTGCTGAGCGGTGTCCATGGCTCTCCGCTGCCTCTTGTGGTCACGGGCAGAGCAGTTGCCGCAGCGAGCGCCGATGGATCCGGAGAGCGAGCAGAGGGCGCGCTCTGACCAGCTGATCCACGATAATGCCGGGAACTCTACACCTCTGGCCTGCACCGCTGAACGGACCGAGCATGGGAGTCTCCTCACACACCCAGACAAGCAAGTATTAAATTCCACCCTTCAAAGCCGCCAAGATCTTGTATTAAGACACTAGGATATAGGATCAGAATCAAACCATTCAGTCGATCGAGTCTGCTCTGCTGTTCCACCATGGCTGATTTATTATCCCTCTCAACCTCACTCTCCTGCTTTCTCCCAACCTTTGTCTTTGCTAATCAAGAGCCGATCAACCTCCACTTTAAATCTCCCCAATGACTTGGCCTCCACTGCTTTTCTGGCAATGAATTCCACAAACTCACCACTCACTAGCTAAAGAAATTCCTCCTCACCTCTGTTCTAAAAGGGTGCCCCTCTATTCTGAGGCTGTGGCCTCTGGTCCTAGTCTCTCCCACTATAGGAAACGTCCTCTCCACATCCACTCTATCCAGGCCTTTCAAGGGGGATATTAGAGGAAGGTTTTTTACTCAGAGAGTGGTTGGTGCGTGGAATGCACTGCCTGAGTCAGTGGTGGAGGCAGATACACTAGTGAAGTTTAAGAGATTACTAGACAGGTATATGGAGGAATTTAAAGTGGGGGGTTATATGGGAGGCAGGGTTTGAGGGTCGGCACAACGTTGTGGGCCGAAGGGCCTGTACTGTGCTGTACTATTCTATGTTCTATGTTCTATATTTGACAGATTTCAGTGAGATCCCTCCTCATTAATTAAATTCCAGCGAGCTCGAGCCCAGACTACTAAACACTCCTGTGTTAGTGCCTGTGTTGTGAGTAAGAACTGAGCACACCCTGACTTTCCCTTCGGCTAGAAGTGTTTATTTCCATGCCAATGACAGATTAATTGGGTGAGCAGGAAATTAACAGATGGAGAATAATGGCGGGAATGTACGTGGTTATCCATGTCACAGTGAAGAATGGGAAAGTACATTTTTACAAGATGTCCCAGTACAAGGGACTAGTATATGCAACTTGAAAGGTTAGTTTGCAGATACAGTAAGTAATTACAAAATCTCCCCCACCCCCGGCCCCCACACTTCCCCCGGAGAACCACGTCCTGACTAGCAGCATCACCTGGTACGGGAACTGCACTGCCGCAGGTCACAAGATCCGACATCATGTAGTGACGACTGCTGATGAAATCATCGAGGTCTCCAGTGTGCATTTAATATTTCAATAATATTGGAGTAATCTTGTGTATATATATATATATATATATATATATATATATATATATATATATATATATAGTGTTTGGTTAAGCATTCTTGTTCATTTAAATAATTAATTTCAGGTTATACGTTTCTATGTGCAAACAAATCTCAAGATTGTATAATTCATACATTCTTTGATAATAAATGCATTTAGAAACTTGAAATGTAGAAGTACCTGAATTACATACGTCATCACGCATGATACGTGCGGGCCTCGCTTAAAGTAAACTTGAAGTTAGACCCACATCCTTTTGAATTAGTTGAATTAGTTTAGATACAAGATATAACATCTCTGTCTCCCTCTCTTCCCCCCCTCTCCCTCTCCTCCGTCTCTCCTTCTCTCTTTCCCTCTCTCTCTCCCCCCAATCCCCCACCCCCATTCCGGACATATGTCAGAGGTCCTGCATAACAGTGCTTTCAGCTTTGTCAAAGACCTTTCCCATCCTTCCCACAATCCCGTTGTTCTCCTGACGTCAGGGACAATGTATCACTGCAGGAGAACCAGGACTGACAGGTTGAGTTATAGCTTCTTGCCCCGGGCTGTTAGACTTGACTTGTAACACCCTGCTATGGAATTTGTTGCCACGAGCAGCTGTGGAGTCCAAGTCATTGGGTACATTTAAGGCAGAGATAGATAGGTTCCTGATTAGCCAGGGCATCAAAGGGTATGGGGAGAAGGCAGGGGAGTGGGGATGACTGGAAGAATTGGATCAGCCCATGATTAAATGGCGGAGCACACTCGATGGGCTGAATGGCCTACTTCTGTTCCTATACCTTATGGTCTGATGGTCACAGGGAGAACATTTGAAGTCAGACATCAAACATACAGACATCAGTGGGAATCGAACCCCGATCAATAATCACTGGCACTATAGAGCAGTTGTGCTATCTGCTACAATATCGTGCAGTCCCTGATTATGTTAATTAGACAGTTTAGATTAACCTTAGTTTGTAATGTACCCTTCTGCTGCTAAAAAAACTGCTTTTGATGGTATTTATACTGATTGAGGCCCTCTGTTGGTCCGGGTTGACCACCGTGTCCTAGCCGTCTACATGATACGCAGCTCAGAGCAGTGCGATACGGTGAGCAAGCTGTTGCCTACACAGCAGGCTCCCCGCTCTCCACGCTGCTGATGAATCCAGCGGAATGCCAGAGGCCGATACAGTTTGGCACCAGCGGCATCGCAGGAGTTGCCAGTCAGTGATCAGCTCAACATTGGACTGCCTTATCCGGCTCTGGATTTTTCTCTCGGGGTTTACTCCCAAAGCCTTCCCCATGGAAGGCAGCGAAGGTTTGAGATCAGACTTCTCCTTCTCTTCGATGGAATGCCGACCACAGCTGATGAGCCCCATCTGCCTGAAGCGGTTGGTTTTAAGGGACCAATAACCCACCTTTGCCCTTTCCCCTG
The DNA here is from genome assembly GCF_963921235.1 of Mobula hypostoma. NCBI lineage: Eukaryota > Metazoa > Chordata > Chondrichthyes > Myliobatiformes > Myliobatidae > Mobula > Mobula hypostoma. The sequence goes on from NC_086124.1 coordinate 27,744,616, forward strand.
TTAGTAGAAATGGTTCTGCTGGGCTTAGTAGCTAAGCCACGTGTGAAGTTCCAGGAGCTGGAATTGAATGTCCGAGGCTATTTCAGCTGTACCCCATTAGGAGCTCATTCCCACTACCTTCCCAGGCTTTGACAACCTTAAGGAACCTTAAGAAGCTATGCATCTGTTCCCATGACAATAAACTTGAACAAGAGAGAGTGAACAGCAGAGGGCACTATAGGGCAATGCTTACTCCAGACATCTGTAAGGAATGGCAGATGAAGTTCAATTCAGATAAATGCAAAGTGTTACATTTTCATGGATCAAACCAGGACAGGGCATACACAGTGAACAGGCAAGTCCCGGCGAGTGTTGTAGACACTGTTCCCTCTAACCTCTATGGGTGTGTGGCCACGCAGTAACTGAAATGCTCCCGCGCACATAGCCGTTATTACAGTGCAGCTGAAATTCTCTTTTATATAATGTTAATATAATTTTAAAATATTGGCATCATTTTGAAATGAGAAATACCCTGTAATTAATTATGTTAATGGATAGAGTTCATTAATTTTCTAAATAATAAACATACCACAAACCTTGAAACATTTCAGAGCTTCGATGTATTTACATTGTCAATGTTACAGGTTACAACATTGTTACAAATTGTAACAATGAACACTGAATGGAAGTTGGTAGCTCATTGTTAATAAACTGCTGGCCTGCAATGAATGTTGATGCTGTAATATTCATATATAAAAAAAACATTTAAAGTGCCAGGCAGTTTGCAGAGCAGTGGTTAGTCCACACAGTGGTAAAAAGAATTAGAGGGAAGGTTGGTTGTAGAACAGAGAGACCAAGGTGTGCTGGTTCATAAAGCCTTAAAGTGGCGACACGGACAGGGAGGTGAAGGAGGTGTTTGTACGTTTGCCGTCATCGAAAGGGCACTGAATACAGGAGTTGGGATGTCACGTTTTAGCTGTACAAAGACTTCAAAGACAAAGTAACAAAGTACGTAGACTGTAGTGGGCTGGGTTGATCAGACCCAAACTATTCGAGATGTGATAAGTAAACAGGCCCAACAAAGGAACTCAAGCCCAATTTATTATCATAAAAATAGAAAGGCGCACAAAATACTCCATAGCAAGTCACAAAGATTTCAGGGCTCACAATTCTTAGTCACTACTTGATTGTTGTTAGGAGAACTGAAAACTCCAACTCGCTTCTGAAATCACCCTGGGTCATAGGCACTGATCGCGGTTTCCAGTCTAAAGAATCCAGGGCAAGGTGTTCCAGTAAACAGGAGATCCACAAACGTAGAGAGACACACAGAGACAGACAGATGCCTTGATCTTTTACCTTCCTGCCATTAACTCAGCCTTCATTCATTAACGCAGTGTTCAGTATACCCTTACTAATCAGTTAGACTCTGTATCCATCAGTCCACCAATGTTTAGGACTTAACGTTCCTTGAAATTACAGACGATTAGTTAACCTAAAGGCCCTGCCTCTTCCCACTTTAAATGCCCTGCCCTAAATACCCTATTTACCTTTACGTGCCTAAATGCCTCTAAATTCCTAACTGCCCTGCCTTTCATCATCATTATCATCATCATCATCATCATCATCATCACTATCATCATCATCGTCATCATCATCACCACTATCATCATCACCATCAGTCCGATGAGCCCTGAGCCCAGACTCTCGTTTTGTGGCCACTGTCCACGGCTCCCTGGGTAACTGAGCCATTTCCTCCAGTCATGATGGCGCCGAGCTTCAGTCTCTATCGAGGTTGTGGCTCAGACAGAAGTTGATTTTCTTAGGTTCGTATCAATGTTTTTGGGGACGGAAAGAGGTCTTACGGGTCGGGTTAGGATTTAGCGACAGGAATGTGGGGGAATTAGAAGTCAGGCCAGATCTAGGGCTTCGCTTCATGGGCGAAGGCCAGCGAGGACATGGACGAAGGACTTCCATGGATGGGTGTCTAGTTGGCAAACATGCTGGACAAAGACTAGGTGGTTCTCCTCCACACCCTGGGTCAGTCAGTTCGCTGTACAAGCAGTAGGATTGGAGGACCAGGAGGGCAGGAAGGATGAGGGCTGGTGACCCCTTAGCTACTCCAGTTGGCGTGTCCGGAGTTCAGGTCTCGTGCCATCGATGAGGCCGGAGTTCGAGGACTGGAGTACAGGGTCCCATCATCGTTGCGCCCTGTGGTCAAGGACTGAAGGTCGATCGTGCATCTGGAAATTGAGACCGATGGCCTCCGACACTGGGTCACAACAGATGCAGCCAGCCGGCCTTTCCTGGGTTTGGAGGACGGTCTGTATGTGCGCGCCTGCATGGCGGGTCAGCGGGTGAGAGGGAGGTACAAGGTTTCTTTTGCTGTTGTTCTGCTGAACGTGGCGGACAAGCTACGTAGGCGTCAGAATGTGTGGCAACACTGGCGGGCTGCCCCCAGCACAGCCTGAGGTTGTGTTGGTTGTTTGGATACACACACACGATATATAAATCAGTCTGAATTTGGGGCCGTGGGACCCACTTCTGGAGAGAGCTGAGCTTAAGATCTCAGAAACCACTCTTGGAGCCTTCGGGAGTTGCCACGCTGTGGGACAGGGTAGAGATGATGTGAAGGTGCAGCGTGGGAGGGGCACTGCCGAGGGTCCTCCACACCGAGGGGGGTGGGGAATGGTACCGAGGGTTTGCGACACTTTGAGAAGGGCGGGGAAGTGTGGCGCTGCTGAGCTCTGTCAGGAACGCCACACTGATGCAATCTTCGAGCATAGACACTGCAGGTTTGCATCAGCAAGTCACCTCACAGTTGTATAAAACTTTGGGTGGGGTGCACTTGGTTTAACTGTGTGCGGTTCTTGCCATCCCATTACAGGGAGGATGCGGAGGACTGGAGGTTACAGACGAAATAGAACACATCACAGCACAGAACAGGCCTTTCGGCCCACAATGGAATTTGGAAGGATCGGGGGAGGAATCTCATTGAAACCTTTCAAATGTTGAAAGGTCTGGACAGAGTAGATGTGGGAGGGATGTTTCCCATGGTGGGGGAGTCTAGGACAAGAAGGCACAGCCTCGGGATGGAGGGGCATCCATTTAAAACGGAGATGTGGAGAAATACCTTTAGCCAGAGGCTGGTGAATTTGTCGAACCTGTTAGCTGTGGAGGCCAGGTTGTTGGGTGTATTTAAGGCAGAGTTTGATAGCTTCTTGATTGGACACGGCATCAAAGGTTACGGGAGTGGGGCTGAGGAGGGGAAAAAAGGATCAGCCATGATTCAATGGCGGAGCAGACTTGATGGGCCAAATGGCCTAATTCTGCCCCCATGTGTTATCATCTTATGTTATGCCCGGCTAGTTACCTACACTAAGATTAATCCAACCCTTCCCTCCCATATAGTCCTCCATTTTTCTATCATCCATTTGCTTGTCCAAGAGTCTCTTAAATGTCCCCAAAGTATTTCTGTCACTACCACCCCTGCTGAGGTGTTCCGCGCACCCACAACTCTCTGTGTGAAAAACCTACCTCTGACATCCCCTCCATACTTTCCTCTAATCACCTTAAAATTGTACCCCATCATATTAGCCATTTCCGCCCTGAGAAAAAGCCTCTGGCTGTCCACTCTATCGATGCCTCTTGTCGTCTTGCACACCTCTATCAGGTCACCTCTCATCCTCCTTTGCTGCGGAGAGAAAAGCCCCAGCTTGCTGAACCTGTCTTCATAAGACATGCTCTCTAATCCAGGCAGCATTCTGGTAAATCTTCTCTGCACCCTCTCCAAATGAAGTGGCCTGAACTGAACACAATACTTCAAGTGTGGTCTAACTGGAGTTCTGTGATGAAACATTATCCTCTGACTGATGACGGCCAATACTCCTTATACCTTCTTCACCATCCTGTCGGCTTGCTGCCGACTCTGAGGCATCTATGGGCTCCGTCTCTGTTCCTCCACACTGCTAAAAGTCCTAACATAAACTCTGCCTTCAAGTTCAACCTTACAAAGTGAGTCATTTCACACTTTTCTGAGTGGAACTCTGAGGTGTCGGAGTTCAGTGAATCAGCGTTGACAGAGGCTTTGGAGAGGTTGCAGAAGCGGTTCACCAGGATCCTGCCTGGATTCAGGGCATGGGCGATAAGGAGGGGGTTGGACCAGCTAGTGTGGTTTTGCAGAGTGGATTCGATAGGATTTGATACTGTGTTCATCACAGATGTGCTGAGATGTACGGCTGTTCTTAAACTATTACATGCTCCAGCTCAGATATCAAACAGAGACTCCATTTGCTCTCTTGTTGGTTTGTATGACCAAATCTCCAAAACGTCCCGGGACAGACATTTACTGCTCAGGACGAGAAATGAAATATTTTCCTGTCTATCCCATTCTACACACTGTGGTCCCTCCAGGGACATGCCAAAAGCCCCGTTTCCCACATTGCAACACTTCGAAATTACTTAATTGCTCTGAAGCATTTTGGGACTTCCTAAACTAAAAAAAAGCATCTCACGGTATCACAAGGTTTATTTCTCACTGCTGACTTCTCTGGGGAGGTACAGGAGCCTTAGGTACCACACGACCAGGTTCAGGAGCAGTAAGGACTTCAACCATCAGGCTCCTGAACTGGCGTGGCTAACTTCTCTCACCCCAACACTGAACTGATTCCACAACCCATGGACTCACTTTCAACTCGTGTTCTCAGTATTATTTATTTATTACAATTATTATTTGATTTCTTAATATTTGCTCAGTTTGCCTTCTTTTGCAGAAGGAATGGTTGTTCACTTATTCTACTGTATTCTTTCGTTCTACTGTGAATGTCTGCAGGAAAATGAATCTCTGGGTAGTATCTGGTGACATATACATGCTAAATAATAAATTTATTTTGAACTTTGGTCAGTACTTTACCCTGGGGAACTTTACTGTAATTCTAATGGAATCATAGAATCATAAAGGCAGAGAGACATAGTGCATAGAAACAGGCCGTTTGGCTCGACTGGTCCATGCTGGTCATGTTGCCACATCCAAGTCAGTCACGTTTGCCAGCGTTTGGCCCGTAAGCTTCTAAACATTTCCATTTTTTTTGGTGTGTGCTGCGTGCGAGTCTGCGTGTCCGTGTGTGCATCCGTGATGATGGATTTTTCATGGATTTTGCAAGGTGCTGAGAGAGAGAGAGAGAGAGAGAGAGAGAGATGGAGAGATTGAGAAAGAGAGAGAGAGACTGTGTGGTGCGCCACTCCTCACAGGACATTTTTCGCAGTATTTTTCCCTTTATTTTCTGAGATCAAGTTGTGATCTCGACACTCAACCCGGCACGGATGGACAGTGTACTCGGGATCGGACCCGACTAGTTTCGAACCCGCGAACCTCCGCTCCAGGGTCCGGAGCCGATGTCGTTGCGCCACCAGCCAGCCCGCTTCTCAACCTTTCCAATCCATCGACCCATCCAACCGTCTTATAACAGTTGTTATTGTTCGTTCCTTACCCACTCCCTCTGGCAGCTCGTGCCACTGATACTGTGTTCCACACTCTGTTTTGTGAAGTTTCCCGGCCAGTTCCTTTCAAATCCCTTGAGCCCATGCAATGTGAATGGGTGGGCAGGGAGGAGATGCGTCTCTGCCAAAGGAGGTGTAGGGTCCTCCTTCCCTCTGCCAGTCTGCAGGTCACCCTTGGGCAAGGAGTAGCATCTGCTGAGCCCCCTGATCAGGTTCACGTGAAGCCATGGGAGCAGGTGGTGGATGGTCGAACGAGCAGCCGACGCAGATCACAAGTCCTGGTTATGTGACCACTGACACCAGGCAGACAATCTCTGAAGAGTATTGATAATGGCTGGGGTCACCTGTCTTGTAAAGACACTGCCCAGAAGGCAGCAATGGCAAACCATTCCTGTAGAAAAATTTGCCAAGAACGATCATGGTCTGTGATCGCCCACGTCATACGACAAGGCGCATATGATCACGGTGATGAAACCCACACACCTTATGTTCTGAACCCTCCATCCCAGAAAAAAGACTGAATGCATTTGCCTGAGCCGACCCAACCTCTCTCCATAACTTAGACCCCAACATGCATCAGAATCAAGTCACTGGCCCATTGAGTCTGCTGTTCAGTACAAAGCACGCAAAGTGCTGGAGGAACCCAGCAGGTCAGCTCACAGTTGTGGAGGTGAATGAACAGACGATGCTTTGGGCTGAGACCCTTCATCGGGGCTGGAAAGGGAAGGGAGGAGAACCAGCATAAGAAGGTCGTTGGAGGGGGTGGAATAGAAGCCGGCAGGTGACAGGTGAGACCAGGTGGGGGTGGAGGTGCTGGATGCAACTCAGCCCATCATGGGAAAATCCCTCCCCAGCACTGAGCACATCTGCAAGGAGCGCATCCATCGTCAAGGACCCCCACCACACAGACCATGCTCTCTACTCACTGCTGCCATCGGGAAGGAGCTACAGGAGCCTCAGGTCCCACACCACCAGGTTCAGGAAGAGTTATTACCTTTTAGCCATCAAGAACCAGTGAGGAAAATTCACTCACCCCAACACTGAACTGATTCCAAAACCTATAGACTTACTTATGAGGACTAAACGACTCATGTTCTCAGTGTTATTTACTTACTTTTTATTTGTACAATTTATCTTCTTTTGCACATTGGTTATTTGTCTGTCTTTGCTTATGTATAGTTTTTCTATTGCATTTCTTCTCGCTCCTGCGAATGCCTGCAAGAAAATGAATCCAAGTATGGTATCAGGTAACAAATGTGTACTTCGATAATCAACTTACGTCCAACTTTGACCTGTCTCCAAATCTCGCCCCCATCGTCCGCAGACGCAGACCCAGGTGACACCAGCGCACCCCTGTACGGTTACAACAGGGGTGATTGTTGCTGACCGCAGCTCAGAGGGAACACGAGGGTGGTGGTGTGAACCTGAGCTTCTGAGATGTTGTGCCTAGCAGCGCCCTCAGCTTGGAATGGCTACGATAAAGGATCCCTCAGTGACTCCCTCTCCTGTCCTCCACCTGAGGGAGCTGCGCGGAGCTCTGTCAGCTGCCCGGCACACCGGACTCCGCACCCTTGTCTCCACTCGGAGACTGATGGCGGTGTTCGGCTTCACTGGAACTCTGCGGTCCTCCACCCCCTCCAACTCCACACCAAGTGGGGGCCTCTGGAAGGGAAAATATCTCATCCCTCAGAAATCCCCCCTTGTGTCCCTAATGAACGTGGAACATCACAGCACAGTGCAGGCCTTCCAGCCCACAATGTTGTACTGACAGTACAGGCCTTTCGGCCCACAATGATGTACTACCAGTACAGGCCTTTCGGCCCATGATGTCGTGCTATCATTTTAACCAACTCTAAGATCAATGTAACCCTCCTCTTCTATGTAGCCCTCCATTTTTCTATCATCTATTTGCCCATCTAAGTATCTCTTAAATGTCTAATGTATCTCCCTCTACCACCACCGTTCAAAGTGCATTCCACCACCCACACCCCTCCGTATAAAAAATCTAACCCTTACATCACCCCCTAAACTTTCCTCCAATCACCAACTGATGGATGTCCTCACGTGCTGGCCGTTGTCCTGGGAAGCCTCTTTGTCTCTTATCATTTTGTACATCTCTATCAAGTCACCTCTCATCCTTCTTTGCTTTAAAGTGAAAACCGCACTTTGCGCAACCTATCTTGATAAGACATCCCTCAAATCCAGACAGCACACTGGTAGATATCCACTGCACCCTCTCTGAAGCTTCCACATCCTTCCTAGAATGAGGCGACCAACATAAGACCCCAGGGGGTTTTATAGAGCTGCAACATTACCTCAGTACACTTGAACTCAATCCCCTTTCCAATGAAAGCCAACTCACCATACACGTTCTTAAGAACCCGATTGACTTGTGCAGCAACTTTGAGGGATCTGTGGATGTGGATCCCGAGTTCCCACTGTCCCTCCAACTGCTCAGAATCCAGCCACTGACTCTGCTCTCTGCCTTCAAATCCGACTTTCCGAAGTGAATCATTTGACACTTTTCCGGCCTGAACTCCATCTGCCACCGTTCAGCCCGGCTCTTCATCCTGTCAGTGTCCCATTGTAACCCACGGCAACCTTCTCCGCTATCCACAACTCCACCAACCTCCATGTCATCTGCAAACTTACAAACCCCACCCTTCCACACTTAATTTCCTTGGAGTCGGAAACATGAGAAGGTCTGCAGATGCTGGAAATCCAGAGCAACTCACACAAAATGCTGGAGGAACTCAGCAGGTCAGGCAGCATCTGTGGAAATTAATAAACTGTCAACTTTTTGGGCCGAGACCCTCTTTCAGGCCTGGAAAGGATGGGGGAAGAATGCAGAATAAAAAAAAGGTGGGCAGGGATAGCTAGGAGGTGATAGGGAGCCAGGCAGGTAGAAAAGGTGAAAGGCTGGAATCTTATACAATCATACAAAATTATGAAAGGGAGAGGGAGAGAAGCTGACAGAGGAAGTTGTACATGAAGATGAGATTATGAAAGGAATATGTAACGACAGAGTCAGGAAAGATCTATCCACTGGTGAGTGAGACTAAAACTGGATTTAGGACTGAGATGAGGAGGAACTGCTTCTCACAGATATTGGTGAAGCTGTGGAATTCTCTGTCAAGTGAAGCAGTAGAGGCCACCTCACTAATTTACATTCAGTTGCCACTTTATTGGGCACACCGGTACACCTGCTTGTTAATGTAAATATCTAATCAGCCAATCATGTGGCAGCAACTCAACACATAAAAGCATGCAGACACGGGCAAGAGGTTCAGTTGTTGTTCAAACCAAACAACAGAGTGGGGAAGGAACATGATCTAAGTGACTTTGACTGTGGAATGATTGTTGGTGCCAGACGGGGTGGTTTGAGTACCTCAGTAGCTGCTGATCTCCTGGGATTTTCATGCACAATAACCTCTAGAGTTTACAGAGAATGGTGCAAGAAACAAAATGCATCCAGTAACTGGCAGTTCTGTGGGTGAAAACGCTTTGTTAATGAGAGAGGTCAGAGGAGAATGGCCAGACTGGTTCAAGCTGACAGGAAGGTGACAGTAACTCAAATAACCACACGTTACAACAGTGGTGTGCAGAAGAGCATCTCTGAATGCACAACACGTCAAACCTTAAAATGGATGGGCTGCAGTAGCAGAAGATCATGAACATACACTCAGTGGCCACTTTAAGTACCCAACTGTGCGTATAAATTTATGAAAGGCAGGGGCAAAAAAAAAGAGACAGGAAAATTGTAGGTGAGACGAGAACTAAGAGACATAGCCTCGACATTCTGGGGTATCGATTTAGGAGGGAGATGAGGAGAAATTGTTTTTTTTGCCCCAGAGGTTTGTGAATCTGTCCGGGTGCTTCCTCCCCATTCCAAAGACGTATGGGTTAGTAGTGTGTGGCACGTGGCCAAGTGGTTAGGGCATTGGACTAGCGATCTGAAGGTCATGGGTTCGAGCCTCGGCTGAGGCAGAGTGTGTGTCCTTGAGCAAGGCACTTAACCACACAATGCTCCAGTCTACCCAGTTGAGAATAGGTACGTGCAAAAATGCTGGAGGTTAACCTCGCGATAGAGTGGCGTCCTATCCGGGCGGGGGGAGTCTCGTACCCTCAGTTGCTTCACGCCACGGAAACCGGCATAAACACTGGCCTGATGGGCCACAAGGCTCGTGACAGACTTTAATCTAAAAAAAAAGGGTTAGTAGGGTAATTGGTCACTTGGGTATAATTGGGTGGGATGGACTCGATAGCCAGAAGGGGCTATTAACTGTGTTGTACCCCTAAATACAAATTAAATAAAAAATAAGTTCCCATGAAGGAATGTTGTTGATGGGGAAGCTCCAAGTACAGGAGATGGAGGAACTCAGCAGGTCGGGCAGTGTCTGTGGAGGGAGGTGGCCAGTCGGCGTTTTGGACCTGGACCCTTCACCAGGACTGCCTCGTTCATCTCCATAGATGCTGTCTGACCTGCTGAGATCCCCGGGCGTCTTGTGTGTCGCTCCAGATTCCAGCGTCCGTAAACTGAGAACGTTCCCCGTGGTCGGCAAAGTCAGGAGGTACGTGACCCAGGAAAGCTGGGCTTTCAGGAAGCAGATGCCAGTTGCCCACAAAGGGAAGTGGGTGGCAGTATTCTGCCTGGAGGTCGGTGACTAGAGAGCGGCGTACCACAGAGATCTGTTCTGAGCTTGGTGATTTTTATAAACAACTTGGATGGGGAAGTGGAAGTTTGGGTGACTAAGTTTGCAGATGACTCAAAGGTTGGTGGGGTTGTGGACAGTGTAGAAGCCAAAGGTTTTTCTCCCAGGGTGGAAGTAGCTAATATGGCAGGGTGGGTGGCATAATTTTAAAGCGATTGCTAGAAAGTATAGAGGGATGACAGAGGTAGGTTTTTTACACAGAGAGTAGACGGTGAGCGGAAGGCAGGGGTGGTAGCGGAGGCAAATACCTGAGGGGCATTTAAGAAACATTTAGGTAGGCACATGGTTGATAGAATAATAGAGGGCTATGTGTTAGATTGATCTTAGAGTAGGTTAATGGGTCAGCACCACATTGTGGGCCGAAGGGCCTTCACTGTGCTCTCATGGTCTATGTTTATGTTCTCATGTCCACCTGGTACAGGTGTACACGGCGAGGGATACTGATGCAGTCACGGCAAATGATTTGCGGGGAAGGACTTCAGTGAGGGACCTGTCACCGACTGGGGCCACTGAAACTTTCTCTCAAATACTTCATGGGTGATTCGATTGAGAAGGACAGCTCAGATTCATGAGGACTGGAGGGATTAAATTATGACAAGAGATTGGATAGACTGGGATTACTTTCCCTGCAATAAGGGAGACTGAGGGGTCATGGAGTCATGGCTAGGGGGACAGAACCTTTCGCCCATCACATCCACATTGACCGCGTTACCCAACTTGGCTCATCCTATTTGTCTCCCCGATCTTCAAGATTCAAGATTGCTGAATGCCATTGCAGAGGTTACAGCGGGACATTGATAGGCTCTAAAACTGGGCTGAAAACTGGCAGATGGAGTTCAGCCCAGATAAGTGTGAGGTGGTTCATTTTGGTAGGTCAAATATGATGGCAGAATATAGCATTAATGGCAAGACTCTTGGCAGTCTGGAGGATCAGAGGGATCTTGGGGTCCGAGTCCATAGAACATTCAAAGATGCTGTGCAGGTTGACTTTGTGGTTAAGAAGGCATATGGAGCATTGGCCTTCATCAATAGTGGGATTGAGTTTAAGAGTCGAGAGGTAATGTTACAGCTGTAGGTAGACCCCACTTGGAGTACTTACTGTGCTCAATTCTGGTCGCCTCATTACAGGAAGGACGTGGAAACCATAGAAAGGGTGCAAAGGAGATTTACAAAGATGTTGCCTGGATTCGGGAGCCTGTCTTATGAGAATAGGTTGAGTGAACTCGGCCTTTTTTCCTTTGAGCGACAGAGGATGAGAGATGACCTGATAGAGGTGTCCAAGGTAATGAGAGGCATTGATCATGTGGATAGTCAGATGCTTTTTCCCAGGGCTAAAATGGCTAGCATGAGAGGGCACAGCTTTAAGGTGCTTAGAAGTAGGTACAGAGGAGATGTCAGGGGTAAGTTTTTTTACACAGAGAGTGGTGAGTGCGTGGAATGGGCTGCCAACGGCAGTGGTGGAGGCGGATATGATAGGGTCTTTTAGGAGATTCCTGGATAGATACATGGAGCTTAGAAAATTAGAGGTAAGCCTAGGTAGTTCTAAGGTAAGGGCATGTTTGGCATAGATTTGTGGGCCAAAGGGCTTGTATTGAGCTGTAGTTTTTCTATGTTTCTATGTTTCTAAATGAGACGAAATCAGACTCGATAGGCTGAATGGCCTAATTCTGCTCCTGTGTCTTATGGTCTTAAGAAGGCGGAAGTTGATCGTTTCCTGATCGGTCGGGACATCAAAGGATATGGTGAGAGGGCAGGTGCATGGGGTTGAGTGGGATCCCGGATGGAATGGCAGAGCAGACTCGATGGGCTGAATGGCCTTTTCGGAAATAATTGTTAGCCCAGATCTGATGCAGCACAAGAAAAACACAGAAGATAAAGAAAATAAATATTTTTTAAAAATATTAATAATTAAAAATAGCGGCGCATCTCTGAACTGAACTAAACTGAAGGAGAATGGGGTTGAGACGGCAAATAAATCAGTCATGATTGAAAGGTGGAACAGACTTGATGGGCTGAAGTTTGCTCCTATGTCTTATATATACTTATAAAAAGTACAAAGCAAATTTATTACCAAATTACATAGATGTCACCGTACAAAATTCTGAGATTCCTTTTCTTGCGGGCATACTCAGTAAATCTAAGAACCAAAATAGAATCAATGGAAGACCGCACCCAACAGGGCGGACAAACGACCGATGTGCAAAAGACAAGGATCTATGCAAATATAAAACAAAGAAGTAATAATAGTTAATAAAGAAGCAATAAATATCAAGAACTGAGATGACAAGTCCTTGAAAGTAAGTCCATAGATTGTGGGAACATTTCGGTGATGGGGCGACTTGAAGTTACCCCATTTGGTTCAAGAGTGTGGAGTGTGATGATTGAGGGGTAATAGCTGTTCCTGAACCTGGTGGTGTGGGTGCTGAGCCGCCTGTACCTTCTTCCTGATGGCAGCAGTGAGAAGAGAGTGTGGACTGGGTGGTGGGGGTCCCTGATGATGGATGCTGCTTTCCTGCTACAACCCTCTGTGTAGATGTAATGGAAGAATATAGAAACTCAGATACACACACACAGATAAATATATAACAGGAAGTTTCATAGCGTACTGTATGTCAGTGATAGTAATTCTGATTCTGATTCTGAACTGATTAGACATTCTGAATTTCCCCTCCACCGCTGAGCCCAACACTGGATGGAGTCAGGTTACGAGGTTTCGCGAATGGCCTGGACCGTGGCCAAGGCGTGAACTAACAGCCCAAGATAACCCGAGCAATTTTGTTGTTGTGCATGGGACCGTCATGTCGCTGAAATGAGACCAGCCCACAGGCTCGAGTAGCATCGAGGTGCCGTTCGGTGTCATACTCATAGTCATACTTTATTGATCCCGGGGGAAAATTGGTTTTCGTTACAGTTGCACCATAAATAATTAAATAGTAATAAAACCACAAATATTTAAATAGTAATATGTAAATTATGCCAGGAAATAAGTCCAGGACCAGCCTATTGGCTCAGGGAGTCTGACCCTCCAAGGGAGGAGTTGTAAAGGTTGATGGTCACAGGCAGGAATGACTTCCTATGACGCTCTGTGCTGCATCTCGGAGTAATGAGTCTCTGGCTGAATGTACTCCTGTGCCCACCCAGTACATTATGTAATGGATGGGAGACATTGTCCAAGATGGCATGCAACTTGGACAGCATCCTCTCTTCAGACAACACCGTCAGAGAGTCCAGTTCGATCTCCACAACATCACTAGCCTTACGAATGAGTCTGTTGATTCTGTTGGTGTCTGCTACCCTCAGCCCCAGTATACAACAGCAAACATGATCACACTGGTCACCACAGACTCGTAGAATATCCTCAGCACCGTCCGGCAGATGTTAAAGGACCTCAGTCTCCTCAGGAAATAGAGACCCTTCTTGTAGACAGCCTCAGTATTCTTTGACCAGTTCAGTTTATTGTCAATTTGTATCCCCAGGTATTTGTAATCCTCCACCACGTCCACACTGACCTCCTGGATGGAAACAGGGGTCGCCGGTACCTTAGCTCTCCTCAGGTCTCCTACCAGCTCCTTAGCCTTTTTCACATCAAGCTGCAGATAATTATGCTCACACCATGTGACAAGGTTTCCTACCGTAGCCCTGTACTCAGCCTCATCTCCCTTGCTGATGCATCCAACTGTGGCAGAGTCTTTCCCCCCGGCAATGAGAATCAGGATCAGAATCAGGTTTAATATCACCGGCATATGTTGTGAAAATGTGTTGTTATGCGGCAGTACAATGCAGTACGAAGTATTAAAAACTATAAATTGCAATAAGTACACATAAAAAATAAATTAAATACGTAGTGCAGAAAGTGAGGGGAAAACACTGAGGTAGTGTTTATGGTTACAATGTCCATTCAGAAATCTGATGGCGGAGGGGAAGAAGCTGTTTCTGAATCATTCAGTGGGTGCCTTCATGTTCCTGTACCTCCTCCCTGTTGGTAGCGGTGAGAAGAGGGCATGTCCTGGGTGTTGGGGGTCCATAGTGATGGATGCCGACTTGTTGAGGTGTCACCTTTAGAAGCTGTCCTGGGTGCCTGGATGCCAGAGAGGCTCGTGCCCATGATGGAGTTGGCTGAGTTTTTCCTGCTCCTGTGCAGTGGCAGCCCCACACCAGACGGTGATGCATGCTCTCCATGGTACCAGTGCAGGAATTTACGAGCGTCTGTGGTGACGTACCTGACCTCCTCAAACTCTGAATGAAATATAGCCACTGTTGTGCTTTCTCTGTAACTGTACATTGGGCCCAGGATAGACCTTCGGAGATGTTGGCACCCAGGAACTTGAAACTGCTCGCACTTTCCACTTCTGATCCCTCGATGAGAACTGGCGTGTGTTCCCTTGACTTCCCCTTCCTGAACTCCACAATCAATTCCTTGGTCTTACTGACACTGTGACCACGAGCCTGCTGGGACACCACTCAACCAGCTGATCTACCCCACTCCTGTACGTCTCCTCGTCACTAAGTTATACTCTGCCAGCACTAGTTGTGCTGTCGGCAGATATACAGATGGCATTTGAGCTGTGGCTAGCCGCACAGTCATGGCTGCTGTGAGAGTAGAGTAGTGGGCTAAGCACAGATCCCTGAGGTGCCCCAGTGCTGATTGTCAGTGAGGTGGAGATCGTATTTCCGATCCGCACAGACTGTGGTCTCCCAGGGAGGAAGGCGAGGATCCATTTGCAGAGGGAGGGACAGAGGCCCAGGTTTTGGAGCTTGTTGATTAACACTGAGGATATGATGGTGTTGAACGCTGAGTTGTGGTCAAAGAAGCAGCAGCCAGACGTAAGCGTTACTATTGTCCAGGTGATCTAAGGCCAAGTGGAGAGCCAGTGAGATCGTACCTGCTGTAGACCTATTGTGGCAATAGGCAAGTTGCAATGGGTACAGGTCCTTGCTTAGGCAGGAGTTGCTCTTAGCTATGACCAACCTCTCAAAGTACTTCATCTCTGTGGACGTGAGTGCTACTGGGCGATAGTCACTGAAGCAGCTCACCCTATTCTTATAACCATATAACCACATAACAATTACAGCACAGAAACAGGCCATCTCGGCCCTTCTAGTCCATGCCGAACTCTTACTCTCACCTAGTCCCACCAATCTACACTCAGCCCATAACCCTCCACTCCTTTCCTGTCCATATAGCTGTCCAATTTAACTTTAAACGACAACATCAAATCTGCCTCAACCACTTCTGCTGGAAGCTCGTTCCACACAGCTACCACTCATGTTACCCCTCAAAGAAATTCCCCCTCATGTTACCCCTAAACTTTTGCCCTTTAACTCTCAATTTATGTCCTTTTGTTTGAATCTCCCCCACTCTCAATGGAAAAAGCCTATCCACGTCAACTCTATCTATCCCCCCAATAATTTTAAATACCTCTATCAAGTCCCCCCTCAACCTTCTATGTGCCAAAGAATAAAGACCCAACTTGTTCAACCTTTCTCTGTAACTTAGGTGATGAAACCCAGGTAACATTCTAGTAAATCTTCTCTGTACTCTCTATATTTTGTTGAATTCTTTCCTATAATTCTTCTTGGGCACTGGTGTGATTGTCACCCTTTTGAAGCAGGTGGAAATCTCTGACTGCGGCAGTGAGAGATTGAAGATATCCTTGAACACTCCCACCCGTTGCCTGGGACAGGTTTTCTGTGCCTTACCAGGAACTCTGTGAGGTCTGACTCCTTGAAAGATGTTCTAACCTCAGCCTCCGAGACAGGGATCACAGAGTTACTGGATGCTGCCGGGATTCGCACAGGTGTAGTTTTATTCTCTCTTTCTAAAAGGCGTTGAGCTCTTCTGAGAGTGAAACATCACTGTCATTCATCATATTAAGTTTTGCTTTGTAGGAAGAAATGGCTTGTAAACCTTGCCAGAGCTAACATGCATCTGATTCAGGCTCTAACCTCAATCGAAATTGTTTATAACGCTTTTAAGATAGCCTTCCATAGTTCGTATCTGGACTTACTGTTTAGTTCTGGATCACTGGTCTTGAATGCCAGAGATCTAATCATCAACAGACTAAGAATATCCTAGATTCCTAGATGTTGGTGATGCCAAGGAAGTTGGTTTTGAGAGTCCTATGGGGTGGGGGAGGGTCTCTCTGTCCTTCTAGGACGTTTGCTGGGCTCTCTGGATGTTGCAGACCACAGGGATTGGATTTGGGAAGGAGCCTGGCCCATACTTGGAGATCCAGCCCAATCCGTGCCAAGTTTCCAGGATTGTTTGGCTGGAATCTGCGGCAACCTGGGGCCAATCTGTGTTTAGTCTGTGGTCAGATTGTGTTCAGGCTGTAGTCAGACTGTAGTCTGTCTGTGGGGAGATTGTGTTTTGTCTGTGGTCAGTCTATGGTCAGTCTGTGCTAAGTCTGTGGTCAGTCTGTGGCTGTAACGTGGCCCAGGAGATGACTGGGTTGGGACTCACAACACATCTCTTAGGCCTAAGCCAGGGGGGTACAATGCGGAGAGAGAGCTGTTGCTCACGCAACAGGCTCCCCCTCTCCACGCATCTGATGAATCCAAAGGAACGGCAGAGACCGATACAGTTTGGCACCAGTGGTGTTTCAGGAGTTGCCAGTCAGCGTTGACTCAACTTTGGACTGCCTTAGGGACTCCAGTTCTGGACTTTTCTTCAGGGTTTACTCCCGAAACCTTCCCCATGATTGGGTACAACCGCAATGCAGCAGAGGTTTGAGATCAGGGTTTTCCTTCTCCTAGATGAGCTTCCAACCACGGCAGATAAGCCCCATCTGCTTGAAGGGACTGGTTTTAAGGCACCAGTAACCCACCTTTGCCCCTTCTCCTGTCAGTGGAACAGTTCCACTGGACTTAGTAGCTAAGCCACACGTGAAGGCCAGGAGCTGGACTTGGTTGTCAGAGGCTGTTTGAGATGCATGTCATTGGGAGCATTTAATAGGTAGTGGGAGTTTATCTCCATTACCATTACTAGCTATAATAAACTTAATGAACCAAGAATTTAATGAAACACTATATATGAACAGACAAACACCATCAAACCAATTTGTAAAAAAGACAAATTGTATATAAAAAGATTATTGAGAACATGAGTTTCAATTTCAACCTTTTACTGTTAATTAATCAGGTTAAACAACTGACTACTAAGTGGTCCCCATTGTCTCTATCATTGATTGGCCGAATCAATGCTATTAAAATGATTATTTTACCTAAATTTTTATATTTATTTCAAACAATACCAATTTTCATTCCTAAATCCTTTTTTGATACTATTGATTCTAAAATTTCCTCTTATATATGGCAAAACAAAAATCCCAGATTAAGTAAAAAATATTTACAGAAGTCCAAGAAAGACGGTGGTTTAGCACTGCCTAACCTAAGATTTTATTATTGGGCAATTAATATTCGATATTTAATATTTTGGACACAAGATTGGAATATAACTCCAAGCCCACATTGGGTAAACCTTGAAGGCCACTCTGTACAAGGGTTCTCTTTAGCTTCCATTTTAGGAACTTCACTTCCTTTTGTACTATCTAAATTGAATAAACAAATGGTTAATCCAATAGTTAAACATACATTGCGAATATGGTTTCAATTTCGTAAATTTTTTGGTTTGAACAAATTTATGTTATCAAGTCCTATTATATCTAATTTCTTTTTTCAACCCTCGGTTATGGACCAAGCATTTTTGATATGGAAAACGAAAGGTATAATGTGTTTTCATGACTTATTTCTGGATAACTGTTTCATGTCTTTTGAACAGTTATCTAAGAAATTTGATTTGCCTAGATCCCATTTTTTTTAGATACTTACAAATAAGAAATTTTAAAAATACTACGTTGCCTACCTTTCCGACCTCATATCCTACTGATATCACTGATAAAATTATAGGCTTAAATCCTCTCCAGAAGGGATTAATAGCAGTTATCTATGATGTAATTATGAAATTACAGCCAGGTATATCTGATAAAATTAAAAATGAATGGGAAAGGGAACTTCAACTTTGTCTATCTATAGAGAAATGGGATAAAATTTTTCAATAAATTAGTACTTCCTCTATATGTGCTAAACATACATTAATACAATTTAAAGAAGTGCATAGGGCCCATATGTCCAAAGATAAATTAGCCAATTTTTATTCCCATATAAACCCTATTTGTGACAGATGTCACTCTGAGGTGGCTTCTTTAACTCATATGTTTTGGTCCTGTCCTCTCTTGGAAAAATATTGGAAAGATATTTTTGATATTATCTCAACAGTTCTAAGTTTTGATTTACAACCCTATCCTATTATGGCAATTTTTGGATTGACAATGGTAGAACATAGATCTTTGTCTTCTTCAGCCTGTCAGATGATAGCATTGGTTACTTTAATGGCCAGAAGGTCTATTTTATTGAACTGGAAGGAAACCAACCCTCCTACTACATTCCAATGGTTTTCCCAAACTATATCCTGTTTAAATGTAGAAAAAATTAGAAGTGATATTTTTGATCCTTCGGTTAAATTTGAAGAAACTTGGAAACCTTTTATGCAACTTTTCATATGATGTAATTTGACCTTTCCGAATCTTCTGTATTAACTTAAAATATATGAATAGGGGAGCGGAGTTGACGACATTACTGAACGTGTTCGATTCAAGATATTGGTCTAGCCTTGTTTTGTTCTGTTTGATTTTTTTTGGGTTTAGTATTTAGTTTCTTTTTTTTTGGGGGGGTTTCTTTGTATATATATTTTTTTCTTTTTATTTCTTTTTCTCCTTTATGATTAATTTCATCATGAGTTTGGAAGTCTATACTACCTATGTTATTTGAAATCTTTTTTATATATGTTTATTAATAATAAGATTACTCTAATCTCTTTGTAGCAACATTGTTATTGTGTTTATAATTTTGAGAATTAATAAAAAGATTAAAAAGATTATTGAGAACATGAGGTGTAGAGACCTTGAAAGTGAGTCCACAGCTTGTGGAACCATTTCAGTGCTGGTATCAGTGAAGCTATCCACGTTGATTCAGGAGCCTGATGGTTGAGGGGTAATATCTGTTCCTGAACCTGGTGGTGTGGGATCTGAGGCTCCTGCGCCTCCTGCCCAATGGCAGCAGCGAGAAGAGAGCACGGCCTGGATAGTGGGGTCCTTGATGATGGATGCTGCTGTCTTGTGGTAGCTCTCCTTGTAGACGTGCTCGATTGTGGTAATGGCCTGTTCCTGTGAGGTATAACTCTGTAACCTGATCTTCAACCTGACCTATTTTTGGAGGCCTGGCAGAACTAAACCACTCCCAGGCAGTGCTGGTTTTGCTAGTTCTACTGGCATTGAGACGCCTTTCTGAGCTGGGACTTGCCACCCGGATGTTGGCAACCACAGTTAAGCTGGATCACAAGCCTCCATCTGGGGCCGTGTGTGACCCTGTACAAAAATACCTCGTCAACTCTACCTAACTCAGTACCTCACAGGCAAACTCCTCTCCACCACTGGGAATATCTAGAGAAACCACTGCCTCAAAGAGGCAACATCCGAGGATCAACTTGAGGCACCATATACGTTGATATGGATAGGAATTTGCTGTGGTGGTTGGTCAGGGTGTGTCATGCAACAGAAAACAAGAATGATATCCAATAAAGAATTATATAAAATATAAATTTCAAGGTTAAAGCACAGATTTGGTATATGATGTGCATAAATACAGAAATAGCAGCATGTAAACATGTTTATAAAAAGTGGTTTAAAGTGTTTACAGTGCACTAATGGAGGTAATAGATAGAAGGGGTAGGGGAGGTCACTAGAATGGCTGATCAGATTAACTGCCTGGGGGAAGAAACTTTTAAAATGGCATTAAGTTTTTGTTTTAATAGCCCTCTAGTGCTTAAGGCACTAGTGGTTAAGGCTTTCGACTAGCGATCTGAAGGTCGTGAGTTCGATCCCCAGCTGAGGGAACGCGTTGTGTCCTTGAGCAAGGCACTTAACCACACATTGCTCTGCAACGACACTGGTGCCAAGCTGTAAGGGTCCTAATGCCCTTCCCTTGGACAACATCTGTGTCGTGGAGAGGGGAGACTTGCAGCATGGGCAACTGCTGGTCTTCCATACAACCTTGCCCAGGCCTGCGCCCTGGAGAGTGAAGACTTTCCAGATGCAGATCCATGGTCTCGCAAGACTAACGGATGCCTTTACTTAGTGCTTTCCAGAAGGGAGTTTTCTGAAAAGGCAGTTTGCTGGGTGGTGTTACGTACCCCGTAACTGGGTTGCCAAACCAGCAGAAATGGACCACTTAGTTGGAATCTGGATTACTGGAACTAAGAGAGTTTTATTAAAGAAATAAGTAACACAGTACTCTAATCATAAGGATATAAATGCAACAGGTTAGCAATGATAAAACACACATGTACATAGAACTAGGATAATAGGATCAATCAAGCTCTATCGCAGTCTAGGGGTAAAATGATCAGTCTCAAGTGACGCAGAGTTCAGTTCAGCTGAGTACAGTTTGCAGTAATGGCTGTTGTGCCATTGCAGAGAGAGAGAGAGCGAGTGAATGCAAATTTCGAGTCACAGACCTTTGATGTTCCTCGCAGTTAGCTTTCGGCGCGAGCCCTTTTTAATGTCTTCTGAGGTCACCGGCTGTGACCCCTCCGTTTCGGATATGTTTGTCCTTCCGCGGTGAACCCGGCACCCAGGCAAGGGCGGACACACACATCAGGTTCCCGCCGATCGTACCTTTTCACCCTTTGCGTCTATGGTCGGTCCTGCGACCAGACCTCCAAAACTTCCACCAACTTGTGGGGGCACACCGCACTTCCAGGGTCTCGTTATCTTGTGGTGTCTCGTGGTGTCTGCCTTGCCTTAGTGAACCTGTTCCTTTTATCCCCCTGCTGGGGTATCGCCTGTCCATCAAACTTCAAACAGCTCAGGTTCAAAGCAACCGGTCTGACAATACTCGGAACTGTGCCTCTTTTCGTTAATCTCTCTGCTCTCTCATTAACATTTTGAACGTTTCTCTATTTGTCTCTCTTATCTCTCTCATCAGCATCAATCTTCTGATAACTTGGTCTTTCGTCACAGTGGGTAGTGGCCGTAATGATTTTTCCTGCCCACTACTTTGTCCAGGACACATACAAGTCCGGCAGTGATAGTAGACTGCAGTCTATAACCTTTTTTTGCAGACCTGACAATTCACTCTCTCCATTGTCAAATATCCCCACCATCCGGGCCATGCCATTTTCTGGCTGCTACCGTGGACAGGAGATTTGGAATCAGATTCAGTCTGATTTATGGATCGCATGTAGATCAAAAGAAGTTACGGTCCTGACTGAACAGTGGCCAAGTTTCGGTGCTCCAAGTCCCCGGAGTATAGTTGGCTGCCACTGTCCCTGACTCAGACTGCCAATTATTGCCTGCCACATTTCTGTACAGCCTTGTGCTGAGCACTCTGTGCTCAACCATAGGAGTTCCATTTCTGTGCTTTCGCCTTTGGAGTTTGTTTGTGTCGTCTTGGTTATTTCGAGTCTGTGTCTAAGTCTGAGTCTATGTGTATTCTAGACAGCGCTCTGCACCTGTGTTCACCACCGTTCATTGCTCTCTTGTTATAGCAACATACAGTGAAGCTCGCCATTTGCATTAACAAACAACACAACCTAAAGATGTGCCGGGGGGGGGGGGCGCGCAGCCTGCAAGTGTCGCCACAGATCCTGGCACCAACATCGCGTGGTCTCGATGTTCAGCAGAACAACACAAGCAATGACGATGACAGCGACGCAAAGCCCTGTCCTCTCTTCCACCCACCCACACAGACAGGCCTCCAATCCCAGGACAGGACGCCTCTGGTGCATTCGCTAACATCAGGCCTCCGACTTCCAGACCTGCCAACCCAGGGCGTCAAACATCAGAACGAGACTTTGGGACTCGATGACTTCGGTCTTTGACCTATGAGCTCCCATTCTGTGGTATTCACCTTCACGGGACCCCAAACTCCAGGCCTTGAACCCTGGACTTGTACGAGCCTCCGACTGATAGAAGTGAGTGGGAGGGTATAGAAGTTTGAAGTCCCATGTCACCTGGTTCAGGAACAGCACCTTCACTTCAAACACGTGTTCTCAAACCTGCCGACAAAATCCCAATCTCAAGAATTGAATGAACTCTCTCCATTTTGCACTAAAATACACTTTGTTTTGTTCTTATTCTGTTCTCTCTTGTAAAAATAGTGTGCGATTTACGTTTTTCTTGTAAATGCTGATTATATGACATTATTTCTTCATTATCTTTCATTTCCTGAGTGTGCATGTGTACTTGTGCAGATGACACCTGTGCATACACAGTTATACTTCATTGTAGATAGTTCACGATTATTTGCACTATTGTTTTGTTTGCTTTTTGATTCTGTACAGTGAGAGCTCAGGGAAACCGACATCAAATTTCCTGTATGTGTCCACAGACTTGTCGACAATAGAGGATTCTGATTCAGATGACAGTAAACTGGAATCTGATGTCCCTTTGAGTGCAGATCCAACCTTTCCTCATATATCAAAGTTCAAAGTTAATTTAGTTATCAAAGTATGTATATGTCACCATATGCTTCCCTGAGATTCATTTTCTTGTGGGCATTCACAGTAGGACAGAGAAATACATTAGAATCAATGAAAAACTACATACAAAGACTGACAAACAACCAATCTGCAAAAGAAGACCGACTGTGCAAATACATACAAAAAGCAAATAATAATACATACATAGAAAACCTACAGCACAATACAGGCCCTTTGGCCCACAATGCTGTGACAAACATGTACTTACTTTAGGTATTACCTAGGGTTAGCCCTCAATTTTTCTAAGCTCCATATACCTCCAGAAGCCTCTTAAAAGACCCTATTGTATCTGCCTCCTCCACCGTCGCCGGCAGCCCATTCACGCACTCACCACTCGCTGCGTAAAAAACTTACCCTTGACATCTCCTCTGTACCTAATTCCAAGCACCTTAAAACTGTTCCCTCTCGTGCTAGCTGTAATACAGGTTGAGTACCTCTCATCCGAAATTCCAGTATCTGAAACCTCTGAAATCCAGATTTTTTTGAGCGCTGACATGACGTCACAGATGGAAAATTCCACGAGGCGCAGGGAAGGTTCCCAGGCAAAGCGCAGGTCTCTGCACACCACAGACAGCTCTGAGGAGTGACCTCACATATGTGATGATCAGAAGTTAATGAAAAATAGAAAACACTGCTTAAAGTGAAAAATGAAGATCTCAAATGTGTATTGAAAGAGTGGATTCGTCAGAGAAGTGACCATATGCTGATCATGAATTAAGCAAAAATCTATCACGACGAACTGAAGGTAATTGGGAATATTCAGCAGCTGCTCGCAGAAATTTAAGAAAAGGCGCAGCATTACATTTTTAAAGATTTAAAGATAAAGTGTCTGCTGATCATGAAGCAGTAGAGAATTTCATTGATAGGTTTGCCAAGATCGCCACTGAGGAAAATCTAAAACCAGAACAAGTCTACAATGCTGATTGTATTTACACCATCTATAAAACGTAAAATGCAGATACAGTGTACTGTAACCCTTTAATCAAAATACCGCATCGTAGGTAGAGACTGAAATCCTGCTTGTTCTTGTTCAACAGCTGATTGAGGTATTCTCCCAATGCTGCTTCAATAGGTTTCAAGAGTTACATTTAATGTCAGAGAAACGTATACAATATACATCCTGGAATTCTTTTTCTTTGCAAACATCCACGAAAGCAGAGGAGACCCCGAAGAATAAATGACAGTTAAATGTTACAACACCAAAGCTCCCCCCAGCTTACCCCTCCCATGCACAAGCAGCAGCAAAGTGATGACTCCCCCCCGTCCTCCACCAGCAAAAGAAGCATCAGTACCCCCCACTGAGCACTCAATCATACAGCAAAGCATCAATAAAGACACAGACTTGCAGTACCCCAAAAATTACTCATTCACCTGGTATTCGACATACCACAGGCTCTCTCTCTCCGTAATAAGGGAAAAAGAGGTGTCCCTGTTCACAGCGAGAGGGGAGACATGACAAAGCCACTCGCTGATTTATGATATTGAAAGTCTGTTGCGTTGCTTTTTCCGAGCTCTGTGCTGAAAGATCTCAGGTCTCTGGGCACACAGCCTGCAGCTAGCTCGCTGCTTTTGATCTTCCAAGTACTCCCATGACGCATCAGGTAGCAGCACCGGCTTTTAATCCGCCCATCTCCGGAGCTACGAGAGCGGGTCCCATTCCTGCAAAGAACCAAAGTCAGCATGTAACTCCAGGTCAAGGTCTTCAAAAGAACCTTGAAAGGGAAAAAAAGATATATCAAATTTAGAAACAGAGCTGTTTCTTCTGTTACCCTTCACACATTATACCTTCATTATATTAATATAATGAAGTAATATTAACAGTAATAATTTTCACTGTTGTTCATACGTGTGATGAACAAGTAGAAAACAAAGGCTTAATTACCAGTAGCACAGAAATTCAAGATCGGAAATGATGGTGACCCCCAAAGCTATCTCATTATATATATTCCAGAATCTGAAGCAATCCAACACCTGAAACGCTTCCGGGGGCCCAAGCATTTCGAATAAGGGATGCTCAACCTGTAATAAATAAATAGATAAATAAGCACATAAATAGACAACCAAACAAATAATACTGAGAACAGGAGTCCTTGAATGAGAGTCCATAGGTTGTGGATCCAGTTCAGTGTTGAGGTGAGTAAAGCTATCCACACTGGTTCAGGAGGCTGTCGATTGAAAGGTAATAACTGTTCCTGAACCTGGTGGTGTTTGGTCCTAAGGCTCCCGAACTTCATTCCCAATGGTAGCAGTTTCATCCCCAAAACTAACTACTGAGCCGTCTTTGCAAGCATATTCTTCCTGAAATGCAGAGATTAGAACTGTACACAGTGCAACACATGCAAAATGGTGGAGGAACTCGGCAAGTTAGTCAGAATCTATCGTGGAAGCAGGCAGCAGGGGATCATGGGTTTGCGCCTCTGGTGGACTGTATCCTCTTCAGGGCGGGAAGATTTGAAGATCTGGCTGTGGCCCGTGCAGCAGGTTCTCCCTCTCCACGTCACTGATGTAGTCCAAGGGAAGGGCAAGTACTGATACAGCTTGTCACCAGTGTCGTCGCAGAGGTTGCCAGAGTGAAGTTGTAAACACCATCAAACTGCCTTTGGGAACTCCGGCTCCAGATCTTTTCCTCGGGGTTTACTCCTGAAGCTATTCCCATGGGCGGGTATGGCCGCAAGGCAGCGAAGGTTTCAAATCAGAGTTTTCCTTCTCCCAGACGGGCTGCCGTCCAAGGCTAACGAGCCCCGCCTGCCCGAGTCAGAACCCATAGGGGAGGATAAAGAGTCGATGTTTCAGACCCAGACACTTCATCAGGACTGGACAGGAATGTGGGGAGTCGGGGGAGGGGGGTTGTTATTTGCAGAATCCAGAATAAGAAGGTAAGTGGAGCGGGAGGAGTACAAGCTGGAAGGTGATAGGTGAGACTAGGTGACGGGGGTGAAGTAAGAAGCTGGGGAGGTGATAAAGGGCTGAACAAGACGGAATCTGATAGGGGAGGATCATGGGAGAAAGGGAAGGAGGAGGGGCACCAGGGTAGGTGATGGGTAGGTAAGGAGAAGAGGTAAGAGGGGAACCAGATTGAGGAATGGAAAAAGGGAACTGAATTGAATTGACTTTATTTCTTACATACTTCACACACATGAGGAGTAAAAATCTTTACGTTACATCTCCATCTAAGTGTGCAATGTGCAATCATAGTAATTTATAATAATTTATAATAAATAGATGTAATATAGAGTACACTCAGATAAGCGTGAGTTCATCAGCTCATGGTATGGTGGAAGAAGAGCGGAGGATGGGGGGAAGAAATGACTGAAAGTTAGAGAAATCGATGTTCAAGCTCCCAGTTTAAATTTAGTAAGACACAATGATGGTTACTTGAAACAAGCTGTCATGGATGGTGATGGGGGTGAGGGGTGCCATGGGTGGTGATTGGGGTGTGGGGTACCAAGGATGGTGATGGGGTGAAGGGTACCATGGGTGGTGATGGGGGTGAGGACTGCCATGAGTGGTGATGGGTGTGAGGGTTTCAGTCGGTGGTGATGGGGCTGAGGGTTGCCATGGGTGGTGATGGGGGTGAGGGGTGCCATGGGTGGTGATTGGGGAGTGGGGTACCAAGGATGGTGATGGGGTGAAGGGTACCATGGGTGGTGTTGGGGGTGAGGGATGCCATGGGTGGTGATGGGGGTGAGCATTTCCATGGATGGTGATGGGGGTGAGATGTTCTATGGATGGTGATGAGGTGAAGGGTACCATGGGTGGTGATGGGGGTGAGGACTGCCATGAGTGGTGATGGGTGTGAGGGCTGCCATGGGTTGTGATGGGGGTGAGGGGTGCCAAAGTTGGTGATGGAGTGAGTGGTGCCATGGGTGGTGATGGAGAGCACTAATGAGGCATTTAAACGAGGAGCCTGAATTGGAAATGGGAAAACAGGGGGTGGGGGTGGAATTACCAGAAGTTAGAGAAATTGCTGCTCATGCCACCAGGTTGGAAGCTACCCAAATGGAAAATGGGGTATTGCTCCTCTAATCTGAGGGTTTCTCATCATGGCAGTAGTGGAGGCTGTGGGCAGACATGCCGGAATGGGAATGGGAAGTCGGAATGAAATGGGTGATGGGAAATCCTATCTCCCAGTGACAATCCATTTCAATTCGACTTTGTAATGTCACTGTTTATTCCCCTCCATAGATGTGGCCTGAGCTGCTGAGATCCACCAACATTTTTCCATGTGTTGAACTGGATTTCGAGCTTCTGCAGAACCTCTTGTGTTTGTGCTGTACTCAGTAATCCACGTGCCCTTTAAAACTTTCATCCATACATCCCCAATTTCATAGCCCAATAAGGACCAGCATTCCAATAGACTTTGCAATTATTTGCCGTACCTGTAAATAACTTTTTAAAAAGTCTCACACACTGCACTCAGTATCTATTTTATTAGGCATGTCTCTACACCGGCTTGTTAATGGTAATATCTAATCAGCCAATCGTGTGGCAGCAACACAATGCATAAAAGCATGGTGACATGGTCAAGAGGATTAGTTGTTCAGACCGAACATCAGAATGGGGGAATAAATGTGATCTGTGACTTTGACCGTGGAATAATTGTTGGTGCCAGATGGGATGGTTTGAATATCTCAGAAACTGCTGATCTCCTGGGATTTTCACGCACAGCAGTCTCTGTTTTACCGAGGTTGGTGTGGAAATCAAAACAAGATGAAAACATAAACCCAGTGAGATTTAGTTCTGTGGGCAAAAATGAGAAAGGTCAGAGGAGAGTGGCAAGACTGATTCAAGCTGACAGTAACTCAACTGTTTTGTGCAGAGGTATATCTCTGAATACACAACACATTGAACCTTAAACTGGATGGGCTACAGCAGCAGAAGATCATGGACATACACTCAGTGGCCACTTTACTAGGTACAGGAGGTAACTAATAGTGTGGCCACTGAGTATATTTATCCACCTTCTACAAAACATTGGTTAGACCACAGTTGGAATTTTGTGTTCAGTTCTGGTCGCCTCATTATAGGAAGGATGTGAAAGATTCAGAGAGGGTGCAGAGGAGATTTACCAGGATGCTGCCTTGCCTAGGTAGATTGGGCGAGCTAGGACGTTTTGGAGTTAAGGAGGATGAGAGGTGACTTGATAGACACAAAATAATCTGCAGATGCTGGGGTCAAAGCAACACTCACAACACGCTGGAGGAACTCAGCAGGTCGGGCAGCATCCGTGGAAACGATCAGTCGACGTTTCGGGACAGAACCCTTCGTCAGGACTGTAGGGGGAAGGGGCAGAGGCCCTATAAAGAAGGTTGGGGGAGGGTGGGCAGGAGAGGTCTGGTAGGTTCCAGGTGAAAAACCAGTAAGGGGAAAGATAAAGGGGTGGGGGAAGGGAGGCAGGGAGGTGATAGGCAGGAAAGGTGAAGAAAGAATAGGGGAAAACACAAAGGGTAGTAGAAGGAGGCGGAACCATGAGGGAGGTGATAGGCAGCTGGGGGAGGGGGCAGAGTGACATAGGGATAGAGGAAGGAAGGGGGAGGGAATTACCGGAAGTTGGAGAATTCTATGTTCATACCAAGGGGCTGGAGACTACCTAGACGGTATATGAGGTGTTGCTCCTCCAACCTGAGTTTAGCCTCAACATGGCAGTAGAGGAGCCCATGTATGGACATATCTGAATGGGAGTGGGAAGCAGAGTTGAAGTGGGTGGCTACTGGGAGATCCTGCCTGTTGTGGCGGACGGAGCGGAGGTGCCCGACAAAGCGGTCCCTCAATCTGCGTTGGGTTTCACTGATGTAGAGGAGGCCGCACCGGGAGCACCGGATGCAATAGATGACCCCAACAGACTCACAAGTGAAGTGTTGCCTCACCTGGAAGGACTGTTTGGGGCCCTGAATGGTGGCAAGAGAGGAGGTGTAGGGACAGGTGTAGCATTTGTGCTTACAGGGATAAGTGCCGGGTGGGAGATCCGTGGGGAGGGATGTGTGGACCAGGGAGTCGCGGAGGGACCCATCCCTGCAGAAGGCGGAGAGGGGTGGAGAGGGAAAGATGTGCTTAGTGGTGGGGTCCTGTTGAAGGTGGCGGAAGTTGCGGAGGATCATGTGTTGGATCCGGAGGCTAGTGGGGTGGTAGGTGAGGACAAGGGGAACTCTGTCCCTGTTGTGGTGGCGGGAGGATGGGGTGAGGGCCGAAGTGCGGGAAATGGAGGAGATGCGGGTGAGAGCATCATTGATGATGGCAGAAGGGAATCCACGATCCTTAAAGAAAGAGGACATTTGAGATGTCCTGGAATAGAAAGCCTCATCCTCGGGGCAGATGCAGCGGAGACGGAGGAACTGGGAATAGGGAATGGCATTTTTGCATGTGGCGGGGTGGGAAGAGGTATAGTTGAGATAGTTATGAGAGTCGGTGGGCTTGTAGAAGATGTCAGTGGACAGTCTGTCGAGAGGTGTGCAATGTGATAAGACAGGCTGGAGTTTTCTCCCTAATACAAGGGGGCAAAATTTTAAAAGTGATTGGAAGAAAGTATTCTTTACACAGAGTATGATGTGTGTATGGAACACCCTGCCAGGGGTGGTGAGAGAGGCAGATACATTTGGGGCATTTAAGAAACTCTTAGACAGGCACATGGATGATTGGAAAAATGGAGGGCTCTGTAGGAGGGAAGGGTTAGATTGATCTTGGAGTTGGTTCAATGGCCAGCACAATCGAGCGGGCTGAAGGACCTGTACTGTTCTTTGATCGATCCTAGGCCACCTGCCAAGTTCCTGTCCACACAGTTAACCTGTCATCGGCACGGCGTGTGGCTGAAGGGGAACAATGGACGAATTCACAACACAGAACGCGGAGTTTTTAATATTTGCTTGTCGGTGTGTTTGTGTGGTGTCTCTCGCACTCAGTTGAAAGGCAGTTAGTGCGGAGTTCACGGCCGTACAGTGGATCCACAAATCAGAACTGGTTTTTTTATATATAAGGAAGTGGGTTTACATTTCAACCTTGTTCGCTGGAGACGGGGAGGCGGTGGGGACTTTCTGTAGCTTCACGGAAGCTTCACAGCGGAACGTGAACCAGGGACACGATTAGCTACAAACGTGGTGATAACTGATGGGCGTTAAAATAAGATCGCAGGGGAAGCAACTGATTAATGACGTGCCTGTAATTTCGCAAGGGGATGAAATTGCAAGCAGGGAATTACAGGGGAGAACAGCCAAGGAAAACAGAGAGAGCTTCTTAGAGATGAAGGCCATTGAGTTCAGAAGAATCTATGAAGGCTCTCTCCGCTCCATCCACACCGTCCCGACAGGCGCTCCCGGGGTCAGACACAGAGTGAAGCTCCCTCCGCACCATCCCATCACACACTCCCGGAGTCAGACACAGAGCGAAACTCCCTCCGCACCAACCCATCACACACTCCCGGGGTCAGACACAGAGTGAAACTCCCTCCGCACCATCCCATCACACACTCCCGGGGTCAGACACAGAGCGAAACTCCCTCCGCACCAACCCATCACACACTCCCGGGGTCAGACACAGAGCGAAACTCCCTCCGCACCAACCCATCACACACTCCCGGGGTCAGACACAGAGTGAAGCTCCCTCCGCACCATTCCATCACACACTCCCGGGGTCAGACACAGAGTGAAGCTCCCTCCGCACCGTCCCATCACACACTCCCGGGGTCAGACACAGAGTGAAACTCCCTCCGCACCATCCCATCACACACTCCCGGGGTCAGACCCGGTGAAGCTCCCTCCACACCGACCCAACACACACTCCCGGGGTCAGACACAGAGTGAAACTCCCTCCACACCGTCCCATCGCATACACCGGGGTCAGACACAGAGTGAAGCTCCCTCCACACTGTTCTATCACACACTCCCAGGGTCAGACACAGAGTGAAGCTTCCTTCACACCGTCCCATCACACACTCCCGGGGTCAGACACAGAGTGAAGCCCCCTCCACACCGTCCCATCACACACTCCCGGGGCCAGTACAAAGACATCAATCCTATATCCTTCCATAAGGCATAGGAGCAGAAATAGGCCATTCAGCCCATCAAGTCTGCTCTGCCATTCTATCATGGCTGATTAATTATCCTTCTCAGCCCCATTCTCCTGCCTTCTCCCTCTAAACTCTGAAACTCATACTAATGAAGAACCTACCAACCTCCACTTTAAATACACCCAATGACTTGGCCTCCGCAGCCGTATGTGGCAGTGAATTCCACAGATTCACCTCCCTGAAGAAATTCCTCCTCATCTCTGTTTAAAGGGACATCCTCGTATTCTGAGGCTGTCCCCTCTGGTCCTAGTCTCCCCCATTATACAAAGAAACATAGAAAACCTGCAGCACAATACAGGCGCTCAGCCCACAAAGCTGTGCTGAACCTAAGGTTCATTATAGGAAATATTCTCTCCACATCCACTCTATCGAGGCCTTTCATTATTCAATAGGTTTCAATTCAATGTTTCCACTGTGTACTTTCACTCATATGCCCATCACATTCCATCACCACAACCCAACTTTCCTTGGGTACTGAGCAATTCAGTAACCAATTCAAATAGTATGGTGATTAGTTATTAGGTAATACTATTAAAACAGTTATGGAAGGGTATAAGCAGTCAAGACTTTGGGACAAGAGGGTCTTAGTCCATGTGGTTGACTGTTTATTTCCCTACACAAATGATGCCGAACTTGCTGAGTTCCTGCAGCATTTTGCGTGTTGTCCTGGATTTCCAGCATCTGCAGGATCTAATTATGAGGAATTTTGCAGATGCTGGAAATCCAAAGCAACACGTACAAGTCCTGAAGCAGCATCGATTGAGGGGATGAATGAACTAGTCCTGGTGATGAGACCCGGCCTGAAACTAAGACTGTTTCTTCATTTTCAGAGGTGCTGCCTGACCTGTTGAGTTCCTGCAGCATTTTGTGTGTGTTACTCCCGCAGAATCTTTTGTGTTTACAATCTCAGCTGGTGAAAGTCCCATTCGTATTTCTGACTAACAAACATCAAGCGATGTGAAGCATCTGGGCGTAACGGTTACAGTGTCAGTGATCCGAAGATTGGGGTTCAATTCCCGTCACAGTCTGTATGGAGTTCTCCCCGTGTGTCTCTTCCCATTTCCTTCCATGT
Organism: Mobula hypostoma; assembly: GCF_963921235.1. Classification (NCBI taxonomy): domain Eukaryota; kingdom Metazoa; phylum Chordata; class Chondrichthyes; order Myliobatiformes; family Myliobatidae; genus Mobula; species Mobula hypostoma. The sequence goes on from NC_086124.1 coordinate 27,776,532, forward strand.
TCCAAAGATGTACAAGGTAGGGTTAGTGAGTTATGGGGATGGTATATCGGTGCCAGAATCACAGTGACGCTTGAGGGCTTCCCTGTGTACAATCCTCACTTATTTGATTCCATGCAAAAACGATGTATTTCTCTGTATGTTTCAATATACACTGATATGTATTTGCACCTCTTTCACCTCAGACAGTTGAGGAAGTTTGGTATGGGTCCCCAAATCCTAAGAACTTTCTACAAGGGCACAACTGAGAGCATCTTGACTGGCTGCATCACTGCCTGGTATGGGAACTGTACTTCCCTCAATCGCAGGGTTCTGCAGAGAGTGGTGCGGACAGCCCAGCGCATCTGTACTTGTGAACTCCCATGATTCAGGACATTTGCAAAGATAGGTGTATAAAAAGGGCCCGAAGGATCGCTAGGGACCCGAGTCACCCAAACTGTTCCAGCTGCTACCATCCGGGAAATGGTACCACAGCATAAATGCCAGGATCAACAGGCTCCGGGACAGTTTCTTCCACCAGGCCATCAGACTGATGTACTCAGGCTGATTTGAGTGTATTTCTATGTAACATTGACGATTCTATTTATTATAAGTTATTGTAAATTACTATGATTACACACAGCACATTTAGACAGAGACATAATGTAAAGATTTTTACTCATGTATGTGTAGGGCAAGACAAGATGTAAGAAATAAAGTCAATTCAATTCAACATTTCAGTATTATGTGTGTGTGTGTGTGTGTGTATGTATGTATGTATGTGTGTATGTATGTATGTATGTATGTATGTGTGTGTATATATATATATATATATATATATGTACAGTGGTATGCAAAAGTTTGGGCACCCCGGTCAAAATTTCTGTTACTGTGAATAGCTAAGTGAGTAAAAGATGAACTGATTTCCAAAAGGCATAAAGTTAAAGATGACATATTTCTTTAATATTTTAAGCAAGAAAACGTTTTTATTTCCATTTTTTACAGTTTCAAAATAACAAAAAAGGAAAAGGGCCCAAGCAAAAGTTTGGGCACCCTGCATCGTCAGTACTTAGTAACACCCCTTTTGGCAAGTATCACAGCTTGTAAACGCTTTCTGTACCAGCTAAGAGTCTTTCAATTCTTGTTTGGGGGATTTTCGTCCATTCTTCCTTGCAAAAGGCTTCTAGTTCTGTGAGATTATTGGGTCGTCTTGCATGCACTGCTCTTTTGAGGTCTATCCACAGATTCTCGATGATGTTTAGGTCAGGGGACTGTGAGGGCCATGGCAAAACCTTCAGCTTGTGCCTCTTGAGGTATTCCATTGTGGATTTTGAGGTGTGTTTAGGACCGTTATCAGCCATCCTCTTTTCATCTCCGGCTTTTTTTACAGATGGTGTGATGTTTGCTTCCAGAATTTGCTGGTATTTAATTGAATTCATTCTTCCCTCTACCAGTAAATGTTCCCCGTGCCACCGACTGCAACACAAGCCCAAAGCATGATCAATCCACCCCTGTGCTTAACAGTCGGAGAGGTGTCCTTTTCATGAAATTCTGCACTCCTTTTTCTCCAAACATACCTTTGCTCATTGCGGCCAAGAAGTTGTATTTTAACTTCATCAGACAACAGAACTTGTTTCCAAAATGCATCAGGCTTGTTTAGATGTTCCTTTGAACAAGTTAGTCAGGGGATTGAGTTCAATTGAGCCGCAACATAATGTTCTAGCTCTAAAAAACCTCACTTGGAATATTGTGCTCTCTTCTCTTTGCCTCATTGGAGAAAGGAAGTGGAAGCTTTTTTTTAGAGAGGGTGCAGAGGAGATTTACCGGGAAACTGCCTGGATTAGGGAGCATGTCTTATGATGATAAACTGAATTCGCTAGGGCTTTTCTCTTTGCAGTGAAGGAGGATAAAAGGTGACTTAATAGAATTGTACAAGATGATAAGAGAGATTGATCGAGTGGACAGTCAGCATCTTTTTCCCAGGAAAAAGTGGCTAATACGAAGGGGCATAATTTTAAGGTGATTGGAGGAAAGTATAGGGGGGATGTCAGGGGTAAGAATGGTGGGTGCATGGTTGTGGTAGAGGCAGATACATTAGGGACATTGAAGGGACTCTTAGATAGGCACATTGAGAAAAAATGGAGGGCTATATGGGAGGGGAGGGATAGATTGATCGTAGAGTAGGTTAAAAGGTCAGCACAACATTGTGGGCCGAAGGGCCTGTACTGCGTTGGAATGTCCTGCGTTCTATGTTCCCGGAGCACCTGGGAGAAACCTGTCCAGTCAGAGTGAGATGGCGTAAAGTACACACTCAAACACTCCGGAGGGCAGGTTTGAACACCCCGGTGCTACGGGGCAGCGGTTCTAATCGGCGTGCAGCCCTGTGCAGGGGAACAGCTTCACGAGTGACATCAAAGACACTCGTCCATCTGCGAGGACAAAGGTGTTGACCTTCCTTCCCCCTGAATGACTGGATGCACCCAATGTGTGACTGCTGGAAACGCGAGCTCACGGTACTGGTAATTCTATCAGCACTGACTGTGAGGTCCCAATGACACACACAAGTGGGTTTCCCTGTCCGGAGAGTTACATAAACCACTCATTATTTATTTTATATATTATTATTTCTGTATTTTATTTTAACAAATTATTTCCATATTAGAGTTCAAAGTAAATTTATTATCACAGTACATATATGTCACCATTTACAGTAGAACAAAAGTATTTATTTACGGTACTGTGCAAAAGTCTTGGGCTTCCTAGATTTTTTTTTACATACATCTTGTTTTAGATGTTTACCTTTTGCCTTCTGCATTAGTCTATTAGTAGAAAAGAGCAAATTTTAGATCTCTAAACACTCAATTTCCAAAGTATTACATGTGACAGAGAAATGCTTCCATTTTCTTAAAGAAAGTAACATGTTAAGTATTAGAAAGTTTCAAATAAAACCTGATTACTTTGTCAGTATCTATCCCAGTGTCAGGTTGAACAAAGATAACAGTTGCTAATGATCAATGGTGTAATGAGCTGAATAAACTAAACTGATTATCTGAAACAGAAATGGATGTGGAAGGAATCAAAAGGACAACCAAGCTAAAAGGTGAGGGTGTGGCAGATCTGTCAATTTAACCTTCAAAGTATCAATTCTTCCACCGCGGCAAGAGTGAAGATAGCAACGAGAGGTGGCCCAGTGATGGGGTGAATGGAATTGAGTGAAGTTGTCCCCTCTGGTTCAGGGACCTGATGGTCAAGGGGTAACAATGGGTCCTGAACCTGGAGGCTGCTGCACCTTCTTCCCGATGGCTACAGTGAGACGAGAGCTTGTCCTGGGGAGTGGGGGTCCCTGATGATGGATGCTGCTTTCCTGCAACAGCGCTCTGTGTAGATGTGCTTGGTGAATATATAAATTACATACGGTACTGTGCAGAGATCTTGGGCACATATATATAACTAGGATGCACTTTTTGCACGGTACTGCATTTTTGCACAGACTGCACAGTACTGCTTTTGTCAACGTGGAGCGGAGAGTGAGTTTGTAAATCTGGCGGGAGCAAAGAATATTGGGAATGGTAAGGGTGGAGCTCCGCAGGAGGTGTGTGGGACAGGTGGCAGAGAAGGAGTGCCAGGAGTGGGGGGGCGGTACGGTATCATTTGATTGGTTTATTGATCATTACAGAATACCTCTCTGGTTCTTCCTGCTCCCTTCCAATTCTACGCTGCCATCATAGAGAGAATGCTTCCATCAGCTACCCATCACACACTGTCAGAACCTTTTCACGGTATATAAAAACTACGTGAGCTGTCAGGTCAGGAGAATTGTGGGACAATGTAGAGGGAGCTTCACTCTGTGTCTGACCCCGGAAGTGTGTGATGGGACAGTGCGGAGGGAGCTTCACTCTGTGTCTGACCCCGGGAGTGTGTGATGGGAGAATGCGGAGGGAGCTTCACTCTGTGTCTGACCCCGGGAATGTGTGCGATGGGACTGTGTGTGAAAAATAATAACAATAATAAATAAATATAAGGAACATGAGATGAAGAGTGCTTGAAAGTGAGTCCATAGGTTGTGGGAACATGTCAGTGATGGGGCAATGGAATTATCCACACTGGCTCAGGAGCCTGATGGTTGAGGGGTAATTACTGTTCCTGATCCTGGTGGTGTGAGTCCTGAGGCTCCTGCATCTCCTTCCTGATGGCAGCAGCGAGAAGAGAGAATGACCTGGGTCACTATAATTGTTAAATGTTGCTGTTTTCTCGTTGAATGTCACGCCCTGATCAACACACCACAGCATCCAGACCATCTCCTCTCACAGTCTGCCGGAACCTCAGGTCCCACACCAACAGGTTCAGGAACAGTTATTACCCCTCAACCATCAGGCTCCTGAAGCAGCGTGGATAACTTCACTCACCCCATCTCTGAACTGATTCTACAACGAATAGACTCACTTTCAAGTACTCTACAACTCGTGTTCTCAGAATTATTTGTTTGTTTGTTTAATATTTTGAACTTTGACTACGATTAACGGAGTGAAGCTCCCTCCACTCTGTCCCATTACTCACTCCCGGGGTCAGACACAGAGTGAAACTCCCTCCACACCGTCCTATCACACACTCCCGGGCTCTGAGTTTATGAATTTTATACATCTTCATTCCAAACTGGTGTTTAGCTGATGATCCGTGCTCACTTTCCATTTTATTTTACTTGGACAATATAAAAACAGTTTCAATTTTGCATTTTCTTTTCACATCATTAATTCTCACCCTCCCAGGTGCAGGTGACAGTGTTTAGAAACTTCCCTGCAGAAAACGTAAAAGAAAAAGGAAAAGACTGGTTAAACACAGAGTGACTGATAGATGGGTGCAAAGCAAAGTTTTTCACTGCACTTCGAGACGTGATAACGATGAACCAATTTTCCTTTGCTGGTTACAGGTCTGTGGGACTGTCAGACAAGACTCAGACTGGAAGGGTGACTTGCTGACTGTGGTAAGACTGGCAACACTGCAAAGTCTGACCAATCACTTCAGAAAACGTCAACGGCACTCACCTTCCCCTGGGTTGTCTCCACCTGTCAGGAGGTTACTTACTGCAGAATCTCCCCGGGCAAACTCCTCCCCGCCTGCAAGAGAACACACCGAAGCTGAAACCCCTGATTCACAAACGTTGGGAAACTCTAGGGAAATAGGGGGATGAGAAGATGGATCCGTGGTGGAACCAAAACAAGTGTCGGGGGATGTCAGGAGGTTGTTTTTACTGAGGTGTGGATGAGGATGTTTACACAGAGGCAGGAGATTGAAATGGTAGAGCAGACTGGATGGGCCAAATGGCCTCATTTTCCTCCTATGCCTTATGGATGCATGGAAGTCGCTGTCAGGGGTGGTGGTGGATACATTAGGGGAATTTATGGAACTCTCAGACAGGCAAATGGATAATTGAAAAAATGGAGGGCAATGTGGGAGGGAAGGGTTAAATCGAAGTTGGAGTGGGTTAAGGGGTTAGTACAACATCTTGGGCTGAAAGGCCTGTACTCTGCTGTAATGGTTGATGTTCTATTTGGGGGACAAGGGGATGGATCCTTCGCAGAGATGAATGAGGTCCTCACCTTTTGTGCAACGCTCTGCCCAGGTACAGTGTTACCAGCAACCCGATAACTCCCACTATGACTCCGACTGCACAGACAATAATCCCGGATGTGGGCACAGGAGGAGGCAGATCTGTGGGGTAAAGTGAGGACGGCAGATTGAGTCCAAATTCGGCACGTCCCTGAGGACTCTGACCAGATTTTTTTTTAGATGTACCCCGGATTGCATCCTATCTAGATCACAACACATCAGTGAACCAATATCCTCTCCATGGACTCTTGTCTACACTTTTCGCTGCCTCAGTAAAGCAGCCTGTATAATCAAAACCCCCTCCCACCCTGGGCATTCTCTCTTCTCCTCTCCCCCTTTGGGCAGTAGATACAATGGCCTGAAAGCACATCCCACCGGGCCCAAGGACAGATTCTACCCGCTTGAAGGGAGCCCTTGCGTGTTAAAGCTCTCCATGTCTCTCGAACTTTATTTGTTAATCTGCTCCGCACTTTCTCTGCAACTGTTTAAACTATATTCTTTAAAGAATTTATCTTTTTTGGGATATAGCCTGGTACCAGGCCCTTTTAGTACTGGATACTGCTACTGAAGACGGGCGACAGTTTACTGGTGGTACATAAAGCAAGAAACACAATGAAATACTTTATTAGTAAGACCTTTTCTGTGGAAAATCGTGGTAAACAGTCGCCGCAAACCATGAAGGGGCATGCGGGTGCGATGCAAAGTCGGAGCGAGGTCTAGGTTGGGTAAAGGCTAAAACGTGGGTCCAGGCTCAGAGAGTATTGGCGTGACAGGGCCTGGGTCCTAGAGAGGGTAAACGCCCCGGTGTTTGGACAATGTGAACGCCAGGCCTGATGGATTGAAAATACAGGGTGTCGGCACCGGAGGTGAGGGTCGGAGCGGTTCTGCTCACCACCTGGCTACGCTCACTCTGCTCTCTGCTGAGGCCGAGGCTGCGGGCCTACTCCAGGCTTCATGTCCGTGAGCTCCACTGCACGGTCAACTGAGGCTCTGTGTCTTTCCTTCTAAATGCTGCTGCTTGCTTTTAATCTTTGCACGAATTTTGTCTTCTTTTTTCTTTCTTTGGGTGTTAATTAGCGTTTTGTTAATGAGTTCTTTTGGGTTTTCTGTTTTGTGGCTGCCTGTAAGGAGACGAATCTCAAGGTTGTATAATTTATACATATTTTGACAACAAATGCACTTTGAACTTTGAACTTTGAACGAGCCCATGCTGCCCAATCACAGCAATGTGATCAATTTAACTATTAACTCAGCACCCATGTGACCAATTAGCCGACTGATCTATACATCTTTGGGATGTGGGAGAAACGGTTGTATCTAATATTTCAAAGACATTTGAGTAAACTTGAATATATATTGGTTGATGCAGCATTCTTGTTTGTTTAAATAATTCATTTTGGGTTATATGTACAAATACGTGAATTGCATACGTCAGCAGGCGACTGTGTGATACGTGCGCGCCTCACTTAAAGTAAACACTAAGTTAGATCAGTATTTTGGGGAATGCATCGGTATTTACAGGGGGTCCCGCGGAGTGTGTCAGTATTTACCGGGGGTCCCGGGGAGTGTGTCGGTATTTACAGGAGGTCCCGGGGAGTGTGTCAGTATTTACAGGGGGTACCGCGGACTGCGTCAGTGTTTACAGGGGGTCCCAGGCAGTGTGTCAGTATTTACAGGGGGTCCCGGGGAGTTTGTCAGTACTTACAGGCGGTCCCAGGGAGTGAGCTGGTATTTACGGGGTGTCCCGGGGAGAGTGTTGGTGTTTACGGGGGTTCCCGGGGAGTGTGTCAGTATTTACAGGGGGTCCCGGGGAGCGTGTCGGTATTTACAGGGGGTCCCGGGGAGTGTGTCGGTATTTACAGGGGGTACCGCGGAGTGCGTCAGTATTTACAGGGGATCCCGGGCAGTGTGTCAGTATTTACAGGGGGTCCCGGGGAGTGGGTCGGTATTTACAGGGGGTCCCAGGGAGTGTGTCAGTATTTACAGGGGGTCCCGGGGAGTGTGTCAGTATTTACAGGGGGTCCCGGGGTGCGTGTCAGTATTTAAAGGGGGTCCCGGGGAGAGTGTTGGTAATTATGGGGTGTATCGGGGAGTTTGTCGGTATTTATAGGGGGTCCCGAGGAGTGTGTTGGTATTTACGGCGTGCCCTGAGCAGAGTGTTGGTATTTAAAGGGGGGTCCCAATGAGTGTGTCAGTAGTTCCAGGATCTTTGAACTTGTATCAGGATTTCAGGGGTCTCAGGAATGTTGATAAAATCTAACGGACAGTAAGGCTGTCAGGATTGAGAGGCCTTGATGTTTACAGTTTTGCTCCGTAACAGAAACCTTGGTTTTAGATACGTGACCCATGCTATTCTCTCCCTGTCGCTTTCCCAGCCAACATACCTAGTGAGCACCTCAGCCCTTCTTCAAGGCTGACGTGTGCTGCCCGACAGCTGAATGTGTCCCCGCCCTTTGGCTCGATCCCAATGTACTTGCAGACGTTGAAGGTCCAGTCTGACTCCACCATCAGCTGCGATGATTGGACAGGCCCGGTGAACGGCTGCCTGTTGATCAGGAAGCTGAGCTCGATCTCAAATGGTTAGAAGTTCTCAGTGTAACACTACAAGGGTGTTCGACTTCTCTGGAGCATAGCCGTCTTCCGTCCAGATGTGGACGGTGGGTTTCTCTGGGACACGGAGCAACAGTCACCGTGAACAGGTCAAAGGTAAATGTCGATGTGGAAAGGTCAGCGTGAATGGGGCAAAAGTAACTGTGAATGTTCACAGGTTTGTCCTGAACACAACCAAACCTGTCCCTGAAATTCTGGGCAAATCAGGCGTAAGAGGGCCTCAAAGCTTCAGAGAAGGGATATATAAAGGTTTAGCGAAAGGGCAAAGGTCAGGGATATGGAAAGGTTTAGTGAAAGGGCAAAAATCAGGGATATGGAAAAGTTTAGTGAAAGGTCAAAGATCAGGGATATGTAAAGGTTTAGCGAATGGGCAAAGATTAGGGATATGGAAAGGATTAGCGAAAGTGCAAACATCAGGGATATGGAAAGGATTAGTGAAAGGGCAAAGATCAGGCAGATATACGAAAAGGACAGAAGTGCAGCTGATAGAGCCACTGCCTCATCCAGCTGACAGAGCCAGAGGATGTGGTGGAGGAGGGTTCTATTGGACTGAAAGACAATTAGACAGGTACACAGATAGGCAAGATACATTGGCCAAATGCAGCTGATGGGGTCTAGTTCAGTTCAGAATGGATCACGAGAAGGTTCGAAATGTTTATAAAATTGAAATATTCACTAATGTTCACAAGTAAGCGTTGAGTTGTATGAGATGCCGTTGAAACATAGAAACATAGAAAATAGGTGCAGGAGTAGGCCATTCGGCCCTTCGAGCCTGCACCGCCATTTATTATGATCATGGCTGATCATCCAACTCAGAACCCTGCACCAGCCTTCCCTCCATACCCCCTGATCCCCGTAGCCACAAGTGCCATATCATTGAGGCCTAATTTGGAGCATTGTGTGCATTTCTGGTCACCTGTCTGCAGGAATGATATCAATAAGATTGCAAGAGTGCAGAGAAAACTTATGAGGACTTGAGGACTTGAGGACCGGAGTTATTGGGAAAGGTTGAATAGGTTAGGACTTTACTCCCCGGAGTGTAGGAGAATGAGGGGAAGATTTGATTGAGATAAACAAAATTATGAGGGGTGCAGAGAAGCTAAACGCGAACAGGCTTTTTCCGCTGAGGTCGGGCGAGACTGGAGCTGGAGTTTGTGAGTTGAGAGTTAAGGGTGAAGTGAAAGGGAACCTCAGAGGTGTTGAGAATGTGGAACGAGCTGCCATCGGAAGTGGTGGTTGTAACTTTGATTGCAATATTTAAGAGATGCACCTGGATGGGAGGGGCACGGAGGGTGATGGCCCGGGCGCACGCCGATTGGTTGATAGCTCGGCATGGGCTAGATGGGCCGAAGGTCCCGTTTCTGTTCGCTACAACTCTGCGTGGTGACTCACTTCTCAGGACGCTCGAACTGTTCGTGAACTTCAGCATCTCCTTAGTGATGTCCAGCTGCCAGATCTGGATCCCGGTCGACCTCTCCTTGAACTGGTTCACCTCATCTTAGCCGAGTTCCTTTACCCTGTCTGTCTCAATTCTCTTGATGAAGAAGGTCTGGCGCTGGTAATCGTGGAAAAGAAGGGGGGAGGTGTTCGCGTCGAAGACCTTGCCGTTGGTTTCGGAACTCGGGCTGTAGCTGTAATACAGCCTTTCAGAGATGCTTTTAAACACTTGGAATAAAGTGAGAAAGAAGTTAGGTACAGTATATGCCCACGCTTTCCTCGATCATGTCCAAAATAAATAAATTATCAAAGTACATCTACAGTCACTGGCCACGTTATTAGGTACACCTGCTCATTAATGCAAATATCTACTCAGCCAATCACGTGGCAGCAGCTCAATGCATAAAAGCATGCAGGCATGGTCAAGACGTTCAGTTGTTGTTCAGATCAAAAATCGGCATGGGGGAAGAAATGTGATCTAAGTGACCATGGAAAGATTGTTGGTGCCAGACGGGGTGGTTTGAGCATCTGAGAAGCTGCTGATCTCCTGGGATTTTCACCTGTAACTGTCTCTGGAGCAGTGGTTCCCAACCCTGGGTCCATGGACCTCTTGATTAATGGTTGGGGTCCAATACACAAAACAGGTTGGGAACCCCCGTTCTAGAGTTTACAGAGAATGGTGTGTAAAAAAAAGCTGAAAAAAAAATCCAGCGAGCAGCAGTTCTGTGGGCAAAAACGGCTTGTTAATGAGAGAGGTGAGAGGAGAATGGCCAGACTGGTTCAAGCTGACAGGAAGGCGACGGTAACTCAAATAACCACACGTTACAACTGTGGTGTGCCGAGGAGCATTTCTGAGCACGCAGCACGTTAGAGCTGGTAGTGGCTAGGCTACAGCAGCACATAAACTTAGTGGCTGTCGTGGAAATATTAACTGGGAGCACCTGAGTGACCTTGAGTTTCGTTTTAAGAGTTTATTAACATGATAGCATGGAGGGCCTGCAGCAGTCTCCACCGCCAACAGAGCTCTAACTTTTAGGTTATACATAGCTCACCATATACTACCCTGAGATTCATTTTCTTGCAGGCATTCACAGTTTTGTTGAGGCCCTCCGTTGGTCGGGGACAACTCTTATTGCATCCTAGCGGTCTACATGATATGCAAGCCAGGGCAGTCCGATATGGAGCACAAGCTGTTGCCCCTGTCGCAAGCTTCCCCTCTCCACGCAGCCGGGAATCCAAAGGAATGGCGGAGACCGATACAGTTTGGCACCAGCCAGTGTTACTCGTGTTGCCAATCAGCATTTAACTCAACGTGGGGACTCCAGCTCCGGATAATTCCTCGGAGTTTATTCCCGAAGCCTAGCCCATGACTGGGTATAGCCTCAAGGCAGCAGAGGTTTGAGGGCTTTCCTTCTGCAAGATGAGCTGCCAACCACATCTGCCTGAAGCGACTGGTTTTAAGGTGCCAGTCACCACCTTTGCCCCTTCTCCAATGGGTTTAGTAGCTAAGCCACACGTGAAAGCCAAGAGCTGGACCTGGTTGTCAGAGGCTATTGGAGGCGCACGCCATTGGGAGCATTTAATAGATAGTGAGAGCTTATTCCCACTACCTCTCCGGGCTATGAGAACTTTAAGGAACCTAATGAAAAGCTACAAAGACTTACCAGCAACCAATGTGCAAAAAAGAAAAGTGTGCAAATGCAAAAAAAAGATATATTAGTAAATAAATAATACTGAGAACATGTGTAGAGTGAGTCTGTAGGTTGTGGAATCGGTTCAGTGCGGAGGTGAGTGAAGTTCTCCACACAGTGAAGTACCCAGCATGCAGAGTCACACCCAAATAAACTAAATTCCATTCTTCATACTGTACAGCCCTTGCGGGAGGGACGCTGGCCAAGGACGTTTGCTCCTCTTTCAGCGAAGCCGAACTGTTGTTAGTCACTCAGGGACCAACAGACATACATTTGGACCAAACTCTGGCCATTCGGCCCATTGAGTCTGCTCTGCCATTCCATTGTGGCTGACTTATTATCCGTCTCAATCCCATTCTCCGGCCTTCTCCTCGTAACCTTTGACACCCTTGCTAATCAGGCCCCTGGTTTATATATACTCAATGACTTGGCGTCCACAGCCCCATCTGTGACAATGGATTCCACAGATTCATCACCCTCTGGATAAAGAAATTCCTTTCAATATCCAATAGGTTTCAGTGAGATCTCTCAAAAAACGTCGGACTGTCTTATGGACTCCAGCTCTGGATTTTCCCCTTGGGGTTTACTCTCCATGAGCGGGTATAGCCCCAAGGCAGCGGAGGTTTGAGATCAGAGTTTTCCTTCTCCTATACGAGCTTCCAATGACGGCCGATGAACCCCATCTGCCTGATGCAGAGGTAGTTCTAAAAACACAGACTATGGCGGGTGTGTGGAACACCCTGCCAGGGGCAATCGGAGAGGAAAATTCCTTAGAGACATTTAAGGAACTCAGATGGATGATAGAAACATGGAGGGTTACAGAGAAGAGAAGGGTTAGATTGATCTTAGAGTAGGTTAAAACGTTGCCACAAAGTTGTACGTCGAAGGACCTGTTCTGTTCTAAGTTCCATTTTCTATGTAAAGATGCTCACGATACTCCAGTTGCAGTCTGACCAATGCAGATTCAGGCATTGGTCAGACGACACTTGAAGTATCCAGGGAGCCCGAGTTCGATCCTGACCTGAGGTGCTACCTATGTGGAGTTTGCAAGCTCACTTTGTAAACACTTTGGCTTCTGCAGGATGCTCCAATGTCCCCTGCACGTCCCCAAGCTGTGTTAACGAGCCAATGTAGTATCACGGATCAATATTATTCACTATAGCTATCTGTTAGTCTCGTGAGACCATGGATTTGCGCCTTGGAAGGTCTCCAGGGCACAGACCTGGGTAAGGTTGTATGGGAGACCGGTAGACCCATGCTGCAAGTCTGCCCAAGTCACACCACCGATGTTATCCAAGGGAAGGGCACTGGAGCCGATGCAGCTTGGCACCGGTGTCGTCGCAGGGCAATGTGTGGTTAAGTGCCTTGCTCAAGGAAACAACATAAAGTCATAAATACCAGCATGTATTTACAATGTAAACAGCATTATAAAATTGGTTTGAAGTGTTTGCAGTGCGGTGATGGAGTAATAGATAGAGGGGGTGGGGGAGGTAACTAGAATGGTTGATCAGATTAACTGCCTGGGGGAAGAAACTTTTAAGATGGCGTGAACGCTTTGTTTTAATAGCTGTAGAGTGCTTTCCACAAGAATAAATTACTGTTTTATTTCTATTCTGACATGTTCCAGCATCTGTGCAACGAACTTTGCTAATTCCCATGATGTTAATCTTTAGTCTTTCCATTTCATTTATCACATTGTCCAATCTTCCTGCTTGATATAGGGTTCTTACATTCCATTATAATGGGATAGGAATTCTTATGGATGAAAACATGGTAAAAATTGTTTTAGGACATTGGACAATATCAGAAAGAGAGCTCCTTGTTAGATTCAGATTTAGCAGTTATACAGGTATATGGAACAAATGAGGATATACTGTAGATAAATTTGACGAAGAGCTTGAACAAGCAAAGAATGGATGCAAATCTCAAGATATAGTTATTGTCATGGGAGATCTAAGTGCTAAAGTAGGGCAAGGTGCAGATGGAAATACCATAGGAAAATTTGGACTAGGGAAAAGAAATGAAAGAGGTGAGAAATGGGTAGAATGGTGCAAGATAAATAATCAGGTCATTATGAACACCTACTTTAAAAACCATCCAAGACGCTTGTGGACCTGGAAAAGTCCAGGTGATAACACCAGAAATCAAATTGACTTTGTTACTATAAACCAAAGATTTAGAAACTCAGTGACCCAATGCAAAACATATCCAGGTGCAGTCTGTAACAGTGACCATAACCCAGTAATATGTCACGTAAAGGTAAAACTTAAAAAACTAAAGACGCAAAATCCTGAACAATCCCTTGACTGTTTCCTATTAATTAAAGAAGAAACATTAAGACAAAAATTTACAATTGAAGTAAGGAACAGATTTCATTGTCTAGAAATAGACTCTGTTGAAGATGATCGCCATCATGTAGAAATGAAGTTTAACTCTCCAAAGGATGCCTTGGTAGAATCAGCAAAGGCAGTGATTCCTAAAAAAAAGAATAAATGGATGACAGATGAAATCAAAAATCTATGGAATGAAGGAGACGGAATAAAGCAAAAAAAGTTATAAGTTTATGTCAAAAAGCCAAAGAAGAATGGTTAAACTAGAAATGTGAGCAGCTAGAAAGAATCCCTATTACTGATCCAAAAAGGTAACATCAACAAATCAAGAATATCACTGGTAAAAAGCTCCTCTGTTCTTCAGGTGGATGTTTGAAAGCAAAGGACGGTACCATTATCATGCAAAAAGATGAGATTATGAACAGATGGACTGAGTATATTCAGGAATTGTTTGAAGATGATCCAGAGGAAAAAACAGAAATTAAGAAGAACATGCAAGGTCCAAGTATTTTAAAATCTGAAGTTCGTAATGCAATAAATAAGATGAAGAAAGGTAAGGCGGCAGGTCCTGATGAATTAGTAATAGAACAAATTATCGCCCTTGGAGATTATAGAATTGAAAAACTTACTGATTTAATCAATGACATTTATCAGACTGGAATAATAACAGAAGAGATGATAAAATCTGTATTTATCACTCTCCCTAAAAAACCTGGAGCAATAGAATGTGAATTACATAGAACCATAAGTTTAATGAGTCATATCACCAAGATAATTCTAAGAATTTTGATGACAAGAGGTAAAAATAAGATACAAGCTGAAATAGGTAAAGAACAATGTGGTTTTGTGAAAGATAAAGGTACAAGAAACGCGATATTGATGTTAAGGATACTATCAGAACGAGCTATTCAAGTGCAAAAAGATTTGTTTGTTTGTTTTATTGACTGCACCAAAAAATTGATAAAGTAAAGCACAATAAGTTATTTGAAATATTACAGAAAACTCTAAATCTAGATTCAAAAGTCCTCCGCCTAATCAGAAATCTGTACTGGGAGCAAACTGCCGCTGTAAGAATAGATGGTGAAGTAACTCAGTTTACACAAATCAAGAGAGGCATTAGACAGGGGTGTGTTTTCTCCCCTGATTTGATTAATGTGTACAGTGAAACAATATTACAAAAAATGAGACGTCTTGGGAATCAAAGTTGGCAGTGAAAACATCAATAATTTCAGATATGCGGATGACATTATGTTAATTGCAAGTACTGAGGAAGAACTACAAAACTTAATTAATATAGTTGTTGAAGAAAGTGCAAAAATGGGTCTATCTATCAATTGCAAAAAGACAGAATGTATGGTGATATCCAAAAAGAAGGAGAATCCTATCTGCAGGCTGAGAATAAATGGGGAAGACATAAAACAAGTATATAACTTTTGCTACTTTGGAAGCTGGGTGACATCAGATGGCAGGTGTGACATGGACGTCAAAAGGAGAATAGGGATGGCAAAAGACACCTTTACAAGAATGAAGAGTACACTGACCAATACTAAACTAGGCATGACAACCCGCTTCAGAGCACTGAAATGTTACGTTTATCCAGTTACGTTATGTGACTCAGAATGTTGGACAATATCTAGTAATATGAAGAAACGAATTGAAGCAGCACAGATGTGGTTTCTGAAGAGGATGCAAATAATATCATGGATGAAACGAATATCTAACGAGGATGTCATGAACAGAGCAAGCACAAAAAGAGAAATAATGTATGAGAACATGAAAAGGCAAGGTGCCTTCATTGTACATGTGATTCGGAAAGAGGAGTTAGAATGCACGGTAATTATGGGAAAGATTGAAGGGAAGAAAGCAAGAGGAAGACAAAGACAAATGATGATGGAGACAGCAGCCAGAGAACTGGAAATGAATACCAATGAATTGATCCACTTGACCCGAAACAGGAATATGTGGGCCATGGCAGTCAAAGCTCAAACTGGGCTCGGCACCTGATGATGATGATGAGAGCGCTTTCCAGAGGGGAGTGTCCGCGATGATTTTTCCTGCACACTTCTTTGTCCTGGACACGCACAAGTCCTGCAGTGATGGTAAACTGCAGCCAATGCAGGGCACTGCCCTCGCAGTTCACTGTAGTTTTCGTCTACTGTGCGCGGATACAGTGAGATGATTGCTGTTTTCTTAGGAGGTTAAGGAAATTCTGCTCGTCACTGACCATCCTAACTTCTGTCGAGAGTGTCCTGGCTGGTTACATCATGGCTTGCATGCGCAGGAATAGAAGGAGCTGCAGTATTAGTGGACTCAGGCCAATGCATCACAGTCCCACCCCTTCTCACCATCAGTAGTGTTTGCCTCAGGAAAGCAACATCAAAGATTGCTGACCACTCAGGGCCACACCATCACTGCGCAGCTCCCATCGGTACAGGAGCCTGAAGTCCCACCCCACCAGGTTCAGAATCATCGACTTCCCTTCAACCATTCGGTTCTGCAACTGACCGGCACAACTCTAATCACTACCTCGGTACAGTAACTCACCTTGATTACCGCTGGATCATGGTGTAGAAATATCTCTATTTTTCCCTTTCAGGGTTCTTTTGAAGACGCTGACCTGGAGTTACATGCTGACTTCAGTTCCTTGCGGGAATGGGACCCGCTCTCGGGGTCTCACGACTGGCCGTTATTCGTTATGCCAAGGACGCGGCCTAGAAGACGCGCGAGCCTTCAGGGTTCTGGGATTTTGTGGCTCTGGAGGCGTGCGGACTCGAGGTCGGTGCCTCAGCAGGAATTTGGTGTGCCGTAGCAGCAGAGAGCTGGCTGCTAGCTGTGTGCCCAGAGACCCGAGATCTTTGGGCACAGAGCTCGGAAAAAGCGACGCAACAGACTTTTAACACCGTGAATCAGCGAGTGGCTTTGTTATGTCTCCTCTCTCGCTGTGAAACAGGGACATCTCTTTTTCCCTCATTTGGGAGAGAGAGAGAGAGCCCATGGTATGTTGAATACCGGGTGAAGGAGTAGTCTTTGGGCTACTACAAGTCTGTCTGTTTATTGATGCTTTGCTGTACGCTGGAGTGCTTGGTGAGGTGTGCAGCTGCTTTTTCGCTGGTGGGGAGGGGGTCATTGCTTTGCTGCTGCTTGTGCGTAGGAGGGGGAGCTGGGGGCGGGGCTTTGGAGTTCCTCCGTATTCGTTGATGTTTGCGAAGAAAAAGATATTCAGGATTTATATTATATACATTTCTCTGACATTAAATGTACCTTTGAGAATTGCTACCTTTCTTGTATTTCCCTTGTAGTTTAACATTCTTGAGCTTGCCTTTTACATAATCACCTGTTCAGTGATTTTTCCAGCAATTACAGTATAGTGTTTCTCTATTTTTCTGGAAGCTTCTTATTTTGTCATGCCGCTTGAATCCAGCTATTTTTAGGTTGTTATCTCCAGTCTGAGTATGTCCTTTGTTCTATGGAATGCTGAAAGGCCTCGACAGAGTGGGTGTGGAGAGGATGTTTCCAATGGTGGGGAGAGTCTAAGACCAAAGCACACAGCTTCAGATTGGAGGGGCATCCTTTTAGAACAGAGATGTGGAGCAATTTCTTTAGCCAGAGAGTGGTGAGTCTGTGGAATTTTTTGCCACAGGCGGCTGTGGAGGCAAACTCATTGGGTGTGTTTAAGGCAGAGGTTGATAGGTTCCTGATTAGTCAGGGCATGAAGACAGGAGACTGGGGCTGAGAGGGAAATGGATCGGCCATGGTGAAATGGCGGAGCAGACTCGATGAGCCAAATGGCCTAATTCTGCTCCAATATCTTATGGTCTTTATTAGGTATGCCTGCTTGATAATACAAATATCTAATCAGCCAATCGTGTGGCAGCAGCTCACTGCATTAAAAAGTATTTTTCATAAAAGTATTTCAACACACTGCTTTTCAAGATACTTTTTCGAACAAGCTAGTGTAAGTTTTCTTCTGTCCTGTTACACTGAAGGACTTTGAGTCAAGGCAAACTATTTATTTGACTTTACCAGGAGTGACAGAAGGGTGTTGCAGGGTTGCCAGGGCTCCCTAGCTGTAGAGGAGAAAAGCTTAGATCAGATTATTTTGAGATTAAAAGCAAGTAATGCTCAGGCTTTAGAAGGCATTGGTCAGACCACACTTGGAGCATTGTGAACAGTTTCAGGTCCCTTAGGTGTTGGCATTAGAGAAGGTCGAGAGGAGAATGGTCCTGGGAATGAGAGGGTTAATAGATGAGGAGCATTTGATGGCTCAGGGATGTACTTGCTGGTGGTTAGAAGAATGATGGGGGATTCTCAATGACACCTATTGAATATTGAAAGTCTTAGATAATGGATGTGGAGAGGATGTTTCCAATGGTGCAGGAGTCTAGGACCACAGGGCATAGAAGAAAAGAGACACTTTAGAACAGAGATGAGGAGGAATTTCTTTAGGCAGAGGGTGGTGAATCTGCAGAATTCATTGCCACAGATGACCGTGGAGGCAGAGTCACTGGGTGGATTTAAAGTGGGGGTTGATAGGTTGTTGTTTAGTAACGGCATTAACGGTTACGAGGAGAAGGCAGGAGAATGGGGTTGAGAGAGTAATAAAAAGGCCAATCGAATGGCAGAGAAAATCCGATGGGCTGAATGGCCAATTGGTCTTAAATCAGCCATTATTGTATGGAGACTCAATGGGCCCAATTCTGCTCCTCTGCCTTACAGTCTTATTGCCACCACTCAGCCAACTATGTAATGCAAGTCCCTTCAACATCAATAAGTTCCAAGTTACCCCCATTGACAAAGCACTCACCAATTTCCTCTCCCGTTACCATGGGAAATAGCAGGGCCATTAAGAAGCCGAAGAGGTCCATGTCTGTGGATGGCTCCTCTCTCCAGGAGCAATAAAAAGATGTGAACTGGGACTGTCCTGTTTATGAACGGGGCTTAGATTTTTGCTGACTACACAAGCCATGGTGAAGTAATTCAACTCCGCTGCTAGCGTGTCGATTTTATGAGTAACATTAACTTGACAGCTACAGTAACAATCGTTAACAGGCAGTAGTTCAACTCTCAAACCGTTCTTCCCGAAGTAGCACGTTTCAATATACTTTCAGGAAATTTTAGACCACACAGCACAGAGCAGTTATTGAAAGTGGCGATTTTGTCAAGTTAAAGTGTTTTGTGAAGTCTGTGTTTGGATTTACTTCACAGGATGGCTGATTTTGTAATGGAATTAAATCATGCCACATTCCAATTGACTTATCACGTGTGCATTGAAACATTACTCAATGGCTACTTTATTAGATACCTGCTGAAGTGTTTGTTTGTGGTCTTCTGCTGATGTTGCCCACCCTCTTCAAGGTTCAACATGTTGTGCATTCAGAGATGCTCCTCAGCACACCACTGTTGTAACGTGTGGTTATTTGAGTTGCTGTCGCCTTCCTGTCAGCTTGAACCAGTCTGGCCGTTCTCCTCTGACCTCTCTCATTAACGAGGCGCTTTCGCCCACCGAGCTGCCGCTCTGTGGATGTCTTTTTGTTTTTCACACCATTCTCTGTTAACTCTAGAGACAGTTGTGCATGAAAATCCCAGGAGATCAGCGGTCTTTGAGATACCCAAATCGTAACCGTCTGGCACCAACGGTCATTCCACAGTCAAGTAGTAATTTAGATTACATGTATTTCAAGATCGGCCCTTCCTGCCCTTTCGAGCCGCACCACCCAGCAACGCCCGATTTAACTCTGGCCTAATCGCAGGATAATTTGCAATGGCCAATTAACCTATTGACTAGTAGGTCTTTTGACTGTGGGAGGTAACCAGAGCATTGGGAGGAAGCCCACGTGGTCACGGCGAGAACGTACAAACTCCTTACCGGCAGCGGCGGAAATTGAACCCGGGTCGCTGGTACCGTAAAGCGTTGCGCAGGCAGACTTCGTCCACTGAGTTTGGGCGAGACTAGAATTAGATATCGTGAGCTGCGGGTTGAAACATTTAAGCGGAACGAGGGGGGGGATCCTCTTCACTCAGAGGGTGGTGAAAGCGTGGAACGATCTGCCAGCAGGAGTGGTGGGCGTGGGTTTGGTTGCAACACTTGGGAAATTTGGGTGGGTATATGGACGGCAGGGGTAATGGAGGGCCAAGGTCCAGGTGCAGGTTGTTTGGGCTAGGCAGAATAACAGCTCGGCATGGACTAGATGGTCCAAAGAGCCTATTTCTGTACTGGATGATCACCTGTCATCCAGAACATCTTCAAGAGGTGGTGACTCAAGAAGTTGGCATCTGTTGCCACTCTCTGGGACGTGCCCTCTTCTTGTTCGTACCATTGGGGAGGAGATACAGGAGCTGAAAACACACACTCAATGATTCACAAACTTCTTCCCCTCTGTCACTGGAGTTCTGAATGGACATTGAACCCGTGAACAGCACCTCATTATTCCCTTGTCTGTTTTTTTGCACTGGGGATGGTGGTAGAGTCAGATACATGAGGGACATTTAACACAAAGACACATGGATAAAAGAAACATGGAGGGGCGTGTGGGAGACAAGGGTTAAGTTGACCTTGGAGTGGTTTGTAAGGTCAGCCCAACAATATTCACAGTACATTTATTATCAAAGTATATGTATACTTTATACAACCTTGAGATTCGTCTCCTTATCGGCAGCCACAGAACAAAGAAACCCCAAAAAACAAATTTAAAGCAAAAGACCGACAAACACCCAATGTGGTGAGAGAATAAAAATAACAAATTGTGCAAACGATAGAAGTAAGTAAATAGCACTTAGAATGAAAGTAAGTCCTCAGGGACGAAGCCCAGCCATTTGGCCCATCGGGTCTACTTTGTCATTCAAGCCTAGCTAATTTAGCATGTCTCTCAACCCCATTCTCCTGCCTTCTCCCCGTAACCTTTAATGTCCTTACCCATCGAGAATTTTTCTAACTCGGCACGGTAGTATAGCGGTTAGCGCGACACTTTACAGAACCAGTGACCCGGGTTCAATTCCCGCTGCTGTCTGTGAGGAGTTTATACGTTCTCCCCATGACTGCATGGTTTTCCTCCGGGTGCTCTGGTTACCTCCCACCATCCAAAGATGCACCAGTTGGTAGCTTGATTGGTCATTGGGCTAGGATTAAGTCATGGGGCTACAGGGTGCAGTGGTTTGAGGGCCAGAAAAGCATGTTCCACTCTGAATTTCAACCTCCGATTAAAAATTACATATCAACCTCCGCTTTAAATGACTGTATGTGGCAACAAATTCCACAGATTTACCACCCTCCAGCTAAACCAAATCCTCCTCATCTCTGTTCTAAAGGGGTGTCCTTCTATTCTGTGAACCTAGACTTCCCTCCCCCACCCCGACATTGGAAACATGCTCTCCACGTCCACTCTGTCTAGGCCTTTTAATATTTGATAGGTTTCAATGAGACCCCCCCCTCATTCTTCTAAACTCCAGCAAGTGCAGGCCCAAAGCCATCGAGCGCTCCTCATGGTTAACCCTTGCAATCCCAGGATCATTCTCGTGAACATCCTCTGGAGCCTCTCCAAGGCCAGCACATCCTTTCTTAAATAAGGGACCCAAAACTGCAAGTTCGGTCTGACCAGTGCCTTGTAAAGCGTCAGCATTACATTCTTCCTTTAATATTCTAGTCCTCTCGAAATGAATGAATGAATGAACTATTATTATTGAAATACAGTGTGGAATATACTGCTCGTGAACCCCCATATTTCATCCTACCCTAATCACAGGACAATCTACAAAGACCAATTAACCTACCAACTGGAACGTCTTTGCAACGTGGCAAGGAATTGGAGCATCCAGAGGAAAATCACACGGTCACGGGTAGAATGCACGAACGCCTTACTGGCAACAGCGGGAATCGAACCTGGGTCACCTATACTGTAAAGTGTTTTGCTAACCACTACGCTACCAGGCTGTGTATGTAACACACATTTTCCTTCCTCACCCTGCAAGTTAACGTTTAGGGAACACCTAATTTCTGAATTTGCTCTCACCGCTTAGAAAATAGTCTACGAAGGGTGATTGATAAGTTCGTGGCTAGAAGGAGAAAATTTTAGAAAACCTAGCACATTCATTTTTCCTACATTTACACACTTAGTCCAGCGGCCGTGGAGCATACGGATCCCTTCTTTGTAGAAGTCAGTGTCTTGGATCTCCAGAAAGTGGTCCACAGCAGGGATCATTGATAAGTTCATGGACTAAGGTAGAAGGAGATGAGTTATTAACTTCAAACTTTCTGCATAATCACTCAAAGAGTTGAGCTGCACATGCATGTAACGAGAGCTGTATAACTCATCTCCTTTCACCCTAGGCCACAAACTTATCAATCACCCCTGCTGTGGACCATTTTCTGGAGGTTTGAGACGCCGATTTCTACAAAGAAGGGATCCGTATGCTCCACGACCGCTGGACTAAGTGTGTACGTGTAGAAGGGGACTATGTTGAAAAATAAATGTGCTAGGTTTTCTAAAATTGACTCCTTCTACCTTAGGCCACAGACTTATCAATCACCCCTCGTATGTCTTTATTCCTTCTGCCAAAGTGCAGGACCATACACTTCCACTAGACTATACTTCATCTGCCTCTTCTTTGCAACCTCCACTTTATATATACCCGATCCTGGAACATTTTAGGCACAGAACGCCAGATAGAAGTATACAAAGGAAGGGAAATAAACACTTGAAGTCATTAGGAGACAAGCAGGAGGCTGGTACAGCCTGCTCCCAGTGGGTGGAGTCAGGTGAAGTCCAAGGAATCCAGAACAGGTTTGCTCAGTACAATTGCTCAGCTGGTCCACCTCACTTCAAATACTCACCTGTTTCGCTCAGACGCATCAGAGAGCCCACTATTACCTCCAAAGATGAGCGTTTGCTGCAGGTTGGCCTTCGCGGCTCTCCTAGTGGTCTCTGTCGCGGCCACCCAGAGCGGTAAGTTGGCTCAAATCCTCTGGCACGCCACCGGACTGTCTTCCCGTAGGTCTGCGCCTCGGACCGTCTCCTAGCACAGGCTGTGAGGAGGAATTGGGGAGCTCTGAGCCACACCAGATTGGGGGCGGGGGGCGGGGGGCAGGGGATTGGTTAGAAGCTGTTCAAAGTTAGGAGAGACTTTGATAATGTTCATGGTGGGAAGCTGTTCTCACAACCCGGTGATTCAGTCAGAAAGAAACAGGGAAAGGTAAACTAGAAACTGGTAAAGAAAAAAAAATATGATTCTATATTGTCTCTCTTTTAAACCAGATTTCTGGAGACAGATAGACAGGAAGGGTATCACACACAAAGAACTCAGATGATCGAGATGGCGCAGGCGGCAATTTGCGGGCGGCTCAGAAAACTTCTAGATATACAATGTTTCTTCTGAAGTGTTATCACTGCAGTCTGCAGCCTGTAATTTCTTTTTTAGGTTGTTAGTTGTTTTGTTTTGCATTTGCAGTTTACCTTCTTTGCCTGTCTTTAGCTTGTGTGTAGTTTTTCATTGATTCCTTTGTGTTTGACTGCGAATACCCGCAAGGAAATGAATCTCAGGGTGGTACGACGTAGATGTACTTTGATAAATAACTTACTTTGACGTCTGGTGGAGAGAAATAACCTGCTGATGTTTCAGGCTGTGATGATGACAGCAGTGTGTGTGTGTGTGTGTGTGTGTACAGGGTCTGCATTTCCAGCACCTACAGGGTCTCGTGTCAGGAAGGGTCCTCACAAAGATCTCACTCTGGGTATAATGGTGCCCGTGGCCTGTACAGGCTCACCCTCTGGGTAAAATGATCTCTGTGGTGTGTACAGGCGCACCCCCTGGGTAAGACGATCCCCATGGGGTGCAGACATCCCACCCTGCAAAAACTGATTTCAGAGAGGTAGCATCATCAATTTGCGGGAGTCTTCCGGAAGAGGTGGGATGTCTGCAATAGAGTAGCTCCTTAGCAGCCAGCCAGCTAGTTTAAATAAGGTTAGCTATGCTAATGAACGAATGACACCTGTTAAACTCACCTCAACTTGTCTTTTACAGTCTTAACCCACCATGGGCAATAGAAAAGTCACTGTTGCAAACAGTGCAGCGAGCAACACTGTCGTTATTTTTTACCCCTATTAGGCAGGGGTACACTTTAGTGTAGTCTGGGGTGACGCACGTTTTATATTTTCTTTCTTTGGAACACTCTGCCATGGTGCGCTCTCGCTGTCTCTCTTGTGCTCTCGCTTGCTTGCTCTCTCGCGCGCTCTCGCTTGCTTGCTCTCGCGCGCTTTCTCTCTCGCTCACTCTCAAAAAACTTGATTTCTGTGATATTGTATATAATTTGCGGGCATCAGGGAGCCACTATTCATATGCAGGAGACTCCCGGAACTTCCGGGAGAGGTGGGATGTCTGGGTGTGTACAGGCCTACCCTCTGGGTAAAACGATCCCTGTGGAGTGTACAGACCCACCCTCTGGGTAAAACGATGCCCGTGAAATATACAGGCCCACCCTCTGGGTAAAACGATCCCTGTGGTGTGTACAGGCCCATCCTCTGAGTAAAACGATCCCTGTGGTGTATACAGACCCACCCTCTGGGTAAAACGATACCCATGAAATATACAGGCCCATCCTCTGGGTAAAACGATCCCTGTGGTGTGTACAGACCCACCCTCTGGGTAAAACGATACCCGTGAAATATACAGGCCCACCCTCTGGGTAAAACGATCCCTGTGGTGTATACAGACCCACCCTCTGGGTAAAACGATCCCTGTGGTGTATACAGACCCACCCTCTGGGTAAAACGATACCCGTGAAATATACAGGCCCACCCTCTGGGTAAAACGATCCCTGTGGTGTATACAGACCCACCCTCTGGGTAAAACGATCCCTGTGGTGTATACAGACCCACCCTCTGGGTAAAACGATCCCTGTGGTGTATACAGACCCACCCTCTGGGTAAGACGATACCCATGAAATATACAGGCCCACCCTGTGGGTAAAACGATGCTGCGAAGTGTCTAACAATGGGTTGTTATTGCTTCTTTTAGATATGCACCTCTTTCACGTCCAGTGTGAGTGCCTCTTCCGTGGCCTTGAAGTGGACGACATACGCTTGCGTTACGCCTATGATGGTGTTACTATCATGTACTACAACACGGAGATTAAGAGGTATGTTGCAGCCCAGCCCATGGCACAGGCTGAGGTAGACAGGCGGAACTCGGAGCACGACTATGTTACATCGGTGCCTCACCGAATTGAGAGCATCTGCGATGAGATCAAGCAGGCGGTCAGATCAAGCAACATCACCCTGGAAAACATGGGTAAGATAGTTTAAAATTTACGATCACGTGTATGTCAAAACACCTTGTGTGCATTAACCATCAATACATCCCAGTGTGTGCTGGGGGCAGCCCGCCAGGGTCACCACACAATCCGCTGCCAAGATAGCACGCCTACAATACTCCAGCGAACCCGGACACCATCGGGCTTTGACCTCTCCAATGGACTCACAGATTTGGCTCCTGCGGACGGGCCTTGACTTTCGAACCCTGACCCTGGGACACACTGATCACCGAACACCTGGCCTTGAAATCCAGACTCGCCAATGATGGGACCTCGAACTCCGCACCACGTCTGCGTCGCTGGTCTTCGAGCTTCACATCAGTAGATAGGTCAAACACAGCACCATTGACCCAACTTCTCCCCACCCATCAAAGGGCCAAAATCAAGGCGGACCCCCTTGGTGGCCTTTGGTCCCTATCCCTGGAAAGCTTTCCTAGCTAAACTTAGCTGTTCATTCAGGGCCTCGAGCAGTCCCTCCAGGTGAGGCAACACCTCACCTGCAAATCTTCTGGGGTCATTCCACTGTGTCTGGGCCTCCTTGATGTTGGTGAGACCCACCATAAATTGGGGGGTCAGCTTCATCGAGTACCTCCGCACCATCCGCCACCAGTGGGATTTCCCGGTGGCTAAACGTTATAATCCCGATTCCCGTTCTGACGCGTCTGTCCGTGGCCTCCTCTCGTAGCAAGGTGAGGTCACCCTCAGGGCGGAGGAACACTACCTTATATTCCATCAGGGTAGCCTCTAACCTGATGGCATGAATACCGATTTCCCCTTCTGGTGAACAAATTTCTACCCTTCCCCTTCTCTATTCCCCACTGACCTTTCACTTCTTCTCACCTGCCTATTAATTCCCCCATTTCCCTCCTCCTTCCTTTTCTCCAATTGTTCACTCACCTCTCCTATCCGATTCTTTCTCCAGCCCTTTCCCACTCACCTGGCTTCACCTATCACCTTCCAGCTAGCCTCTTATCCCATTCCCCCGCCCCCAACATTTTTATTCTGGCATCTTCCCCCTTCCTTCTCAGACCTGATGAAGGGTCTCAGCCTGAAACGTCAACTGTTTAGTCTTTTCCATCGTTGCTGCCTGATTTGCTGAGCTCCTCAGTTTTGTGTGTGTGTTGCTTTGGATTTCTAGCATCTGCAGACTTTGATGCGTTAGCTTACTTACTGTCCGTTACTCCACTGGCATCTGGGGCAGCAATGAGGGTCCTCCATCTCTGGAGTTCAAGCCTTCCTTCATCGTGTCAGTAGCTCCCTCTCGGTTTTCACTGCTGTCACTGTCACGCAAGTCCTGGGCGTTGACACAGGAATACCGCCGGACTCAGATGCAAAAACATTCTTCATTGCTGTTTCCTTAACGGTTTTGTTTAACCAGTCAACCCTGAGCTGAACCCCCCCAAACCCGGAGGACCAGTGGACC
The DNA here is from genome assembly GCF_963921235.1 of Mobula hypostoma. Classification (NCBI taxonomy): domain Eukaryota; kingdom Metazoa; phylum Chordata; class Chondrichthyes; order Myliobatiformes; family Myliobatidae; genus Mobula; species Mobula hypostoma. The sequence continues at coordinate 27,802,908 of NC_086124.1, forward strand.
AGTCTTGATCTGGGCTCTACCCTTTGACCTTACCAAATGTCACGATGGTCGGATATGGCCCAAGTGCGGAGAGCGAGAGATACTGAGGCGAGTCCACAGGACCATAAATCATAGGAGCAGAATTAGGCCATCTGGCCCATTGAATCAGCTGCACCATTCAATCATGGCTGGTCCTTTCTTTTTAATATCCTCCTCAACCCCAGTTCCCAGCCTTCTCCCCATAACCTTTGATGCTATATCTAATCAAGAACCGATCAATCTCTGCCCAACGACTTGACCTCCACAGCAGCATGTGGCAACAAATTCCACAAATTCACCACCCTCTGCCTAAAGAAATTTCTCCCCATCTGTGTTTCGAAAGGGCGCCCCTCTTTCCTGAGGCTGTGCCCCCTTGTCCTAGACTCTCCTACCACGAGAAACATCCTTTCCACATCTACTTCGTCAAGGCCTTTCAACATTCGAAAGGTTTCAATGAGATTCCCCCCTCATCCTTCTGAATTCCAGCGAGTACAGACCCAGAGCCATCAAACGTTCCTCATAGATAACTCTTTCATTCCTGGAATCATCCTTGTGAAACTCGTCTGGACCCTCTCCGAAGATGAGGGGCCCTAAGATGAGGCAGCCAAACGTTGGTGTGCTTTGCTCAAGTCTTGATATGCGCTACGACCAAAAGGATACTGTCACAATGATTAATAATTAGCTGACACGTGCACATTCGCGGGGCAATTGCCGAATCCGCTGCGCTGCTGATTCAGTGGTTGTGACACCAAGAGCCAAAGCACAAAGGCCTGACGCCAGCCAGCCATTGCTCTCTGGGTCATGGAGACATAGCCCCCAAACCCAAAGGCAAGGCTGTGGGCCTCTTGCAGGTTTGCACTGATCCAAATGTCTTTTGAATCTCCGGTTAGTACCTTAGTAATAAAATGACTTTGAACATTGTTATTGTACCTGCCTCAGGCACATACGTGCTCTGCACACAGAAGTTGAACGATAGCACCTTGTAAATTTTCAAGTCTTCCCTTAAAGCCTCTACCCTCCGGATTCAAGATCCCAAAGGTGGTGTGTGTTCAGCCCATCTTCGATCCTCATGATTTTCTAGTGTATATCTATAAATTCATCCCTCTAACTTCTGCGTTTCATAGAAACATAGAAATCTACGGCCCACAATGTCCAGCCGACCATATGACCCACTCTAGAAGCTGCCTAGAATTTCCCTACCGCACAGCCCTCTATTTTTCCAAGCTCCATGTACCTAACTACCTTTTCAGGGTGGAAAGTTTTGGCCCACCCAGCCTGTCCTCGAGTCCTGGCAGCATTCTCACATTTCTTCCCTGCGCTCCTTCCGGTTTAATTGCGTCTTCCCTCGGGCGCGTCAGCGAAGTAACCGGGAGGCACGTTAGCGCAGCCGTTTAGAGCGTCCCAATCGCCGATCGGGGTTCGATTCCCACCGCCGTCTGTAAGGAGTTTGTACGCTCCCCGATGACCACGTGGGTTTCCTCCGGGTGCTCCGGTTTGCCCAACGTTCCAACGGTGTGCGGGTTACGGTGAGTGAGTGGTGGGCGTCTTACTTAGGCACCGGCAACGTGGCGTCCCCAGCAGGCTTCTCACCAATTTGATGCAAAAATGCGTGATAATCTATTTAATTTAAAAAAAACTTCAGCTCCGTACAACACAGTGTGGCAAAGCGATTCAGGGGAAAATGAGTTTTGAGGTTCGCATGGAGAAATTGTAAAACAAGTTTTGGAAGAAATCGCCTTTAGAGTCCTGCAGCACAGAAACCGGCCTTATGGCTCAGATTTATTATATGCTCACCGGAACAGAATGAGGCCATTCGGCCCGTCGAGTCTGCTCCACCATCCCACCATGGCTGATTTATTATCCCTCTCAACCGTGATGTCCTCCTATTCTGAGGCTGTGCCCTCTAGCCCGAGACAGTCTGACTATTGGAAACATGCTCCCCACGCCCTCTCTATCTGGACCTTTCAACGTCTTTGATAGACGGCAGGCCCAGGGGCCGCCAAACGCTCCTCATCCATTAACCCTTTCATTGCCGGGATCCCGAGACTTGTTTCGGGGCGGTAGTACAGTGCAATACGTAAAGTGCGGTGTAGTTATCTCCTTTGGCTGTATTCATGTTTGTGTTTGAATGGCTTTAAACAGTAGTATTAAAGAAGGGAGCAAAATCGGGAAGTAGCGTGTGTTCATGACGCGTTAAGAAATCTGTCGGTGGAGGGGAAGAAGCTGTTCCTTAAACGCCGAGTGTGTGTCTTCAGTGAATCTGTGCGTCTTCTTCTATTTCCGGCAGTTTAGACGCGTATTACAGCCCTCCGCAGGATGTATAATTAATTATAGAACTTCAAGGAACTCAAATTCTCGAATACAACCTAGTCTCACGTATAAACTGAATAATAGACTCTTCAATCAGATGTTGATTCTCTTAATGGCCAAACAAAGATTGAATAGAAAACCAAAATAAATTTAAGCCAAGAAGCCTCTTGAACAACATGCTTGTTTCAATTTTGTATCGATTACAGCTCAGCAGAACATGCTGGACTGTCTCTGGACTACCACAGTCACATAATCCAGTAGGATGTTTTCCTATTATCTTTAAATAATAATTTAGTCCACAATGCCCCAACCTAAGTCTTGTAAATTTCACCATATCTCTACGACTTAAAAGGTAACAGTCTGAGACCTTTTTAACTCGTGGGTGACTAGAAAAATAATGCCTGCCCCTCAATTCATTTTTCCAATCCTCCTGCCACTTCTTCTCTATACCTTTTTAAATCCTACTTCTCAATTCTGCTCTGCCTAGGGGAACTCTAATTTCTACTTGCCTGTTCTGTAAGGAAGACTTTGCAATGCCATCCACAATTTCATTTCCCTCCACCCCAGCATGCCCAGGTATCCATGAAAATCTAACCGCACAACCCATCTTCCCTACTCTAAACAGCACTAAGAGGATCTCAATAACTATGTCAGGACGAGCTTTTGATTTACTCCCTTTTATAGACTCGAAGGCAGCAGCAGAATCCGAACAGATGATAACCCTACGAGTGAATCTGCGCTGACCACCGAGTCCCCGTTTATACTAATCCTATTCTCAGTCACCTACACGTTGGATGCTCTGTAACTTCGAAACGTTAAACTAAGTTAAAGGAAGACACAGGGGTCCGAAATACGGATCTAACTTCGACTTCACTTCAAACCAGGCGCACAGGCATCACGTGGCAGCGTGATGACGCGAGCAATTTATGTATTTATACGTAAACCGCAGTGAATTATTTAAACGAACAAGAATGCTTAATCAAACTATATATAATCTCCTGTATATATATATAAACCATGTATATGTGTGTGTGTGTATATATATATACCTCCTGTTCAGCTATACTCAAAACTCAAGATAGAATGCGTCTCAACTATATACACCATATTATACAATTAGTGTACAGACTTTATATACAATTTTAATATTGTCCCATTCAGCCCTAAATATTTAATCTCTGTGGGGATTTCTTACTCCTGTAATGTATGGATCTATTTCTTTTAGAGCAATGATTCCCTCCCTCCCCCGCGCTGCAACGTGAATACACTAGTTCAAGTCATCTCCCTCGGGCGTGCTTTTATTTGATATGTAATCGTGCACAGACACGAGTAGGAACCTGAATGTCAGAGAAAATCGCGAACTGGACCAACAGTTACGGGACGAGACGGCGCAAGAAGTCCGTCACAGACACTAACAAACGCGTGACAGTGAAGGACGCGCTGAGTTTAAAGTGAAAATGGCTTCAGCCGGGAGAATTGATGAATTTGATCTCGCTAATGAGGCCGGGGGTCGTATATCGAGAGGGCTGAAACGCCAACAGCGTGGAGGAGCAAAAGAAAGCCCCTGCGCTTCTTTCTTCATGGGCCCAAGCAGGGGCGCAGTGCTAATCTTTTAGGTGCCGGAGCTGACAAAATGCTTGCCATTCCCTATATCCTCTCTCTGTATATGTCACACCCAATTTGTGTACCTGCTCATTTCATGTACTGGGCAACTTCCTGACCCCATTCATGTAATGAGCAGGTACACAAATTGGGTGTGACATATATATATGAATGGGGCTTCTTATAATGTCAAGCACTAAACCAAGATGAAAGAAATAAATGATTTCCAGAGCTCCACAGAAATATAGCGATAGTTAAGACATTAACAAGATTATAGCCTATCACTACATTTCAGTGTACAACTGGTACAAGAAAGCATATAATCCTTAATTTAATAATATGACAAAGTACTGCATGGTTAGACTCACTAATTATCATAAAATATAATTATCAAGCAAGTAAAGAAAAAGATGGTAATCATGTGTTTTACCAATTTAAAAGTAATTACCTACTTACCAAATGCCACCAATGAGAAGTTTCACAATAATTTCCACAAAGGGTCAGGAGTAATATATGGTCAGAGGTCTGAAACATCTCTTGTCCTGGTGTCATCTGCTGATCTGTGGTACCACAGCGGTGATGCGACATACGGCTCAGGATTCCACTGAACTAGAGGAGGTCCGTGTAGTTTAACAAACATAAGTGATGATACATGATTTATGAGAATTCTTGAGCATGTTGATATTATCAAGTTCATGTGACTGAATCCTCTCTCACACTCAGCAGTACTAATAGGAATAGCTTGTGAACAGCTCAGTAATGGGCATAAATCTTGGGGGATGTGGCATCCACGATCCTCCACATAATCTCTGAAGGCGTTTATTACAGAGGAAGAAGAAAGCTTAAACCTCTTACAGAGAGAAGATATTGCAGCTTCTCCATAATCAGGGTTCCGGCCCGAAACATTGACTGATCTTTTCCACGGATGCTGCCCGACCTGCTGAGTTCCTCCAGCGTGTTGTGAGTGTTCCATAATCAGGCGGTATTTCAGCAGGCCAGTTATCTTTATCAAGGACACACATTTCATTTATCAGGGATTTATAAATACTTTGAGGTTTAGAAGTTTGAGAACCTTTCAAGGATGTTGCCATGAACATACAGTGCTGCAAATTGTTTATAAGACTAGTAAGAAACTGTAGATAATTAATGGAGACAATTTTGTTGTTGCTTGTTAAGGGAATTTCTCCAAACTTCCCCTTTTCAACTGCCTCTTGAGCTTCTAGAGTTTTTGTACCAGGTTGCTCTTTCAGTCCACGCAGTGATCTTATGCTCCGTTAGATCAATTTGTCTGCATAAACAATCATAGTAGTGCGTTTCTGTAAACACTCTGACAGTAAACCAAGTTCATACAATGTATCATACATTAGAGCTAAGTCCAATAGAAACTGTCCTGAAGGGAGTCTTTTCAACAGACCTTCATAAGTTTTTCTGTCACTCCCAGATCTTGTTTCATCCTTCATTGCTTTTCCAAAATGAAAACACAGTGCTTCATAATTTTGCCACACTGCTGAAACTGTTCGAAATGAGCTAGCTACCCACCTGGTGCCCAGAACACGGCCTATTTTGCAAATTTGTTGTTGTAGTTGAGAGACACATTCAGATAGTTCCTTTTGATTTAGAGGTGATCTCCCGTAAACAGAGTACAATTTGTCCGTAAATGATTGAAAATGATTTATTCCATGAACCTCTCTCACCGAATCACCTACTGCAAGTTCTAATCTGTGATTAAGACAGTGCCAAATTATCACGTCAGGGTAATGTTCCCTGAGGATTGTAGCAACACCAGATTTGACGCCAAGCATTACACTTGCCCCATCACTAGCAAATGCTACAAGGCTCTGTTTCAAGTAAGAGTCATGAAACCCATGGTTATTGAGACAGTTCAATAGATGCTAATCAATAGTTGCAACTTTCTGATCAGGCAGTTCAATTAGATCTGAAAACATAAAATGGGGATCACCTTGCTTATCACTTTCACATTTTAAATAAATTATTAGGGCAGTCTTAATGCTCAGGCTTGTTGATTCATCAATGAGAACAGAAAATTTGCCATTTATCTGCTTGATATGCTGGCAAATTTTCTTATTCATATTAATGGCTATGTGATTATCTCTGTAGCACTATTGCGGTAATGCAGTCTAATTCCAATGTCAATACCATTTTTTTTTGAAGTTCCAATAAGCCAAAGTGATCAGAGTATGGTCTGTCATTCTGAGCTAAATGATATGCAGAACAAAAAATTGAACAAGTTGCCTTTAGAGTTTCATTGTACCTATATATAATGACAATAAATATCATTCAACTCAATTCAGTAGATGCGAAGCATTCATGGTGTCACATACTTTTCCAAGAGCATCTTCACTATCGATATTTTCAACACTTAGAGCAGCAGTGTGAGCTTTTGATAGTTTGTGATCAACAATTTTTTTTCTGAGCGACTTCAAGCGTGTACTTCAATCAGCCCCCATAATAGGATACTTGGTACATCTGCTGTTCATTTGACAGCCTCAAACTCTTAGAAGTGAAAAGTGTCCGATTGCGTTTGTTTGCACATAGTTTACACCCAAGTTTATCATCCCTGAAGTCTAACGAAGGATAAGTTTCCTTCTTTTTCTTCCACATTTCTTCAGTCCAAACATCTGAACAGGGATACAAGCCTGACTTCGAAGGACCATTACTTTCAGAACTGCATTTGGACCCGGTTAGAAAATTTGAACTAGAAGCAGGCAAAACGCAGCTTTTGTCACTTTTACTGTTATCAGTCTCTTGTACGTTATTCTTGTTACACTCCTCAGCTTGTTTACGAAAGAAAGAAGTTAACGTTGTTTGCTTAGAAACCATAGGGTTGTTAATGAGAAAAATTTACTTTAGTATCCATGGACCACCACAGATGTAGCCTTACTAAGTATTTTTTCACGCATAATTTTGCCATCAACAGGGATATGCTTCTGTGACACGTCCTCTAGCCACACACTTAATGCTTTCTCACTCTTTGCAAGCACTTTATCACGAACCAGAGAGACCATTTTTGGCCTTGTAGGGGTAGCGCTAACACTTCCACGAATTTCAGCTTCTTTCTGCTTTATTGTGTGAAAGCTCGATTCGTTCTCACCGACCTTACTGCCCACTTCAGCAAGCGACGTGCCACTTTTCAAAAGATCCGAGGTTTTTATTTTCTCAGTGAACAATGCTCAAACAGCGAGTGTTGGACAGAAACTGAGGATCTGTGAAATGGCGGGAGGCTACAGCAGGGTATGCTAGGAGAACGGGTCGAGTGAGGAGGAATTTCACAAATACCTAAAGAAAAAACTGTCACAGCTCCAGGATTTCACCAAAAATGATCAAATAGGAACAACACCTTATATTCCATCTGGGTAGCCACCAACCTGATAGCATGAATATTGACTTCTCTAACTTCTGTTAATGCCCGTCCTCCCCTTCACCCGCCGCCCTTTATTTATTTATATATATATATATATATTTATTTACTATTTTAAATATATTTTTTATTTTTTCCCCCTTTTATTTTCTCTCTCTCTTTTTTCTCCCTCTCACTATAACTCCTTGCCTGCTCTCCACCCTACTGGCTCCCCTTCCCACTTTTCTTTCTCCCCAGGCTTCCTGTCCCATGATCCTCTCCCTTCTCCAGCCTGGTATCCCTTTTGCCAGTCACCTTTCCAGCTCTTAGATCCACCCCTCCCCTCCTGTCTTCTCCGATCATTTTGGATCTCCCCCTCCCCCTCCCACTTTCAAATCTCTTACTATCTCTTCTTTCCGTTAGTCCTGACGAAGGGTCCCGGTCTGAAACGTCGACTGTACCTCTTCCTATAGATGCTGCCTGGCCCGCTTTGTTCCACCAGCATTTTGTGTGTGTTGCTTGAATTTCCAGCATCTGCAGATTTCCTCGTGTCTGCAAATATCCTAATGTTATTAGTGGTACTTTCCCCACCAGCCACCACCCCCTCTCCCCAACCCCCACTTCCGTAAAATTCCCTCTATTTAATATGTGGCTGCTGTTAAATTCCCCACTTGTTTATTTTGACTTTTTTTTTCAGAGGTGCCAGAGCAGTGTTCAGGTGAGCTCTGGTAGCACTGCACCCCTGGGCCCAAGGGTGTACGGTCTGTTACACAGTTTACTAACTCCTGCAAAGCCAGCAAGCAAGACGTTTGATGAAATTACAATTTTACAAAATCACTTGAGCCTTAAACCACTGGTAATAGCTGAGAGATTTAGATTTTACAAAAGGACCCAGTCAAAAGATAAAAGCCTTTCTGAATACATTGCAGAACTGCACGAACTTTCCCAGTACTGTGACTTTAGAGAGGGACTTTCTGATGCATCAAGGGACAGGCTTGTATGTGGCAGGCATGGTCAAAGCACCCAAATGGGGCTACTGGCAGAAATGGACCTACCCTCAGAACAGGTATTGACCATTGCGATATCTTTAGAGACTGCAGCAAAGGAGTTTAGAATGTGAAATGTTTAAAATGTCCTTGAAATGTGCAGAAAGCCAGAATTGTTATCAATGTGGCAAATCCTCCCATGATACACACACAAAATGCTGGAGGAGTTCAGCAGCCCAGGCAGTAACTATAGAAAAGAATACAGTCGATGCGGCGTCAGAGGAAGAAAGTGGAGGGAGGGGAGGAAGACATACAAGGTGATAGGTGAAACCGGGCTGGTTGGGGTGGGGGGGGGGGGAATGAAACAGAAGGTGATAGATGAAACTGGAAGTGAGGTGGGGTGGTGAAGTAAGGAGCTGGGAAGTTGGTTGGTGGAGGAGATACAGGACTGGAGAAGGGGAAATCTGACGGGAGAGGACAGAAGACCATGGAAGAAAGAAAAGAGGGAGGAGCACCAGAGGGAGGTGATAAGCAGGTAAGAAGGTGAGATGGAAAAGGGAAATGGGAATGGAAAATAGTGGTGAGGAAGTCTGAGAAATCGATATTCATGCCATCAGGTTGGAGGCTACCCAGATGGAATATAAGGTGTTCCCCCTCACTGTAACAGTAGAGGAGGCCATGGAATGACATGCTGGAAAGGGAAGTGGAGTTAAAAATGGGTGGCCACTGGGAAATCCCGGCTTTTTCTGGCAGAGGGAGGTGCTTGGCAAAGCAGTCTCCCAACCTGCGGCAGATCTCACCAATGTAAAGGAGGCCACACTGGGAGAACCGCATACGGTAGATTGACCCCAAAAGACACAGGTGAAGTGTTGCCTCATCTGCAAGGACTGTTTGTGACCTTGGGTGGTAGGGAGGGAGGAGGTGTAGGGGCGGGTGTAGCACTCATTCCACTTGCAAGGATAAGTGCCAGGTGGGAGATCAGTTGGGAGGGGCAAATGGACAAAAGAGTTGCATAGGAAATGATCCCTGCGAAAGCAGAAAGTAGGTGGGGTGAGGGAAAGAGGTGCTTGTTGGTGGGATCCCGTTGGAGATGGCGGAAGTTATGGAGAATTACGTGCTGGATATGGAGGCTGGTGGGGTGGTAGGTGAGGACAAGAGGAACCTATCCCTGGTAGGGTGGGGTGAGGGCAGATGTGTGCGAAATGGTGGAGGAAAGGAAGACCCTTATTTTAAAGAAGGAGGTCACCTTTGTTCTGGGATAAAAAGCCTCATCCTGAGAGCAGATGTGGCAGAGAAGAGGAATTGAGAGAAGGGGAAGGCATTTTTACAAGTAACAGGGTGGGAAGAGGGGATTGTCCATGTAGCTGTCAAGAGTCAGGGGGTTTATAGTCGGTATCAGTAGATAAGCTGTCTTAAGAGATATGGACAGAGGGAAATGGATGAGGTAAATTCGAGGGCAGGGTGGAAGTGGAGGCGAAGTTGATGAAGTCAACGACCTCAGCACAGGTGCAGGAAGCAGCACCAATGCAGTCATCGATGTAGTGTAGGAAAAGTTGGGGAGTAAAAGTTTCCCTTTGCATCGTCTCTGTTGTAATAACGAGACTTTTGATTTGTGTTAGGGAGAATACGTTAAGAGGAGTGTCCTTTTTCGTAAATTTTTCTGGTACTTCTGAGAAAATTAAAGAAATTTGGCCTGTCCCCTAAAACCCTCACTAATCTTTATAGATGCACCGTAGAAAGCATTCTTCTAGGGTGCATCACAACCTGGTATGGAAGTTGTCCTGTCCAAGACCGGAAGAAGCTGCAGAAGATCGTGAACACGGCGCAGCACATCACACAAACCAACCTTCCGTCCTTGGACTCACTTCACACCGCACGCTGTCGGAGCAGTGCTGCCAGGATAATCAAGGACACGACCCACCCAGCCAACAAACTTTTCATCCCTCTTCCCTCCGGGAGAAGGATCAGGAGCTTGAAGACTCGTACGGCCAGATTTGGGAACAGCTTCTTTCCAACTGTGATAAGACTGCTGAACGGATCCTGACCCGGATCTGGGCCGTACCCTCCAAATATCTGGACCTGCCTCTCGGTTTTTTTTGCACTACCTTACTTCCCATTTTTCTGTTTTCTATTTATGATTTATAATTTAATTTTTTGATATTTACTATCGATTTGTAATTCAGGGAGCGGGAAGCGCAGAATCAAATATCGCTGTGATGATTGTACGTTCTAGTGTCAATTGTTTGGCGACAATAAAGTATAAAGTATAAAGTATACTTCCTTTTCCAAGGGCAAAGGGGACAATCCATGATTAGTCATCCTCTTGAATTCGACCTTGCAACTGTGTCCTCCAAGAAACGGGGCCCATCTCTGCATTTGTGCTGCTGCTGGTGGAACACCCTCGATGATCAGTAACTAGGGTAAGCCCTCTCCCACACAAATGTTGAAATGTTTCACACCTCAAAGCAGATTCAAGGTCCCTCTGTCAATCTGTGTGCAATTTTTCTCTGCACCTATACCAAAAGGCAAGGCACCACAGGCAAGATTCACTGGACTATGTGGATTGTAATGTGTGACTACAGTGTCTGACGCTACCATTTCCTTTAGCTTTTTGAAAGCAACCAAGCACTGCTTCCTGCAGGAATGAGTTGGAAGGGTGGAACACAATAGCCAGGTTTGGCAGGAACCAGTTACTGTAGTTGATGAATCCTAAAAGGACCAAAACTGTGACACATCCTTTCACCTTGGGGCATTCTCCACTGCTTCAATTTTCTCAGCACCCTTGTGCAATCTTAGAGTGTCAGTGTTTGATCGCAGTAAGTGATGCTTGGTTTTAAAAATTCGTGCTTGTCGCACTGTGCTCTGAGCCCATAATCTTCTAATCTTTTTAACACTCTCTTCAGGATTTGGACATGTTCCTGTTATACTTACCGGTAACAATGATGTCATCCAGGTAACACCGAGTGCTTGGACAACCTTGCAGTATCTGGTTCATGGCTCTCTGCCAGAGTGCAGCTGCAGATGGCACTCCAAAAATAAGCCTATTATAGTGATAAAGCCCTTTGTGAGTGTTTATGGTGAGAAAGACTTTGGAGTCATCTTCTATCTCTGTCTGCAGGTAGGCCTCAGGTAAGTCCACTTTGCTGAAGTGTTTTCCTCCAGAAGGGTTTGTAAAGATATCCTCCATCCTAGGCAGAGGGTATTGATCTACTTTCAGTTCTTGGTTGATGGTGACCTTAAAATCACCACAGATCCTGACAGACCCATTATTCTTGTCTACTCGGACCACTAGCGTTGCCATGGGCTCCACTCAACCTTGGAAAGAATTCCTTCAGCTTCCATGTGATCCAGTTCACTGGTGCTTCATCACGGATGGTAGAAGCAAGTGGACGGGCCTTGCAAAACTTGGGCGTGACATTTTCATTTAACACTATTTTATCCCTGATATGTTTGAGTTTTCCAATCCCATCCTTGTCACCAATGTTATGCTTTGTATCTTCAAAGCCTTAAACTAATTGAAAGAAAGACATGCGTGTCTAACTTCGAGTTTACTTCAATCAAGGCACGCGTGAACCACGTGGTAGTGTGATTGCGCATGCAGTTAGCGTGTTTATACATGAAACAGTCTGGTTTCCTCAGTCTAAGCAAGACAATCTCCGGCCCCGCCAAATGTCTGCGACTGAGTCACGAGCCCACCCCGTAACTTCCTGTTCATGGGGGGGTGGATGCTGTGTAATTCATTACCCTGTCACAAATGAGAGCCACAGAATGACAGACAGTACACTGTATACTTCATATAGGCTTTGTATTTATCATATCATTCCTGCTTTTACTATATGTTAGTGTTATTTATTTTCGATTTTATGTGTTATTTGGTATGATTTGGTAGGTTATTTTTTGGGTCTGGGAACGCTCAAAAGTTTTTCCCATATAAATTAATGGTAATTGCTTCTTCACTTCACACCACTTTGGCACGAAAGGTTTCATAGGAACGCTCTACCTTAGTGGGGGAAATACGGGACAAGGGCAGTCCCATATGGGACAAACCAAATTAGCCCAATATACGAGATGTCCCGGTAAATACGGGACTGTATTTGACCCTATGTTCAAGTTCAACAGTGCGTGACAGGGAATGAGGAAAGGTGCAGCTGACTCATATCGTTTCCTCACGGCCCGGTAGCACATGCTTTGTGGCCCGGTACCAGTCCGTGGCCCGGTAGTTGGGGACCGCTGCTATAGCCCATCCACTTCAAGGTTCAACATGTTGTGCGTTCAGAGATGCTCTTCTGCACACCACTGTTGTTACATGTGGTTATTTGAATTACTGTTGCCTTCCTGTCAGCTTGAACCAGTCTGGCCATTCTCCTCTGACCTCTCTCATCAACAAGGCATCTTCACCCACAGAACTGCCGTTCTCTGGATGTTTTTTGTTTTTCACACCAATCTCTGTAGACCGTTGAACATGAAAATCCCAAGAGACCAGCAGTTTCTGAGGTACTCAAGCCACCCCGTCTGGCACCAACAATCATTCCACGGTCAAAGTCACTTAAAGCATTAACAGAATGCAGAATAATGTGTTACAGTCACAAGGACAGTGCCGAGCAGGGAAACAATAAGCTGCAAAGCCACAATGAGGTAGATTGTGAGGTCAAGAGTCCATCTTATCATACTAGGGATCCGGTCATTAGTCTTAACGCAGTGGGATAGAGTGCCTGATGGGCGGGGGAGATTATGTTGGCTGCTTCACCAAGGCAGTGAGTATCTTCTGCCATTGGGGAGGAGCTGCAGGAGCTGAGGATATAAATGAATACCTCCAGATGTCACAGAGATACGATGAGTGGAGAACTTGCATTTAAAACAGAAAATTGTTGGGATTTTCATGGAAATAAAACTCACCGAATGTTCCCGAGATGTCGGAGTCCAGCTTTGCATTCTGTGAAGGAAGAACAAATGAGATTAAATATTGAGATTACTGTGATTTAAAAAAAAAACATGAAACATTTCACAATGTGTTTGGTGGAGAAGATGCTGAGCAAGGATTCTCAGGTGCGGAGTGCCGATTAAAAGTTCACGGTCAAGGGAGGAATGTTGTCCAAGTTCCCTAGCAGATTCTGTTGTTACTCACAATGCTTTCAGGAATTTGGTTTCAAGCTGGTTTTTCATGTGAAAGATAATATCGGGAACCATGGAAAACTCTCTCTCTTGAGAGAAAGTCTGTCAATTTAGTCCACATTCCATCAGTCTCAATCACATTCCATCAGTTTCATCCATATTCCAGCAGTCTAATCCAAATTCTGTTAGTGTAGTTCATGTTCTATCAATCTCGTCTAGTCTGCATATAGTCAGTCTGATCTAAATTCCATTAGCCTGGTCCACACTTCATGAGAATCAGATGAATCAGGTTTGTTATCAGCGGCATGTGACGTGAAATTTGTTAACTTAGCAGCAGCAGTTTAATACAATACATAATCCAGCAGCGAGGGAGAAAAAATAATAATAAATAAAAATAAAACATAATAAACTAACAAGTAAATCAATTATGTATATTGAATAGATTATTTAAAAAATGTGAAGAAACAGAAATACTGTGTATTAAAAAAAAGTGAGGTTGTGTCCAAAGCTTCAATGTCCATCTAGGAATCGGATGGCAGAGGGGAAGAAGCTGTTCCTGAATCGCTGAGTGTGTGCCTTCAGGCTTCTGTATCTCCTACCTGATGGTAACAGTGAGAAAAGCACATGCCCTGGGTGCTGGAGGTCTTTAATAATGGATGCTGCCTTTCTGAGACACCGCTCCCTAAAGATGTCCTGGATACCTTGTAGGCTAGGGGGCTAGTGCCCAAGATGGAGCTGACTAGATTTACAACCTTCTGCAGCTTCTTTCGGTCCTGTGCAGTAGCCCCTCCATACCAGACAGTGATGCAGGCTATCAGAATGCTCTCTACGGTACAACTGTAGAAGTTCTTGAGTGTATTTGCTGACATGCCAAATCACTTCAAACTCCAAATTCTATCAGTCTGGTCCACGTACCATCAATCTAGAATATGTTCCATCAATCAGTCACCGCTGATTAACAGAAACCCTTTCTCCAGTCCTGCTGAAGGGTTTTGGCCCGAAATGTCGACTGTACTTTTTTCCATAGATGCTGCCTGGCCTGCTGAGCTCCTCCAGCATTTTGTATGGGTTGCTCGTATTTCTAGCATCTGCAGATTTTCTCTTGTTTGTGATTCAATAACTTGCAGTGTTCTGTTCTCCAATTCCTTCACAGCTCCTACCCATACCAGAGCCTTCATGCAGAAGAAACGGGGTCAAATGTACCTGGTGTGCACGGCCAGGAACTTCTTCCCCCGGGACATTAAAGTGCACTGGGTCAGAAACGGGGAAGTCGCTGACAATGGATCAGACACGACCAACGTTGTCCCTCAAAGCAATGGAGCCTTTCAAGTTAGGAGCGTCCGCCCCCTGGATGGAGACAGCTGGGGGTACGTCTGTCAGGTGGAACACGAGGCAGTTGATGGGAAGTTGCAGATACCTCTTGGTAAGAACAGCGAGTTGGGGAAATGTCGACTGATGTGATAAAAAACATTGATATCTACTTGATGACACAGAATCCCTCATCGTCCCTTTCTGTCCCCAAGTAAGTCCCAATAGCTTGAGACCTCTCTCATTGTCTATGCTACTGGCAATTATTATCATCAAGTCATACAGCTGAATACAAGGCCATTCAGCCCAACACATCCATACTAACTAACAATCACCAGTACACACCGACTCTCCTCACTGAGGCTCATCCCCTTTTTTGGCGGAGAATCTTGTGAGATCCTGAGATTCTGAGAGCGATGTCGGTGGGAGCTTGGCTCCTGGTAGGGTCACCCATTGTGGTGAGGGTGGGGGGAGATTCCAGATAAGTGGCAGATGGAGTTTAACCCAGCTTGATGTGAGGTATTGCATCTTGGTAGGGCAAATGTAAGGCGACAGTACACCGTGTTGCTGAGTAGAGAGATCTTGGGATTCAAGTTCTTAGGACTTTGAAAGTGACTACACAGGTGGTTACGAAGGCTTATGGAATGCTTGCTTTTATTAGTCAAGACATTGAGTTCAAAGGTCAAGAGGTTATGTTGCATAAACTCTGGTTAGGCCACATCTGGACTACCGCATACAGATCTCATCATCAGGAAAGATGTTGAGGCTTTGGAGAGGGTGCAGAAGAGGTTTACCAGAATGCCGCCTGGTTTAGAGAGCATGTGCTATCATGGAAAGCTGGGCAAACTTGGGTTGTTTTCTCTGGAGTAGCAGAGGCTGAGGGGAGATCTGAGAGAGGTTTACAAGATTATGAGCAGCAGAGATGGAGTGGACGGGGGGGGGGGGATGAGTACCTGTTTCCCAGGGTTGAAATGTCTAATTCCAGAGGGCATGCATTGTAGGTGAGAGGGGCTAGGTTCACGGGGGATATGAGGGGTAGTGTTTTACTCAGAGTTGTGGACGCCTGGAATGCGCTGCCTGGTATGGGGGTAGAGGCAAATACATTAGAGGCTTTTAAGAGATGTTTGGAGAGGCACATGGATGTAATGGAGATAGAAGGATATGGACATGGTATAGGTCGGAGGGATTAGTGTTTGATGTGCTTTTTAGTTGGTTCAGCACAACATTGTGGGCCAAAGGGCCTGTTACTGTACTGTCCTATGTTCTAAAGAGCATTTCAACTGAGATCTCAGTGGTGGAGCTGGCGGAAGATGATAACACATGGCAGCAGCAATGAAGGCGGGGGAAGGCTGCAGTGGTGAAGGATCCCCAGTCGTTTTGCATTCCAGGCCACGGGACCCTGACCCCGATCTGTCAAGGACCATGTGGTGGCTGCCAGTGCATCAGCCTCCCCACACAGAGCCACTCCTAGATGATCTCCTTTAGACCATAAGACAAAGGAGCAGAAGTCGGCCATTCGGCCCATCGGGTCTGCTCCACCATTTTATCATGAGCTGATCCATTCTCCCATTTAGTCCCACTCCCCCGCCTTCTCATCATAACCTTTGATGCCCTGGCTACTCGGATACCTATCAATCTCTGCCTTAAATACACCCAATGACTTGGCCTCCACTGCTGCCCATGGCAACAAATTCCATAGATTCACCACCCTCTGACTAAAAAAATTTCTTCGCATTTCTGTTCTGAATAGGCGCCCTTCAATCCTGAAGTCATGCCCTCTCGTACTAGACTCCTCCATCATGGGAAACAACTTTACCACAACCACACTGTCCATGCCTTTCACCATTGGAAATGTTTCTATGAAGTCTCCCCTCGTTCTTCGAAACTCCAAGGAGTACAGTCCAAGAGCGGACAAACGTTCCTCACATGTTAACCCTCTCATTCCCGGAATCATTCTAGTGAATCTTCTCTGTACCCTCTCCAACGTCAGCACATCCTTTCTTAAATAAGGAGACCAAAAATGCCCACAGCACTCCAAGTGAGGTCTCACCAGCGCCTTATAGAGCCTCAGCATCACATCCCTGCTCCTATACTCTATTCCTCTAGAAATGAATGCCAACATTGCATTCGCCTTCTTCACTACCGACTCAACCTGGAGATTAACCTTAAGGGTATCCTGCACGAGGACTCCCAAGTCCCGTTGCATCTCAGAACTTTGAATTCTCTCCCCATTTAAATAATAGTCTGCCCGTTTATTTTTTCTGCCGAAGTGCATAACCATACACTTTCCAACATTGTACTTCATTTGCCACTTCTCTGCCCATTCTTCCAATCTATCCAAGTCTCTCTGCAGACTCTCCGTTTCCTCAGCACTACCGGCCCCTCCACCTATCTTCATATCGTCAGCAAACTTAGTCACAAAGCCATCTATTCCATAATCCAAATCGTTGATGTACAATGTAAAAAGAAGCGGCCCCAACACGGACCCCTGTGGAACACCACTGGTAAATGTCAGCCAACCAGAATAGGATCCCTTTATTCCCACCCTCTGTTTCCTGCCAATCAGCCAACGCTCTATCCACGTATGTAACTTTCCCGTAATTCCATGGGCTCTTATCTTGTTAAGTAGCCTCATATGTGGCACCTTGTCAAAGGCCTTCTGAAAATCCAAATATACAACATCCACTGCATCTCCCTTGTCTAGCCTACCGGTAGAGAGAACAACTTTGAGAGAACAACCACTTGAGGGAACATCTTACTTGACTCGAGTGATTACCCTTCTACCAATTCTCTTTACAGGGATTTGGATCGTAGCCTCCTATGTCTTGCCAACTCAGATGCAATCGGTACAAAGTTATCGTCACTTGAATGAGCCAATCCCTCCTGCCTTGTGAGAAACACACGAGGGAAATTAAATTTTACAACAGTCTCATTGGAGACTGGATAATTTCCCCACCCCCAAGTGGAAATGGACAATGCTCCTGCTCTCCCCTCTCTAACTCAAACACGTCTAGCACATCAGCCATCTTGTCAGCAGAATAAGAACCTAGAACCTAGTGGGACTAGGTGAGAGTAAGAGTTCGGCACGGACTAGAAGGGCCGAGATGGCCTGTTTCCATGCTGTAATTGTTATGTGGTTAAAATCAATCCAACCCTTCCCTTTCACAGAGCCCTCCATTTTACTATCATCTATGCGCCGATTTAAGACTCCTAAATGCTCCTAATGTATCTGCCTCTACTACCACCCCATGCACAAACACTCTCTGTGTAAAAAGTCTCACCTCTGACACTCCCCTATACTTTTCTCCAATCACCTTCAAGTTGTGCCTCCTCATAGTAGCCAGTTCCACCTTGGCTACTCGATCTAGGCCTCTTATCACCATATACGCCTCTACACCTCTTCTCCTCCTTTGCTCCAAAGAGAAAACCCTGAGATTGCTCAGCCTATCCTCAGAAGGTATGCCCTCCAATCTGGGCAGCATCCTGGTAAATCTCCTCTGCACCCTCTCTAAAGCTTCCACACCCCTTCAGTGTTCAGTGACTGGAACCGAACACAATACTCCAAAATTAAGATTATTGTGCATCATATTGAACTGAGTCACAGTGTAATCCCCTTGTCTGTGCAATTGTTTGCATCTCCCTATGGTTCAACACCAAACTGCGCTGAGACAGATTAACAGAGTTTTATTGTACATACAGACACACCTAGGATGGTGGGGTGGATGTATGTCTCTGCCAAAGGAGGTGTGAGACAGTCCTTCCCTCTGCTAGTCTGCAGGTCACCCTTGGGCAAATGTAGCATCTGCTTAGCCCCCCGATCAGGGTCACGTGAAACCATGGGAGCAGGTGGTGGATGGTTGTGTGAAAAGCCAGTGCAGATCACAAGTCCTGGTTATGCAACCACTGACACCAGGCAGACACTCTCTGAAGAGTACTGATAATGGCTGGGGTCACTCGTCTTGTAAAGACAATAAGAAACCGCTTCTGTAGAAATATTTGCCAAGAGCGATTGTGGTCATGAAAGGGCCATGATTGCCCACGTCATACGACACGGCACATAACGAACAGACAGTCCCATCAGAATTATTTTGGCATTAGACGATACATTGGGGAACAGTGCTGCTAGATTTTCAGAAAAATTACCCAGACATCGCAAAATCTCCAACGTTTTCTCCTCAGAACACAACGCACTGGTTGAGAATGAAGATTTGATCATTGTTGGAGTTGTTCTGGGGGTACTCGGGCTGTGCGCAATGGTGGTGACTGGAAGCTTGTACTACTGCTCCTCAGAGGGTAAGTGGCTGCAAGACTTACAGAGAGACTCAGGGAACAGTCACCGGACTGTTTTCTGCTAAAGTGCTTCAAGAAAGGATCAAACTTGTTTTTGATGAACCACCGGGGAGCCACTCCCATGGAGCACCTTCTCTGGGTCCATCACCAGAGGCAGGGTTTCCCAGTGGCCACCCATTTCAATCCCACTTCCCATTCGGACTTCCTCCCATCTAGAGCGGAGAGCTGACCAGCTGCATCACGGCCTGGCGTGGAAACCCCAGTGCCCAGGACTGGAGAGGCCAACAGAACGAGGAGGATACAGCCCAGTGGTTCCTTAAGGTTGCCATAGCCGGGGTGGGCCAAGGTGGGGATGAGCTCCCACTACCCATTACGTGGCCTCAGTCATGGCGAAGACTAGGCCGGAAGCCACAGTGTCACCTGTTAGCAGCTGCCCAGGGGGAGTGTCCATGATGGGGTGTCTATGCTTGAGTCAGGGTTGCCATCCCCTCCCCCCTTTCCCCATCCCTCCTGCACATCCCCAGTGATTTTTGGACAGAAGACAAGCCATACTGTACTCGACTGCAGACTGCTGCAATGTTCATGGACCCAGGGGCTTGGACTACCCTTTTTGGGTGATTGTATTTTACTGCTATCTTACGGTACTGTGAAAAAGCCCTCGGCACGTATAGGCGCGGAAGACGTTTGCACGGTGGATTTGTCAATGTGGAGTGGACAGCGAGTTTGTAAATCTGGCGGGAGCAAAGGATGTTGGGAGTGGTGAGGGTGGCGTGTGGGACAGGTGGCAGAGAAGGAGTTGCCAGGGGAGGGAGAGGGGTGGCATGGATGCAGACACACCCAGCCCTGAGACACCAGGCAAGGTTATTTGATTCTAAACAATTGGTTTATTTATCATTACAGAACGACTCTCCTGTGCTTCCCGCTCCCTCCCCTCTCCCTTCCCCTTTCCCCAACCATGATTCCCCTCTCCCCGTCCCCTTCCCACTCTCACTCCACAATAGAGATCCACATCAGAATTATGAAATCATGTCATGAAATTATATTTTTTTGCAGCAATATATAAAATTACTACAGTACTGTGCAAATGTCTTAGGCACTCTAGCGATATATATGAGTGATTCTTCAATTAGCGGCCCTTTTGACTACTTGAAATTCTGAAAAATGAAATTTCTGGAAACTCTGTTTGCTTTATATTATAATCTTTATTTTAGGCTCTGGAATGAAGACCTGACCTTGGCATTGATCAACCTTTAAGAGAACTTTTCTATTTTAAGGGTTTTTTGCAGAGTTTTCATGCATGCGTGTCATTATCATCACACCCTCAAAATTTAAAACAAAATGACATCAGATTTCAAAGTCAATCCTGCACCTAAAAAACATGCTCTTTAATAAGTTTGTTTTAATTAATTGCTCAGTACATTCGGTATATACTTTTGAGATATATTTTCCTATATATATTTTCCTTGACTGAACAATGAAACATTTGCTCACTAATTAGACTTTCGGGATTATAACAGAATGCTGATTTTGGCACCAATGCACTTGACTGCAGCAAATAACTTCAGTTACTAAACAAAACTTTATTTCCATATCAAAATACGTTTTGTGATGGTAATGAGAAAATACTTTTGACATTGATAAAGAATGGTTTTAGTTTAACATTATCTCTGACAAAACATCTGTCCAACTGGAATAAACAACACATAATTAAAACGACATCTGTACAGTCTGCACTTTTTAACAAAATTACGTAAGAGATCAGTTTCTAAGGCAGACAGCTAGAGAAATTTGTTAAAAACACCCACATGAAAAATGAGCATAGGCAGTCCAGCTAATCTAGGAATTGTTAGGTGTTGTTTAAAAAAAAACACAATAATACTTATAAAGCATCTGCTGAACTCTCCCCAACTCTGGAATAAGCAACAATTTGAGCTTCAAACAGATTATACAGATCATTATTTTACAACGGGCCATACGAGAGAACACTTTTTTTTAACATTGACAAAACACTTACTCAACCCTCTACACACTTCTTTTTATCAGTAAAACTTATGAAACATTCACAGAAATCTCAACAACTCTGAAAAAAGCAACACTTGGAATTTAAAGGATCTTCTTATAGTCCCCATTAGTGCATAGGTGAAGCCTCAGGAAGACGGAGGTCATTTTGTTCTTGTTGCTGGCCTGCTGGAGATTTTGGCGGGGTATTCCCTGCTACAAAACTTTGTACTGCCTGTCTTTTCTTATCAGCAGCCCTTTTGAATCTTTGATTAACTCTCCACTGTCATCTCTTCAGTCTCTGCTTTGGTAATTGTGAGATGATCTTAAGTTTTGCTGTCTCCCTTTTTTTTTGTACCTTTCTCCTTCTCTTTCAAGGGACTGCTGATATATCACTAGATCTTTAATTGTCTCTGTATTATTTTTTGATTGCTCTGCTGATGATTTTGAGGCCATCTTGAAAACTTCACCGCCAGTTGCGTGATGGTAATGACGGCTCTCACTTTCTAAAGAAAACGTTGACCGAGTCTCACACTTGCTAACTCGACTGGATAGATAGCTTGTAAACATAATTTAAATATGCAGAAATAAATGAAGCTTTTATTTCCCAGTTAAAACATTGAAATAGTAACTTGCTTGGTAATTACACATAATAAAAATACACTCAGATCAGGAGGTATAAATCCTTAAATTACTCTTACTTCTGCCATGACTGTCACTTCTCATTTCCATGGCAGTTGTTTGAAAGAACTTGGCTGGTCTCTAAAATGTATTGCGTGTTGGTAATGACAGAAGTGTTGGGGCCAGTGGTCCTTTGTCATAAGAAATGTACGAATTGTATAAAAAATTAACCCACATGAATTTGACATCTGTTTTCAAAGTTCTGGTGAGAAAATACAAACTAAAAGTTTCATGAATTTAATACTTATTATTACTTTATTTTGAAGACAAGGGTTACAAAGTCTGGTAGGGGACATGTCCAAAATAGTGAAATTCTTGCACATTCAAGTTTTTAAAAATTAAGAAAATATTGTTTATGAAGCATACTGAAAAAGTTTAGAATTACCGTCACCTAACTTTTAAAACCACAGCACTCGTTTTTTTTAAAACTATTTTTTTCTTGAAAATCTACCCCAGGGACAGAAAAGTTACTCTAATTAAGGAATCACCCACGTACCTAAAACTTTTGCACAGTACTGTATATGTGCTATATGTACCTTGGGCTGCGTACGACTGTTGGTGCTATGTTTTGCACCTTGGATCCAGGGTAACGCTGTTTCGTCTGGCTGTATTGACGTATGGTTGAATGACAATTCAACTTGAACTTGAAATGCTCCCAGTGGTGTGTGTCTGAAGTAGCCTCTGACATTCAGCTCCAGCTCCCGGCCTTCCTGTGTGGCTTAGCTACTAAGCCCAGTGGAACCATTTTTACTGACAGCAGAAGGGGCAAAGGCGGGTTGCTGGCGCCTGAAAACTGGTTGCTCTAGGCTTGTCAGCCATGGCTGGCAGCTCATCTAGGAGAAGGAAAACTCTGATCTTAAACCTCTGCTGTACCCACTCACCAGGAAGGAAGGCTTTGGGAGTAAACTCCCGAGGAAAAATCTGGAGCTGGAGTCATCGTGGCAGTCCTATGTTGAGTTCAATAACGACTGTGATATCACTGGTGCCAAAACATATCGGTCTCTACTGTTCCCTTGGATTCACCCGCTGCATGGGAGGGGAGGAGAGCCTGCTGCACAGGCAACAACTTGCTCTCCATATCGTACTGCCCTGGGTTGTCCATCTAGGACACAAAGTCAATGGTCGATCCCAAAGAAACGAGGGCCTCCCATAGCCCAGTCCATCGCAGGATAGGCCCTCCCCAGCATCGAACACATTTACAAGGAGTGCTAGCACAAATAAGCAGCATCCATTATCAAGGATCCCCACCATCCAGGCCACGTTCTCTTCTTGCTGCTGATATTGGGAATGAGCCTCAGGACCCACACCACCAGGTTCAGGGACAGTTGTTAACCCCTCAGCCATCAGGCTCCCGAACCAGTGTGGAAAACTTCATTCACCTCAGCGCTGAACTGATCACTGAACACGGATCTGTGGACTCACGCTCAAGGAGTCTACAGCTCATGTTCTCAGTATTACTTATTTGTTTGTTGTGTGGCCCTCATTGTTTACTGCTATTGTGTGGTGCCTTTGGGATGACACCATTTGTAGTGTGAACATTATCGGGACATGGGTGGAGTGGTGGTACAGATTCGATGAGCCAACTGGCCTCATTCTGCTCCTATACCTTATGGTATAACTTCTCCACACAGAAAGGGTGGTGGGTATACGAAACGAGCTGCCAGGTGATGCTGTAGAGGTGGCTACATTTGCAATGTCTAAAATGCATGGACAGGAAAGGTTTGGATCAACGTTGGCCAAACACAGGCAAGTGGGACGAGCTTACATAGACAATTGGTTGGCATGGATGAGTGGGGCCAAAGGACCTGTTCCTATGGGATATAAATCTACGACTCGATCGATGTATGGTTTATTTTTTTTTATATTTAGAGATACAACATGGTAACAGGCCCGTGCTGCCCAAATGCACCAAGTGACCAATTAACCTGCTAACCTGTATCTGTTTGGGTTTTGGGAGGATACCTGAGCACCTGGAGGAAACCATGTGGTCACGGGGAGAAGGTACAAACTTCTTGCAGACAGTGGCGGGAATTGAACCCGGGTCACTGGCGCTGTAATGGCATTACATTAACCATTATGCCACTATGCCACTCCAGTGTAGCAAAGAGCTTCGTATTTTCAGTGCTAAAGGTAGGAAAATCTTTAAAAAAGCAATAATTTAGATGAAAGAAATTGACATTTTTGGTTGACGTATTGAACATAGAACAATGCAGGCCCTTACAGAAGTGATCGAAACAAGAGATATCCAGACAGAGTGCAAAGTGGGAGGGTGTTCCCATTGTCAGCAGGGTCAAAGTTCAGAGGTCACATGGATACAACATAAGGAGAAGAGAATTCAGGAGAAATTTTTCCACATGGTGTGGTCAGAATCTCGAAGGCTCTGTCAGCAGGTGCGGTGGAGGTGAGCACCACTGGGGCTTTGGAGGGCGAATTGGATAAGGACGTGTTAGAAAAATGTGCCGTGGGGAGATGGGGTGGAGTTGGGGAAGTTCTCTGGCAGAGAGCGGTCAAAGACATGATGGGATGGCAAGCCCTGTTTTTCTGCTGGAACTACTCTGATTTTTCTTTTCAGGCTTGTTGTCAACCATCTGATCTCTTGTTTCTCCCACAGGGGCAAAAGTGCTGAACTCTCAGCAGACAGGTGAGAAAAATCAATGCTGGTCTCGGGACGGGACGGGACGGGGGGGCACGGAAATCTCCAAAATGTCTATGTGGTGAAGGAACTTAGATCAATATTACATTAGATTATGAGGACACGCAGTCCTCTTTTATTGTCATTTAGTAATGCATGCATTAAGAAATGATACAATGTTCCTCCAGAATGATATCACAGAAACACAAGACAAACCAAAACTGAAAAACTGACAAAAACCACATAATTATAATATATAGTTACAACAGTGCAAAGCAATACCGTAATTTGATAAGAACAGACCATGGGCACTGTAAAAAGAAGTCTCAAAGTCTCTAGAAAGTTCCATCATCTCACGCAGACAGTAGAAGGAAGAGAAACTCTCCCTACCATGAACCTCCAGCGCCGCAAACTTGCCGATGCAGCATCCTGGAAGCACCCGACCACAGCTGACTCTTGAGTCCGTCCGAAAACTTCGAGCCTCTGACCAGCCCTCCGACACGGAGCACCGAGCACCATCACTGCCCAGCGCTTCGACCCCGGCCCCAGCAACAGGCAACAGGCAATAGGCAAAGCCGAGGATTTGGGGCCTTCCCTTCCGGAGATTCTCAATTGCACAGTAGCAGCGGCAGCGAAGCGGGCATTTCAGAAGTTACTCCAGTGTTCCTCCGCACTTCTTACGTCTGTCTCCATCAAATCAGGATTGTGCACTGCCCCTAGTTACAAATACGATATCATTTCGGAGTGGCCGCGCGCGCTGCGTCACGCCGCCATCTTCTCCTCCCCTCCCCATACATTCGCTGGTATTCAGAAGAATGAGAGGGAATCTTATAGAAAGATGCATATAAAGTTATGAAAGGAGAAGATAAGACAGAGGCATAAGACCATAAGACAACGGAGCAGAATTAGGACATTTGGCCCATTGAGAGTCTGCTCCACCATTCCGTCACGGCTGATTTATTATCGCTCTCAATCCTGTTCTCCTGCCTTTTCCCTGTAACCTTTGGTGCCATTACTAATCAAGAACCTGTTGACCTCCATATTAAATATATGCGTGACTTGCACACATGGTGACGAAAAGTTTACATCCTTTGATGATAATAAATTTGCTTTGAACTGGCACGGAGGAGAGGAGAGGAGGTGTGGGGTAGATCAGCCATGACTGACAGGGCAGAATTGAGGGGCCGAGTGGCCTACCTGTGCTCTTTGTCTTGATGTAATTGCCATGGGTGTCGGGGTGGAGATACATCTCTACCAACGGTGGTGTAAGGTGCTCCTTCCCTCCGCTGGCCGGCAGGGCACCCTTGGGCAAGGTGTAGCACCTGCTTAGCCCCCGATCAGGGTCCTGTGAAGCCATGGGAGCAGGTGGTGGACGGTCATATGAGCAACTGGCGCATATCACAAGTCTTGGTTGTGTGACCACTGATGCCAGGCAGACAATCTCTGAAGCGTATTGGTGGGGCGGGGGGGGGTGGTCACCCGTCTTGTAAAGACACTGCCCAGAAAGCGGCAATGGCAAAGCACGTCTGTAGAAAAATTTGCCAAGAACAATCACGATCATGGAAAGTTCCACCTCATCTGACACAGCACATAACGAATGAACGATTCACTTTGCAGGGCTCAGGAGGGCTTATTGCTAACCTGAGCCTTCTACTACAGCAGCGTGACCCTTCCAAGGGTCAAAGAGTTGTCACTGATGAAGTTAAACTTTGAACCAACATTTCTTGCTCAGCCTCTTGTAAACAAGGAACAATGGAGTCCACGTTGGCCTAGTGATTGAAGAATAGGAATTTATTTAATCTGTGGGACTCATTGCTACTGATGGCTGTGGAGACCAAACTTTGGGCATATTTAAAGTGGAGGTTTGATAGGTTGGGCATGTGGCCAAGTGGTTAAGGCATTTGTCTAGTGATTTGAAGGTTGCTAGTTTGAGCCTCAGCTGTGGCAGCATGTTTGTGTCCTTGAGCAAGGCACTTAACCACACATTGCTCTAGTGTCTGTACGAGGAGTGGCGCCCCACACAGACTTCCAATCTGCACCTCGAAAGGCATGAAAATGCCCGACACAGGCCTCTCATGGTCTGAGTCAACGTTCCCTCCCTCCCTCCCCGCCTTTGATAGGTTCTTGATTAGTAAGGGTGTCAAGACTGCAGCTAGCGGGGCACTATCTACGCCACCCCGAGCTACCTGCCAGCCTAGTCATCATATGGGAGCCCAAGCATGGGAGGATGAACCCTGGGCGCCCTCCCAAGACTATGGTCAACATGCTCCTGGAAGAGAGCGGCACGGCTAATGTAGATGAACTGAACACACTGATGAAGGAGAGGGAGAAGTGGAGGGTTCGTCATCGTGCCTGATGCCGGCCCCTTAGGCCTGAGTGGACGTAGTAGTAGTAGTAAGGGCATCGAAGGTCACGGGGAGAATGGGGTTCAGAAGGATGAAAATCAGCCAGTTGGTCTGAAATCCTCTGTCTTATGGTGGTATGGTTTTATGGCAGGGTGTTGTTCGATTTCATGCCCTATGGCGCATTGGGCGGCATTTTTGGCGTTTCCGTAGCATTTGACTATTTTTTTGCGAGGCAGAGTTGGCGGCTCGACACAGAAAGTGTGTAAAGAGCTGGCCGGATTTGAACTCAGGACCATTCGCCTCGAAGTCCAGTGCTGATGCCAGTACACCACTGGCCAGCTTTTATGGCAGGATGATACAAGCCTAGGACAAGAGGGATCTTGGGGATACTTACCTCAGATAGGGCTTAAAGTTTTGACTTAAGTTTGGAGCTTAACAGCACACAATATCACTGCATCCTACAAGATGTCTGTTCTCTCTCTCTCTGTGCAGCAAAGTTCAATAACCAGCGGGGGCTGTGCCGGTTGAACACGTGCAACACGAGCGTTCGGTCCAGTGACTCTGGCGTCTCCAATTCCAGCGCCAGCTCAGGTACCAGTGTGCTTGTAAACCAGCCTACTCAGTGACCGGCTCCTCCAGTTCAGCCAAACCACCATCACCGGCACTCACCCTCTTCAGCCTGCTCTCGAGATGGGCATGGAGGTTGACGGAGTTGGGGGGAAGTAGGGGTTGCGGATGAGGGGGAAGGAGGAGGAACTGGTTTCTACCTCAGTTTGTGGCAGCTGAGGGCCGGGGTGGGTAGGGTGCGAAGTGGACGGGGAGGGAAGAGAGGGTCAGGGAGGTGAAGGAGGAGGAGCTGGATTCCATGCTCAGGTAATGGTGTCTGGATGGTTGGGGGCGAGGAGGGGGAGGAATGGAGATTGATGGTGGAGGAGCTCATTCCCTACCCCAGGTAGTGGCGGCTGGGAGGAAAGGTAGAGGAGGCGATGGTTGGGGGGGAGAAGGAGCTCGTTCCCTCTCTCAGGTAGTGGTGGTTTGGTGGATGGAGGTGGAAGGGAGGGAGACAGAGGGGGTGAGGCGGAGATTGGGGGCTGGCTGAGTAAGTAGTGGCAGCTGGGGGGGTGGGGTAGAGGGCAGAGGGGGAAGAGGTGGACAGGAGGGGAAGGTTAGCGGGGAGGGGTGGGAGTTTCTTCCCTCCTTCAGGTAATCCCAACTGGGGGGAGACGGGGAGGGGGACAGGTGGAGGGAGGGAGAGGTGGAGGGGAAGTTTGATTCCTACCTCTGTGTTGCTGGCTGGTTGGGGGGAGGAAGGGGGTGGTTAGAGAAGGGGGGAGAGGCTGATTTTCTACCTCAAGAATTGGAAGCTGGGTGGGCAGGGAAGGGGAGAGGTGGAGGAAGAGGACGAGCGGCTCTCTTCCTCAGATAATGGCTGATTGGGAGGACTGAGTGGGGGGCGGGTGATGGAGGTTACAACAAGGGGTTTGGGGATTTAGATCGGACCGCACTCTCCACCCACCCCACCAGCTTGTAGTCACGGTCAGGGGCCAGAGGCGGATGATGCTCCCGCTACCCCCCCCCGGTGTGGTCCAGCGGCCAAGGCACACTGCGCCAACGTCCAGAGGAGAGGGAGAGCTGGGGCGAGAGGGAGACCTTAACGCCTGCAGACTCCGGAGTCTGGAGCAACAAACAATCTGCTGGAGGAGCAGGACAGCATCCGAGGGAGGAAAGAGGTTCCTTGAAGTTTCGGGTCTCGGCTCAAAGCGCCAAGAATTCCTTTCCTTCCACAGATGCTGCTCAGCCGGTTGTGATCTTCCAGCACATTGTCTGTGGCTGAGGGAACAAGACTTCATCGACCCTTTGCATCTTGCCCGTCTGTCGCGAGAGTTTCCGATCCACCGGCCATTGTATGTTCTTCTTTTCAGGTGATGGACTGACGAAACCTTCCTCTTAAGGTAAAAAAATCTGTGAATTGTATCTAGTATTTCAGCTCTGATGTTTATATTAGAGAGAGAAAAAAAATCCCAAGTTTGGCCGGAAGGTGAACAAACTGGTGGAAATGGGCTCACTAAAAGTTAGCTCAGAATTTTCCAAACAGAAGGTGATTAGTTCATTGTGCATTGTACAGCACAGTACAGGCTACAATTTTGTGCCGATTTTTAGTCTGCTCCACGATTAATCTAACACTTCCTTCCTGCCTAGCCTTCAACTTTTTTAAAATCCATGTGCCTATTTATACCTCTATCGGCCTCAAGTTTGTTCACTCCCAAAGCAATTTTCAGAATCAGAATTAGGTTTATCACTGGCATGAAATTTAGCAGCAGCAGTTCAATGCAGTACATAATATAGAAGAAAATAATAATAATAATAAATAAACCAATTACAGGATATGTATATTGAATAGATTAAAAATCGTGAAAAGCAGAAATAATATTTAAAAAAAGTGAGGTAGTGTTCACGGGTTCAATGTCCGTTTATGAATCGGGGAAGAAGCTGTTCCTGAATCGCTGAGTGTGTGCCTTCAGGCTTCTGTCTCTCCTACCTGATGGTAACGATGAGAAGAGGGCATGCCTGCGTGGTGGGGGTCCTTAATAATGGACGCTGCCTTTCTGAGACAAGGCTCTTTGAAGATGTCCTGGGTACTTTGTAGGCTCATACCCAAGATGGAGCTGACTAAATTTACAACCCTATGCAGCTTCTTTCGGTCCTGTGCAGTAGCGCCCCCCCCCCTCACACCCCCCAGATGCAGCCTGTCAGAATGCCCTCCACGGTACATCTATAGCAGTTTTTGAGTGTATTTGTTGACATACCAAATCTCTTCAAACTCCTAATGAAGTATAGTCGCTGTCTTGCCTTATTTATAGCTGCATTGATATGTCGGGACCAGGTTAGGTCCTCAGAGTTGGTTTAAAAGTAAGCCACATCTTCCCTGTAAAGCTGTGGCTCCCACCATTCAAACCATGCTCTCGTCTTGCCTCTACCATTGGGCAGGGGGTATAGGAGCCCTGAGTCCCTCACTACCAGGTTCAAGAACAGTTATTACCCTTCAACCAGTGTGGATAACTTCACTCTCCTCAACACGGAACTGACTCCACAACGTACACACTCAACTTCCAGGTCTCTGGAACTCATGTCCTCAGTATTCTTCATTCATTTCCATTTGCACAATAGTTGTTTATGTGTAGTTTTTCATAAATTCTACTATTTCCCTATTTTCCCATATATGTCTGTAGGAAGGGTCTTTCCTGTGTTGTACTGCTCTATGTTCCATGTGTTTGGGTGCCTTTGATTGGCTTTTTACCAAGTTTGGCACATCATTGTGGCCAAACCCTGTGCAGTACTGTTCTACAAAAATGAATGTCAGTGCAGTTTATGGTGAGATATATAGACCTCAACAATGAACATACTTTGAGCTCAGAGGAATATAAACTCCACTCTTATCGACTCTTGTCTTGTAGACTCCTGACCTGATCCTGTACATGGAAAATCAGCTTGAAACCAAACTTCTTTGTCCAGTTACTCTTTAAATACCTCACAGCAACTTGGACAACGTTCTTGCATTGACCGTGAACTCTTAAACAACAACTTCGTCTGAGAATTGTGAAGCATTTCATGTCTTTTTTTTTAACATCAGAGTTATCTCAGTATTTAATCTCATCTGCTCTTCCTTCACAGAATGCGAAGCTGGACTCCAACATCTTGGGAACATTCGATGAGTTTTATTTCCATGAAAAGACCAATTTCCTGTTTTGAACTGGTCTAAGGGGGAGTTTTCCCCTCGTTGTATCTCTGTGACATCTCCCCCTCACCACTCCCCCCTTTGCGATTGAGATCAGTCACTAACATTGTGCTGTGGAATTATATCATTTCTGAGAAAGCTGCTGGTCCATTTTGAGCCAAGCCTTATTATAAACAGACCTTTTGGGTTTGCCCAGAAATATCGACCAGGATTTTAGATATTTAACCCAGTTATATAAAAGTAAGAAAGAATGGGAGCTCATTAACCCTAAAAGTTCTGGTTCCCATTCACTCTCCCCATTTGTAACATGGTAACAGGTTCAAGGTTCCAGTGAGCGAACCAGACAACACAGATTGTGCGTGAATATGTTAACTATTTATAAATACATTGAAAGTGAAACACTAAACCAGGCATCTAACGAAACAAGTGCTTGTCTAAACTACCTTAAACCACAAAGGGCCACAATATGAAACATTTAGAAACTTTTACTCCAATAAATCTCCCCAACCAAGCATGCTACAAATGAGTACTTAACTAAACAAAAGTGGGGACCTGTCTCTGTCTGCAACACTCTTTCCTAATGATCCTTCAGTGCTGGTCGTGACTTCAGCCTGAAGCGAGCCCCTGAAGACAGAGGAAAGGGAGTGAGTCTCTCGCATGTGCCATTCTTAAACCCCTAAGCCTCCCGGAACCAGAAACCGGTGCCACGGCGCACAAGGCAACCAATGGAGAAGAACTGCCACATCCTTTGAATGGACCTATCAATGACGGGCACGGCAGAAGGAGCTTTTGACAGGTTAATAAGCCAACTCCTCTCATGACAACAATTCTTGAATACTCTGTCTTCTGTCCAAACTAATTTATGTGCCTCATTAAGATACTGAGACAGCCTTTAACAATCAGAAGCATTACAAATTAATACTACATATT
Organism: Mobula hypostoma; assembly: GCF_963921235.1. Classification (NCBI taxonomy): domain Eukaryota; kingdom Metazoa; phylum Chordata; class Chondrichthyes; order Myliobatiformes; family Myliobatidae; genus Mobula; species Mobula hypostoma. Next base: position 27,834,214 of record NC_086124.1, read on the forward strand.
TAAAACATAGAGACATAGAGATGCTTAAAGCAATTAAAATGTTTAAATTAATAATAAAACACGTATATTCAGTTATTAAAAAAAAGATACTGAGACAGCTTTCTTTGACCGACCCATGACAACTGTTGACTAATAATGTGAGGCCAATGTTCCTACTCTTGGACCAGTCTCTTTGTGAGCGATGGGGTGGGGGTTCTGAAACAGAGCTGGTTCAGTACATGGGTAGGACGGGTTCTGTGGGACATGTACCAAGTGGCATAAACTTAGTGGGCACTATGGTTGGTACAGATATGTTGGGCCGAGGTGCCTATTTCTGTGTTGTATTAATCCATGACCTCTATTAGTTCATTAGATCAATAAAAAGAAATGGATGAAAGCTTTTTGAGTGTGAATTTCTCATCTTATATCATGGAGCCATGGAACTTGATGGCTGAAGGGTAATACCTGTTCCTAAACCTGCTGGTGTGGGACTTAAGGCTCCTGCACATCCTTCTCGAAGGTGGTAGTGAGAAGTAGGGGTCGCTGATGCTGGATGCTCACTGGGTGGTGAAGGTGGTGTTTGGCATGCTGGCCTCCAGCAGTCAGGGAACGGTGTAGAGGAGCAGGGACATGACGTGCATTTGTCCAGCGATCACGACCAGGGTTCGAACCCCATCACTGTCAGCAAGTTCACCCACGACTGCGTGGGTTTCCTCCGAGCACTCCAGTTTCCTGCCACACTCCAAACACGCTGCAGACTTGGGTTCAAGAGCCACAGGGTGATGTTGCAGCTCTATTAAATCCTGGTTAGACCAAACTTGGAACAGTGTATTCAGTTGTGATCTCCTCATTACAGGAAGGATGTGGAAGCTTTAGAAGGGGTTCAAGTTAGATTTGCTGCCTGGATTAGAGAGAGTGCCTTACGAGGATAGGATAAGCGAACTATGGCTATTTTCTTTAGAGTGAAGAAGAATTAGAGGTGGTGTTAAAGATGATAAGCAGTATTGATTGGACAGGAAAATAACCATATTCGATGGATTTCATTAAGATTCCCCACCTCAGGCCGGCTGGTGGCGCAATGACATTAGCGCCAGACCTCAGAACGGAGGTTCCCGGATTTGAACCCAGTCCAAGCTGCTCCCCAGTACGCTTTCCATCCATGCCAGGTTGAGTGATGCTGGGATATACAACTCCCTATCTCACCGAGGGTTTCAGACCCATCGGCTACCCTCACCTGGTTTAGCCGTTGCCCGGGGTGTGGCTGCGGTCACATGCAAACAGCTATGAGGAGCCACAGGTGAGAGCTGAGTGCCAGGTGGGGACCAAAGGTGGACTAATGACCTTGAAAATGACGCGACATGTTCCCCCACAAGAGGTGATACCCCTCCCTGACACCCCATACACTCCAAAAGCTGTATAAAGTCACCCTTAAGTTGAGTTACTGTTGTCACATGCACCAAAGCACATAACAAACGTTCATGCAGATCACATGCAGATTGAGGTAGAACAAGGTAAAATAAGAAAAGAATTCAGAATAAAATGTCACAGCAACAGAGAATGTTTTGCGGGATAGGGAATAAGGTTGAGATGGACCACTCTCCAGGGATCTGAATAAAGGTGGCTGTAGAGATCGTGGAGACATTAATCATGACCCTTCAAGAATCTCTAGATTTATGAATGGTTCTGGAGTACTGGAAAATTGCAAATGTCACTCCACTCTTCAAGAAGGGAGAGAGGCAAAAGAAAGGAAATGGTAGGCCAGTTAGTCTGAATGCAGTGGTTGGGAAGATGTTGGAGCCGATTGTCAAGGAAGAGGTTTTGTGGTACTTAGAGACACGTGATAAAATAGGCCATGGTTTCCTTAAGGAGATATCTTGCCTGACAAAGCTGTTGGAATTCATTGAGGAAATAACAGGCAGGGTAGACAAAGGAGAGTCAGTGGGTTTTGTGCACTTCGATCTTCAGAAGACCTTTGACAAGTTGCCGCACATAAAGCTGCTTAACAAGATAAGAGCCTGTGGTTTTACAGGAAAGATACTCGTGTTACGCTCGGTTCGGTGAGCAGCTTACTGTCCGGAAAGACACCTCCGGTCCGGCCCAAACTTGAGAAACTTTGTTTTTGTGGGTGCTGCATGGTGTTCCCCTGTTACAAATTAGTACCACAAAATAACAAACAGTACACAATATGCAATTAAACGATTGAGCTTCATAATTCTTAATTTGACTATGGGGTTAGTAAAGAAACAAAAATGAGAGAAAGGACCATTCTCATGAACCAGTCTATTTTACAGCATTGGAGCTCACGGTTTTCCCGTCGGTTCGTTCTCCCTAGATTTTCTCCCCGGGCGTCGACTCCCGACCCCATTCCAAGTCTATGACCTCCCCGTTCTGGCATCTTCTCTCTCCACCTTCCACCAAACAAAAAAACCGCGAATCCCTTCTCTCAGCCCCACAAGAAAGAAGCAACATGCCTCTCATTGATACAAAATAGTCGCAGATGCTGGGGTCAAAGCAACACTCACAACACACTGGAGGAACTCAGCAGGTCAGGCAGCTCCGCTCCGTCCACCACAACAGACAGGATCTCCCAGTAGCCACCCACTCCAACTCTGCTTCCCATTCCCATTCAGATATGTCCGTACATGGCCTCCTCTACTGCATGATGAGGCTAAACTCAGGTTGGAGGAGCAACACCTCATATACCGTCTAGGTAGTCTCCAGCCCCCTGGTATGAACATTGAATTCTCCAACTTCCGGTAATTCCCTCCCCCTCCCTTCCCCCATCCCAGTTTCACTCGGTCCCCTCCCCCAGCTGCCTATCACCTCCCTCATGGATCTGCCTCTTTCTACTACCCGTTGTGTTTTCCTCTATTCCTTCTTCACCTTTCCTGCCTATCACCTCCCTGCCTTCCCTCCCCCACCCCTTTGTCTTTTCCCTTACTGGTTTTTCACCTGGAAACTACCAGCATTCTCCTTCCCACCCTCCCCCCAACTTCTTTATCGGGCCTCTGCCCCTTCCCCCTACAGTCCTGATGAAGGGTTCCGGCCCGAAATGTCGACTGATTGTTTCCACAGATGCTGCCCATACTGGATTGCTCTATGTCTCTCTGAAACTCTATGATATGAGGTAGAAGCTCACGAGGTTGAAAACCCCAAGGCATTCTACCAGTATGTGAAGAGCGAGAGGATAAGGCGTGAGAGAATAGGACCAATCAGGTGTGACAGTGGAAAAGTGTGTATGGAACTGGAGGAGATAGCAGAGGTACTTAATGAATACTTTGCTTCAGTATTCACTATGGAAAGGGATCTTGGCGATTGTAGGGATGACTTGCAGCGGACTGAAAAGCTTGAGCATGTAGATATTAAGGAAGAGGATGTGTTAGGGCTTTTGGAAAGCATCAAGTTGGATAAGTCACCGGGACCAGACGAGATGTACCCCAAGTTACTGTGGGAAGCAAGGGAGGAGATTGCTGAGCCTCTGGTGATAATCTTTGAATCATCAATGAGGACGGGAGAGGTTCCAGAGGATTGGAGGGTTGCGGATTTTGTTCCCTTATTCAAGAAACTAAGTAGGGATAGCCCATGAAATTAGAGACCAGTGAGTCTTACTTCAGTGTTTGGTAAGTTGGTGGAGAAGATCCTGAGAGACAGGACTTATGAACATTTGGAGAGACATAATGTGATTAGGAGTAGTCAGCATGGCTTTATGAAAGGTAGGTCGTGCCTTACAAGTCTGATTGAATTGTTTGATGATGTGACTAGACACATTGATGAAGGTATAGCAGTAGATATAGTGTATATGGATTTCAGCAAGGTATTTGATGAGGTTTGACCCCATGCAAGGCTTATTGAGAAAGTAAGGAGGCATGGGATCCAAGGGGACATTGCTTTGTGGATCCAGAACTGGCTTGCCCATAGAAGGCGAAGAGTAGTTGTAGACGGGTCATATTCTGCATGGAGGCTGGTCACCAGCGGTGTGCCTCAGGGATCTGTTCTGGGACCCCTGCTCTTCGTGAGTTTTACAAATGACCTGGATGAAGAAGTGGAGGGAATGGGTTAGTAAATTTGCTAATGACACAAAGATTAGGGGTGTTGTGAATAGTGTGGAGGGCTGTCAAAAGTTACAGCGGGACATTGATAGGATGCAAAACTGGGCTGAGAAGTTGCAGATGGAGTTCAACCCAGATAAGTGTGAGGTGGTTCATTTTGGTAGGCCAAATATGATGGCAGAATATCGTATTAATGATAAGACTCTTGGCAGTGTGGATGATCAGAGGGCTCTTGGGGACACTCAAAGCTGCTGCACAGGTTGACTCTGTGGTTAAGAAAGCATACAGTGCATTGGCCTTTATCAATCATAGGACTGAGTTTAGGAGCCAAGAGGAAATGTTGCAGCTATATACTGTAGGATCCTGGTCAGACTTGGAGTACTGTGCTCAGTTCTGGTCGCCTCACTGTAGGATGGATGTGGAAACCATAGAACGGGTGCAGAAGAGATTTACAAGGATGTTACCTGGATTGGGGAGCATGCTTTATGAGAATAGGTTGAGTGAACTCGGCCTTTTCTCCTTGGAGTGACGGAGGATGAGAGATGTCCTGATAGAGGTGTATAAAATGATGAGAGGCATTGATTGTGTGGATAGTCAGAGGCCTTTTCCCAGGGCTGAAATGGCTAGCATGAGAGGGCACGGTTTTAAGGTGCTTGGAAGTAGGTACAGAGGAGATGTCAGGGGTAGGTTTTTTATGCAGAGAGTAGTGAGTGCGTGGAATGGGCTGCCGGTGATGGTGGTGGAGACGGATACAATAGGGTCTTTTAAGAGATTCCTGGACAGGTACATGGAGCTCAGAAAAATAGAGGGCTATGTATAACCCTAGGTAACTTCTAAGGTAAGGACATGTTCGGCACAGCTTTGTGGGCCGACTGGCTTGTATTGTGCTGTAGGTTTCCTATGTTTCTATGGTTCTATTCTCCTTCACCTTGTCTTCTAGGGCAACTTCATGCCTTCTTTTAGCCCTCCTGATTAATTTCTTAAGTGTTCTCTTGCTTTTCTTATACCCCATAAGCACCTCATTTGTCCCAACCTGCCTATACCTGCCATGCACCTCCTTTTTCTCTTAACCAAGGCCTCATTATCTCTTGAAAACTAAGCTTCCCTCTACTTGTTACCTTTACCTTTTATTCTGACACATTCTCAAAACGCTTTGTACTCTCAAAATTTCACTTGTGAAGGTCTTCCACTTACCAAGTGCACCTGTGCCAGAAAACAGTTTGTCCCAGTCCACTTCTGATACTATCAGAATTGGTCCTTCACCAATTTAGAATCTCAACCCGCAGACCAGACCTATCATTTTGCATATTTACTTTCAACCTAATTGGATTGTGATCACAAGATGCAAAGTGTTCACCTGCACCAGTGATTCCCAACGGGGAGGGGGATGTTATGTGATTTAAGAGGCCATTAGAGGAAATGGAAGTCAGCCGGGGGCATTCAAGATTCTTGGGGGTGGGGGGAGGACAGTAAGTGCAACCTAACTCGAGGCTCGAGACCTGACCAACCGTTAGTAGAGCAGGCACTTCCGAAAAAGAGGATGAGGCACTGGAACACAGGAAGAACCACAGCTCAGCAGGCAGTGAGCACCTGTCATCACAACATGTCAGAAATTCGACAGTCTCATCCGACCTTCCTAACCAAGCAGACATTATTGGGGATGCATAATTTAGCAACCAGGGTGTCCAACAGTTGCCCTTGACTCGTGACATGGAACGAGTTCATGCAATTTAACAGTTGATAAGTCAAGTACACCCTCTCAACTCTCTCTACAGATCTATGGAAAACAGGTTGCGCAACGATACAGCGCTGGCCGGAACCAAATGGTGCAATAGAGTCAATCAGTGAACCTGCCGACTCCCAGGATTCCTCTTGAGGTGTTCAAAGTGACCTCAGCTTCTTATGTGCGGTCAAGAACCATCTTTGGGGATTGTGAGACCTTACTTGATTGATCAATCACTCCAGCTGGAATAGTATAAAGGTAGCTTGCCGAACACCAGCTCTGCCCCAACCAACATTCAGATTCCAATCTGAATCCTTGTCAATGTAATTTCCGCTGTTGTGATTGTCTTAATCTTCACCTGGCTGTTCCTTTGCGTGCCGCTACCATTGTTCCATCCGTGTCAGCTCGCTGTTGCTGCTGTTGTTAACATCTGATAGGCATTCCCAGTTTGTGTAAACGTTTTATTTTAATTTAGCCCCATTTACGATGGATAAATATATGCGGCGCTATCTCTATGAGTCTGAAGGTAGTGAAGCCTTGAATTCTAATCCTGCAGAGAAACAGAAATGACAAAGAGTGTGTCAATACAAAGTTACATACCTGGAGTATGGTTTTATTCCATTCCATCAGATCAGCGATGCCTCATGTCTCTTATTTATAATACTGTACTGTCTAATGAAGCATAAAACCATCAAGATTGCAGGAACACTTCAGTAAAAGACACCTGGAAAAAGCTACTTATGGTATTACTCAGTTCCAGAAGATGAAAGACGCATTGGAAAAAGCATTGCACACTTGAGTCATTTGCCAAGAAAGCTAAAAATGACCATGCTAGTGGTCTCATTGCTTCAGAATGGCAGGCGGTGACTAGTGGGGTACCGCAAGGCTCAGTGCTGGGACCCCAGTTGTTTACAATATATATTAATGACTTGGATGAGGGAATTGAATGCAGCATCTCCAAGTTTGCGGATGACACGAAGCTGGGTGGCAGTGTTAGCTGTGAGGAGGATGCTAAGAGGATGCAGGGTGACTTGGATAGGTTGGGTGAGTGGGCAAATTCATGGCAGATGCAATTTAATGTGGATAAATGTGAAGTTATCCACTTTGGTGGCAAAAATAGGAAAACAGATTATTATCTGAATGGTGGCCGATTAGGAAAAGGGGAGGTGCAACGAGACCTGGGTGTCATTATACACCAGTCATTGAAAGTGGGCATGCAGGTACAGCAGGCGGTGAAAAAGGCGAATGGTATGCTGGCATTTATAGCGAGAGGATTTGAGTACAGGAGCAGGGAGGTACTACTGGAGTTGTACAAGGCCTTGGTGAGACCACACCTGGAGTATTGTGTGCAGTTTTGGTCCCCTAATCTGAGGAAAGACATCCTTGCCATAGAGGGAGTACAAAGAAGGTTCACCAGATTGATTCCTGGGATGGCAGGACTTTCATATGAAGAAAGACTGGATGAACTGGGCTTGTACTCGTTGGAATTTAGAAGATTGAGGGGGGATCTGATTGAAACTTATAAAATCCTAAAGGGATTGGACAGGCAAGATGCAGGAAGATTGTTCCCGATGTTGGGGAAGTCCAGAACAAGGGGCCACAGTTTGAGGATAGAGGGGAAGCCTTTTAGGACCGAGATTAGGAAAAACTTCTTCACACAGAGAGTGGTGAATCTGTGGAATTCTCTGCCACAGGAAACAGTTGAGGCCAGTTCATTGGCTATATTTAAGAGGGAGTTAGATATGGCCCTTGTGGCTACGGGGGTCGGGGGTATGGAGAGAAGGCAGGGGTGGGGTTCTGAGTTGGATGATCAGCCATGATCATAATAAATGGCGGTGCAGGCTCGAAGGGCCGAATGGCCTACTTCTGCACCTATTTTCTATGTTTCTATGTTTCTGATAACATTTCCAAAATGATAGAAAAGTGTGGAAAATCACATACAGTTTGTGAAAGATTAATAATACCTGCTGTATCAGAAATGCTCACCACTGTTCTCAAAGTGATGCCAGTATTTTAAAATCAATTCCTTTGAGTAATAACTCTCCAGCTCATCATAGTGACGAAATGAGTGAAGACATTGAGTATCAGCTAGGCACAGAGCTACAAAAACAGAATTTGGGATACAACTGGATCAGTGAACTGTGCGAGACAACGAGGCATTGCTAATAGCATATGTACAGTTTATCAAAAATGGATAAGTTTATGAAGAGATTCTCTTCTTTAAAAAGTTAAAAACAAATATCAATTGAGAATCAATCTATGAAGAGCTCAAAATGTATTTGAGAATAAAAATATCCTGATTAGGAATATGATTTCTTGTGCAACAGGCGGAACACCATAAATGATGGGATGCCACGCTGGGTCAGTGGCATTTATGTAAAAAAAATCCATGTCTGTTTACAATCCACTGTCTAAATTAATGGTCGCCAACCAGTCGATCACGATCGACCGGTCAATCTTTGAGACTTTCCCAGTGGATCCCAAACAAAAAAGAAAAATAAATACACAAATACTGTTGTAATGTGAGCATTATAAAAATAAGTAATACTAATTAGGATAATGGTAATATAGCAATGCTCCCACTACGGAAAGCTGTTTGTAAAGAGAGGTTGTTTCTGGGGTTGCGGGGTTTTACTTCCGTTCTTTCTGCCTGGTGCGCATCTCCGTTTGGTGTCTGAGTTGCGGCAAAGTGCGGCAACGATTTGTTGACTTGCTGCCTGAGATAAAGACTTTTCTGTCGACAAGAAACGAGGAGCACGAGGAACTGTCAGATGATGCATGGCTACTGGATTTAGGGTTTCTGACAGACCTAACGGCTAAATTAAATGCAGTTAACAACATTAAGACCGACACCTGCCCCACATGATAAGCGCAGTAAATGCATTTAAGGCCAAGCTCGGTGTTTGTATTTCAAATTTAAAGAACGGGAGGCTGACACACTTTCCCAACTTGGAGAAAATGTTACAGGCCATCAAGGAAAAAAATGCTTTTCGCCCTGAGCAGTACTGTGCTTACCTAGACAAACTAGCAATAGAGTTCGATTGCTGTTTTGGGGAGTTAAACACCATGAAAGATATTGCTGCATTTATTTCAAACCTATTTCTGCCGATCGATATAGAACATATAGCAGCCAAATTCCAGCTAGTATTTGGTGTGCCAAATGATATTGACATGGAAATAATTGATTTGCAAAATGACATCGAGCTTAAAGCAAAATCAAGGGACTGTGACTTTTGGGGGCTTGTCAGCAGGGAGAAGTTCCCTCATCTCACCACATGTGCACTAAAAGTCAGTGCCTACTTCAGGTCAATTTATCTGTGTGAATTTGCATTTTCACAGATGAAAATTATTAAATCTAAGTACAGGAGCTGTCTTACTGACAGACACCTCACAGACTGTCTCAGACTGGCTGTCTGTAGTTATGAGCCAAAATTCAGGGAACTTGCAGAAAGTATTCAGCCCCAGTCATCACACTGAGTGCAACAGTCAATTTTTATTCATTTATTTTTCGTGTTGAAATAAAATTAAATAATGAAACTTAGAATTAAAGGTATGAAGTATTGTAATATTCTTAAAGAAAGACAGCTATGGCCTATTTGATATGCTAGTTACCGTGTTTTCTTGGTTGAAATAATTTGAAAGTTTGACAAAAACATTTTACGTAATTCAAATACAATTAGCCCAAATAAAAGACCTCAAGTTGGAAGTACAATCTGAGCTGTTTTCTCTCTAAACGATTTGGTAGGTATATCGTACCTTTCACTAAGGCCGAGGCAGGGGAACTTAGGCTTAAAAAGGTTGGCGACCACTAGTCTAAATCATTGTCAACATCTTGTAGCCAAAGACCTCAACCAGCGACTTTTTTCAAGCATGACTCTTGTAATATCTGCTAGCAACAAAATTGAAGTTCATCTTTTAAATAGCAGAATATTTTGCCAGTTATGCCAAGATAATGATGAAAAATTTAATTATTTCTTTACACTGAAGTGCATTGGCTGTCAAAGGTCTGTTACTTAAAATGTTTCTTTGATCTTTTTGCCAGTGTGGCTGAATTTTTGCTCAAAGTAGGCAAGAGCTTGGGGAGCAAGATTGAACCTCTGCATGGATATTTGGCATCCCTAGCCAATCTATATGGCGAAATGAACATTCTAAATATAAACAAGAATTTCAATTTAATCCAGGCAAAAAGTGCAGTGTCCACTTTTATCAGAAAGTTGGAAATATATGAGCTAAACATTGGGAGAAAAATGTTCTCACAGTTTCCCTGCATGGAAAGTATGGCACTCCCTTTCACAAATGGTGATTTGCAAAAGTACTGCTTACATCTGCAGTCACAGAAGAAGGATTTTCCGAATCAATTTGAACGATCTGGAAATTCCAGACTGGGCATTTAACCCATTTCTTTGCAAGGTGGAAGAACAGCAAGAGAGCTCGCAAGAAGAAATGATCAAAAGTAAAGTAAAAGTAAAGCTCAGGACACTCAACCTTTCGATTTCTGACTTAGTCTGAGCTCTTACCAACATCTGTCTCAACAATCTCTCCGTTAACTGTTCTGGCATTATAGTTGCCAATCCCCTGCAACTCTAATTTAAACCCCACCGTGAAGCACTAGCAAACCTTCCCAGTAGGATATTAATCCCCTCCCCGTTCAGGTGTAAACCATCTCTTCTGTACAGATCCCACCTTCCCATCTCTTGCATTTCAGCCACTAAAGCTTGTAACTCCTCCAGAGTTGTCATAGATCTGTTGGTGGCCTCCCTCACTCGTCCCCTTCTTGCATGGTCATCCAAAAATCTTATGTGCTTCCTCCTATATTAGCTCATTAGCCACATGTTAAGCTGCATAAACTTCCTATTCACCCCCTTTAATATGACACACCAAATTATCACTGGTGCAGCCAATTAGTTTTAGAAAACAAGTCTGTTTTTGGAGACCTGTGTGCAGTCAGGGTGTTTGAATTGATAGCAGTAAAGATATACCTGTATCTGGAAGGCCCAACTGCTCGTGAGTCAGTGTCCAGGTAAAAACTACACCATGAAACAAAAGAACTCTCCAAGCAACTCCGCCAAAAGCACAAGTCAGGAGATGGATACAAGAAAAATTTCAAGTTACTGAATATCCCTTGGAGTGTAGTTGTTGATGATCAAGAAATGGAGAGAATATGGCACAGCTGTAAATCTTCCCAGAGCAGGCCGTCCTCAAAAACTGAGTGACCGTGGAAGAAGGGGACCAGTGAGGGAGGCCGCCAAGAGATCTACGACAGCTCTGGAGGGGTTACAAGCTTTAGTGGCTGAGATGGGAGAGACTGCGCATACAACGACTGTTGCCCGGGTGCTTCACCAGTCACTGCTTTACGGGACAGCAGCAAAGAGAAATCCATTGTTGAAAAAAACTCACACGAAACCTTGGCTAGACCTTGCCAGAAGGCATGTGGGAGACTCTGAAGTCATCTGGAAGAAGGTTCTATGGTCTGATGAATCCAAAAGTGAGCTTTTTGGCCATCAGACTAAACACTGTGCTTGGCATAAGCCAAACACTGAACATCCTCAAAAACACACCATCCCTCCTGTGAAACATGCTGTGGGAATGCTTCACGGCAGCAAGCCTTAGAAGGCTTGTGAAGGTAGAGGGTAAAATGAACGCAGCAAAATACAGGGAAATCCTGGAGGAAAACCTGATGCATTCTGCAAGAGAACTGCGATCTGGGAGAAGATTTGTTTTCCAGCAAGACAATGACTCCAAGCATAAAGCCGAAGCTACAGGGGAGTGGCTTAAGAACAACAAAGTTAATGTCCTGGAGTGGCCAAGTCAGAGTCCAGCCCTCAATCCAATCGAGAATTTGCGGCTGGGCTTGAAAAGAGCTGTGAGCAGTTTTGTAAAGAAGAATGAGGAAAATTTGCAGTATCCAGATGTGCAAAGCTGATAGAGACCTATCCACACAGACTCAAGGCTGTAATTGCTGCCAAAGGTGCATCTACTAAATACTGACTTGAAGGAGGTGAATACTTATGCAATCAAGTATTTTGTGTTTTATATTTGTAATTAATTTGGATCACTTTGTTGAGAGCCAAATTAAATCCACTGTGATTTAATAGAAAATGAAACTTCTGGGGTGGGGGGTGTGAATACTCTGTATCTATCAAGAATATCACTGGTAAAGAGCTCTTCTGTTCTTCAGGTGGATGTTTGAAAGCAAAGGACGGTACCATTATCATAGAAAAAGATGAGATTATGAACAAATGGACTGAGTATATTCAGGAATTGTTTGAAAACAATAAGGAGAAATTAAGAAAAATATTGAAGGTCCAAGTATTTTAAAATCTGAAATTCGTAATGCAATAAATAAGATGAAGAAAGGAAAGGCAGCAGGTCCTGAGGAATTGAAAATTTTACTGATTTAATCAATTACATTTATGAGACTGGAATAATACCAGGAGAGATGAAAAAATCAGTATTTATCACTCTTCCTAAGAGAATGTGAATTACATAGGACTATAAGTTTAATGAGTCATATTACCAAGATACTTCGAAGAATTTTGATGACAAGAGCTAAAAATAAGATACAAGCTGAAATAGGCAAAGAACAATGTGGTTTTGTGAAAGACAAAGGTACAAGAAACGTAATATTGATGTTACGGCTGCTATCTGTCATGGTCCGGTCCGTAAAGTCCGTATTCCGGTTCACGGTCCGGTCCATCGACCCTTGCTCCAGGTTTTCCTATCTACCCTGTTTCTGTTCTTGTTGAGCTAAGTGAGGCAGCTGATACTCATTGGGGCTGGATTGTTCTTGTCCTTACTCCTTGTATCCCTTCCTCTGCCTTCTGTTTCCTCGCCTGAAGCCCTGCCTTGTCTTGCCGGTAACTCTTGCCTCGCCTGAAGTTCTCGTCTTGCCCTGCTTTGCCAGTAGCCTTGCCTTGTCTTGCTGTTTGGTCCTGGAGCTACCCTGTACCTAGCTCCCTTCCTGTCCCTTGCCTCCGCCCAGGTAAGCCAGGCCGTCTTGCCGTTACCTGGGGTTGGTTCTGTCCCATCCTGTCCCTTGCCTCCGCCCAGATAAGCCAGGCCGTCTTGCCGTTACCTGGGGTTGGTTCTGTCCCTTCCTGTCCCTTGCCTCTGTCGGGTGGTGAACCACGCCCTGCCCAGGTGAACCGCGCCCTGCCCAGGAGCAGCCAAGCCTTGCCTCAAGTCTCACGTCTCCTGCCTCCTGCCAAGCCTTGCCTCAAGTCTCCTGCCTCATCTCAAGCCTCCAGCCTCCAGCCTCCTGCCAAGCCTCGCCTCAAGTCTCCTGCTTCCAGCCTCATCTCAAGCCTCCAGCCTCCTGCCAAGCCTTGCCTCGTTTCTTGCCTAGCCTCGAGCCTGAAGACTCCAGCCTCTAGCCTCTTGCCAAGCGAAGTCTCTAGCCTCTTGCCAAGCCAAGCCAAGTCTCTAGCCTCCAGCCTCTTGCCAAGCCAAGCCAAGTCTCTAGCCTCTAGCTTCAAGCCTGAAGACTCCAGCCTCCTGCCTCCTGCCAAACCTTGCCTCTAATCTCTAGCCTCAAGCGTGAAGACTCCAGCCTCGTCCTGCCTGTCTGCCAAGCCTCGTCCTTGCCTGGTTCTGGGGACCGAGCCAGAGGCAAGACCCAGGTACTGGGTCCTTGTCCAGTCTCTGGCTCGGAGTCCAAGCCCGAGCTCCTAGTTCCCTTGTTCAGTCCTGTTCCAGGTTCCTGGTTTTCCTGTCCATGTCCTTGCCATCGCCCTGTATCCTAGTCCTGTCCCTAGTACTTCAGTGTCTGTGTCTTGCCCTTGGGTCCGTTCCCAGCCACCCGCCTTATGACACTATCAGAACGAGCTATTCAAGTGCAAAAAGATTTGTTTGTTTGTTTTATCGACTACACAAAAGCATTTGATAACGTAAAGTACGAGAAGTTACTTGCAATACTACAGAAAACTCTAAATCTAGATTCGAAAGACCTCCGCCTAATCAGAAATCTGTACTGGGAATAAACTGCTGCTGTAAGAATAGATAGAGAAGTGAGTCAGTTTATGAAAAATCAAGAGAGGCGTTAGACGAGGGTGTGTTTTCTCCCCTGATTTATTTAATGTGTACAGTGAAACAATATTACAAAAAATAAGAGACATCTTGGGAATCAAAGTTGGCGGTGAAAACATCAATAATTTCAGATATGCAGATGACACTGTGTTAATTGCAAGTATGGAGGAAGAACTACAAAACTTAATTGATATAGTTGTTGAAGAAAGTGCAAAAATGGGTTTATCTATCAATTGCAAAAAGACATAACGTATGGTGATATCCAAAAAGGACAATCCTATCTGCAGGCTGAGTTTAAATGGGAAGACATAAAACAAGTAAAGGACTTTTGCTACTTAGGAAGCTGGGTGACATCAGATGGCAGGTGCGACATGGACATCAAAAGAAGAATAGGGATGGCAAAAGACACCTTTATGAGAACAAAGAGTACACTGACCAATACTAAACTAGGCATGACAACCAGCCTCAGAGTACTGAAATGTTACGTTTATCCAGTTATACTTTATACTTTATGTTACATGGCTCAGAATGTTGGACAATATCTAGTAACACGAGGAAATGAATTGTAGCAGCACAGATGTGGTTTTTGAGGAGGAATAAGAATATCATGGACAAAACGAATATCTAACGAGGATGTCATGAACAGAGCAAACACAAAAAGAGAAATAATGTATGAGATCATGAAAAGGCAACGTGACTTCATTGGACATGTGATTAGGAAAGAGGAGTTAGAATGCACGGTAATTATGGGAAAGATTGAAGGGAAGAAAGCAAGAGGAAGACAAAGACAAATGATGATGGAGAGAGCAGACAGAGAATTGGAAATGAATATCAATGAATTGATCCACTTGACCCGAAACAGGAGTGTGTGGGCCATGGCAGTCAAAGCTCAAACTGGGCTCGGCACCTGATGATGATGATGATCTATCAATATTATGTATCACTATGTACTGCTGCTACAAAACAACATTCATGACCTATGTCGGTGATACTAAACCTGATTCTGAAATAATAGTACTGTCACTGGCTTGAATTTATAGTAAATGTATTTTTGTTAAAGAAAAAAGGGGATACTGTTCCCGGCACTTGTAGAATTGGTTGTAGTTCAAGGTTAAAATAACTTCCTCTGTTCAACATGAGCTTGTATTCAATCATCCAGTTAACCACTTACAGTTCAGGGTCAGAACATTCTGGTAAACGCTCTCTGCAATGAAAGGGACGAAGGCTTGGTATGGTTGACTTCAATGACAGCCCGGGGGTTGCCCAGGTCTCTGATGAAAGCTTCCAAAAGTGAAACGCTGGCCCCAAATTTCCTCACAGAGAAATCAACGTAAATGACATCTTTACCGTCGTAACCAAATCACAGGTCCGTTCTCGAGAACCACGGAGCTGTGCTGGAGTAGATTGTCCAGCTGATGTACATCCCAGATAAACACTAATTAGAAGGATAGTTTAAGAGTCATCTCAAAGCCATTCTGAGTTGGGAATGAGTTACTTAAGACAAGGTGATTTCTATCTCCTGAGTTGCAGACTGCATCCATCAGTTACAGGTTCAATCTCTTTCCTTTTATGTTAGACATCACAACATTAATGCCTCAACAAACTCTATAGAACCATACAGCATAGAAACAGCCCCTTCAGCCCAACTGGTGCATGCTGGCCAAGATTCACATCCAAACCAATACTACTTGTCCATATTTGGCACACATCATTTACCCTGTTTGCACTCCCTGCCTTCCTCCCTTTTCCCTCTCCCCCACCTTGAAATCTTTCTTATCCATGTACCTTTCAAATGTTTCTCCCCCGCCTGCCTCAGTCAATTCCTCTCGTAGTTTGTCGTATATAGACACACATAGCTCTCCAACTGGGACAAGGCCTCTTCTCATTACAATCATCGGGATGAGGTTCAGGAGGCTGAGGAGCCAGCTGCTGCCATCAGATTTCGGAACAGTTCATGAATCCACAAACACTACTTCACTGTTCTTTTGCTTTTGCACTAATTTATGGTCTATGCACTGTACTGCCGCTGTAAAACTACAAATGAACAGAATCAGGTTTATTTTCACCGGCGTCTATTAGCAGCAGCAATAACTGATTTTGGAGAAAAAAAAAGACAACCAAGTAAATCAATTACAGTATATTGAATGGATTAAAATATATTTTTAAAAAAGTGAGGTAGTGTTCATGTTTTCAATGTCCATTTAGGAATCTTATGGCAGTGTGGAAGAAGCTGTTCCTAAATCGCTGAGTGTGTGCCTTCAGGCTTCTGTACCTCCTTCCTGGCGGTAACAATGAGAAAAGATCATGCCCTGGGTGATGGGGGTCCTTAATAATGGACACTGCCTTTCTGAGGTACGACTCCTTGAGTACTATGGAGGCTAGCACCCAAGATGGAGCTGACTACTTTTACAAATTTCTGTAGCTTCCTTTGGTCCTGTACCTGCCCCCTACCATACCTGACAGTGATGCAGCCTGTCAGAATGCTCTCCACAGTACATCTACAGATATTTTTAGGTGTTTTAGGTGACAAACCAAATCTCTTCAAACTCCTAATGAAATATTGTCACTGTGTCGGCTTTTTTATAGCTGGATCAATATGTTGGAATCAGGTTAGGTCCTCAGAGATCTTGACACCCAGGACTTGAAATTGCTCACTCTCTCATTGTGTCCTAAACAAAACTCATAATTTAAACTGATTCTGATACTGACCACCCTCTGGGTGAAAGAGTTGCTCCTCAGGCTCATAGTAAATCTCTCTCCTCTCATTTTAAACCTACATTCTAGTTCTCGATTCCCCATCGCTGGGGAAAAGACTGCACATTCACCCTACATATGCCGTTAATGATTTTGGAAGGTGGAAATGAGGGGGATCAAACTGAGCAAGGTTAGGAAGGAGGAGGAGGAGGAGGAAGGAGCGATCTCCATAAATTCCCTCCATTTAAGTGACACCCAACGCCATCCCCTCCCATTTGTCCCTCCCACCCACCTTTCCCACTAATCCCCCAGGCAGTTCGAAAACCATCTCCCATCATAAACCAATTCCTCCTTCCAGTTATTCCCTCTCTCCTCCTGCGCCCACCCCCTGAGAATCAGTCTGCACTGCCTCCTCACACACACCCCTTCAGCACAAATCTCTGAAACCACCCCCTTAAAATCAGCACTTTCCCTCATCACTCACTCCACATTTACCTGCTCACACTTTGCACAGACCTGCTTAGCTTCAACCAGTCCTCCAACCCATCAGTCCCCCATCTGCAATCACCTTCCAACCCCTGCACCACCCAGCCACACAACTCCCAGGCTCTGCATCTGTCTCATTCTTTCCACCCTCTGCACCATTCTTCACCCCACCCTCTGATCTACCTGCTCAACACCTAATGCACCCACCCTTGTCAGTCCATGCCCTCTCCCCCTTCCCTGCGCACTCACACATCACTTCCATGATCTACAGCCACCCTTCTGAATCCATCTGCTCAACACCCTATCACTGCTCGGTCTAAACCATGTAGATGTGCGGCCGCGCAGTTACTGAAATGCTCCCGCTCACATAGCCATCGTAGCTGTGCAGCTGGAATTTTCTTTAGTGCTGACTGCGAACGTGCATTCAGTTTTATGAATTAAATCAAATGTAAATCCAGGAGCGGACTAGAAGTGGAACATGTAGATGATCTGATGAGGGCACAGAAGTATCTTTCATCTGGATGTGAAATTAATCTGGATGACGTTTACAGGCAAAAGATTTGTAATAAAGACAGACAAGAGAAAGTTTATGAAACTAGCAAGATTTTCTTTGTTGTGCTGTATTTAATTATGCCCTTCAATTAATACATAAAATAAAATGTATGTGATTCTAAAAATGCAAACACGAGAAAATCTGCAGATGCTGGAAATTCAAGCAACACACATCAAAGTTGCTGGTGAACGCAGCAGGCCAGGCAGCATCTATAGGAAGAGGTACAGTCGACGTTTCGGGCCGAGTCCCTTCGTCAGGACTAACAGGAAAAAAAGAGATAGTAAGAGATTTGAAAGTGGGAGGGGGAGGGGGAGATCCGAAATGATAGGAGAAGACAGGAGGGGGAGGGATGAAGCCTAGAGCTGGGAGGTTGATTGGCAAAAGGGATACAAGGCTGGAGAAGGGGGAGTATCATGGGACGGAAGCCCTTGAAAGAAAGCAGAAAAGGGAAGGGAGCACCAGAGGAAGATGGAGAACAAGTGCCTGTAGTCTCCCTTCTCTAGCCTTGTATCCCTTTTGCAATCAACCTCCCAGCCCTTGGCTTCATCACTCCCCCTCCTGTCTTCTCCTATCATTTTGGGTCTCCCCCCCCCACTTTCAAATCTCTTACTACCTCTTTTTTCCGTTAGTCCTGACGAACGGTCTCGACCCGAAACGTCGACTCTACCTCTTCCTATAGATGCTGCCTGGCCTGCTGCGTTCCACCAGTATTTTGTGTGTGTTAAATGTATGTGATTGTTCAGTTTTCATTCTAAATATTCATAGTATGTTACTTACAAAAAAAAATTAAAGAGCTGCGCAGTTTTCAGGACATGTAAAAATTTCCTGCTCAGAACAATGGTTGGTCCGTGTAGCTGTAAAACATATTAGAGCGAGCTTTGCATCCAATTCACCCACCTGCAACCTCCATCCAGTGTACCTGAGTGCCCCCAATACCCTCTGAAGCCATCCAGCTGCCCACATCTCTGCACCCACCCAACCATCCCCATCTTCTGCAACTGCCTACTCCTCACCCCTCCATCCTCTACAACTATCTGTCCCTCACCCCTCCCATCCTCTACAACTGTCTGTCCCTCACCCCTCCCATCCTCTACAACAGTCTCTCCCTCACCCCTCCCATCCTCTACAACAGTCTCTCCCTCACCCCTCCCATCCTCCAGAACTATCTATCCCTCACCCCTCCATCGTCTACAACTGTCTATCCCTCACCCCTCCCATCCTCTACAACTGTCTATCCCTCACCCCTCCCATCCTCCACAACGGTCTATCCCTCACCCCTCCCATCCTCTACAACTCTCTATCCCTCACCCCTCCCATCCTCTACAACTGTCTATCCCTCACCCCTCCCATCCTCCACAACTCTCTATCCCTCACCCCTCCCATCCTCCACAACTGTCTATCCCTCACCCCTCCCATCCTCCACAACTATCTGTCCCTCATCCGCCCTTCACTACACCTGTCAGTGACCACCCCCCCCCATCCCGAGTCAGCCAGGCACCACTGATTGGCTGCCGCGTCTTCCCGCCAGAAAGACCATCCACACACGCCCTACCCCATCTCCGGGCGCGCGACATTACCGCCGGCGGGCCGCTCGCGCTCCCCGGGCGCGCGCCATCACAGACGTCGGCCCACTCGCGCTCCCGCCGGAGGCTCGGCTTGGGTGGAGGAGGAGGAGACTGAGGTCGGTGGGCGGGTTGAATGGCGGCGGCGTCTCCTCCTCCACCCGTCGCTCTTTTGCTTTCGGGACGGTTTCTGCCATGGGTCGTTATCCCGCTGCGTGGGCGCTCCTCCTGCTCCTCCGCCCCTGTTCGGGGACTGCCTACAAGCTGGCCGGTGAGTCGATTCCTGTCGCTGCGATCGCCGCCCGGTCAACTTGCTGTAAAGTTGTTGCTAAGGGTGGGATCTTGCTGAGTAGACGTCCCTGGGGTCATTAACCATTTCTTGGGGTGGGGAGGGCGGTAGCGTTCGGATCTTGCTAAGCACATTCTACTTGGCGTCTTGCTGGCTTGGTGTTAAACTACCTGGTTCGACCAAACTTGGAAAATTAGGTTCGTGCTAGGAAGGATGGGAACCAAGTTTAATATCAGGATATTGAAATTGGGATGTGGAAGCTCGAGAAAAAGATGCACAGGAGATTTACCAGGATTAGAGATCAGGAGCAGACTAGGGCTTTTCTCTTTGAAGTGAAGGAGGATGAGAGGTGACTTGATAAAGGTGTACAAGATGATAAGAAACACCTATAGTAGAGTGGACAGTGGAAGACTTTGCCCCCAGGGTGGCAATGGCTAACAGGAGGGGCCATATCTATAAGGTGTTTAGAGGAAAATACAGGGGGAATGTCAGGGGTAGTATATTTAGGTGCGTAACCTGGTACTGCCAAGGTTGTCATTAGGGACATTTAAGAGACTCTTAGATACGCACATAGCTGACAGAATAATGGAGGCTGCTGTGTGAGGGAAAGTTTGGATTGACCCTGGAGTAGATCAAGGGGTCGGCACAACAATGTGGACCGAAGAGCTGGTACTGCGATCTACTGTTCTATGCACATGGTTGGTGGGATCTTGCTGTGGGCGTGCAGGGATGGGGAGGGAGGAGTTGTGTTGTGGGATCTTGCCCTGCACCTGTTGGGTGGGGGCCGTACTATGGATTGAATGGGAATTTGTTTGATTGTGCCTTGCCCGTGTTGCATGGACGCTTGCCATGTGCAGACTAGATGGGGATTGTTGTCGTGTTATAGACTTGTACAACACACAACTGGACCCTTTTGCCCACCATGTGTTTGCTGACATTTTTTCCCATGTATGCTAATTCACCCCCCCCCCACATTAGGACCATATCCTGATGATATATGTACTTTGAATATACTTATACACCTTGCCCCTTTACGTGTCTGTCCAAATACCTTTTAAACATAATGATTGTGCCAATTTCCACAGCCTCCACTGGCAGCTCATTCTAGATATCAACCATTTTTTATATAAGGAAAAAAAAGCATACCCCTTCGGATCTCCTTTAAAACTCATTCCTTTCACTTGAAATTTGTGCCCTCTTGTTTCCATTGTGTATGGATTGGTTGGGATGTTGTTGTGTAACTGCTGAGTGGGATCTTGCCATGTACATAAGGTTGGAACTTGTCACAGAGTAGGATCATGTTTGTGCTTTGTGCATGTATGTAGATGGGTGAGTTATTTTTGGGTGAGTCATAAGACACACTACATAAAGAGCAGGGTAATTTCTCTCAATATCCCAAGGCCAATATTTCAAAAAGGATATTGTGCTTTCCCAGCGTATATGACAAATAAATTCCTCTCGGGCTTCAATTGGTACCTGTATTCGGTTTGAAACCCGAGAAGAGTTGATTTGACAAATGATTTTGTTCTCAGTTTCCTGTTTGTGCTCTTTATCTCATGGCTCCCCTGTAGATCAAACATCTACCTTTATCTTAAATATATTCAATGGCCCTGGCTCCTTAGCTTTCTGGAGTACAGAGAGTAGAAACTCCCAGCCCTCTTGAAAAGAATTCCTCATCTCCATTCTCAATGAGCAATACCTTATTTTGAAGCCGTGCAATCCAGATGTGAATTCCCTCAGGAAGCCCTGGCTGGATCACACTTGAAGTATTGTGTTCAGTTCTGGCCGCCTTATTATAGGAAGGATGTGGAAGCTTTATAAGGGGTGCAGAGGAGCTTTACTAGAATTTGAGAACATGTCTTATGAAGATAAGTTGAGCAAGCTAGGGCTGTTCTCTTTTGAGACAAGGAAGACGACAGATGACTTGATAGAATTGTACAAGATGGATCTGCACTTTGTATTTTCAGTTGCTTCATTCATGAGTTCAAGTCTTTTGTGTCATTTGATATGAGAGGTCAGTGGAGAATGGCCAGACTGGTTCAAGTCGACAGGAAGGCGACTAACTCAAATAACCATGTGTACTAACAGTGGTGTGCAGAAGAGCATCTCTGAACACCCAACACGTCGAAACTTGAAGTGGATGGCACAGCAGAAGACCATGTACTTACACTCGTTGGTCACTGTATTAGGTACAGGAGATACCTAATAAAGTGGCCACTGAGGGTGAATAAGTGTTTGTGTGTGTTCTTGTTTAATGTCCATACCTAAGGTCTGGTCTCCAGTTGCATTGGAATTCCTCATCATTGACCAAGACCTCACTCTTGTCAACATCACGTTGTAAATGATGTACAAGAGCCACTCCACATTAAAAATATTCACAATCTGTCATAGCATATCACCCTTAGCCTAAGAAGACATGATCATAAAAAATATTGGTATAATGCAAGTAATTCTAAGATTCAAAGTACATTTATTATCAAAGTGTTTATACAGAATACACTTGTGAGTGGACAGCACATAGAATTTCAAACATCAAACCGGGGGTCTAGTAGTATTCAGTTCAGTGCCCTGCCGCTAGCTGGCTACAGGCTGCAGGGAAAAGCATTCTTTGCTAAGCGATGCAGATCGCATAGATTGCCCCGATCAAATCACTCAAAGGTAGCAAAAAAAAGAGTAACCAGAATCCAGGGATATATGCTCAAAGCATGGCAACACTTGTGGCTGTCCAGCACAATCCTCGGACTGTGTTGGCAGTTGACATCAGTGACGCGTTTCTCTGTATGTTTTCATTCAATTTTTAAATCTTTTTATTAATTATTATTGAAAATTGACAAAGAAAAATACATTAAAATAATCACGTCAATATATCAATAAATATAATAAGAATCAAACTATTAACCAAACTAAACAGTATATCAACAATAATAATTAAAAAAAACAAAATGTTAAAGCTATTTTTTTTGAAAAAAGGAAGAAGGAAAAGAGAACCCCTATTAACTAAAACAAAAAATCCCCAACTAACAACCAAAAAAAAAACGAGAAAAAAAAAACCCATTTGGAGCACAAACCCGGAGCTATACGCCATACAAGCTTCTATTAAAAAAAAAAGACATCAATCCGCCAGCCAAATCCATTTACCCAAGAATCAGAAGGGAACCATCTTAAGTAACTGAAATCAAATGATAGTAGCAGGCAAAGGAGCCCCACCTTTTCTCAAAAGTCAAATCGAGGATCAAAAGTTCGACTTCTGATTTTTTCCAAACTAAGACCTCTGTATGTTTTAATGATTCAATGTACATGTGACAAATAAAACTAATTTATATTCTTTACTTTTAATATCTGTTAGCTTCACCAAAGAACATTTTACAGACATTAAATGTGCCCTCTCACATGCCAACTATTTAGATATTTCCTTGCTGAGTGACAATGACCACTTTGGTAGGGTCTGAGGAGGATTTGGGACCGTGAAACACAATAAGCACTCTGTACTCCGTGGCCACTTTATGAGGTACCTCCTGTACCTCCGGTACCTCATAAAGTGGCTACTGATTATATGTTCATGGTGTTCTGCTGCTGTAGCTCATCCACTTCAAGGTTCAACATGCTGGCCTGAAACTCCTGTAATTTACATATCACAACACTAGGTCTACAGTGGAGACATTCTCACTGGCTCTCCACTCAGTCTTGCAGCACCTGGACATCAGCAATACCTACATCAGGCTGCTGTTTATTGATTACAGCTCAGGGTTCAACACCATCGTGTTCTCAGTACTAATCAACAAGTCCCAAAATCTGGGCCTCTGTACTTCCGTCTGCAGATGGATCCTTGACTTCCCTTAGTCAATGCAGATTGGAAATAACATCTTCTCACTGGCTCACTTCAAGGATGTTTGCTTAGCCCACTGCCCTACTCTACACCCACAACTGTGTGGTTAGGTACAGTTCAAATGCTACCTAGAAAAATTGCTGTTGACACAACTATTGTTGGCAGAATTTTAGATGGCGACAAGGAGGCGTACATGATTGAGATAGATCAGCGGGTTGAGTGGTGTCGCAACAGCAACCTTGCACTCAATGTCACAAAGACAAATTGCATGTCTTACCCATGTACACCAAGGTCCATCTGTCCTTTGACCATTCATAGTGTGTGTGTCCTACAATTGTGGAGTGAAATCCCATTGTCCCTTGACACTTACCAACATTCACTGTGTGTGTCCAACCCTTCTACAGTGAGGTCCCTCTGTTTTTTGACACTCTACACCATAGGTGGTGTGTGCCCTACCTTTGTATACCATCTGGCCCAGGATATTCCACATCATTCACGGTGTATGCCAACAGCCTTGTACTGCCAACACCCTCTGAAACTCAACACTGCCCACTGTTCACTATGTGTCCTTACCCTTATACACCGAGGTCCCTCTTTCCCTCAATTCTCCACACCATTCATGATGTGTGTCCTACCCTCGAACACCGAGGTCACTTTGTCTCTCGACACTCCTCACCAGTCACATAGTCTCTCCGACCCTTGTACATAGAATTGCACTTGAACCCCGACTCTCCCCGCCACTCATGGTGTGTCTTTCCCTCTACACTGTGATGCCTCTGTCCATGACAATCCCTACCATTCAATATGCGTCTCCTACCCTTGTACACTGAGATCCCTCTATCCTTTGATATTCCCTTTAATAAACAGTGTTTGTCTTATCCTTCCAATGCACACAAAATGCTGAAGGAACTCAGCAGACCAGGCAGCATCTATGGAAAAAGTACAGTCGACATTTCGGGCCGAGACTCTTCAGAAGGACCCTTTATCCCTCTGCTGTAAGGTATTGGCCTGAAACGTCGACTGTACTATTTTCCATTGATGCTTGTTTGATTTTCTCTTGTTTGCCCTACGCTTGTACACCGAGATCCCTCTATCCCCCGACACTCCCTATCATAAACAGTGTTTGTCCTACCCTAAAACACTGAGGTCCCTTTATCCCTCAGCACTCCCTAGTATAAACAGGGTTTGTCCTAGCCTTCTACATTGAGGTCCCCCGTTCCTTGACTTCCCACTACTTATGGATTTTGTCTTTTGGATTTTGCCCTTGTACAGCGAAGTCTCACTATCTTTTGATGCTCCCCATAGTTCACTCTGTGTGCAACCCTTCCACACCAAGGTTTCTCTGCTCCTGGTTACGACGTGTGCCAACTGAACCACTTGACCATTTTTGCATGTTTTTATGCTGCCACATGATTGGCTAATAAGATATTTATGTTAATATACAATATATGTTAATATAGGAAATTAGAAATGTGTGCAATAAAGGAACAGCAGTTATAATGGCTGACTTCAATCTACATGTAGACTGGGTGAACCAAATTGGTAAAGGTGCTGAGGAAGAGGATTTCTTGGAATGTATGCGGGATGGTTATTTGAACCAACATGTCGAGGAACCAACTAGAGAGCAGGCTATTCTGGACTGGGTTTTGAGCAATGAGGAAGAGTTAATTAGCGATCTTGTCGTGAGAGGCCCCTTGGGTAAGAGTGACCATAATATGGTGGAATTCTTCATTAAGATGGAGAGTGACATAGTTAATTCAGAAACAAAGGTTCTGAACTTAAAGAGGGGTAACTTTGAAGGTATGAGACGTGAATTAGCTAAGATAGACTGGCAAATGACACTTAAAGGATTGACGGTGGATATGCAATGGCAAGCATTTAAAGGTTGCATGGATGAACTACAACAATTGTTCATCCCAGTTTGGCAAAAGAATAAATCAAGGAAGGTAGTGCACCTGTGGCTGACAAGAGAAATTAGGGATAGTATCAATTCCAAAGAAGAAGCATACAAATTAGCCAGAGAAAGTGGCTCACCTGAGGACTGGGAGAAATTCAGAGTTCAGCAGAGGAGGACAAAGGGCTTAATTAGGAAGGGGAAAAAAGATTATGAGAGAAAACTGGCAGGGAACATAAAAACGGACTGTAAAAGCTTTTATAGATATGTAAAAAGGAAAAGACTGGTAAAGACAAATGTAGGTCCCCTGCAGACAGAAACAGGTGAATTGATTATGGGGAGCAAGGACATGGCAGACCAATTGAATAGTTACTTTGGTTCTGTCTTCACTAAGGAGGACATAAATAATCTTCCAGAAATAGTAAGGGACAGAGGTTCCAGTGGGATGGAGGAACTGAGCGAAATACATGTTAGTAGGGAAGTGGTGTTAGGTAAATTGAAGGGATTGAAGGCAGATAAATCCCCAGGGCCAGATGGTCTGCATCCTAGAGTGCTTAAAGAAGTAGCCCAAGAAATAGTGGATGCATTAGTGATAATTTTTCAAAACTCGTTAGATTCTGGACTAGTTCCTGAGGATTGGAGGGTGGCTAATGTAACCCCACTTTTTTAAAAAAGGAGGGAGAGAGAAACCGGGGAATTATAGACCGGTTAGCCTAACGTCGGTGGTGGGGAAATTGCTGGAGTCAGTTATCAAGGATGTGATAACAGCACATTTGGAAAGCGGTGAAATGATCGGACAAAGTCAGCATGGATTTGTGAAAGGAAAATCATGTCTGACGAATCTCAAAGAATTTTTTGAGGATATAACTAGTAGAGTGGATAGGGGAGAATCTGTGGATGTGGTATATTTGGATTTTCAAAAGGCTTTTGACAAGGTCCCACACAGGAGATTAGTGTGCAAACTTAAAGCGCACGGTATTGGGGGTAAGGTATTGGTGTGGGTGGAGAATTGGTTAGCAGACAGGAAGCAAAGAGTGGGAATAAACGGGACCTTTTCAGAATGGCAGGCGGTGACTAGTGGGGTACCGCAAGGCTCAGTGCTGGGACCCCAGTTGTTTACAATATATATTAATGACTTGGATGAGGGAATTAAATGCAGCATCTCCAAGTTTGCGGATGACACGAAGCTGGGTGGCAGTGTTAGCAGTGAGGAGGATGCTAAGAGGATGCAGGGTGACTTGGATAGGTTGGGTGAGTTGGCAAATTCATGGCAGATGCAATTTAATGTGGATAAATGTGAAGTTATCCACTTTGGTGGCAAAAATAGGAAAACAGATTATTATCTGAATGGTGGCCGATTAGGAAAAGGGGAGGTGCAACGAGACCTGGGTGTCATTATACACCAGTCATTGAAAGTGGGCATGCAGGTACAGCAGGCGGTGAAAAAGGCGAATGGTATGCTGGCATTTATAGCGAGAGGATTCGAGTACAGGAGCAGGGACGTACTACTGCAGTTGTACAAGGCCTTGGTGAGACCACACCTGGAGTATTGTGTGCAGTTTTGGTCCCCTAATCTGAGGAAAGACATCTTTGCCATAGAGGGAGTACAAAGAAGGTTCACCAGATTGATTCCTGGGATGGCAGGACTTTCATATGAAGAAAGACTGGATGAATTGGGCTTGTACTCGTTGGAATTTAGAAGATTGAGGGGGGATCTGATTGAAATGTATAAGACCCTAAAGGGATTGGACAGGCAAGATGCAGGAAGATTGTTCCCGATGTTGGGGAAGTCCAGAACGAGGGGTCACAGTTCGAGGATAGAGGGGAAGCCTTTTAGGACTGAGATTAGGAAAAACTTCTTCACACAGAGAGTGGTGAATCTGTGGAATTCTCTGCCACAGGAAACTGTTGAGGCCAGTTCATTGGCTATATTTAAGAGGGAGTTAGATATGGCCCTTGTGGCTACGGGGGTCAGGGGGTATGGAGGGAAGGCTGGGGCCGGGTTCTGAGTTGGATGATCAGCCATGATCATAATAAATGGCGGTGCAGGCTCGAAGGGCCGAATGGCCTACTCCTGCACCAATTTTTTATGTTTCTATGTTTCTATGTTTCTATACCTAATGTGGCCACTGAGTGTTGTTTAAACATTAGTTGCAAAAACTGACAATGTGATTAAAAGTCTTCTTTTACAATAATCTTTTTATCCTTTCAGAGACAGACACATTGGAAGTCACCATCTTCTTTACAGATGACCTCAGCCTACCAGATGGGGCAGCCGAGTTGAAGATTCAGGATAGAAGCATTGGTTACTATGACACCACGTTACCAGGAGCTCAGTTTCACTTGGCTAACTTAGAACACTTCCGTAAAACTATTGATAGCCTGTTGGAAGAAAATAAGGAAAACACAATCGCATTGGCAGAGCAGCTGATGGATCAGGCGAAGTTGTTAACCAACAACTCTCTCCCCCCAAATGGTGAGTCAAGATAGGAACGTGAGCAGCTCAGTGTACTGACTACCATCAGCCCAATAAAGTGTCCTCAGTATGGATTTTGCTTACAGTACAGGCCCTTTGGCCCACCGTGTTGTGATGACCTTTCAAACTACACCAAGATCAATCTAACCCTTTCCACCTACACAGTCCTCTAATTTCCTTTCATCTGTGTGCCTCTCTAAGAGTTTCTTAAATGCCCCTAATTTATTCACATCCACCACCACCTCTGGTAGGGTGTTCCAAGCACCCACTAACTAGAGTTTTATAGAGCTGCAACATTACCTCCCAGCTCTTGAACTCAAAACTCTCCATCTGACATTACCTCTCCACCCGCCCCCACCCCCCCGTACTTTCTTCCAAACGCCTCAAAGTTATGCCGTGTTGTATTAGCCATTTCCACCCTGGGAAAGAGTCTTTGGCTGTCCACTCTGTCTATGCCTCTCATTATCTTGTACACCTCTATCAAGTCACTGCTCATCCTCCTCTTCTCTGAAGAGATAAGCCCTAGCCTACTCAATCTATCCTCATACTGTAAGAGATGTTTTCTAATCCAGACACCATCCTATAAATCTCCTCTGCACCCTCTCTAAAGTTCTGCATCCTTGCTATAATGAAGCGACTAGAATTGAACACAAACAAGTGTGGTCTAAACATTACCTCGCGGCTCTTGAACTCAAACCCTCAACTGACAATGGCCAACACATCACAACCCCTTCTTAACAATCATTTCACTGAAAATACTTTAGCTGGAAATTTGAGTAAATGGCTGGCACTGTGGTACGCTGACATAATTAATCCTTTGTTGTGTCAGGATACCACTGGCAGTTAGTTTCTCTCCCAGGGCTCCATTAGGTGGCTGATGTGAACGTTGATTGTCAAAGTGGGTCCAATGGCAGATGATCAGCGAGAAACCACTTCACCTGCCTGCAGCAAAATGTTTCGGGCTGCTTTATTTCTATGCAGTAATACTGAATTTCAAAAGTAATTTTTATATCATTGGCGTTGCTAACGGGAATTACATGGACTTGGTTCACTATCTTCCCAATATGGTTGTGTTGCCGGCAGTGAGTTGGCAATCTCAGAGAACAGTGGATCATTTACTCTTCTTGCTGCTGCTGTCAGGAAGAGATACAGGAGCCTCAGGACTGACACCACCATATTCAGGAATAGTTGTTGGCTATCAACCATCAGGTTCTTGAATCACTGGTAATAATTTCACTTGCCCCATCACTGAAATGTTCCCACACCTATGGACTCACTTTCCAGGACTCTTCATCTCATGTTCTCGATATGTGTTGATTATTTATTTCTTGTTGTTATTTTTTACCTTTTGTATTTGCACAGTTTGCCGTGTTTTACAGACAGGTTGTTTGTCCACCCTGTTGGGTGTGGTCTTCCATTGATTCATTTATGGTTATTGGATTTACCAAGCATGCCCACAAGAAATCAAATTCCAGGGCTGTATATAGTGAAATATATGTGCTTTGCTAATAAATTTACTTTGAACTCCAGAAGTTTGCATCTATGACTGATACGAATTAATAGATAATAATCATCATCTAATGCAACTGACAAAA